>NC_085138.1:95950278-97151521 GCF_035046485.1 Aedes albopictus | reverse complement strand
AATCGTTCAGTTACACTAGCACCAGCCGGTGACGATACAGCAGGCGCTAGTGTGAAACGTCAAACGCGAACAAAAACGATGCGCGTGTCTCTGGTTGTGAAAGAATCAACTGCGGAAATTTAAAATGATCGTTAAAACCGTGAGCGATGGAAATTTTGACAGTGTTACGTCTGTTTGTCTGTGTGAACATTATCTAGCGCTTGTTTTACTGCTGTTGGCGCGGCTACTGATAGTATTGGAAATCCTTCTGGAAATCCAACAAAAGTTCTTTTGGAGAATCCAGGAGTTTCTACCGGGAATTCTCCAGAAGTTTTTTTCTGGGAACCTTCCAGAAGTCTCTTCTGGAAGTCCAAAAGAAGTTCCTTCCGGTAATTCACCAGGAGTTCTTTCGAGCAACCCTTCAAGAGTTTTTTTTTTCATCTCCAGAAGTTCCATTTAGAAATTGTCCAGGAGCTCCTTCTGACCCAACAAACATTTTATGTAGCTGTACAAAAGTGGAACAAACCACTCTTAAGCAAACTTTAGCTTAAGAAACTGTTATTCAGCTAGTTCTGTTTCTTGGGGAAAATCCTTCAGGAGTTCCTTCCTTAAACTCTCCAGCAGTTCTTACTAAGAATTCTTCAGAAGTTCGTTTCCGGGAAATTCTCCAAGAGTTCCTTCGAGAACCCTCTAAGAGATCTTTCGGGGAATTCTTTAGGATTTTCTTCCGGGAATCTTCTGCGTGGAATGGACTAGAAGTTTCTGCTCCCTGATAGGGTGGAGACGCGCGACAGGACTTATTTTATTAGATATGTTTCGTATAGAAAAGTGGTCGATTGTGCGCGAAAGTTAGTGTTTATTGATCCATTGTCAAATCAAATCACCAACCTTAGGTGACTCCCAGACTGACAATGTACCCTACCCTACTAACAAAAAAATACTTCCTGAGACAAACATGGAGATGCAGCGATTCGCGGTCTTTTTAACAACGTTTGTCTCACTAATATTCCCTCCCTTCCTCGATGACCGTAAGGACGTGGCCGGCGCCGTTATTGACCTTAATAAAGTTGAGAGCTCTAAGAGATCTTTCGGGAAATTCTTTAGGATTTTCTTCCGGGAATCTTCCAGGAGTTCCTTTTGGGAATCCTCCAAATGCTCCATCAGAGGATCTTCCAAAAGTGCCTTCCAAGAATTCTACAGAAATCCATCAAAAGTTCTGTCGTGCAATTCAGAAGTTATTTCTGGAAACCTTCCAGAAGTTCTTTCCGGAAATCCATCAGAAATTCCTGCTGAAAAATCACCAGGAGTACTTTCGGGCAATCCTTCAAGAGATCCTTTCAGGAAATATCCAGCAGTTCCATTTCGAAATCCTCCAGGCGTTCCTTCCAGGATTTTTCCAGGAGTTCCTTTTGGGAACCCTTCAGTAGTTCCAACCGAGAACGCTCCAGGAGTTCCTTCCAAGAATCCGCAAGATATAGATCCATGTAATGCTTCAGGAATTCCTTCTTGGAACTCTCCAGGAGCTCCTGTAACATATTTCAATGTCCCTTAAATTAAAATTACTTTCTAAAATTGTATTAGTGTTGCATGTTACGAGTTAGATTTATTTATGTGAAAATTTTGTAATTAAACCCGCCCATTAATACGCCGTCCGCCACCAACGTCGCTGGACTACCAACTACCACACTACGGCTTGTTGGAGCTAGAGCTCCATTGCTCAGCCTTTTTTGGACTTGAGCCGGTTACCAGTGCGGACGTAAAAAAATTAAGTCGATTGAAAGTTAAGTGAAGAGTTGTTGAGCGAGACAGATATTGTGCCAGTGAAGTCTAGTGGCACCAAAAAGTGTAAGGAGTTGAGCTTACTCCAGAAGATCCGTGAATGGGTTCCCATAACGCAAAGAATCGGTACGACCACGAACCAAAGCATACGGACCACCCTAGTGCGCGCGAGTTTGTGAGTCGTATCCGAATCGGGGGTTTCGAAGATCCGTTAATACCCGCGTGTGATTCGTGAGTGCCCCATAGCCGGGATTGCATCTCGGCGCCTCCATACCGACGCCCAAGCTATCACCACCAGCGGCGACGACGCGAGAGGAGCGACGGCGAGGGCCCAACGTAATTCTCCCGAACGGCAGAGTAGGCAGCCTCTGAGGCCAAGAGGTAAGTGGCATGCAAACCTTAATGTTATACTCCTTTTGGGAATCATCCAGGTGGAATCCTGTAGGAAGTTTTTCCGATAATCCTCCAGGAATTTCTTTCGCAAATCCTCCATAAGCATCATCCGAGGATCCTCCAGAAGTGTCTTTCGAGAATACTCAGAAGTTCCTTACAAGAACCTTCTCGAAAATCGTACTCCAGGAATTTCCGAGAATCTTCAACGAGTACCTTCTGGAAGATCTCCAAGGGTTCTTTCCGAGAATCCTCCAGGAATTCCTTCCGAGAGTCCACCGGGAGTTTCTTTAGAGAGTCTTCCGGGCGTTGTTTCCGAGAATCCTCGAGAAGTTCCTTCCGGGAATCCACAAGAGTTGCTTGCGAGAATCTTCCGGAGTGTGGAGCGGACCTGGTGTGATGGTTAGAACACTTGACTATCACGTCGAGGACCTGGGATCGATTCCCACTCCCGACAAACTCACAAAATGTGGGTTCTTCCTTCGGAAGGGAAGTAAAGTGTGGGTCCCGAGATGAACTAGCCTAGGGCTAAAAATCACGTTAATACAGATAAAAAAAATCTTCCGGAAGTTCAAAGAAAAAATTCCTAAAGAATATCTCGAATGGAACCACTGGAGGATTTCTCGGATGAAATTCCTGAACTGATTCCCAGAATTACCTCCAGGTAGATTTTCTGTATGAACTCTCGTATGGAGCATTCCTCATATGGAATATTTATCTGAAGCAGTTTCAAAATGGAGTAACCATAGGATTTTGTGATGGAGTTCTCGGATGGAATTTTGGAGGAGCTCTCATATAATATTTCTGGAGGATTTCTTGTATGGGATTCGCTGAAAGTCTCTAATAATAAACACAAATCAATCGTATGGAATTCCTGGATGAATTTCAAGATAAAATTCCTGGAGAAATCCTCGGATGAAGTACCTTAAGGAATTGTCAAATGGATTTCCTGGGGTAACGTCCAGTTGTATTCCTGGAAAATTTCTTGGACAAAATTTTCGGACGGAATGAAATTCCTGGAGGAATTCTTGAATGAAATTCTTGGATGGAATTTCCTGAGCAATCCTTATGTGGAATTTATTGGACGGAATTGTTTTGCAAGAACTCTTGAATGCAGTTCCTAGAAAACTTCCCCAACAAATTTTCTTGTGGAATTCACGGATGGAATTCCTGGACTATTTTTCAGATGAGGTTTCTGGAAGAATTCCCGGATTGAACTCATGAAGTGTTTTTCAAGTAAAATTATGGAAAGAAAATGTAATTATTGTAGGAATGACCCGGATCCCCTAGATATTATTACTGGAGAATTTCTCGGATGTAATTTTGGAGTTCTCATATGCAATAATTGGAGCATTTCTCGAATAAAGCTCCGCAGATGAAATTCTTGCGGGAATTTTCGGATAGAATCTCGAATCTCAAATTTCAGTACAAAAAAACAACTAATATTCTCTCAAAAATTTCGAGCCATGTCTGGCTTTCGACATGAAAATATTTCACAAAAAAAAATATTAGAGAAGTCCAGGGGTGTCAAGTTAATCTAACGGTTAAGGCTATGGATCGCCAATCCGGAGACGGTGGGTTCGATTCCCGTTCAAGTTCCAGAAAATTTTCTCGACTCCCTGGGCATATGATACACATTGTACTAGCCTCATAATGTACAAATTCATGCAATGGCAGGCAAAGATAGCCCTTCAATTAATAACTGTGGAAATGCTCAACAGAACACTAAGTTGAAGAGAGGCAGATCAAGTTCTAGTGGGAACGTAGAACCATAAAGAAGAAGAAGAAGAACAAGAATATTAGATAAGTCCATCGGCAAATATTACATAAATTATCTCTTAAACCAAAAAAAATGTTGCGCTGTGTTATCACATGCAATTGTCTGAACTGTTCTCTTTATTATTTATGCATTATTCAGTGATAAAATGTCTGGAAATGTATCTAGAACTTGTAACATGGTGGTGAATTTAATAACCAGGAAAACAATCAGATTTTTTAAACAGAAAGTATTCTGCAAATTCGGTCAGGAGTTCTACTAGTTATTTTGTCATTAACCTTTCAGGACGCGCGGCTGTTTGGTCCTAAAACTTCACTACGCTCGCAGTAGAGTTGTACTTTTTGCAACGGCGCGCGTCCTAAAGGGTTAAATGTTCCAATTTCTTTTAAAACAATAAAAAAAACTTTTTTTTTCAAATATGTATAAATTTACTAGAAAAACTTCTCGTAGAATTCAGAAAAAAAAAATTCAATGAGATGGATTTGGATGTTATTTGTGGATCTTTCAATAAAGATTTCTTTCGCCCAGGCTCATTCACAACCTAATAGAAAATTCCACAGATATTCAACCACCTGAAGTACAGTGAAACATTATATTTTGGTTCTCCAACATTAATGCTACCTAATCGTGTCCTCCATGTATACCAGATGTTCCTTCCTTCATTCGGGACTTCCTTCAACCTAAAAGATATTCCTTAAAATGAATCCCTGGTAAATTTTGCCATTTGCATACTTATATTAAAACTCCTCACTGACTTCACGAACGAAATTCCTCCAAATGCACCCCACTTTGCAAACGTGAGACAAGGGAAATATACGCAGAGGCGCAATCTGTCAGCTACTTTTGTGCAACAGCACATGGACTTATCCACCGATGAACCAAATTCATCGCGGTCCGAGAATTTTGACACTAGAGCGGGGTCTGTTCCAATCAGAATCGTCCAATTCTGATTGGAACGGCCCCGCTCTAGTGTCAAAATTCTCGAACCGCGATGAATTCGGTTCATCGGTGGATAAGTCCATACTGGAATTCTCGTCTCTTCTTTCACTATTTTATTCTCTTACTTCTGTTTAGGGGAAAGTAGGGTAAGATGCCATTTTCCAAACTTTCATCGTTTTTAATGATAAATAGCCTCATTTGTTAGACTTTCAAAATGGTAACAGCAACTAGACAATATTTGCTCGATACTTTAGCAAAAATAATTACGAAACTATTGCATTTTCATCGATTTACAGATTTCAAAAACTTGTGGCGATCCTGGCAACACGGAACATCATCATCACCAGTCAGGTAACTCACTCTCTGTACCCTGTACTGTCATTCTATCTACCACACTCCAACCCGATCTCGGAACCACACAAATAAACACAACCGATCCAAGATCGTTAGGTACACACCAGCACACCATACACTAGTGAAGCCACCGAGCAACCTTCTGTAAATAACTGTACATATGCTTTAGTAATAAACCGACCACAGAAGATAGAACACGCGTTACACATCTTCTCCCGCTCAAGCGTGAATCCGAAAGGACCCCAAAAACTGGTTCGTAAAACGGAAGTGGTGCAAAAAGGCCATCTGCCATGGGGTAAGATGCCACTACATGAAAACATTAAAAGCTACGTCCATCAGTTTTCGGGCATTTTCAACTTCCTTTCCCCCTCTGCCCCGCTTTTTTCGTATACTCAATACATGGAGTGTCACCCCAATCCACGCTAAACGACGATCGTCATATTTGAACGACCCCTAACATGGATAGCGTAGGCATCAACAACCGTGCGCCTCTATTTGTGCTTCAATTTCTTTGGAAACACATGGCTGGTAATAAAATCACCCGAAAACCTTAATTGCAAGCGAAAAACCGGAAGTTGCCAATTTTCATTGGGAAATCATAAGATTTTCCGTAGGTTTGGCGGCCTAGCTTCTAGAAGACTGTTTAATGCAAACATGTTGTAACTTAGCAAGGGCCGTGTTACTCCCAGCAAGGATGAAACCCCCGTCTTCAAGCCTCAGGGTCGACAAGACGCTCGTGGTGATCCGCGAAAGAAAACACTTATAGGTTCGATTAAGAAAACTCCCTCTATTCTTGGTCTGGGGTAAACTTTGTTTTCACTTCCTGACGTCCTACTTTCCTACCGTCTCACTGCCTTCCTTCTAACTTCCTGGCGTCCGTCCTCAACATCGGACGACGCCTCCCACATTCTTAAGGACTAGTCCTACCTTATATGCTCTACTTTTTTCACTGCTTCTGGGGCCCCGTGCACTGCACGCCTACGCTGCCGCTCCTTTCACCTGTCCACTAGCTCCTTCTTTCCTTCCTGGGCCGGGGGGCGGGCAATTCTTCTCCTTCCCTCTCTCTCTCGTTGGCTGCAGCCTCTCGCGGAACTTCCTCCTGTCCCGTGTGCCCCTCGAGTATGTTGACGAACTCGAGGCTTCAGTGATCCGTAGAGTCACTGGAAAAGCCTGGGTTCGTCGGCGCGTTAGGTGATTGTATCAGGTTACAGGGATGCGGACACACTACAAATTGGCTAGTAGGATCTACGCAGTGGTAGCGACTTGCACTGTACGGGTCACTAACGTGGTTTTGAAATAAAAACCGCGAGGTCCTGTGGGTACAATGGGAAAATCGCAATGGCGGGTTAGGCGCTGTACGGATGGTCTAGGTTCGGGGTATTGTTACGGAATTTACCTGGATGTCCGGATTACTCCAACTTCTCCACTTTCCTTTTCTCCTTCTTTCCAATTTTCCGTGCTTTCAACTTTTTCTATAAACTTCTCCAACTAAACTTTCTTCCAACTTTACTTTTCTTCAAAACACTTTCCTTCTATCAACTTTTCAAACGACTGTTGTCTCTGAAGATCACCAGCCTGCTTATGATCACAAACAAGCAAGCTTTCTGAATTGTTACTTAATAATGGTAATGATAGCTGAGCTGAAGTTATGCTCTACACATTACTGTTTAAATGATTTTTCAATTGAGAAAATAGCCAATGTTCGACTTTCCTCATCGGTATCAACAATGATAAATTAAAACACTTTTCAAAAGTTTAACAAGAAATTTATTCGACAAGCATTGCTTCCTTAACAAAAGAGTTTAACAAAACATTTGTCTGCATCTTAATAAGCTGATGTATCGATAAGTATATGCTCCTGAACAATGTGTTTTTCACTAGTCAAATAAACGCCTTCAGCCCGTCATATTTTTTTTTTTTTTTAAGACGCGAACACCGTCTTCAGCCAGAAGCTGTACAGACTGTTTTAAACTTAACACTAGACAAGGGACACACGGAGCTTTGTTCGGATTGTGGGATAAATCATGGCTAAAACTGTTTAGAGAACCAAAATTTTAAACGAATCACATAAAATAAAACAGAATAGAATTATTATCGACACATTTCAAGTATCCCTAAACTATTTATTGAACATAATATCAAAAATCCATGACAAAAGCATAAATTAAAAAATTACTTAACGGATCTTCGACTGAGCATGAGTAGATTAACTGAGCAGATGCTGTGAATGCACCATGTCCAAGACCATACCGCACCACATATTGTCATACATTTTCAAAAATCGATATTTAATAATAAAAATAAACCATATTCATATCGCAATTAGTTCGTCTGCAAACAATATCTTCAATAAGGACCAACACGAAGAAACTGGAAAAACTTCAAAGATTAGCTACTCTTTCAATTACTGGTGCAATGCGAAGTACACCATCTAAAGCGCTTGACACTTTACTTCACCTACTTCCGCTGCATCAATTTGTTCAATCAGAAGCTGCAAAGAGTGCATTGAAGCTCAAAAGAACTACACAACTCTTTGATGGTGACCTGAGAGAGCATCTTAGTATTCTGAAACAATTAGTATCGGCTCTCTCGTCGTAAATAATAGTGATTGGATGAGCAAAAGATACAATTTTGAACGCTCTTCTGAAGTGATTAATCCAGGGCGAAATCTGTGGGCAAATGGTGGCCCAGAACTACACCCAGGATCAATCGTATTTTACACTGATGGTTCAAAATTGAACGATCAAGTAGGGGCAGGCGTGACTGGCCCCGGGATTAACATATCAATTCCTATGGGCAAGTGGCCTACAGTTTTTCAAGCTGAAGTCCAGGCGATTTTGGAATGCAGTAATATTTGCTTACGCAGAAACTACAGACATTCAACAATTTGCATGATGTCTGATAGCCAAGCAGCTCTAAATGCTTTGAAATCAGCAACATGCTCTTCTAAACTTGTATGGGAGTGTATTCAGTCACTTCAACAGTTAGCTTGCCGTAATCAGGTGAAGCTATTTTGGGTTCCAGGGCACTGTGGAATTGAAGGAAATGAACAAGCCGATATGTTAGCAAGACCTGGATCTACTCATCAATTCATAGGGCCTGAACCATTTTGTGGTGTGTCTGGTTGTTTTCTCAGAATGGAGTTTAAAGCATGGGAACATGAGAAAATAAAATCCAACTGGGAAAACACCACTTTTGCGAGGTAGTCGAAACGTTTCATAAAGCCGGACGTTTCAAGTACAGTCATTGCACAATTATGGGTCACTCTGTCACAATTATTAGTCAGACAGTTCACCATGCTATTCAAATGGAATTGACCCATGATTGTGGGTGACCCATGATTGTGCTATGACTGTACTCGTAAAATTCTAGAACTTTCTAAAAAAGATCTTAGTTCTTTTACTGACCTTCTAACAGGTCATTGTCCGAGCCGGTATCATCTGAAGCTAATTGGAAAACTTCAAGATGATGTATGTCACTTTTGCGGCATAGATACAGAAGACTCGGAGCATTTGTTGTGCCGTTGCCCGGCAATTGCAGCCAAAAGAATTAGGTTCTTCGACAAGGGGCTGATAGAACCCCTTGATGTCTGGAGAACAAACGCCAATGCGGTAGTACAGTTCATCCGAACTGTGGCACCGTGTTGGGATCATGCTTACAGTCAAGGTTTGATTATTGCTAACTCCAATGGTGATACGTCAACTTGACATAGCTAAACTAAACTGGGGCATTTGTCACAATAGATCTAAAAACAGGTCGCAGTGACTTATATACCCAACAAGGAATAAAAAAAAAAGGACCAACACTTTTTGGCCGCATTCGATACAAATTTTCCCACCGTGCGATAAAAATACTGACAGCGAAATCAGAATGGAAAACACGTGTTTTGGGCTGAACAGCTGTTGAAGTGTAAGGCGTTGTTCAGTTGATTACCACGTGCTGTGCTAATTCACCACTGCTGAACACAAGTTCAGGAGTGATCATTATTGAGTCATGGGAAGATTATTTTTGGCTTTAGATGCTGCAACTCACCATCTCTAGGATGGCGCAGATAGGAAAGCATGCGGATGGCAATCGACAGGTCTCGAGTTCTAATCCGGATTTAGGTAATTTTATTTGTAATTCTTATTTCATAATAGGTGTTCTCAACATGAGAGCAAATAATTACTCTCGTGAGAGTTCAACATTTTTCCATTTTATTTATTTTCAGTCATTTTTGCCAAAGCCTAATAACAACTTTCTTGTACATGTGTAAAACGCTTTGAACAACAACAAAATTAAGTTGGTGCACAACATGATGCTTTATAACTTCTCCAAATTTGTGTGAATAAAACCCGAACATAGGTTGTAGGTGAAAATAATTCAAATGTTATTCAACATTATGCATAAATTATTCGTCATAATGGTGCCTGCTAAATGAGTGATTGTTAGTTGGGTTCCATTTTGAAGATCGTTGACCCCGAACCATTGGCCATTGACCCGTCGTAAGTGCCGAAGTTCCTCCTTATCATGGCCATCCAGTTCGTCTCCCTTGGCCGCCCATTTCGCCACCCCCATGGCCGCCCATTCGTGCAGTCTTGTGTAGCCTGGTGGTGGCTTAGCGGAACTACCGTCGTCCTTACATGGGGCAGTGCAGTTATGGCTGCGTTCGTGGGATTTTTTGGACGTTACACTTAACCTAGCTTCAAACGTTTTCTTTTTTTTTTAAACAAAATTTAACGAATACTAAACGCGACAAACCTCATCAATACTGGACGTTACACTGACACTTGTTACAATGTCTTGACACCATTCACCTATACCTACTAATGATCAAGTCCCATTTAGGAATGGTTTTCTGAGTTAGGTCGTTTTACCCCATCTTTTGGCATTTTGGGCTCTGCTCCCCTACAGCAGACTCACTCTTCTCTTGATCTTGTCTTATTTTTAACTAGGTACCAAGCCGTACAAAATTATAAAATTTCAAAAACTTCACATCACAGAATTCAAAGTTTGACAACCTCTGACATATAGCTGGCAATCGACAAGTATGTGCTTCGGTGATTTTCTTCCATCACTGACTTTAGGTAGCTAGCTGGTTGAAAGAAAATGTCTTTATCTTTCGGGTTGATCTAAATTTCGACAAAGCGACGTATACGTAGGGGACTTGAAACAGTTGCTCAAAGTTGCCAGGCCCCATGAATGGAAATTTCCACACATGGTAGATGAGTGGCACGCACATAATTGTGTGAAAAAAGTAATCTGGAGATTCTTGCCACAGCTTAAAAGTGGAACCCAACGAGGCGACGACGAGCTGTATTTGCTATCCCGTCAGGACAGACGAATCTTTTCCTCGGGGAGGGAAGTTTCAACCATTGGAAAATCCAATTGCTCTTAGCGTTCTCAAGTGCCTCCATGTGAGAAGTTAACATTGTTTACTTATTAAAATGTGCTAAGCATGTTCCTTTGATGTAGGTGTGCATGAGTTCGTAGAATGTCCTATACGTGTTCACTGAAATGAGGTTCCAGACTTTTGTTCGTCTTGAATTGATGGTGACATTTTGATAGCAGACGATGCAGTCTCTTGGGTATATTTTACCATAAATGGTCAACAAGATGTGGCACGATAGAAATAAGTAACATTCATCATGTCGCATATCGGTTCATGAGAATGGAAGTGAGTGAGAATGGCTTATATGAACTTTGGAGAAAAAGCGAATAAATATAACAGATGTTCTTACTACAGACAAACAGACGATTCAAAACCATATGCTTTCCAAGTAAAATACTTGCACACTTAAATTCAGAAATTGATCTCGGTAAACGGTTTACCGAGAATCCAACAGCTGATATCTCGGTAAAATATTTACTGACTCTCGGTAAAATTTTTACCGAGATTTCGGTAAACCATTACCGAGTCTCGGTTAACTTTGCCGAAATCTCGGTAAAAAGTTGGATTACCGAGATCTCGGCAAAGTTTTAACGACATCTCGGTAAAACTTTTACCGAGATTCAGTGAAAATTATTACCGGATTCTCGGCTGTTGGATTCTCGGCAATCCGTTTGCTGAGGTCGGCGATTTAATTTAAGTGTGTGGGATTAACCCTGTAATACCCAAATTTTTGATTTTGATCTAAATATAATTTTTTGTCTCCATAAAAACGACTAAACCATGTTTTGGAGGATAATTCTTTTTATTGCACGATTTTGTAAATTTCGTTTTTTGATTTTTGTTCTAACTTTTATGTTTGAACATCCCTACACTTTTATATTTTTTCTAGAAGCCTATTTGGGATTCCGATTTTTTTTTTTTATTTTAACCCTCTAATACCCAAATTTTTGATTTTGATCTAAATATAATTTTTCTTCATCTAAAATCGATTTAAACATGTTTTGGAAGATGATTCTTTTTAATTCTCGATTTCGTGAATTTCAGTTTTTGATTTTTCTAATTTTTATTTTTGAACATCCCCACATTCAAGGATGGGAACACTCACTTGCAGAGAGTTACACTCACTTGATGATTTCTCAGCTCCGAAGCGTGCAATCAAGAAATGGTGTATGGACGACTTTTGCCTTGTGGTTTTGTCTAAAAGTTTGCCGAATAGAGTAGGAGTCGCACACGCATACCGAAGTCGTGAAGAAGCTGCGAAGGCAACTCTCCACGAGGTGAATGTAAATTACACTCACCTCGTGGAGAGTCGCTTTCACAGGTCTGTCACGACTTTGATATGCGTGTGCGACACCTACTCTATTCGGCAAACTTTTAGACAAAACCACAAGGCAAAAGTCGTCCATACACCATTTCTTGATTGCACGCTTCTGAGCTGAGAAAACATCAAGTGAGTGTAACTCTCTGCAAGTGAGTGTTCCCATCCCTGCCCACATTTTTATATTTTTCCTGGTAGCCTATTTGGGGTACGATTTTTTTTGAGACGGAAACATTTTGAGATTTTATGATTATTGTTGAAATATTTTTATTTTATTTTTTTTCATAGAAAATATTATTTTCCGTGTTATTTTAAGGAAAATAATTTTAGAGTGTATTCGATCCCCCTAAACTATAAAACTAGGATAGAATGATTTGAGAAAAATTAAAAATTGTTAATTGTAGCGATTTAATACAAAATATTACTAAAAGATTAATTTTTCAATGATTTTTAGAAAATGTAAATGCGCTTTAAAATACACCAAAAATCATTTTGAGATATACAAAACAGTCCTAAATATCAGCCAAAAATATAAAAAAATGATTTTCCACGAAACAAAAATTACAAACATGCTCAAACTAAACCCCGTCTAAAGGCGGGGTTGGGTATTAGAGGATTTAATGAAAGCATTTTGAGATTTCATGATTATTAAGAAAATATTTTTATTATTTTTTCATGCAAAATTTTATTTTTCGTGTATTTTTATAAAAAATATTTTAGAGTTTATTCAACTCCCCTAAACTCTTTTACTGTAATATAATGATCGGGGAAAAAATTAAAATATATTAATTGAAGCGATTCAGTACAAATGAAACTATGATATCTGTAAGGTGACCAAAGCATCAATTTTTCAATAAATTGAAAAAATGTAAATACGTTTTTAAAGGACACCAAACACCGATTTGGGATATACAGAACAGTCCTAAAAATCAGCCAAAAATATAAAAGTTTTGATTGCCCCGGGAAGAAAAAATACAAAAATGCTCAAACTATATCCCGTCTAAAGGCGGGATTGGGTATTAGAGGGTTAAATACCATGATATTTTTATTATAATTTTTAATATTTAAATAGTTTAATAAGCTGAAATTATAACCAAACTCAAACCAAAAATAACAGATGTTCTTACTATAGATAAATGGACGTATTATTCAAAACCCTATGCTTCCCACGTAAAATACTTGGGATTAACCCTCGAATACCCAAATTCTTTATTTTGATCTGAATATTGTTTTGGTCTAAAATCGATTTAAACATGCTTTGGAAAGTGATTTTTTTAAAGCAAGATTTTGTGAATTTTGGATTTTGATTTCTCTAGTTGTAGTGTCAAAACTAAAACATCCCTACACTTTTATATTTTCCTAGAAGCTTGTTTGGGATGCCGATTTTTTAAGTTTAAAACATTTTGAGATTTTATGATTACTGACGAAATATTTTTATTTTTATTCCGTGTATTTTTTTAGAAAAATAATTTAAGACTGCTCTCCTGAACTCTTTACTTGCAATAGAATTATTGGGGAAAAATTTAAAATACGTAAATTGTAGCGATTCAATACAAAAGAAACAATGTTATCTAAACGGTGATCAAAACATGATTTTTTGTAAAAAAAAAAAATAAAAAATGTAAATACGCTTTGAAAGACACCAAAAGGCATTATAATTTTGAAAAATTTAAATAAGCTGAAAGCTTCAACAAATCAAATTTCCTTATTATAACCAAACTTGCTGAAACGAGTAGTAATTTCTACTGATTTCAACAATGATTTACTGAATTTTGCTAAGCAAAATTTTCAAAATATTGTACAAGCCAACCCAAGTGACATTTCAATGACCAATTAGTCTTGTAGAGGTTTTGAGAACCTTCATAAAACCTCATGCCTTTTATTTCGGTTTTATGATGGTTCTAATTACCTCTCATAGTCTATTTGACTGAAAAATGTTACTTGGGAATGGATGCCAGTAAATAATCTTCTAAAGAGCTATGTCTGTTTGTCGACGCTTCAACACTGCCACGTGCAATATTTTTTTTACCCATGCGAGACGTCGACCAACCAAGCAGGAAAGTATTTAGAGATGTTTAATAAGTATACTATACAGCCAATGGACACGCACAAACAGTCATGCAAAAGTTTTGTTGCCAGTTTATCGTCGGTGGTCGTGTTGTGTTGCTGCTTAGAATTCCAACCATGCTTGAGTTGTGTACCTATTCGAATCGAATGTACATTTTTCGCATATTTGACTGTATGTAGGTAGGTACTGTGCACTTTCCATAGTCCTCCTAAGAATCGAAAAGCTGGCATGGCAGGAATTCATTACTCGCTCAGATCGTGCTGCACAGCCAACCATTCAACAACTTTTCTCCGAACGGAGTTTTTCATCCTTGTGGTTTTTTCTTGGAGGAGGTGAACGAATGGTTAACCTGGGTTTGAAGCAAGTTAAGAAGTGACAGCTTGAGCTGGATCACAGGCAATCAGACAACTTGAAGCACAGACATTTTGGTTGCTGAATTTGATTCAGAATGCACTTTTTAATGCGTTGATCCCAAAAGAAAAATGGCTGCATAAATCTACCCATTTAACGAAAGTAAACTCTAACTTAGGCAAAGTTATTGCAAATCCACTCCTCAATCATGAAGAAATATGAGTAATTGGGGCATTCGACTTTATTGACATTCTCATTTATTTGTGGCCTCCTAAATTTAAGAAAAATTAGAGATTCCTCCAGCGATTCCTTTCAGAAAATCTTCCAGGGAATTCGGGAATGTCTTTGAGAAATCTTCAGGAATACTTCCATTGAATTCTTTAGGAAATTCTAAATTTCCTTTAGAATTTTCTCCAAAATTTTGTGGAGAACACCCCAGAAATTACTCAAGGTACATTTTTTTATACATCCTTCCCTGGATTCCTCCATATTAGTCCATGAATTTTCTAACCCTTCCACGTATTTTTTTAAGTTGTTCAGAACATCTTCCATGGTTCGCTTCAGACTTTCCTCCACAATTTCCTCCGGAATTTTCGTTAGAAGATTCTCCAGATATGTCTCCAAAACATCATTCTCTAAAAAAAAGCTTCACGGGCTTGGTGGTCTAGTGTCTACAGCTTCTGACCTGCATGCAGAAGGTAATGGGTTTAATCCCTGGCACGACCTTTTCCTCCTACTTTGTATCTTTCTATCAACTTTCTCTCTCTCTCTCTCTCTCTCTCTCTCTCTCTCTCTTCTCTACATATACAACTCATGAATATCCATATGTTCATAGCCATTGCTAGAACCAGAAACGAATTAAAAAAAGTCGTTTTCCTTCCTTCCAATTTCTACAGCACAGTGTATATAACGCCTGCAAGTTATGCAACCAAAGCGAACTGTTGTCACATTTACAATCTATCACCTAACGAACAGTTTAAATAATCCCCTACCCATGGATCGCATTACCGACCCAACGGTGACTCTCAGATCTCCCATCCTTTCCGCCTAACAAATACCCCAGTCCGTGTGGGTTGTGGGGACGCAGAGGTGCTCTCGGTCTCTAGTAGCAACAACCAGTACACTCTAACATTCCTTTTCCTCCCCAGCTGACTATAAGGACTTCGCCGGCGCCGTTATTGAACTAAAATTGCACTTCGACAATTAGTGGAATGTCCCAGTCCCTTATTCAGTGAGATCTCAGTGCAATTGGTACCAGTTCAGATCAATCACGGAGGAGCAACTAGGAGTATAGTCAGAATTGATCGTTGATCGATTGATCGATGACAACATCATCCTCCATAAAAAGCCTACATAGGTTTCCATAAAAATGTGGAGCCTCGTAGCCATGCGGTTAGGGTCTCTGCCACCAAAGCGAATATTCGTATAAAAAAAATATCAACCTATAGATATGCTCACTCGCACTTTTCTGCTGCGTTACTGCAGAATTGACACGAGGCAACCAATCATTAAAAATCAAAAAGTCAATGATTCGTTTGAAAGCTTAGTGATGCATCATGACACCTTCAATCTGTACAGCCTCTTGCTAAAGACGGTGTTCGTGTCTATTTAAAACATGGCGACAAAGACATCCAAGATGGCGGTCTAAAATCCAAGATGGCGGCTCCAAACTCAAAATGGCGTCTGTTTATTGGAGTCTTTGGTATGGGAAAGATGTCCGGAGTCCAAAAATGATGACCGGAATATCCAAGATGGCGGTTTAAAATCCAATATGACGGCTCCAAATTCAAGATGGCGGCTTCAAGTTTAAGATGGTGTCTGTTTGTTGGAGTTTTAGGTCTTAAAAAACCATGCAATATGGGTATTTTTGATATGGGGAAGATGTGCAGAGTCCAAAAATGACAAGCAGAATATCCAAGATAGCGATCTAAAATCCAATATGGCGGCTGTTTAATGGAGTTTTAGGCTCTAAAACCCTGCAATGTGGGTATATTTTGTATAGGGGAGATGTCCGGAGTCCAAAAATGGTGACCACAATATTCATGATGACATCTCAAAATTTAATATGGCGGCTGTTTAGTTAAGGTTTAGGCTCTAAAACCATGAAATATGTATCCATTTGATATGTAAAAGATATCCGGTCCGGATTCTAAAAATGGCGACCGGAATAGCCAAGACAGCGGCTTCAAATTCAAGATGGCGACTGTTTATTGGAGTTTTAAGGCTCTAACAACATGCAATATGGGTATATCTGGTATGGGGAGGAAGTCTGGAGTTCATAAATAGAAACCAGAATATCCAAGATGGCAGCCTAAAATCTAAAATGGCGGCTCAAAATTCAAGATAGCGACTTTTCTTAAGAGCTTGAGACTCAAACATCAAAAGCCAGGTAAACTGTATGATTTCTGGTGCCATGTAATGGATTTTTGTTAAACGTATCGTCTACCGATTCTTTCAGTAATGCTTTCACAAATTCGTTAAGAGAATCAAAGGTTCTTCAAAAAAAAATCCTCCAAGGATTTCTTAAGAAAACCTTCCATAGACTCCTTCAGAAATTCTTCTAGGGATTCTTTTGAAATTTTCCCTGGAGAGTATTTCAAAAATTCTCTGTGGCATTCCTTGATAAATTTGTCCAAAGATTCCAAGTCCAAGAAAATCTTCTATGGGTTGCTTCTATAATTAATCCATGGATCCCTTTGGAAATTGCTCCACAAATTTCTCCAGGAATTTTTTTTAGGTAGATTTCTATGGGTTTCTTCTCAAACTCCATCAGGAATTACTGTAGAAATTCTTCTAGAGATTTGTTTTAAAAACACCATCGGAAATCTCTTCAGGGTTTTTTTCAGAATTTTCTAAAGGAATGTTTTTTTAATTCTTTCAAAGATTCTTAAATAAATTCTTCCAGTGGGTTTTTTTCAGTTTTTTTAGAAATTCCTTCAGAAACTCGTTCTGGTGTTTTTTTAGTCAACAATAGTTTTGTTCGGGAATTGCTCTAGGGATTCCATTGAAAATTCTCACATGAATATGTTCAGAATTTTTTTCGGAGATTCATACAGAAAATCTTGCAGAAATTCCTCCAGAGATTATTGCATTACTACTATCAGGGATTCTTTCAGGATTTTCTCCAGATTTTACTCCAGAAATTAAAATCGACTACGTTTTCTTATAAAATTCCTATGAGAAAATGTTTCTGAGATCTCATCAAAATTGTAGGGATTCCTTCAGAAATTTTAGCAAGGGATTTCTTCAAAAGTTCTTCCATGGAATTTTTCAGAAATTCAAGGAAATATTTTTAGAAATTGCCCTGGGATTTTTCAGAAGTTCTTCCACAAATGGCGCAAAAATTACTGAAGAATTTTCAAAGGATTTACTGAAGGAAGTTCTAAACAATCCCTTTAAAAAATCCTGGAGATATCTTTGGAAACTTCGTTTTTTAAGAATTTTAAGGTGAAAATTGTTGAATCAATTTCTAAAATTATGCGTAGGTTAATGCCTACAAGAATACCTGAAGTCTCACCTTAAGCTACCTTCTAACTTCTCTGAAAAAAAGGCTAGAGAAATTACTGGAAAGATTCCTGGAGAATCCTTAAAGGAAATTCTGGATATCTTAAACAAAATGTCTGCAGCAATCGCGGACAAAAGAATTGGTGGAGTTCTCGAAGAAATTCTTCAATAAATTTTCTGAAAAATCTCTGGAGGATTTTCTGAAGCAATCATTGGAAGAACTGCTGGAAATACCTCTGAAGAAAGTCTCAGAAAAAAATCTTGTACGATTTCTGAAGGGATTTCCTGGAGGAATTCCTTAGAGAACCACTAGAAAATAAAAAAATTGAAGGTTTCTTTGAAATAATCCTTGGAAGAACTGGAGAAGCCTGTGCAGGTATTCATAGAAAAAAATCTTGAATATTGCGCATTTCCCACCCCACTGGACCCCTTTCGCAGTTAGTATAAGTGCGGGATCGTGAATAAAACTGCGATTTTCCATCGAATCGTTTCGGTGTCTTCTGCGCACATATTCAGCACTTTGTAATGCATAAGTGCGCAGAAGACACCGACACGATTGGATTCAAAATCGCAGTTTTATTCACGATCCCGCACTTATACTAACTGCGAAAGGGGTCCAGTGGGGTGGGAAATGCGCAATGAAATCCTTGAAAATTTTAATTAATTGATTCTGGAGTAATTTCTGCAGCAATTGTTGGGATAATCTTTGGACAAAAAAAATTGAAAATCTTTGGATCCCTGGAAATGCCTGGAAGAATACCTTGTGGAACTATTGAAGAAACCCCTGCCCTGGATGAACTTCCAGAAGAATCTCTTAACAATTTCTAGAGGAGATTCCAAATAAATGTCCGAGAAAATATCTGAATAAATGGAGTAATAACTGAAGGAATCTCTGAAGAATGGGAGCGAACCTGATGTGATGGTTAGAGCACGTGACTGTCACGCTGAGGACCTGGGATCGATTCCCACTCCCAACAAACTCACAAAAAGTGAGTTCTTCTTTCGGAAGGGAAGTAAAGCGTGGGTCCCGAGATGAACTAGCCTAGGGCTAAAAATCTCGTACAGATTAAAAAAAACTCTGAAGAATTTCAAGCTATAATTTCTGAAAAAAAAATCTGGAAACATTTTTAAATTTATAAAGGAAAACTTTAGGGGAATATTTAAAAGAATCTCAAAACCTTTGTGAAAAAAAATCTCCTGAAATTGCATTTGAACATAAAAACCATTTGGGGGTATTGCTGCAGAAACCCAGAAAATCATAGAAGAATATTCGTAGAAACCCCATAGTAAAACTTCACAAAAATTCTGCCAATATTTCTGGAGGAATTCCTTCAAAAACGTTGGACTACCTACAAACATGAAGGAATACAAGCATGAACTTATGTAGCAATCCTTGAAGGAGTTTCCTATAGAATCCCTCAAGGATCCCTGAGTAAACCCGTGGACCAGTTTCAAGATAAATCTTTTGAGAAATTCCTTGAGAAACTAATGAAGATGTCCCAATAGAAAATTGCTGAGGCAGTTCCTGATTGTAGGAAACCCTGCGAAAATCGTCTTTGTTTCAACATGTCTAATATTTTTTTATATAAATCCCAAAAGAATCCTCTAAGGAATTTCTACCCGTGTCCTTAGAGGAAATGCTGGAGAAATTTCTAGACATTTTAAGTCCAGCAGCAGCAAGAATGTCCTTTCCGCGATAATAGCAGAAAGTGTAGCTGGGAAATGGTGGGTTTCAAAATTATCACAGAAGTCAAAACATTAACGATCAATTCAAACTATATACATGTCAAAGGTTGCTCCTCCGTGATTGATCTGAACTGGTACCAATGGCACTGAGATTCAACTGAATAAAGGGCTGGGACATTTCACTTATTGTCGAAGTGCAATTTTAGCAGCTCATACATTTTTGATCAATAACGGCGCCGGCCAAGTCCTTATAGTCGGAAGGGAAGGGAAAGGCATGTTAGAGTGTACTGGTTGTTGCTACTAGAGACAGAGAGCACCTCTGCGTCCCCACAACCAGCACGGACTGGGGTATTTGTTAGATTGAAAGGATGGGAGATCTGGGAGTCACCGTTGGGTCGGTGATGCGATTCATGAATAGAGGAGATATTTATAGTGTTCGTAAAGTGATAGATTGTGTGGTGAATACTATGAAGTTCAAGCGGCACAGTTTGCTGTGCTGTGGAAGTTGGAAGGAAGGGAAACGACTTTTTACAATTAGTTTCTGGTTCTAGCGATTGTATATGAAAAGAAGAGATAGAAAGTAGAAAGAAAGTTACAAAGTAGGAGGAAAGGGACGGGCCAGGGATTGAACCCATGACCTTCTGCATATGACTAGACCACCAAGCTAGTAGACCACATAAGTCGAAACATTAATTAGAAACCCAATACAACAACGTGTCCAGTCAGGCTTTCTTTCCTTACCAACCATTTCATCAATTCCGGCTCGAAACCACAACAGCCTAACAAATCAGATCCACCACAAAAACTGTCAGCCACATTCATCACGTTTCCTAGCATATCGGTAGTGTTTATTGTAAAAATAAATGATATTTTTTGTGCCCGATCCCTCCCCCACTGAAACGCGGATACCGATGTCCACCAACGCCGCCGGTAGATATCCGCACGACAGGAGCAGCACCAGCATCAGCGTGGTCCACCGGCAGACTCCCCGCCATTGTCATCTTGGTTGTCATCCGTTCACGTTGTAGCCGGTGGCGCCTCCCTGATCACCTCCGTCGTTCAGCCCGTACGGCACTCCGGATGGGGCCTCCTCCGGTAGTCCCGGTCGGTCCGGCACCGGCGTAGTAATATCCTGCGAGTCGGCTGCAGAAAAAGAAGAGGGATGAATAAGAAAATCGATAAAATGTGCATCGGGATGAATGGCTTTCAAATGCAGCTGTGTAGTCTTTGCTAATGAGCGGTTATTGTCATTTCCAATAATTCCAGCTGATCGCCTGATTACGGGTTATCAGCAGTTATCCTTGCTTCTGGGAATTGTACGAGTTTTATGCATTGACGCCTCGGATTGCAGAATCTGGGATGATTACTGATAACCAGTCCTTACCTAACGTTGTGTAAAATCGAAAAATGTCTAACAGTGCGCATTCAAGAGCGTCTTTTTTTGAACACAAAAAAAAACAGTTGGATTGGAATAGGATGTAATTTGATAGGTACTAAAACTGTAACATTGCGTGTTAAAAAGTATTTAATCACATGTCTATCCAAAACCTATCTACATCCATTGTAATACCATGTGTTCGACACCCAGAGAGACGACCGATGATTCTTGTACAATGAATATATGTCTACAGAAATCTGCATATTTGCAAAGTCTGAAAGAAACAATTCCATGCCTGTCTAGCGGAAAACCAGCACTATTTCGCCGGGTTGGAAAAGTCAAAAATATGTAAATTTGTTTTATCAGGAAGGGTTTATCACAATGGAAAACATTCAACCTTCCTTCGCGTCGACCAAGCACATTAAAAGCAACCATACCTCAATGGGAATAAAAAGTTTTCTTGTTACGTGTTGTTCGTTCATCGATGTCGTCAGCATTTGCTTGGCAATGCTTATTCCCACGAGGTCGTTTCCGAACCAAATGTTTGGATACATATCCGGTTTCAAAAACCACCGTTAGCTAGGTTAGCTTTTTCGTGGTGGCAGCTTTGGTTACCAAGAATAAAAGAAAATCACTTCTAACGACAAATGATACAGTATACGAACAATGCAAGATAGCATTTGCTGTTGCGGTGGCACTATGGCGACACCCCCGCACCGTGATTGTAGCTTTTGATGCAATCTTTATCGCGGAAACAGCGTTATCGGTTCATGCTACAGTTCATGATAAACTTTATTCATCACGATTTATGCCACTTATGAACCCCCAAACCAAATTGATGATAAGAATCAATTCTTCTGCATATTTGAAAGTTAGAGCAAGAAGAATACTCAAAAGCGAAAGATATTGGAATTTTATCAATTCAACTACCTACATACATGATAACGATTAAATCGCGGTCTTCATGCTTGACGACACAATAGTATATCATTCGGGGATTCTCCAGGAATACATTTGGGGATTACCTGCTAGTATGTTGTAAGATTGTGGAGTAAGCTAGATGCAATATACTAAGCATTTTCTGCCAGAATCCTTGCCTCGCTCGAACTAGGGAAGCTCTACTAACTACATTGACACCGCGATATCGAGGCGATCCCTACCCAGAAATTGACGCAAATCGGTATACCAGGTATACTACACACCAAAATTTTTGAAATTCTTCCAGCACGCAAAAAATCAGCAAAAGAAATTGCTTAATTTAAGCAACATTTTTGCTGAATTTCAGCACAACTTTGCTAATCAACTGTCAAAATTGCTGGATGGTTCAGCAAGTTGAAAAATAATTGCTGATATTCAGTAATTTGTATTGCTGAATGCAATCAGCACGCAAAAAATCAGCAAAGTTTGCAGTGTACATATACCTACTGGTTGTGTCCAGAAATCACAGAACTCCTGAACAAAGAAATTAAGGCACGTAAGCGGATGTGCTTCAAAAATCTCTGCTATTCAGCCTAACGCGACCGCTAGGGGTGATGCCTAAGTAGTCATGTTCAAAACCAAGAGCACATCTGCTCCCCCAGGACGCTCCCCCAAGATGCTGCAGAAGATCGCGGAAACATTGTACCCACCCCACGATATAAGACCATCCCTAGCAGAGAAGAATAGCAAATTAATAACTACGAAATCACATAACCTGTTTTTATATCTTGTTTTGTTATTATTAAATTATCAAGACATAGCTTTTCCAAAACATATTTTGTTGGACAATCTCATTTTGTTATAATCAAGCTATTGATATACATTCACTCAATTACATCTCAATAACATGTTTTGTAGAAGAACAAGCTCTGTTATTGTTGTACTATTTATCAATTTATCAATAATATCACAGCAGTAACAAGTTTTGAAATCAAAGCATCAATTCGACCATAATGACCTGTTTCTTTGTTTTGTTCCATTTTTGTATTCAGTTAGGAAGGAAATTTCTGAACGAATCCTTTGAAAAATATCTTAGATAATATTCGGAAAAACACTTGGAAGTTCTGGAGGAATCTTTCGATAAACCCTTGGAGAAGTCTTTTAAAGAACTCCTGGTGCAATCTTCTTAGAAATACCAAAAGTTCTTCTTCGAAGCAATTATTAGACTGCTTGGCGAAATCTTTTGAAAAACTTTTGGAGAATTCTTCGGAAAAACTCCTGGTGAAAATCTCAAAGTAATTTTCAGAGAAATTCTAAGATGAAATTCAGGACAAACGATCACAGGAAATTCTGAAGAAATCCTTGAAGGGATTCTGTGAAGAATTCTGGAGGAATTTCTAAAGGAGTCTTTGAAAATCCGCGAACGATTCCGTGGAAGAACTCTCGGAGAAATTTCTGGAAGATTTTTCAAAGTTATTTATGCAAAGGTTTATCACGAAATCGGTCGACGAATTTGTGGAAGAATTATAGGACAAATTCCTAAAAAAGTCCTCGGAGATAAACTTAGAAGGTACAGGGGATGGCCAAAATGTTTGGGATAGGCAACTTTTTTTTCTCTCACAAAAAAGTTCAACATGCTATAACTTTTCATAGAGTGCATCAAAAAATCTCAAATTTTGACTGTTTGTCAACCTATTATATGTGCATCATTGGTACAAATTTGGGCTCGATTGATTAATGTTTCGCAAAGTTAGAATCGTTCGGGTAAAACACCATTTTTTAGACAACTCATTTTTGAGCTGTCATATCTCGGAAACCAGTGAACCGAATTGAATGAAATTTTGAACGTACACTGACAATATACAAATGCTACACAAACTATTAAAACTTAGATACTTTTTGAACGTTTAAAAAAATTATCATGGATTTACACTTTTAGGATTTTTCTCGAAAAATTGTAATTTTTTTAAGTCAATGTCAATAAATTTTAGTGTTGATGTCCAAAGATGTTCCCCTTCTGTTCTCAAGTTATCTTTAATCAGATATATTAAAGCCTATTTAGATTAAAGGAAGAACACATTTAGTAATTTTTGTGTGGTATTGTAAATTTGACTAATTTTCCTCTATATGGGTAAAAATTTGAACCCGGTATAACTTAATTCGCCGTGAGAAAATATTACATTTTATAACGTTGTATTAAGTATAAATATACTGTTGATAAACGTTAAAAAATTCATTCAATTCGGTTCACTGGTTTCCGAGATATGACAGCTCAAAAATGAGTTGTCTAAAAAATGGTGTTTTACCCGAACGATTCTAACTTTGCGAAAGATTAATCAATCGAGCCCAAATTTGTACCAATGATGCACATATAATAGGTTGACAAACAGTCAAAATTTGAGATTTTTTGATGCACTCTATGAAAAGTTATAGCATGTTGAACTTTTTGTGAGAGAAAAAAAGTTGCCTATCCCAAATATTTTGGCCATCCCCTGACAGGATACGGAATTAATGGAGAAATTTTAGGAAAAATCTTGCAGAAATTTCTAGTGAAATTCCTGTAGGAATCCTCAGAGGAAGTTCAGGAGAAATTCTAGCAAAAATTTTGGAAGAATAATCCAGGACGAATTTTAGACATAATTCTTGAATCCATTCTTGAATTTTAATAATCTGTGCAATATTTCCAATATCCTTAAAAAAAACTCTGCAAAACTGTTGAGCATTCTAAAAAATCTTCAGTTTCAATGCTAAAACAGAAGCAAAACGAAAGTCAAAAATTGCTATCGAATACCAAACTTTTTCAAGAATAATTTCTTGTTGATTTCAAAACTGTGCTCCGAAGCCTCTGAATATAGTATATGGCATTTCGATCATTTGAAAATATTGTTAATCATGTAATTGGCAGGTTTGTGAGGCAAAGCGAATAATTTTATATAATAAGTATTATAACTTACTTAGTTACGACTTAAATATCATAACAAATTTTGCTCTCCGATTATTATTAATCTATACATATATACATATATATAAAAATGCAGTGGCATACGTGGGACCGCGCATAACTTGCGAACGGATGGTCCGATTTGGGTCGTCTAAGTTTTGTTCTGTTAGTTTTCACCCAAGGAAGGTTTATGAGGCCAAAAACATGGGAAAATTGAGTGTGTCTGAAAATCGGGTTTTCATACATTTTGAATGGGGACTTGGGCGCTTGGCTAGGGACTTGAAACGTCAAAAACGCAGTAGGCAAGACAAAGTTTGCCGGGGACTGCTAGTAACATATAAATATCAAAATTTGTTACTGAAATATTTTCCGAATTCATTGTTATTGAGTTGTTATTGAAACTAACAAAACTAGTTAGGGAATCGCGCCACTTGGGCAGTGGCTTCTATATTCGTCTGTTTTCCACTACAACTCAGTCAAATTTGAACCAATTGACACAACTTTTGGAATGTGATGAGATAGGTATAGTATCTACCCGTGTACAACATTTCAAGTCAATTGGATCAATATTGACTGAGTTATAGTGGAAAACAGACGAATATAGAAGCCACCGCCCAAGTGGCGCGATACCCTATTAAAATGGTTTTCCAGGAATATTTTTTTGTTATGATATTTGTTATTCTGCTGCTTATGACAGGCAAGTTTATAACGTAATATGTTATGTTAATAACTTAAAAATAATCGATTTCATTATTCAGTTATTTTACCCAAATAACACAGCTCCTTATGCTGTTGTTATTCCCTTCTGCTCAGGATGGGCCCCGTCTCCTGTGGCCAAACCAGCCAAAGCAAAGTTCCGAGTTTGGATGGTATGACAGTACTGCATACCGGGAAAGCAGATGACTCTGGGCTCTCGGATAACCAGTTCGGCTTCCAGAAGGGTCAATCGTCGGTGGACGCTTAAGGCTGTAACCAAAACGACTGGACGTAAAAGATGCGTTCAACAGCGTCAGCTGGGCCGCCTTCGAGTGTGCCATACACCACCTAGGCAGAGATGGCATGCTTACCTTACCGGTCAGACTAAGGCCTGAGCGTCCTCTTCTGTATGTAGGAGTCGTCTCCATTCTATTTGATCCATGGCTGCGCGTCTCCAGTTCCGCACTCTATGAAAAGCCCGTAAATCGTCCTCCACTTGATCGACCCACCTAGCTCGCTGCGAAATACGCCTTCTTATACTGGTCGAATGGCTCTCGAGAACCATTTTAATCGGGTTGCCATCCGACACCCTGATGCCGTGTACCGCCCACCGTAGCCACCCGATGTTCGCGGTGTGGACGATGGTTGGTTGTCTCAACAGCTAATGCAGCTCATGGTTCATTCGCCTTCTCCAAGTCCCGTCTTCCACCTGCACTCCGCCGTAGATGGTATGCAACACCTTCCGTTCGAAAACTCCAAGGGCGCGTTGGTCATCTGCACGCATGTAGGGTCAAGTGGGGTAAAATGCCATTTTTCAAACTTTCATCGTTTTCAATGATAATTAGCCTCATTTGTTAGGCTTCCAAAGTGGTAACAGCAACTAGACAATATTTGCTCGATACCTCAGCAAAAATATTCACAAAACTATTGCATTTTCATCGATTTTCAGCGATTTTAAAAAATGATTCGTAAAACGGAAGTGGTGCAAAACGACCATCTGCCATGGGGTAAGATGCCACTTCATGAAAACATTCAAAAATTACGTCCATCAGTTTTAGGGCATTTCCGACTCCTTTTCCGCCCTCTGTCCCGCTATTTTCGTATACTCAGTAAATGGAGTGTTACCCCCCTCCCCGCAAAACGATGATCGTAATATTTGAATGACCCTTAACCATGCGTCTCCATGCGTGCCCTAATCTCGTTGGAAACACTTGGCTGGTAATAAAATCACCAGAAAACCTTAATTGCAAGCACGAAAAACCGGAAATTGCCAATTTTCATTGGGAAATCAAAGGATTTTTCGTGGGTTTGGTGGCCTAGCTTCTAGAAGAATGTTTGATGCAAACATATCTTGACACCATTTACCTATAGCAATGATCAAGTCCCATTCAGGAATGATTTTATGAGTTGGGCCATTTTACCCCATCTTGGCATTTTGGGCTTTGTTCCCCTATCGTGCCCATAGAGGCCTACCGGTCCAATCAGCGTTTTGTAGATACCTAGTTATTATGTTTCCAGTTCAAAACCGAATTAGCGACATTTTTTCTTTGACTTCCGCTGCTTTTGCCTTGCGTTAAACACAATGTCGGAAGTGGGGCGCTGTATAGCGCACCAGGTGTACAATACAGCGCCCCACTTCCGACATTGTGTTTAACGCAAGGCAAAAGCAGCGGAAGTCAAAGAAAAAATGTCGCTAATTCGGTTTTGAACTGGAAACATAATATCTTCGTGTGACGGCAAACTTTGTTCGAGCGTAGAGTTCTGCGGAGTCCAAAGTAAGCTCGATTTCCTGCCACACCGGTCACCAGTACACCCAAGTACACAAATTTTTCAACTGCCTCGATTTCATCACGTCGATAGGAATTCGGGGTGGCGGGCACGGAATTTCCCCAGCTAACACAAAGTCCTATATGATGTTGAATAGGATGCTAAAGTGGAGACCATATGCGTACATGCTTCCATTTACCCGCGTGTAAAGTGTGCGTATATCGGCTCCAATTTACATCCTATTCAACATCTTATGTCTTCGACACATTAATGGCTAATCCATTTCGCCTAGCTTCATTCCATAAGCAAAACCAAGCAGCTGAACGGACTTCGTGAAAAACGTTCCACTCTTGTTTATCTCCGCTCTCCTTATAGGCCTTGACGGGAGTGTGTAAATGGGTTTTCGTCCGGGTGCCGATGTCGCGTGCTTTTGCTTCGGTCGTTTGATTTTTCTTTTTCCCTATTCGGAAATCAGCATTTCGTTGTGTCGCGTTTTTTGTAGCAACACTGAACGATCACCTGACGTGGGTGATCAGTTGTTTGCTTCTCATATGAAGTGAACAATAGTGCGTCAGCTTGCATGTTCGGTCGTGTCATTTGCAGTTAAATATTTGGCGACTAGCTTCCGCGGTTCGATTCGAAATATTAAGTGACCACCTGACGTGGGTGATCGATTGTTTGCTTTCCGTGTGAAGCGAATAATAGTGTGTTAGATTGCATATTTTGTCGCGTCGTTTGCAGTAAATATTAAG
Organism: Aedes albopictus; assembly: GCF_035046485.1. NCBI lineage: Eukaryota > Metazoa > Arthropoda > Insecta > Diptera > Culicidae > Aedes > Aedes albopictus. The sequence continues at coordinate 97,123,553 of NC_085138.1, read as the reverse complement.
CGTCTACCTGACGCGGGTGGTCGATTGTTGCTTTCCGCGTAAAGCAAACAATAGCGCGGCAACCAGCACGACACGAAGGTCATATTACTTATCAAAGTGAATCCAGACCCAACGATACCTTTCCCACTAACAAACACTCCTTCCTGCAGCCTTTGGTGGAGTCGCAGCGGTAAACGCGGGCCTTCACTTAACAAAGGTTGTTACTAATAATCCTTCCCTCTTCCAACCTGACTGCAAGGACGTGGCCGGCGCCGTTATTGTACCGTTAAAGAGAGTCTCTGAGCGTGCACAGTGAGAATATTGACCACTCCCAGTCAATTATTTAGTTGATTCATTGTGCAACTGTCATTGGTTCGGGTCAATCACGGAATAGCAACCATAGATGTGTGCAGTCAGTCTAAGCTAAGCTAAGCTAAGCTCTCCTTATAGGCCTTGACGGCACCGCAGTGCTTGCGCCTGACGGGAGTTGTATAGCAAACGTGGGAAAAAACCAACCCACTGACAGGCATTGTTTTCAACATATCTTTTTTTGAAACGGCCCCAAAATATGCGAATCAAACGAAATTGGGCCCCTAATGTCACTACTGTCACTCCATATTATAGGTATAGGCGTGTCAATGGCGTGGAAAAAACGAAACAAAACACGTTTGTTTATATGCACTTCTTCACGCACACGATGACAGATACAAATGGGATTTCCCATTGGAGTGAGTGCATTTTTGCTGCCGTCAGAGCCAATTACACCTTCTAAGGCGATGTTAGACATCAAGCACGAAAGACCATATTACGACCTGGAGTTCGGGGTGGCCGGGAGACATGACAGTCTATTACAATGCTATTGGCGAGCACGCAGAACGGCGAGAGCATGAGAGACTAATCCAGTGGTTCTCAACAGGCCATCACTTTGCCGTAACCCTCTGCGAGATTCGAAGGAGCTCGCACGTGCTCCTGATACTCGAACTACGCACATCACTCAAGCCATCGTCGCCTTGATCAATCGTATCAGTTTATCCGGGAATCCGCATTCGTGCATAATCTGCCATAGCTGGTTTCGATCGATTGTATCATACGCCGACTTAAAGGCTTGGAACTATCACTAGAGGAAACCCTTGAGGTATCCCTGTAAGAATTTCTGAAGGAAATCCCAGGAGAAATTCTTGAAGAATTTACTGGAGGTCTTTCAGGAGAACTCTCAAATGATGGAATTATTGGAAAAATCCTGGCTTCCACCTGAAGGAATTGACCCCGTAACGTGGGTAGATCACCTTAGAATGGTGCGTTGCGGTGTAAGATCTACCAAATCAAATTTTGATCTTGATATTTACCGTATTTTTAAATATTCCAAGATCAAAGTTTGATGCTCTTTTCCTTGTGTTTTGTAGTATTTGTGTTTCAATGTACTGCTAATTAACATTTTATTTCAGGAGGATTCAGGTAAATGTATCGTACGATATAAATAATTTTTTAAAAATATGTAACTGTGGCGAGCGTATCACTAATATGTAGCTTATTTGACGTACGATGGTAATATTATTTTATATTTCAGATTATCAACCGAAGTATCTAGTAATTCAACCAAATGCCAACAAGGAGACGAGGAAACAAGGATGAATTGGGCAGACAACTGATTCGAAGCAGTTTAACAATGGTGTGCCTGAACGTTAACCAAGCGTATCCTTTGGAGTTTACCCTTCCACTAACAACACCCAAATTCCCGTGACACCTAGGCCTGAGAGATCGTAGAGTTGTCTACATTTTTCATAGGTGTCCAAAACTAACCATCCTTTCCCATTCCTCAGCAGTCGCAAGGACGTGGCCAGGACAATGCTCGACCATTGGAGGATTGCGTCAGTCTTGTCTAAGAGTCAGAGATTAGTCCCAAATCTTTGTGCTTTGGTTCGGACGGGAAGGAGGCAACCCTCATAACAGCGGTCTAGGACTGTACCACCTACGAATTTGTGCGACTCGCTTAATGCTAATGCTAATGCTAATGCTAAATCCTGGCTTCCACCTGAAGGAATTCCTGGGTGAATAGCTGCATTTTCTAGAGAAATTCCGAGAGGAAGCCCTGAAAGAATTCCGAAAGTGTCTTCTCTGGGTGAATACCCGAAGGATTCCTTATATATGTATTCCTGAAGTTTGAGTATTTGTCTTATGTAAGTCACAGTGAGTGTGAAAGAATCACAGAATATATTTCTGAAAGAATCACAGGACGATCTTCTGAAATCTGTGGATGAATTTCTTCAAGATTTCTTGGAGATATTTGTGGCTCCTATATCTCTTGAGAGAATCCTTTAGGAACTTCTGGACAAATTCTTGGCGGAATCCCTGAAGAGATTCCAGGAAAAATTTCTGAAAGTGTACCTGGAAGAATTCCTGGAGAAATCGTTAGAGGAATTCTTGGAGGAATGCCTGGAAGAATATCTGAAGGAATCCTGGAGCATTTCATGGACGAGTTCCTGTAGAAATTTCAAGAGGAATTCCAGGATGAATTCGTGGAGGAACTCTTGCAGGAATACCTGGAAGAAAACCCCGCAAGAATCTGTGGAGAAATTGCAGGAGAAATTTCTGGAGGACTCCCTGGAGAAATTCCTGGAGCAAACCCTGGAAGAAATCCTAAAGGAATCCTTTAATGAATTCCTGGAGGATTCCCTAGAGGAATTCTGAGAGGAATCCCAGGAGATTTTTTTACAGAAACCACTTGAAGAATTCCTGGAGGAATCCTTAAAGAAATTTCTGGTGAAATTCTTGGAAAAATCCCATGCAAGAATTCTTGGAAAAATTCCTGGAGGAATTCCTGGAGGACTCTCTGGAGAAATTTCTGGAGGAACCTCAGGATGATTGCCAGGATGAAGTTCTAGATAAATTCCTGGCGGAATCCTAGGAATACTGTTTCAGCAAAACTTTGGGTAACCGTATTGTTGTTTTCTCTCTTACAACTTAACCTTCCTACGGTGTTCGGGTCTATATGACCCGGATCGCACTTTTCAGGCGCAATATCTTTTGATCCTGATTTGCTATAGCTTTGAAACTTTGTGACTTTAAATCTTTTGCCAAAAACTTATTTTTAAAAATTGGACCGATAATTTTGGCCGTTTCTGAAGGGCTGGACAAAAAAAGTTACGTTTAAGGTGTTCGGGTCATATTGACCCGGATTTGGTACAACGATTTCACAGTCATTTCTCAATGAAATAATAAAGTTTTTGTACTCAAAATCATCGTTAGGGCTTAAATTTTGTGGACCCGGCTCAAAACTAAGGTTCGGTTGGATGTGGCCACTTGGAACCGACGCCAGAGGGACCATGGTTTGGCCATTTTCGCAGGAGGGTATTTTTCGCAATAAGTTATGCGAAATGCAGCTGATTTGAATGTTTGGAGTGCTAAATGCACCGGAAAAAGCAGCATCAAACTGCCTCCACCACTAAGCTAACTGACCAGATGAGTTTTGGCTATCAGGTGGCCACGGGACTAAATCTTGAGGCCTCGGAACGGCTTCCCGGAGACCCCCGATAGGTGACCATTTTACAAATATGGTGAATCCATGCCGTGCGACATATCAAAAGTTGCAGAATTTTAAGGAGAATACATCAGTGACCATGTCAGAAGCCAGAAGCAAGATTGGCCACTTGGTGGTCCCGGAACCGATTCCCGGGACCCCGGAAATGTGGCCAATTCTCGCAGTTTATATGAGCTTGCCGTATGGCCCATCGAAATTCGCAGAATTTCATTGATAATTCACCAGTCATCAAACCAGCAACTGAAGACAACATTGTCCGCTTGGTGATCTCGGAACCGGTTCCCAGGGCCGGTTCCGAGGCCCCGGAAATGTGGTCAATTCTCGATTTTTTTTACTATGCCGTGCGACATATCTAAATTTGCAGAGTTTTGTTGCGAATATATCGGTGGCCACATCAGATACGAAAATCAGGATTGGCCACTTAGTGGTCCTGGAACAGGTTCCCGGTAACCGGTTTCCAGGACTCCGAAAATGTGGCCAATTCTCGCAGATTGTATGACCTTGCCGTATGGCACATCAAAATTCTCAGAACATCATGTGTAGGTAATTCATTAGTCATCAAACAAGCAACAGGAAACAACATTGTCCATTTGGTGGTCCCGGAGCCGGTTCCCAGGACCGGTTCCAAGGACCCCCAAAGTGTGATCAATTCTCGAATTTTTTTACCATGCCGTGCGAATTTTTCAGAATTTTGATGCGAATATATCAGTGGCCACATCAGATACGAAAAGCAGGAATGGCCACTTGGAGGTCCCGGGCCCGGATCCGGAGGCCCCGGAAATGTGGCCAGTTCTCGCATTGTGTATGACCACTCATGTGGCACACCAAAATTCGCAGAATTTCATAGATAATTCATCAGTTATCAAACCAGCAACTGGAGACAACATTATCTACCTGGTGGTTCCGGAACAGGTTCCCGGGACCGGTTCTCAAGACCTCGGCAATGAGGTCAATTTTCGCATTTTCTATGATCATGCTGTCCGATGCATCGAAATGTGCAGAATTTTGATGCTCACATCAGGTATCAGAGGCAGAATTAGCCACTTGGTGATCCTGGAACCTGTTCCCAGGACCCCGAGAATGTGGCCAATTCTCGCATTTTGTATAACCATCTCGTGCGGCACATCAAAATTCTCAGAATTTTATAATGAATTCATCAGTTTTCAAGCCAACTACGGGAAACAACATTGTCGCGGAAGCGATTACCAGGACCCCGGAAAAGTGCTCAATTCCCGCAATGTCTTTGATCACGCTGTCCGATCTATCAAGAGTTGCAGAATTTTGATGCGAATACAACAGTGGCCAAGTTTAATGCCAAAAACAGGATTGGCCACTAGATGGTTCGAAACCCGGTTCCCTGGACACCTGGAATGTGCCGTGAGACTTATCAAAATTCATAGAATTTCATAGATAGTTCATCAATTATCGAACAACTGGCATTGCATTGTCCACCTGATGGTCCCGGAACCGGTTCTCGGAGAAATGTTATCAATTTTTGTGCTATCCCGATCACCAAATTTGCAGGGTTGTTGCCCAGCATTCTTGCAATATGCCCTGCTCATCGTATACTTCCGGCTTTGTCCACCTTCTGAATACTGGGTTCGCCGTACAGTGCAACGAGCTCGTGATTCATCCTTTACCGCCACTCACCCTTCTACTTCACACCACCGAAGATTAGTACGCAACGGTCGAAACTCCAAATACTTGTAGGTTCCACTCAAGCATGGTCCGTGTCTCGTGTCCATAGAGGACCACCGGTCTTATTGGCGTTTTGTTCATGGTACATTTGGTGCGTGAGTGAACCTTTTAGACCGCAGCTACTTACACTGATGGTACGCGTGCGAATTGCACGACTAATTTTGTTGACAGCTGTCAGTAAAGATCCGATGTAGACGAATTTATTCACCTCCTCGAAGGTATCCCTGTATTTCGTTACATTACTGTCTAGACGGATCCGGTCGTCTTCCGTTCAGCCTACCAGCACGTACTTTGTTTGTGCCGCATTCACTACCACTGCGACCTTTGCTGCTTCGTGTTTCAGGCGAATGTCCGTCACCTTGTCGCAGTTCCCAGCGAAATTTGAATAAATGGATAGTTCACCTGAAACCCACATTTATGTGTAATGTGCAAATTTGCTGCATTTCCAACTTTCCGGAAACTGGGTCCTACGCCGCTAGGTGGCGAATATTTCCATGTAGTACTAACATGCTAACTTTCTTTACATTTTGAATATTGATGAAAGTCTGAAAATTTTGATGTGCCATGAGCTTGAGCTTGATTAATCGCCAGCAGTTGCTACACCAGTATCGCCAAATCAGCTTCACTCACACAAGGAACCAATGAGATAGCTGCTCGGGATATTCAGTGTTGGTAGTGTCCTATTTTTTGGCGAGAATGGCGCCTCAGGTTGCAGGTCAATGTGGAGAACGAGGGAAACATAGGCAAAACAACATAGGGGAACATTGGCAAATTTTCATAGTTGTGGCTTTCACAACCAGAGGCGCGCGCATCGTTTTTCTATGCGTTTGACGTTTCACATTAGCGCCTTCTGTTGACGATATTGCACAACACAGTGATTCGTGCAACTTTTCCACCAGGTGATGGTAGTGTGAACTGGGCGATGGATTTCCATGAAAATCGTTCAAGGTGTTACGTCTGTTTGTCTGTGGTATTACCATAGTCAATAAAATAATTTATTACATATCCGGGGTTCTCATATTATGGGACTACCAAGTGAACAATGTTGCTTCCCGTAGCTGGCTCGAAAACTTATGCATTCTCTAAAGAGTCTGGAAATTGTGGTATATCGGACGGCATGGTTATTGAAAACGCGAGAACTGGCATAATGCTAGGAGGCCATGGAACCGGTTCAGGGTCCACTTGGGGGACAATGTTCTCTTCAGTAGCTGGTTTGATAACTGGAAAATTATCCATGAAATTCAACGAAATTTGATGCGCCACATGGCAGGGTCATACAAAATCAGGGAATTGGTCACATTTTCGGGGCCTCGGGAACCGGTACTGGGAACAGGTTCCGGGACCACCAAGTGGGCAATGTTGGTTCCAGTTGCTGATTTGATAACTGATGAATAATCTATGAAATTCTGCGAATTTTGTTGTCCCATACGGTAAGGTTATACAAACTGCGAAAATTGGCCACATTTCCGGGGTCCTGGGAACCGGTTCCGGGACCACCAAGTGGCTAATGCTGCCTCTGATATCTGATGTGAACATCAAAATTCTGCTAATTTCGATACATCAGACAACATGATCATAGAAAATGCATTAATTGATCACATTTCCGGGATTTTGAAAACCGGTCCCGGGAACCTGTTCTGGAACCACCAGGTGGACAACGTTATCTTCAGTTGCTGGTTTGATAACTGATGAATTATCTATGAAATTCTGCGAATTTTGATGTGCCACATGGGATGGTCGTACAAAATGTGAGACTTGGCACCATTTCCGGAGCCTCCGGAACCAGGTCCGCGACCACCAAGTGGCCTATCCTGCTTTTCGTATCTGATGTGGCCACTGATATATTCGCAACAAAATTCTGCAAATGTAGATGCATCGCACGGCATGGTGAAAAAAAACGAAAATTCACCTCATTTCCGGGGCCCTCGGAACCGGCCCTGGGAACCAGTTCCGGGACCGCCTAGCGAACAATGTTGTTTTCTGTTGCTGGGTTGATGACTAATGAATTATCTATGAAATTCTGCAAATTTCGATGTGCCATATGGCAAGGTCATACAAACTGCGAGGATTGGCCACATTTCCGGGGTCCTGGAACCGGTTCCGGGACCACCAAGGGGCTAATCCTGCCTCTGATATCTGATGTGAGCACTGATGGATTCGCATCAAAATTCTGCAAATTTCGATGCATCAGACAACATGATTACAGAAAATTCAAGAATTGACCACATTTCCGGGGTTTTGAAAACCGGTCCCGGGAACCTGTTTCGGAACCACTAAGTGGCCAATCCTACTTTTCGTGCCTGATGTGGCCGCTGATACATTCGCATCAAAATTCTGCAAATTTAGATTTGTCGCACGGCATAGTAAAAAAAAATCGAAAATTGACCACATTTCCGGGGGCCTCGGAACCGGCCCTGGGAACCGATTCCAAGATCACCAAGTGGACAATGTTGTCTTCAGTTGCTGGTTTGATGACTGGTGAATTATCAATGAAATTCTGCGAATTTCGATGTGCCATACGGCACGCTCATATAAACTGCGAGAATTGGCCACATTTCCGGGGTCCTGGAATCGGTTCCGGGACCACCAAGTGGCCAATCTTGCTTCTGGCTTCTGACATGGTCACTGATGTATTCTCCATAAAATTCTGCAACTTTTGATATGTCGCACGGCATGGATTCACCATATTTGTAAAATGGTCACCTATCGGGGGTCTCCGGGAAGCCGTTCCGAGGCCTCAAGATTTAGTCCCGTGGCCACCTGATAGCCAAAACTCATCTGGTCAGTTAGCTTAGTGGTTGGGGCAGTTTGATGCTGCTTTTTCCGGTGCATTTAGCACTCCAAACATTCAAATCAGCTGCATTTCGCATAACTTATTGCGAAAAATACCCTCCTGCGAAAATGGCCAAACCATGGTCCCTCTGGCGTCGGTTCCAAGTGGCCACATCCAACCGAACCTTAGTTTAGAGCCGGATCCATAAAATTTAAGCTCTAACGATATTTTTGAGTACAAAAACTTTATTATTTTATTGAGAAATGACTGTGAAATCGTTGTACCAAATCCGGGTCAATATGACCCGAACACCTTAAACGTAACTTTTTTTGAGCACCTTCGGAAGGTTAAACAACACAGTTACCGAAAGTTTCGCTTAAACAGCATCAACTTAGGCAAGGAATCATAGTAACCACGCTCTTCGAGCAATTTCATTGCAGGAACGGAGAATTGACCTTCTCACCATACAAAAATGCAGCTCATTACTTCAATTCTAGTACTTCACCGATTGTGTTCTATCAAATTCTTGGTAGAATTTATTGAGGAACCTCTGGAGTAGAATTTTTTTGAATAAATTCCTGGAGGAATTCCTGAAGAATTTCAAGGGAGAATTTCGGAAGAAATCTCTGGAGGATTTCCTGGAGAAATTCCTGAAGAAACGCCTGGGGTATTTCCTGGAGGAGTCTCTGTAGAAATTCCTGGATAAAGCCCTGGAGGGATGCCTGGAGGAACTCCTGAAAGTACTTCAGGAAGAACTCCTGGAGGAGTACCTGGAATAATCCATGGATAAATTCCGGGTGGATTAACTGGGGGAATTTCTTAAGGAATCTCTGGAAGATTTCCTGGAGGAAGTCCTGGTGGAAGTCCTAGAGGCCTCTCTAGAGGAATACCTGAAGGAATGCCTGGAGGAACCCCTGGATATATTCCTGGTGACATGAGGTATTCCTGGAGGAATCCCTGGAGTAATCTCGAAAAGAATTCCTTGAGATATCCTATGGAGGAATCTCTGGAGGAATTCCTAGAGGAATCTCTTGGTGGATTTCCTGGACGAATTCCTGTAGGAATATTAAGAGGAACCCCTGTAGGAATTCCCAGATGAATCCTGGAAGAATTCCTGGAGAAATTTCTAGAAGAATCCCTTGAGGAATTCCTGGACAAATCCCTTGATGAATCCAAGGAGCAATTCATGAGGGAGTTCCAGGAGGAATTTCTGAAGAAATCCCGGGAGGAAGTACTAAAAATATCGCTGAAACTCCTGAGGAAATCCTGAAGCAATTCTCAAAAGAGTACCATAGGCGCCAACTTAGGGGGGGCAAGCATCGTTTTGCCGCCCCCCCCCCCCCAATATTTGACGATTTTTCGATTTTCCCATACAAAAAATCAGAAAAACCGTAGGGTAACTCTTGGATGAATCCCTCTAGCAGTTCCTGAAAGAATCTCGGAAGCAATCCCACGAGAATTTCCTAAGAGAATCTCTAAATAGCTCCTGGAGGATGTCTTGGATTAATGCCTGGAGGAAGAAATATCTGAAAGAAGATCTTGAATCTCTTGAAGGCATTTTTGAAATAATCCCTGAAGTTGTTCCCAAAAGATCATAGAAGAAGTTCCCGATTGAATCCCATGAGGAGATGAAGAAACCTCATGAAGAATCCCGAAAACATTCCCATAAGGAATTCCTTAGGGAATCTCAGCAGAGCTTTTTTGGAGAATTCCTGGAAGAATTTCTATAGGAATCCCTGAATAAAAGATCTGAAGAAATCCATGTTGGCAGTAACTTCTGGAAGAATTATTGAATGAATACTTGCATGGACTACTAAAGAATTTGCTGTACGAAATTTTTAAGCTATTCAAGGAATAATTATTTTTGAATGATCGCTAGTAAAATTTTCTGAAAGAATTTCGAGAAGACATTCTTGCAAAAATACTTCTAATGATTCAGATGGAATTATTGGAGTAATCTCTAACGGAATTCTGGAAGGAGTATATGGAGAAATCCCTGAAGAAATCTGTGAAGGAATACCTGCAGAAATTCCTTAAAGGATCTCTGGAGAAATTCCTGATGGAAAACTCGGAAAAAGAACTGGAACAATCATTGGAGGAACCTCTAATGATATCCCAGGACAAATCCCCGGAAAAATGTCTGGTGAAATCTCAAGATGAATTCTTGAAAGAACCTCTGGATGGAAGGTATCGTGTGTCCCATCTACAAAAAGGTCGATAAGTTGGTTTGCGGGAGCTATCGTGCGCTACTGAGCGCTGCCTACAAGATACTCTCTCAAATTTTATGCCACCGTCTATCACCGATTGCAAGAGAGTTCGTGGGGCAATATCAGACTGGACTTATGGGTGAACGCGCTACAACGGACCAGATGTTCGCCATCCGCCAGGTGTTGCAGAAATGCCGCGAATACAACGTGCCCACATATCACTTGTGCATCGATTTCAAATCGGTGTATGATACAATCGATCGAGAACAGCTATGGCAGAATATGCACGAAAACGGATTCCCGGATAAACTGACACGGTTGATCAAGACGACGATGGATCGAGTGATGTGCGTAGTTCGAGTATCAGGGACACTCTCGAGTCTCGCAGAGGGTTACGGCAAGGTGATGGTCTTTAGTGCTTGCTGTTCAACATTGCGTTAGAGGGTGTAATAAGGAGAGCGGGGATAAACACGAGTGGGACGATTTTCACGAAGTCCGTTCAGCTGCTTGGTTTCGCCGATGATATTGATATTATTGCTCGTAAATTTGAGACGATGGATGGCGGAAACGTACATCCGACTAAAGAGTGAAGCCAGGCGAATCGGATTAGTCATTATTGTATCGAAGACAAAGTACATGATGACAAAGGGCTCCACGGAGGAATCACCGCGCCCGCCACCCCGAATTTATATCGACGGTGATGAAATCGAGGTGGTTGAAGAATTCGTGTACACCAGCAGAGAAATCCAGAGGCGCATTGTGGCAGGAAATCGTGCTTACTTTGGACTCCGCAGAACTCTACGATCGAATAAAGTTCGCCGTAACACGAAGTTAACTATCTACAAAACGCTTATTAGACCGGTAGTCCTCTATGGGCGGTCTGAAACATGGACCCCACGCGCAGAGGACCAACGAGCTACATAAGCTGCTAAGAGAACCAACCATCGCTGCTAAGAGAATCCACACCGCGAAAATCGGAAGGCTACGGTAGGCGGGTCACTTCATCAGGATGTCGGATAGCAACCCGACTAAAATGGTTCTCGAGAGTAATCCGACCGGTACAAGAAGACGTGGTGCGCAGCGAGCTAGGTGGGTCGACCAAGTGGAGGACGATCTGTGGACCCTACGCAGAGTGCGGAACTGAAGGCAAACAGCCATGGACCGAGTGGAATGGAGACGGCTACTATGTACAGCAAAGGCCACTCAGGCCTTAGCCTGATCGGTAAGGTAAGTAAGGATGATATCGGAGCTGAACTCATCAAAATGAGCCCTGAAAAGTTGGCCACCTGCTTGTACCGGCTAATAATCCGGATCTAGGAAGACGAACAGCTACCAGAGGAGTGGAAGGAATGGGTCATTTTCTCCATGTACAAGAAAGGTGACAAGTTCCGAGCTATCACAATTCTGAATGCCGCCTACAAAGGGCTATCCCAGATCATCTACCGTTGTCTTTCATCAGAAGTTAATGAGTTTGTGGGAAGTTATCAAGCCGGCTTCGTTGACGGCCGCTCGACAACGGACCAATCCTCACAGTGCGACTAATCCTTCAAAAATGCCGCGAATACCAGGTCTCAACACACCACAGCGACTTCAAGGTGGCGTACGACAGTAAGGATTTCAGGCGGTCTGTCTAGTTCGCTAGAGACTACGACAAGGTCTCTCATGCCTGCTGTTCAACGTCGCCCTGGAAGGTGGTATGCGACGAGTCGGGCTCAACAGCTGAGGCACGATTTTCACGAAATCCAGCCAATTTGTCTGTTTTGCTGATGACATGGATATTTTTGCTAGAACATTTGGAACGGTGGCAGAACTGTACTCCGGCCTGAAACGTGAAGCAGCAAAGGTCGGTCTTACGGTGCACGCTCAGGGAAAGCTTAGGCAGCAGTGTTACGATAAACGGGACACTTTCGTGGTGGTGAAGGACTTTGTCTACCTCGGATCCTTATTAAGGGCAGACAACAACGTTAGTAGCGAAATACGAAGGCGCATCATCAGTGGAATTCGGGCCTACTATGGGCTCCCCAAGAATTTGCAGTCGAAAAAGATTCGCCCGCGTCAAATGTACCATGTAGGTATTCAAGACGCTGATAAGCCCAGTGGTTTTGTACAGGCACGAGACATAGACCATACTCGAGAAAGACATGCAAGCACCAGAATTGTATGAGCGTCGGGTGCTTAGGACCACCCTTGACGATGTGCAGGAGAACGGTATGTTGCAGCGAAGAATCAACCACGAGTTCGTTGCACTCTACGGCGAACGAATTTAGCATCCGAGCGGTGACAAAAACTGGAAAGAATACAATGGGTAGGGCCGGACAACAACCGAAAAGAATATCCAGCTAATTTGGATATCATCGTCATCATTGTACATTAGAAAGCAGTCTTCTCGTCCAAAACATAAATGTTTTCAATGAAAATGTATTCTCTGTAGTCCATTCTTCACCCATAACACAATGAATGCATTTTCACTGCAAAATAATCAGTTAACCGTTTTCTCATTTTCAATTATAACAATATGATATCCATGACACATTAACCTTCTTAGGTAATGCACCACGTTGGGAACAACACTCTGATGTTGAGCACGATTTGGCTATTTTGTTTTAAGCTGACAACGAGGCAAATTTTGTTTTATGATTTCATTTCAACTATGAAACTGAAACTGAAAACATCTTAAATTGAGCATTTTATTGTGCATGATTCACATTCTCAATGTGATAGGGGAATCAACGTATTTTGGACACAGCGTTACGCCAATATATTTTGGACACTTCCATTTGTTTTTGCCGTAGGTGTCCAAAAAATATTGGCTCGTTGCTGTGTCCAAAATATGTTGGTTCCCCTATTCGTTCAAAGCGTGCAATTCAACATCAACCATCTACCTATATGTATGTAGTCATAATTGCATCGAACAATACTTTAATTTATTGAAAATGACGCACAAGTGTAAAATCGTGACTCAAATGCTATTCTGTGAAACCACGTTCAATAAACATTTGTCATACTAATGAGATTTAACGTCGATTTCCGTTCCGTTGGAACAACGCGTTCTTATCCACACTCTTATCGCGCAAATAACAAATCTGCGTCAGCTGATGTCACGCCACAAATTTGGATAAAAGCCTCACCACGCATTGCGATTTCCGCTGCATTCTTCACCATTATTCCACTAGACTATAGTCTATAGATATACTCACAACTGCTGCAGCAACATCCCATCTTGATCGATTGGCTCTCGTAGTATCCTGGAGTTGAGTAGTCGTGTAGTTTCCTATATCACCGCGATTCCGATGATCTCCAAATCCGGAGGGCCAAATATCCAGCACCGCCTGCGAACCGTTCAAACACTGTCACCAAATGCCCTGACGGGATCTTGTCACATTCTCAGTGCGCTACAAACCCAGGTAGAATATATCGCACCTGTACTCTTCCAACCTGTTTGAGACTGATGAAGTGTGCGCCAAATGCGATTGACTCTGACGCGCCTCACCGCCAACATTACCTGCTGTCGTCCGTCGTCCGCCAGCCAACCGAGTCCGCACAAGCAGTCCGATGTGCTGCACGTATCTTAGATAAGGCAAAAGGCGCAGTTTATCGGTAAATCTACTTAGCCCGGCGCGGCGGATGGTGAATCATCATCGTAACCATCCATACAAATCGAGTTCGCATGTTTGTGTGCTTTACAATTGGTTCAATATTCCCCGCGGGGATGGGGATTCGTAATGGAAGAATGGTGACTGTTGCCGATCAGCATTGTCGATGGATCGCAATCAGGGTTGTGCAGTTTCAGGATGGTCAATGTCGATTGACACTCGCTCCAACCATCACTTCATACGACAAACGCAGTCCATCAAAACATAATCGATTCACGCAAAAGCCACTCAAGCCAACCCTCGTTCATTGCAGAGTCAACCACATCCAACAGCAGCGATCGTCTCTTGTTTTCGAACCACACGATGAAACACCGAAGCGAGTTTTTGTTCTACGCTTTGCATTCTATTCATAGGGCGTGCTATGTTTGTGTTTGCTGCGCCATGCAATACTACTTAACAAATTGACCCTCATCTAGGCATTTTCAGACGAGAGTCACCCCGCAGTGAGCGACATAGCTCTGCTTCGGAACGACAGTTAAGAAGCGTTCGGCTACTCAAGAGATTTGCAGAGAAAGAGCGTGGCGGCGGCAGCCACCGTATCAATGCGTTCGTCTCGAATGTGTTTGTTAGCAACATAGAGACGGTCGGCTGTAGCGTTGATGGAGGAAGAAGGGCAATGTTGATGTTGCGGCTTTTTTGTGTTATGATGGTGATAATGCACAAGACTGATCGCAATCATTCGTCGGAACCACCCTAATCTTCCGAATGTACATATAGCATACCGTGCCTGATATGTGCCGATAACGAAATCTGATGTTGTGATTTGTTCTTCTGATAGAGGGTGTAATCACATCTTGAGGAATCATAAAATTGTACAATTTCTTATCGCAATTGAGGTCATGGAGATAAAGCGTCCGATAAACTTTAGGTACTTTAGTGCTGGAAAAAAGTATGTATATTGAATGGAAATCTTGAACCAAAGACCAGCTTGCCGAATTACATTAGCGTTGTCATAAAGCCTATGCACTCAATAATCAATACGCATTCAATCGGCTTCAGGTCAAAATTGGTTTCACATAGACAAAAATGTTGTTTTACGCAAATGAAGCTTGTGTTATGATGATTTGAAGGAAAGTATAAAATTTACTGATTTTTTGTGCTCATTCTACGAGGGGAGTGACGTGAAACTGCTCAACTCGAACATCGAGGTGAGAAAACTCAACTCCAATTAAGGAGAGTCACTTCATTCGAATCGAGATTTCTCACTTACGTCACGTCACTCTACTTGTAGAATAAGCGCATTTGAAGTAGGTATCAATCTAAATTAATCGAACGTCAACAAATTTCTTTGCTAAAATGACAATAAGGTCTTCATCAGAACATCAAGCTACTGGAATAAACTTCTATGAACTTTAAAGTTACGACAAAGTTCCGAATCTTGCCGAAACATGAGTGCGAAGTTCCAGCGAGGCTCATTTTTAGACTCTTAAGCAGCCAAAAGTTCCATTCGGAGCTTTATCTGAACTTCGTGGAACTTTTCGGTTACTTGGCTTTTCATGCTGAACTGCAGGTGATTTGCCGTCTTACCCCGTCTCTCCCTGTGTATTGCCACTCTAAAAACAACATTTGAAAACCACCGAAAGATAACTCGTGCCGATTGTAGATCTAAATCCTCACTTTCCGGGAAACTCTTCGATGTCAGATATCATTCATAGCATTCAGTATCATAAGGTAAACCACGGTGTGTCAATACGTTTTTTCGCGATCTGTACAGAGTGATCCTTTGATGAATAGCTATTAAAATTTAATGGAAATTTTCAAGAAAATTTGTTGAAAAATTCAAAATTTACAGAGTTGTAAACTTTAACACTGCTTATACCAACAGGCACGGTGTGCCAAAAACCGTTATTAACAAATAAAAATGTTCACCCAAATGGCACCCGGCATTCGAAAGATATACTATTCTAGTATCTCCTCTGAAAATTTGAAAATGTTTCATCGAGGGAAACTAAAGTTTTTGTGATTTGAAGATTTTGAACCATTTCTATAGAATTTTCTTATATGAGTAAATATGCGCGCACGGTGTGCCTGGAATCCCTATTAACAAATAAAAATAAACACCATATTGTCACCCGGCATTCGAAAATTTGAAAATGTTTCATCGAGGGAAACGATAGTTTTTACTGTTTGAAGATTTTCCTCTTTTTTCATAGAATTAGTTCATATATGGCAATATTGTCATAGAATGTTTCATTGGCTATTCAAATCATAAATAAAACCCCACAAAGTAAATACCAATAAGTTTCACAAACACTATTCCAAAGATACAATATTCAAACAACTTCTCTGTAAATTTGACAACAATTCAATGAAACGGTCGCAAATTACAGTGGTTCCAAAATATAAGATATGATAAAGTATATTGAAAACGTAGTAAGCCGGGCTCAACAGCCGGGGAACGATTCTCACAAAATCCGGTCAATTTGTGTGTTTTGCGGACGACATGGACATTATCGCTAGATCATTTGGAACGGTGGCAGAACTGTACACCCGCCTGAAACGCGAAGCAGCAAAGGTCGGACTGGTGGTGAATGCCTCAAAAACAAAGTACATGCTGGTAGGCGGAACCGAACACGACCGGATCCGTCTGGGTAGTAATGTTACGATAGACGGGGATACTTTCGAGGTGGTGGAGGAATTCGTCTACCTCGGATCCTTACTGACGGCTGACAACAACGTGAGCCGTGAAATTCGGAGGCGCATCATCAGCGGAAGTCGGGCCTACTACGGGCTCCAGAAGAAACTGCGGTCGAAAAAGATTCACCCACGCACCAAATGCACCATGTACAAAACGTTAATAAGACCGGTAATCCTCTACGGGCACGAGACATGGACCATGCTCGAGGAGGACCTACAAGCACTCGGAGTTTTCGAGCGACGCGTGCTAAGAACGATCTTCGGCGGTGTGCAGGAGAACGGTGTGTGGCGGAGAAGGATGAACCACGAGCTCGCTGCACTTTACGGCGAACCCAGCATCCAGAAGGTGACCAAAGCCGGAAGGATACGGTGGGCAGGGCATGTTGCAAGAATGCCGGACAACAACCCTGCAAAGCTGGTGTTTGCAACTGATCCGGTTGGCACAAGAAGGCGTGGAGCGCAGAGAGCACGATGGGCGGACCAGGTGGAGCGTGACTTGGCGAGCATTGGGCGTGACCGAGGATGGAGAGCGGCAGCCACAAACCGAGTATTGTGGCGTACTATTGTTGATTATGTCTTGTCTTAATGATGTGGAACAAATAAATGTATGTATGTATGTAGTAACTTCATAGAATATTATTTCAATTTCTCATGTTAAGGTTGAAGGATTCGTTATTGACATTATCGTCATCATTGAAATTTCGAAAGCAGTTTTCTCGTTCAAAACTGAAATTTTCGAAGTGAAAAAGTATTCACTGTTTCGCAAGTGGGGAATGAAGTGCAGTGAATACATTTTCAATGTAAACATTAAAGTTTTGAACGAGAAAACTGCTTTCGTATTTTTAATGATGACGGTTATGTCAATGACGAATCCTTCAACCTTAATCATTCCTCGCAATGAATATATATTTTGTAACTCATCTAAAACTTTGATTATATATCACATTTTTATCGACACTGTTACAAAACTCAGTAGGTGTTTTTAACGTGTTTATAGACAAAGCGATAGTATGCATATCTCCAATGAAATTGAAATTAAAGCTTAAAATTGTTGTTACTGATGATCATTCAAATAAAATATTTCTAAATTCACGTTAAACACGTTGGTAACATGACGTATAAAAGCTGGCTAGTAAAAGGATTAGCATTTAGTTGAAGCTTCAAAATCTTAAACATTATACCAACGATTTACGAAGCTTCCTAGGAATAACAAAACCTTCGGCTGTTGATTCATTTTAACTCTCGTTTCACCATGAAACG
Source organism: Aedes albopictus (assembly GCF_035046485.1). NCBI lineage: Eukaryota > Metazoa > Arthropoda > Insecta > Diptera > Culicidae > Aedes > Aedes albopictus. The sequence goes on along the minus strand of NC_085138.1, from coordinate 97,105,808 downwards.
TTTTCACCGATAAGATACCAACATATAACGTGCTTAAAAACAAAAAAAACGAGTGCCAAACTCTTACAAAGTTTATGTAATCAACGCTCACGGTATGCCACATTTTTATTTGTATTCGAGTAGCAGGTAGAACCACAGAGAACAGACATTTAAGCTCGAACAAAAATACGTCAAAAACGTGTGTAAAGGATTTAAGTGTACCTCAACGCCACCAACGGAGACTGCCCCACATATAAAGTCGATTTGACCCAACGATGGCAGTGTTCATCGTTAAAATACACTAGCCCGCAAAGCGACACGAGCGCCGAACGGCCAAAAACGGCGAGCATTAGAAACAAATTTGACAACACAACAATGTAAGTGATGGCACGCTAGCGCCGCGCAACGGGAGCATAACCCTAGGCATAACCACATACTTTGATATGGCCGTTACAAAGTTTTACACAAGGCAGAAAGCGGAGATAGACGTCTGTTCTCTGTGGTAGAACTAAGGAATATTAAATAGATTCTCAAATCACGGTCATTGACATTCTTCTCAATGAAATGTTGTCAAATTTTCAGAGAAGTTACTTGAATATTGTACTTTTAGAATTTGTGAAACACCGTTCAACACTACAGTATGACCCATAAAAAAATGCGACATTCCATTTTTTTGCAGTATTTGATGATTTTTAATGAAATAATCCCAATGAACTAAACTTTTTTGGATTAGGATACAATAAGGAGGTCATTGTCATACAGGATCTCTAAAATTTTTGTCAAAATATTCATTGGTTACGTATATGGGATACCTTATAATTGTTAACAATTTCTAAATAAAATCAAGTTTTCCTATAATTTTCATAGCAAAATGAACTAAGATAAAAACTTTTAAACACATGGAAACCATGAAGAAATATGTACTCTTTAATACGCCCATGTTTGAAAAATATTTTAAAAATAATTTCAAATGTTTAGGAAACAAAAACTAAAAAAAGGTGCTACATATTAAAAACCGTATTTAAGATAAATTAATAAAAAACTTAACACTGTTAGAACATTTTTCAAAACATTTTTTTGTCGATGAAGGCATATATACCTACCTTTATGATAGGTACAAATACTATGTACTTAAAAACAATTTCATGCTTAAAACATAATATTTTCTAAAAATTATCATTTGTCAAATAATTCAATTTTCACAAAATGTCTCTTAATTTATAAGTTAATATTTTTTTCGTGCTTGTCCGATGAACCAACCAACACCTGAAGACCTTATCCAGCCATAAAAGTACTATTTTGAAAATAAAATTTGATTGAATGTGGTTGAAAGCAATTGAAAGAAAATTATATCCTTAAAAAACGGCCTCTGGCGCGTGGACGATTTCGACATCCATATGTTCAACGTTATATTTTCGAAGGTATTTGCATGGAATCAGTCTATGTTCCTTTGCCATTATAAGATTAGTGGCTCTACTATACTATCCAATAGATACATGCGAGGTTAATCAGTTCGAAGTAGGGGAACGATGACTTTGAAAACTGTCGCATTTTTTATGGGTCACACTGTAGTTCGCGCTATGGGATGGGAAAAAAAGTAATAGGGGTTTGGGACCCTAGAAACCCTAATGCGTATATCAATTAAACACCCCAAGCTCTCAATTTAAACTTGGGTCTTGAACTGTGAAGTCCTGTTCCATTTTTTTCGAAAAATCTTTCATTATGACACTTCTAGGGTTCCAAAACCCTGTTCTTTTTTCTCATCTCATAATACGAAGTTTTTTTTATTTTGTTGAGCAGTGTTATTATTTGTTTATGATATGAAGAGCACCGTATGACAATATTCCCATATGAGCTAATTCTATGAAAATAGAGGAAAATCTTCAAACAGTAAAAACTTTGGTTTCCCTCGATAAAACATTTTGAAATTTTAGGAGGAGATACTAAAATAGAATATCTTTCGAATGCCGGGTGTTAGTTTGAAGTACATTTTTATTTGTTATTAGCGGTATCAGGCACACCGTGCGTGCATATTTACTCATGTAAGAAAATCCTATAGAAATGATTCAAAATCTTCAAATAACAAAAGCTTTACCGACATGAAAAAAAACGTGGAATTTTTTTTTGCACATCCATAACTCAGCAGTGAGTGAACCAAATTTCAATATTTTTGCATTAACGGAATCCTGAGGTGTAGTGAAAGCCGATTGGAATTTCATGCAGCTTCCGGTGATGAGAACCAGGCGAATACATTAGTTCCACATTTTTATCTTCTTCCGGTTCCGTTTTGTTCCCAGATTGGTTATGAGTACCATGTCTTTGTAGCGAGTTCTCTCGGAACCTCGACAAGATAGCAGCATTCTGTCTTCGGCAAAGTTGTTCAGAACAATAACCACTTCCTGGTGATGGATTTCATAGTACCGAATTTCCCCACCACGTGGCGCTAGTGTACATAGCTACTCCCGGTACGACTTCGATGAGATGTAGCACGACATTGAAAACAGATAGGAAGGTGCGATCTTCGGCAAAGTTGTTCAGGACTATGAGTTCTTCCTGGTCATGAAGAGCACAGTTCCGAATTTCAGGGATTGTAACGTAAGGCTGAATTTCAAAAGGCTGAATACGAAAGGCTGAAATCAAGAAAGTGTAACATAAGGCTGAAATTACAAAAGGCGAAAATGCATATTTAAGTTTAGCACTTCTTCCTTTTCTTGGACTAACGTCCGAACTGAGATCGAGCCTGCTTCTCAGCTTTGGCATATCGTGTAACAGGCATGAAGATACTCAATGCCAAAGGGAGTCAAGAAAATTTTCGTAATAAAAAGTTCTTGGTCCGAACGCGAATCTCAGCATGGGCCCTTGATTCTTATAATGAAAAGGCTAATGGTGCATACCAACGAACAACAAAAGCAACTGATTATATTTATATTGTTAATTTATCCTTCTTTAAACATGAGCTATTCTTTTGAGTCATGCTGTTTTGGAGATGGTTGTCATTACGGCTACTAAAACAATATCATCAGTAAATAAAAAGAAAATCGCGTTAAGTACTGTTCCTTTGAATTCCACTAAGAATTTGCATCCTTTGACAGATACGTATTTCGACCTCAACTGTAAGGTCGTCTTCAGTGTCTTGTACTTGAGTCGAGTCAAGTACAAGACACTGAAGACGACCTTACAGTTGAGGTCGAAATACGTATCTGTCAAAGGATGCAAATTCTTAGTGGAATTCAAAGGAACAGTACTTAACGCGATTTTCTTTTTATTTACAGATATTCCCCTAACAAGCCCAGGTGATGATGATTAAATCAATATCATCAGAGATTTTCCCTTCTTTGAAATATATGCTATTCTTTTTAAAAATACTGTCTTAGTAATGTATTACCAGTCATAAAACATTCTGACCTCTGGGATTTTTTGTTTGAAAATGTAACTTTTCCCATAGTGAATCATACGCAAACTTTGAACCGCTAGCGCTAAATTATAGTTTCACCGATTGCGCTGAAGTTGTGTACAGTTCACATGGGATCTAAAGGAGATTTTAAAAGTCGACTACTGGAGCGAGGATTTATTTTTTCCATACAAGCGTGTCCCATACTACTGGGTAATCGACTAACAAGCAAATTTTCAAATAGATCGTAAATTCAATAAATGTACAGTGTATCAAACAGTTGTCCGTACAGCAATTTTTTGGTCAAAATAATATTTCATTCAAATGTTCATAACTTTTTTTATACGTCAATCAAAAACGCTGAAATTTTGACCAATCATAAACCATATATTAAAGCTCCATTGGTAAAATTTTGAGCGAGATCAAATAAGTTTTCTGAAAATTATAGAACTTTTAGTAAAACTTTTAAGATTTTTGAACACATTTTTAAAACATTGTATCTCAATATGTACTCGATGAAACTTTTTTCATTTTTTTTGTGTTACACGTTATACCTAAGGTTTTCATATGCAGCTTCGTTTGAGGTTTTATATTCACTACAAAAAAATTGAAAAATCTGTATATGTTCGGAGTGTCATTTGGAAATTTATCATATTTTAATCAATAAAAGTGAAAAGTATTTTCAACTTTTTCAAACTCTCTTAATGAAATATTTTCATACAGGACCTACTGAACTACATATGAAGAGTAGGTCCTATGCACTTTTCGATCAGTTAATGCACTTTTATTGGTGGAAAACGTTTGGCAGAAAATATGTGCAAAATAAGGTAAATTTTTAAACATTGACAACTACATCAGCACATGTTTCATATTTTTTGTAGTGAATACAAAACCTCAAACGAAGCTGAATATGAAACCTTTAGCTATAAGCTGTAACACAAAAAAATAAAAAGTTTCATAGAGTACATATTGAGATATAATGTTTTGAAAATGTGTTCAAAAAACTTAAATTAGTTTTACTAAAAGTTCTAAGGCTTTCAAAAAACTTATTCGATCTCGCTCAAAATTATACCAATGAAACTTTAATACATGGTTTATGATTGGTCAAAATTTCAGCGTTTTCGATTGACGTATAAAAAAGTTATGCATATTTGAATGGAAAATTATTTTGACTAAAAAGTTGCTGTACGGACAATTTTTTGATACACTGTATGTAATTATTCCCAATTGGCGTGATCTGTTTATCTGAGTTGTTAGTGTTGAGGTTAGCCTTTAGGCTGGTGCGTTTGAATCACCCTTTCAGCCTTATGTTATTTCAGCCTTTTCATGCATTCAGCCTTCTGTAATTTCAGCCTTTCGTGTTTCAGCCTTTTGTTATTTTAGCCTTTCGTAATTCGGCCTTTTGTACGTAACCCGAATTTCATCACGTGGCGCTATATCATAAAATTTAAGCCAGATAGGATTTTCGGCAAAGTTGTTCAGGACTACGAGTACTTCCAGGTCATGAAGAGCATAGTTCCGAAGCTCACCACCACGTGACGCTAGTGTACATAGTGACTTCCGATACGTCTTTAGTGAGATAAATCACAAGATTGAAGCCAGATAGAAAGGTACAAGTCTGGCTCCCACGTTCAAGGATCAAGGATCATTTCAGGAACACTTGGAGAGTATTCCCCAAGAATATCTACAGAAATACTTTCCGCGAATGTCCGAGAGCTTTCTCTAAGAGACTCAATTCTAGTAAAATGAATATTTCAGTGTAACTATTGCGAAAGCTTTGATCTCATGGCAATTTTTTTTTCTCGTGAAAAATGTGAACTTCGGATAAATATTCTCATAAAGATGATTCACACAAGTTTTAGCATAGATAGTCAAAGAAATATTTATTACTCAGAATAATAAATCAAGCCTATGACCATCCGCAAATTAAGCGAACGTGAGATCAACTGCGCCGCGGGCTCTGGCACTCTGGAGAGGAATTTCCTAATAAAGCACTGCATAAATTTCTGAAGGAATCTTTCGAGGACTTCGCGAACGAACTTCAGGAAAAATCTACGTAGCAATCCCTGCAAAATATATTCCGAAAGCATCACTAAAAACATTCCTGAATAATCAATGGAGGAGTATCATTATGAATCTCTGAAGCAATCACTAAAATAAATCGTAAATGAATCGCAGAAAGAAGCTGTGGAGTGGTTTGAAATGAAATCGCTGAATTTTTCATGCTCCGGAGGAATTTGTGAAGAAATCGTTGGAAAAAGAAAGCGCTAGAGGATGGGTCCATGAAGGAAAATACAAAGGGGCATCTAAAGGAACTCCAGAATCTCTGTTAAAAGTTCCCTGTAGAAAATATTAAAAGTATGCCTGGATTATTTTTTTGAAGAGATCCCTGTAAAATCTATTGAATCCCTGGAAAGAATTGCAAAAAAAAATCCGGAATCTCCCGGATAAAAAAATGCCTGAATAAGTATGCGAAGGATACCCTGAAGAAATTCCAGAAGCGATTCAGTTGGAACCACTGGAGGGATCCCTGAAGGGTGTCCGTGAGAAATTCTAGTAATAACGACTGCATAACTTCCTTTAGAAAATCTACGGATGAATATTCACAGGAATCCTTGGAGGAGGAATTTCTTGAACAATATTTTGAGGATTTCCTGGAGGAATCCTTTGAAAAATTTCCAGAGGAATTCCTGGAGACATAATGAATACTAGCATGGGTTACAAAAACACATTTTACTCCAGTACACTTTTTGAGTTCCATTTTGGGCCCATATCAACTGTGCAAAATTTCAGATCGATCATAGTAGAACCTACAGTGTATCAAACAATTGTCCGTACAGCATTTTTTTGGTCAAAATAATTTTTCATTCAAATGTTTATAACTTTTTTATACGTCAATAAAAAACGCTGAAATTTTGACCAATCATAAACCATATAATGAAGCTCCATTGGTAAAATTTTGAGCGAGATCGAATAAGTTTTCTGAAAGTTATAGAACTTTTAGTAAAACTTATAAGATTTTTGAACACATTTTTAAAACATTATAGGGTATATGTACCATTCCTTGGCCTAATTTGCAAGCCGCCTTGACCATTTTGACCATAACTCATGAATTAATAGCACTAGAAATAATATGTCGACCCTATTACACACTCTAGGCAATGCATGTTTCACCAATTGGAAGTAAACTTACGTAAATATTCAAGATTTTACTTAATTAAGTTGAAAATATTCGATGCGATGGTATGCAACGTTGGTCTATGGTACAAAAATTGGCCTATTAGTGGATACAACGTTGGCCTATTGCTATCCATGCAGTAGAACCACTAATTATCTCATTTTTTCAATATTTCTGCTGAAGTATTATCTCTGTTTGTTCACTAATCTTACTTTTAAATTATATTTTCGGAGCCAAATTTTCAAAAAACTATAAATAAATCACTTTAACTAAAGTACTTTCTTAATTTAGTAACGAAAACAACGCAACCCTATTATTGTGTTATATTTTTACAGTCACCGCACACAAAATCTTTCTTCCTGTTCGTTCTTTCTGGTTCTTACGCAAGAAATGCTGTTGACGTCTTTTTATCGCTGTTTTTGACGTCACTTTACTGATGGGCCAAGATTTGGGTACATAGTGAAAAAAATGTCCTCAATATTCGGCCCACATTCAATTTGTAAAATAGTTATTATTCGTTGAAAACTAATACACCAGTTCAAAATAGTGTCTTTGACCGTCGCATCAAATGTTCAGTTATTGAAAAGTCAATTCGAAATGTTTCAGAATCATGCCATTTATGATCATGTGTGTAGACTACCCACTAAGCCGAAGAATCATGGCGTCTACAAAAGCTAAACAAAGTGACATTTTCATTCAATTTTAATGTTCCAAAGTGTTAAAATTGAAACGAAATGTTACAGTTGTTTGGCGCATAGCTTTTCCGTTTTCCAGTTATGCGTGTTTGTTTGAGTTTTTGGTTTACATTGAGACAGGCCGAACGAGGGGACTATGCCAACGAAGCATCCCGATACCCTATCTTAATATGTACTTGATGAAACTTTTTCAATCTTTTTTGTGTTACAGCTTATACCTAAGGCTTTCATATGCAGCTTCGTTTGAGGTTTAAAATTCATTACAAAAAATATGAAAAATCTGTATATGTTCAAAGAGTTACTTTTAAATTTATCATATTTTGATCAATGAAAGTGCCAAGTGTTTTCAATTTTTTAAACTCTCCTAATGTAATATTTTTATACAGGACCTACTAAACTACATATAAAGAGTAGGTCCTATGCATTTTTCGTTCAGTTAATGCACTTTTATTGGTGGAAAACGTTTGGTAGATTATATGTGCAAAATATGGTAATTTTTTAAATATCGTCAACTACATAAGCAAATTTTTCATATTTTTTGTAGTGAATATAAAACCTCAAACGAAGCTGCATATGAAAGCCTTAGGTATAAGCTGCTACACAAAAAAAATTGAAAATGTTTCATCGAGTGTATATTGAAATATAATGTTTTAAAAATGTGTTCAAAAATCTTATAAGTTTTACTAAAAGTTCTATAACTTTCAGAAAACTCATTCGATCTCGCTCAAAATTTCACCAATGGAGCTTCAATATATGGTTTATGATTGGTCAAAATTTCAGCGTTTTTTATGGACGTATAAAAAAGTTATAAACATTTGAATGAAAAATTATTTTGACTAAAATTTGATGTACGGACAATTGTTTGATACACTGTAAATAAGGTCTTGAATCTCTTAACGAAGCGTGTTTTCACTGACTGAAATCAATTTTGAAAATTGGGACGGAAATCGTTAAACGCCTAAATGTATGCAATGCCTTGTAATTTCACGTAGTTAGAACTTTTGTGTCCAATATTTGTTAATATAAATTTCTAATGCAACTCAAAAAGAGAACTCAATATACGTAACACATAATAGTATGTTGATGTACAGTCAAAACAAGCACTTACACACTAAGATTCAGATGTTCCAGCTCAGTAATTTTTCCACTGAGTTCAGTATTTTTTCCATCTTTTTACTGAGTTTTCAACAGCAGATTTATTTCGGTACACTCGGTAATCGTATTTACCGTTCACCAGTAACGATATTTACCGTGCTTCAGTAACTTTTGACAGTTTGTGAGCTGAGCTCGGTAACTCATTTACAGAATATCCGCAAAATAAATAACCGAGCGTACCGAGTTAGATCTGCTGTTGAGAACTCAGTAAAAAGATGGGAAAAATACCAAGCTGATCTTAGTGTGTACAAAGGCATTTCACTGACTGATCAATTTCACCCCGAAAGTTAATTTTTTGATTTTTTATTAAAAATGATATTTATTATAATAAAATGATTTGCTATAAAAGTTTCAACCTCGTTGACTGGTGAAAACCATGGCCGTACTTGTTTTAAAGCATTGAACTTAACCATATCGACAAACATGCAAAAATTAGATGCCAAAAACTGCGAAAAGTGATCAATTTCACCCGAAATCACATGCAACTTCACAAACTGGTGCATTCTATGAAATGGTAGTCATTTCTGGGTGTTCTGTCAAAATTTCATCAAAATCGGGTAAAAATTGAAGAAAATAGAGCAAAATGAACATCAAGTTTTGAGTGCGCAATATACGTTAGGAACGCAAAGGTTAAATTCATCGAGAAAACAGTATGGAATGAGTAGTTTTTGTTTCTCACACATTCCTGGTGATATGCATGCGAAAAACTTTTTGAAAATCTTGTTAGATTAAAACTATTTTGATGAAATGATGCTTGAATTGCCCCTCGAATTCAATTTCCATCAAGTCCACTTTTTTCGGGCACAATATGAATGAGCCATTTTACGAAGTGACAACAATGTTGATGATGATATTGATTTTCACGGGTTAGGACGCTACCTGCCACAGAGTTTTTGTGGGGTGTGAATTGAAGGTTAGTTCAATTAGTGAATCTGGTGAATTGAAAATGAACGATGAAGAACAATTCGGCTAACTGCTGCTTTGGTACGGTTGCTTTCGGTATACGCAAAACGTGAGAAAATGTGAAGAGTGTAATTGAAACGTGAAATTTTGCGTAATTTTACGATTTCCTGTGTCCCGAGCCTTCCAAATGTATGAATAAAGGTCGGTTTCTTCACGTCGGCTTAACTCGTAAGCCAGGGTGAAGAAATCGGCCCTAAGTAAAAAAAAACGATTTCCAGTGCTGTAGGGGCTTATTATTGATATAGACTACATTTTTTTTTTACTTCCATCTTATTAGTCATTGGCAAAGATAACTTGGAGTATCTTTAATTATTCGTTATTTTCTATCTGATACATATTACGGGAATTAGCGCATACGATGGAGTAGAATTTTATCTTCGACAAAGCTGATCAGGACATCTGAGCCACAGACAAACAGACGTAACTCTTGGTGGAAATTCATTAAAAACTTTTGCCCGATGTATTTTACATGAGCACACTGCCACCTGTTGATAGAACCGCGCGAGACGCTGTCGGCCATGATGGATTTCGATTTGATGTATTTAAAACACGCACACTAGTACATAAATCGCCTGTCATTTTCGTTTGCATCATTCAGCAACGTGTACACTGGCAAACGTCAAAGTGATCGAACGCTAACGCCTCTGATGGAAGGATCGTGGAAATCGGAAAAAAAATCAATTGATCGTTAAATGCATATGCGCCAAGTCGTTTTGAAGAGTGTTACGTCTGTTTGTCTGTTTCTGAGCTATGCACGATGATGAACTCGTTGATTTTAGATTGATCCGCTGGGTGGCGCTAATATGTTCTAGTTAAGTATTGAGCTTCAAAGCAATCTTTAAAGTTTCGCGATGTTTGAAATATTTTTGAAGTTATGACGATTTTTTGAAGTTTAACATGGGTACTTTTAATGCCATTTTCTCAATTACTCACGTTTTACAGTTGGGCAGGGGGAGTGACACTGCCAAGCCAAAAAACCTCAAAAAAAAGCTGAAAAAGCCCAAAAAAGTCGCTAAAATCCGCAAAATTGTACGGGTTTTACCGTTTTTTTTTTCGACTTTTTGGGGGTTTTTTCGGCTTGGCAAAACTAGTGTCGCTCCCCTCGCAGATGGATTGATATGCGAGTGGCGGCAGTGTAGTACTTTGAGTTTCCCAACTTCACACTTCTTTCTTGTTATGGATGTATGCTTAAAGCTCAATAAAGTTAACTAGATTGAGCAACATGTGCATCTGATTGAAGGGTTATTTGGGCTGATATTCACTACAAGTGGTTCATTCTCATTATCGAAATTGATGGTGGGTGGCAGGCCACTGCCCACCCACTCACCATACTTCCCAAAGTGTGTAGGAAACAGGCACTGTTGTGTGTAACAGCTCCCGCAAGTATATTTGTATATAATTATAGGGTAGTGGAGGTATTTTGGACCGGGCAGGTATTTTGGCCCACCTAGGGAGTTTTATGATATTTATCACATAATCTCTACTAAATCTTGGTAAATTTTGATTGGAACACGAAAAGTATTCAACTATGTGATGACCTTTATTGTGAATGTCAGTTAAATATGCTGTTCAGTATCAAAAATAGAGAAAATGTGTTCACTTCCAATGAAACGCACGGAAAAGCACCAAAAACAAAGAAGGTGACAAATTTGTAGTCGGCTTCGAAGAGGTATTAAATTTTACAAATAATTATTTATTTCATGTGAATGCAGTTAGGGCCTTGTAAGAACTCAAAATAAACTGTTCTGAACCTCGGTGGAGCGATAATATTTATTAAAATGGTGGTTTGAGGTATGGCCAAAATATGTTCAACATAATCAGATGTGGACATATTTTGGACCACCTGTCAGATCCATCTCTCCAGTTCCTTCTAAAGGGAGAAAATATTCATGCCAATGTAATGTACTCTAAAAACAGATAAATAGAATAAGTTGGGACCTCCCGTGATCTGGATTGTTATACGTTTATTTTACAATGAGATTGTTGTGGGTTAGATTTTTTCTAACAACTTTTCGCCAAGTTAAAAATTTCGATTCAGTTTGTATCATAACAACTTTTCGACAAGTTGAAATTTTCAGGTGTTCAGTCATCCAGTTTAAAAAAATGTCCTTCTCAGCAATCAGTTGATGACTGAGACAATGTGTTATCTAATGTATGTTTGACAATTTACGTATTATTCAAATTACTTTATTTTTGATGGCCTTTTCAGTTATTACAATATGCGTGGAACGCCTTTATATTTGGCAAAATCACTAGACTTTCACAGTTCTATGAAGCGTTACGTAATTTGTGCATGGTGACTGACATCATGCAATAGTTAATAAATACACGTTTTGCGTAACATTTTTTTATGAAACATCATACTACAATGCGTAAAAACTGGCAATTGCATCAAAATTTCATCTTGTTTACCGTTACGTAATTTTTGAACATTCCCTGCCTCAAAAAATGATGGGAAAAGATGTAAACTTCACGTAGTTTTAACTATGTTTCAATTTTTGCTGAGGTGGCTTTCATTTCATCAATCAATTGAACTTTAATTTGGTGGGCCAAAATATGTGCACTTGGTGGTCCAAAATAAAATCAGGTGGTCCAAAATAGAAGCCCGAGATCCTTCAGGAGTTTTGATATTTCTTGTATTTACTACAACAATTTTAAGTTCTGTTTGGCCTTTTTCGACAGAAAACATGTTGCTCTACATAATGCCTACTGAAATTATTCATATTTTGAAGTAGGAACTTTCTTTTTTCGCTGAATTGTTCATCCACTTCCTAAAGGGGTCCAAAATACCTCCCTTACCCTACGCAGTTTAGCCTTATTGCCGGCACCCGAGATGTGTCTCGGGCTGTTCCGTTCGCGGAAATATTTACTGCTTTACTCTTTGGATCGAAGCCAGAGCTGGCAGAGCGTGGGTGATAATGGTAGAACATAGAAGACAGAGCCGCACAGTCTGTAAAGAGGGTGTCGATGAAATTTGTCTTGTTGATGTTAATTGAAGAGCTTGTAAAGTATCCCTCCAGTCCTCTGTGACGAGCTTAATGATTTGAACTTTGATGGCTTGTCTGCGTGCAAGAATGGTCGTTACTGCACAGAACGTCCTTGTTACCTCGAGGGCCATGAGAGTGGATTATCGCATCTATTTCGCTCTATATATTTGGTTCCAGTTAACAAATGAGCTCTTGAAAGCTGCTAGGAATTCTTCCTAAAGAGACTGTTCACCAGCCACTTGAAGATTCATGAACACGGACATAAATTTTCAAGGGAAATATTGTTTTCATGCGTAGCACCTTTCTAAACGCGCTTTAAAATGAACAATGGGCCTGCTCATAAACGACGTGGTATTTTTTTTCTGAAAATTCTTAGGAGGATAGCAAAATAGTTATTTATGAAACGAGTTGCAAAAAGTTGATTTTTTGAGCACGAGTCGTACATTTATCCAACGAGGCTTGCCGAGTTGGATAAACACGAAGAGTGCTGAAAAAATCGAGTTTTGCAACGAGTTCCATACACAATTTTATGCAATGATTTTTTCATAATGCAACCCATTTGAGTTGTATAATGTTCATAATGCAACTCATTTGAGTTGCATTATGAACATTATACAACTATTTTTCATTATGCAACTTATTTCAGTTGCATAATGAACCAGTTCATAAAAAATGGACATTATGATACCAAAATGAGTTATATAAAATATAAATTATGATACTGAATTGCATAAAAGATGTTATGATACATCCAAACTTTTGGACGTTTTTTTGCATGAAAACGCGCCATAACAACCACGACATTATGAGTCCGGACGTTATGATCCGGCTCCAATTTTCACTTGATACAATATCTGTAGGGCTTTACTTATCTTATCGGTCAGACTAAGGCCCGAGTGTCCTCGGCTGTACGTAGGAGTCGTCTCCATTCTACTCGGTCCATGACCGACTCGGACCGACATCCTGATGACCCGCCCACCGTAGCCTTCCGATTTTCGCGGTGTGGACGATGGTGGGTTCTCTCAGGAGCTGATGCAGTTCGTAGTTCATTCGTCTTCTTCAAGTCCCGTCTTCTTTCTGCACTCCGCCATAGATGGTACGCAACATCATCGAAAACTCCAAGGGCACGTCAGTCCTCTGCACGTAGAGTCCATGATTCGTGCCCATAGAAGACTACCGGTCTAATCAACGTTTTGTAGATAGTTAACTTCATGTGACGGCAAACTTTATTCGATCGTAGAGTTCTGCGGAGACCAAAGTAAGCTCGATTTCCTGCCATAGGGCGCCTCTGACTTTTTCTGCTCGCGTCGTTGTCGGCAGTACATCAAGGTCTTTTTTTAAATGGGTAGTTTTTCTGCTTTAACTTGGTCAATTTTGAACCTACCTATCTGATTTTCCATACACAGGTAGTACTAACCGTGTCTATCTGTGTACAAATTTTCATGTGAATTGGCTCAAAATTGACCGAGTTAAAGCAGAAAAACTACCCGTGTAAAAAAAGACCTTAGTGTAATCGTGAGCCCAAATACACGAATTCTTTAACCGCCTCGATTTTATCACCGTCGATATAAACTCGGGGTGGCGGGGCAATGATTCCTCCCTGGAGCCCTTTGCCATCATGTACTTTGTCTTCGACACATTAATGACTAATCCGATTCGCCTGGCTTCATTCTTTAGTTGGATGTACGTTTCCGCCATCGACTCAAATATGCGAGCTATATCAATATCATCAGCGAAACCATGCAGCTGAACGGACTTCGTGACAATCATTCCACTCGTGTTTATCTCCGCTCTCCTAATTACACCCTCTAAAGCAATGTTGAACAGCAAGCACGAAAGACCATCACCTTGCCGTAACCCTCTGCGAGGTTCGAAGGGACTCGAGAGTGTCCCTGATACTCGAACTACGCACATCACTCGATCCATCGTCGCCTTGATCAATCGTATCAGTTTGTCCGGGAATCCGTATTCGTGCATAATCTGCCATAGCTGTTCTCGATCGATTGTATCATACGCCGATTCGAAATCGATGAACAAGTGATGTGTGGGCACGTTGTATTCGCGGCATTTCTGCAACACCTGGTGGATGGCGAACATCTGGTCCGTTGTAGCGCGTTCACCCATGAACTCTCTTGAAATCGGTGATAGACGGCGGCATAAAATTTGAGAGGGACACACGATACCTTCTATCCATTCCTCCTACCAAATCTTGGTAATGACCCAGTGTAGTGTTCTCACCAGTGCTTCTCCACCGTATTTTAGAAGGTCGCTTGGTAGTTGATCTGCTCCAGCTAGGGCTTCCAATTTTCCCGGGATTCAACTTCCCGGGAAACGGGAAAAATTATAACCATTTCCCGAGATTTCCCGGGATCCCGGGAAATAAGGAAACTTTATTTTTAAGCGAAAAAGGTATTTATTTTAAAGAAAATCGCTAATAAGATGCAATATTTTTTCACTTCTTATTGTAGACAGTGAACAATTCAGGAAATCTCACGATAAAAAGGTTCATATTTTACCGTCAATGCGTTTAGGTACGATTTCAACCAGCAATAAATATTGAAATTTTGATTTGAAATACATGAATGTGTTTTGCAAAAGTAGTTAATTATTCATTGATTATTTTAGGTACATCACCAAGCGTACATTAACCCTAATGAATGATGCTCAATTTAATCTTAAGATTTATTCCTAAAATTCACAATCATATTGTTCTTCCTATACAAATACAAAATATAACTTACTAGAACTGCTAAAAACAAAACGAAAAATAACTTCTATTTCGGTAAAAGTCCAATAATGGCTTCATACGTGCTATTAACTGATCGTCTAATTAGCAAATGCTTCATGAGGTTGTTGCACCATGATCTAATAGCAATGTTGAAATTTATTTGTTCCTAAATTGTTGGGCAGTCACTATGACCTTTTATAAATTCAGCTATAAATGGGACTGACTGGATAGCATTTTACATGTAAGGGTTGTTGGTGTATCAGTGGACATTATAGGATGAACTCCATATGGACTCTGAAGCAGTATTAAAAAGAAGAAGAATCGTTGTCAGCTGAAATCAGTTTCAATGCCTTCATATTATTAATAGGATGTTATCTGCCAACGTTTTTCGTTAAGCTCGAATTGTATAATAACATCAACATAAATAACATCTGCATAGACGTAGAGGTTATGTGATTTGACGATTTGACAAGATGCTGGGTAATTCAATCATTCTCGGTTACTTATTCAAAACGACGTATCAACATAGGATTTGCGTGTATTATACGTCGTTTTGAAAAAGTATCCGAGCATTGACTTGCAAATTTAAATTGGTCCTTTAACACTTGACAAAAAATAGACAATAGAAAAAAAATCTCGGGAAATTCGGGAAACCCGGGATACAAAAATTTGTTTACCGGCATTCGGGAATCCCGGGAAATTTCATTTCCCGGGAAATCCATCCCGGGATTGGAAGCCCTACTAGCGGCTTTGTTGTTTTTCAACCGACCAATCTGCTCCTCAATCTCTGGGAGGTTAGGGGCTGGATATCTTTCGTCATGCGCACTTACTCCTAGATCTGTTACCATGCCACCTTCGGTGCATGCAACGTCGCCATTAAGGTGCTCATCGTAATGCTGCCGCCACTTCTCAACCACCTCACGCTTGCTCGTAAAAAGATTCCCGTGATTATCTCAGCACATGTTGGCTTGTGGCACAAAGCCTATGCGCGAGCGGTTCAGCTTCTCGTAGTACTTCCGTGTGTTCTTAGTACGGTGTACGTACAGCTCTTCCATCGCTTCGCGATCTCGTTCTTCCTGCTGGCGCTTCTTGCTCCGGAAGACTGAGTTCTGCCTGTTCCGCGCCTGTCTATAACCAGGGATAGGGTGCGACTCAAAACTCTTTGCGTGCCGCACACTCTGCTACGAGACAGCACAACAAACTAGAAGGAGACGAGTACGCGCAGTCGGTTGTGTGTTGCTCGCTTACTTTGCCGCGCGCTGGAGCTCTCCTGTCTCTCGCGCTCTGTCGTATGCACTCTCTCGGTGCTTGTCTCCGTGCTTGACACTTGGCTTGATACTACGCACGATTGGAAAAATTTCGAATCGAACGATCCATCACTTGTCAACCCTTGACAAGCTTAACAACTTTGCCGAAAACACAAACTCTTCAATTAATTTATTAATTGTTTTTTTCTGTTTGGAGACAAGCGCAGTCCCAAGCACCGTGCATTACTCCCTGCGCCGTAGAGCTAGTGCTGCGATTGTCTCTCGCACAATTACGAAAGCTCTCACTCATACGTCTCTTGTCTCTCGGCAAAACGGGAGACGAGCACTTGCGATTGTGTGAAGCACACGCTTTTCTCGCACCGCACGGTGCATGCCGCCAATCCCTCTCTATAACGTGCCTTATTCGCTTTCGTAGAGTGTTGTAGCATTCTCGCCCATGCTGCATTCTTATCGTTTTTCAATTGTTCACATTCGCCGTCGTACCAGTCGTTTCTGTGATTCGGAGTCGCGAAGCCTAGTGCTGTAGCCAAGGTAGCCTAGTGCGTAGCTTCTACGTTACGCAGCAGCTCGATGTTAAGCCGCGGCGTTCGACTTCGACGCGTGGTGATAACTGTCGAAAGTTTTGAGTGCATGCATACAGCGACTAAGTTGTGATCCGAGTCTATATTCGTACTGCGGTATGTGCGGACATTGGTTATATTCGAGAAAAATTTACCGTCGATTAGAACGTGGTCGATTTGGTTTTCTGTTTGATGGTCGGGTGATCTCCAGGTGTGGTTTTGTGGATATCTTTGCGGGGGAAGCAGGTGCTTCGGACTACCATACCACGGGAGGCTGCAAAATTAGCCCCACCCTAGTGCAGGCTGTTACGCCCGATTACCGGTCTGTACATTTCCTTCCTTCCTACCTGCGCGTTCATGTCGCCGACAACGATTTTCACGTCACGCGGCGAGCAACCATCGTGTGTTTGCTCCAACTGCGCGTAGAACGCTTTTTTCTCTTCATCAGGTCTCCCTTCGTGTGGGCAGTGGACGTTGATGATGCTGTAGTTGAAGAAACGGCCCTTAACTCTCAACATGCACATCCTTGCGTTAATCGACTGCCACCCGATCACACGTTGTCGCATCTTGCCCAACACTATAAATCCGGTTCACAGTTCATTGGTGATGCCACAGCTTTGGTAGAAGGTAGCCGCTCGATGCCCGCTTTTCCACACTTTCTGTCCAGTCCAACAAAGTTCCTACAACGCCACGATGTCGAAGTTGCGGGGATGTAGTTCGTCGTAGATGAATCTGTCACATCCTGCGAATCCAAGTTACTTGCATTTCCATGTTCCAAGTTTCCAATCGTAGTCCTTATTTCGTCGCGTGGGTCTTTGCCGATTGTATCGAATCGTATTTTCTCCTATGTTATTCGCAATGGGGATTTTTACGGGTGGCTTATTGGGCCTACGCCAACACTCCTGTCTCGCCGGAGGGCCATCGTGCCAGTTCTGTTTAACGTCCCAACCAACACTGGGACGATCACGCTGATTTGGGCTACCACTTTTGATCTAGCTGGGCGTGATGCAGCGTTTCTTACTCAGCTGCTGATGGATGTCAGAACAGACGCTGTTTGAACCGCACCTCCTTGGTGAACAGACGCTCGGGTCGTAGCTCTTCAATCTAGCTGAAGTACCATGTTGCACTACCAGCTAAGAACACATCTCTTAGCTGGTGGTCTTTGTCATCGCTTGACCCGTGGAAGCATGAGGTAGGAACTTATGAGGACCAGAGCTATATTGGATGCACTTCTTATTAACTCACCGTTTTGCAACCCAAATTAAGCTAGACCTAACTCTATCAAAGGAAGTGGGCTCGGCGCTCTCCTTATTCAGGATTAAGGATAAAGCCTCATTCCGGTCTTTTCCCTTTTCCCGAAGAATTCTAAGTTGTTTTCCCTATGAGTGTGGTGATTTTTTTGCAGCACTCTGGCCTTCCGTAGAACGCTTATTGTTTTCGGATTCATTGCTACTTGCTAAAGCTTCGCCGGAAAACCATTATCTGATAACGATCTGATCGCATATCAGTTCCATCTTTGCTGAGTTTCCTATTCCAGGGTGGCCAGTGAATTGCAGATTTTGATTTCCCTGTTTTCTCCCGTTTCCCGGAATTTTCGATGTGTAAATATTTTTAATTGTATTGAAAAAATATGTATTCTTTATCGATTCAGCAACTGATCGTAATGGAAACTTTAATAACTTAAATAACTACACTCTTTTCACATGATATAATTTCCTCGGATGACTTTTTCTACCCAAGATGTCCAGCTGAAGCTACAATCCATTGATGTCTCGAAAGGACCTGGCCCCGATCAACTGCCTCCGTTTCTAATTCAACATTGTGCGAGTTCACTCGCTTCTTCTGCGAAAATATTGTTCAACCGATCGATCAACGAAAAATGTTTCCCCAAGGCTTGGAAATTGGCATCCATTTCACCAATCCATAAATCTGGCTCACGGAACGATATTGAGAACTATCGTGGGATCTCCATTCTCAGCTGCTTACCTAAGATTTTCGAAAGTTTAGTGCACGATGTACTTTACCAGTCCGTCAAGAGTATCATTTCCGTTGATCAACACGGTTTTATGAAAAAGCGATCGACTACAACAAATCTGGTAAGTTACGTCTCAACTCTTATTGATAAGATGGAGAAAGGGCAGCAAATCGACGCTATGTATGTTGATTTGCTAAAGCCTTTTATAAGGTGCCGCACGTCCTTGCAGTAGAAAAATTCAAAAGAATCGGACTTCCTGATTGGTTGACATAATGGATCCTATCGTACCTTTCTGGGCGCATGTCGTTTGTCAAAATTGGGGATGTATGCTCTACACCATTCCGGGTAAATTCTGGAGTACCACAATGCAGTATTCTGGGACCTTTGCTGTTTGTTATGTTCATCAACGACCTTTGCTTGGTGCTTAAAGCTCCGAAATCCCTGTATGCTGATGACCTGAAGATTTTCCGTATAATCGCCTCTTTAGTTGACTGTTGCGTACTTCAATCGGATATCGATGCTCTGTCAAAATGGTGCAATTTGAATGGAATGGAAGTCAACATTAAGAAGTGTTGCGTGATTTCTTTTGGACGTATGCGCACTAGTATGGGACACGCTTGTATGGAAAAAATAAATCCTCGCTCCAGTCGACTTTTTAGATCCCATTTAGGTCCCATATGAACTGTACAAAATTTCAGCGCAATCGGTGAAACTATAATTTAGCGCAAGCGGTTCAAAGTTTACATAGGATTTACTATGGGAAAAGTTACACTTTCAAACAAAAAATCCCAGAGGTCGCCACTTGTCTCCTTAATTCAAAACGATCAACGCTTCTTGTAGAAAAATCATTTATGAAACTTTCCTTCGAAGATCGCAAAACAATTGGATCTTGTGGAAAAAGTTATTGATTTATTACCGATTAGTGATCCGGCGAACGGCTTTTTGTTTTCTTTTATCAGCAGCACTGTAGCTGCTGCCTTGACTGCTGCTGTTTCTGGGGGTGGTGATGCCACCCGCCACCCCATGCAGCAACGGCAGCAGCAGTGATGCTGATAAAACAAAACAAAAAGCCGTTCGTCGGATCACTAATCGGTAATAAATCAATAACTTTTTCCACAAGATCCAATTGTTTTGCGGTCTGCGAAGGAAAGTTTCATAAATGATTTTTCTACAAGAAGCGTTGATCGATTTGAATTAACGAGACAAAAGGCGACCTCTGGGAATTTTTATCTGAAAGTGTAACTTTTCCCATAGTAAATCCTATGAAAACTTTGAACCGCTTGCGCTAAATTATAGTTTCACCGATTGCGCTGAAATTTTGCATAGTTCATATGAGACCTAAATGGAATCGAAAAAGTCAACTGGAGCGAGAATTTGATGTTTGTCCCATACTAATGCGCACTCCGATGACGTATGATTATATGATGGCAACAACAACCCTGAACCGTGTGACTACTGTGAAGGATTTGGGGATAATCATCGACTGCAAACTACGGTTTTCAGAACACATCGCTGCTGTGACTGCCAAAGCATTCTCTATGCTGGGGTTTGTAAAACGTTGCTCCAAGGTGTTTTACGACGTAACGCTAACCCTCGGTTACCCAGATTGGTGCCAAAGCGACCCAGATTGAGCAAAACTGCAGTTACTCTAATCTGAGTAAAGGCACCTTTACTCAAATCTGGGTTACCGATGTTGGTTGCAAAATCTGGGTAACCGGTACCCAGCTCCTCCGGGACCTTGATTTTGTTAATTTATTTCCAATTTAGATTTTTGATAAAAAGCTCCTAATTCCCATGTGCTTTTCACTTACCTGATGCAGGAAAACAGTTCCCTGGAAGAATTTCACTGTTTTCCCGTCATTTATCCTCATATTTTCCGTGGAAACATCCATAATTGCCTGCGTTCGCCTGATCGCTGCCATATTCTCAAGCCGGAAAGTGACAAAGTGCCGATTACCCAGATCTTTACCCAGATTCAACCAATCTGGGTTTTCGGATTACCCGGATTCTGACAACTGCTAACAACATGAAAATCCGGGTAGAATCGACCCAGGTGATGGGTAGTTTCAGGTTAGCGTGTAGAGGCACTGTATTGTTCGTTTGTGCGCAGTGTTTTGGAATATTGCGAATCTTTTCTGAAATCCGCATACCGGCCAACAACTCGTGCGCCGATAGCCCATGCGCCGGGTTGTGCGCCATACAAAATGTAAATAAACAAGTGTCAAAATGGTTCGCGCCAAGAGCTCTATCTCTCTTAGGGTTTGGTTCCATTTTTTTGTCTAAAACATTGAACTTCCTTATGTCTGGAAATAATGTACAACAAAGATATTATTGACGGTAGCAACGCTTTTACTTGATTAAACCACTGATTAATAGTAATTTGGCTAATGAAAAACTTGGCACATAGGCAATCGGCGCGCAAATTGTGCGCTGGTGAGCGGATTTGAGTAAATCGTCGCATAGTGCCCAACACACATTATACCCTGGCGCGCAACCTAGAGGTCGAAGAGAAACTTGTCGAAATGCTAAAAATTCTCGAGAAGCTCAATATGAGCCATTTTACGAAGTGGCAACAATGTTGATGATGATATTGATTTTCACGGGTTATTGGACGCTACCTTCTGTCAAAAATCATTCATAAAATCGGCTCGTAAAATAGACTATTGCGTATACAAGTATGGGCCCCATACGGTATGGGCCATACCATGAAGTCCAGGTTAATCGAATTGAACGGGTTCAAAAACATTGTTCGGTACGCTCTAAGGTCGCTAAACTGAAGGGATAGGATGAACCTGCCGCCCTATGAAAATCGATGCATGCTAATGGATCTTCCAACATTGTCAAGCAGACGTGCATTTCTACAGCGAATGTTCGTGTTTGATGTGCTGTCGGACCACGTCGACTGCGCAAACATACTTGAGAAGCTTCGATTCAATGCCCCGTCCCGAGAAACTCGTCAGTCAGATTTTTTCCGCCGATCGTTTCACCGCACTACATACGGAATGAACAACCCTCTAGACGTTTGCTGTACACGTTTCAATGAAGTAGCCTCAATGTTTGACTTTGGAATTTCAAAGAATGTGTTTAAGTTAAGAATTAGTAGATAAGTTTTTTGTCTGTGCGATATTCTTATTATGTCGAAGATCGGTTCGATTTAGAATTTATGACAGCTGATTGAAATTGAAAAAAGTCTTAGGTGCGCAGAATATGGGCCCTCCACGGTAATCAAGCAAAAATATGGTGAATGACAAAGAAACAAAATTAAAATTGTGGAAGTGTTTTTATAGTTACACAAAATTACAATGTTTACAGAACCTATCCTTTAGAAATTTTAAAAATACCATTTTTGGGATTAACCTAGTAAAAATTACAAGCTGTTACGTTTTGACGTCTAAATAATCATTCTAGATCTAGAGGATTCAGATAATGAATTGCTGAAAAATCCCCAAAAGAAACTCATGCACAAACAGCAGCAGGAAATCCTGAAGAAATACCAAAAACTTTTCTGGAGGGAATCCCGCAGAAGCTCTAAGAGGAATCCAATAACAAAAGCATAGACCAGCAAAAACTCTTGCAGAAGACAAAATAAAACTCCTTCTCCCAAAAGAAACTTTCGCCGGAAATCTAGAAGGAACTCCTGGAGAAATGTCAAAAGTAATTTCTGAGGAAATTATGGAAAAAAATCTTCGAAGATTTCCCGTAGAAACTTTTGAATGAATCCCTGGAGGAACTCCAAGAGAAATTTTAGAACTAACCAAGGAACTAACACATGTTTAAATTTTCAATGAAACTCCTGGAAAATTTTCAATAGAATCTTTTGGATCAAACTAAGAAATAATCTCTCAACATATTATAGGCTTCTGTAAAAACTGTACGTGTACGTTTGCGCAACTGGAAAGCACTTCCACATTTTTCTCCTTTTTAGTTTGAACGTCGAAACATCATTTCCACTAGAATTGATACAGTATGCCTGATACTTGTGTTAATATGTTGAAGATTTTTCATATTCATATTATTTAAACAACATGTTTGGATTCAGCCAATTTTAGCGCAAGGCTTTCATGAAAAGTATTCAAACTTTTGATAAAGAGATATGATATTACAGTTATAAGGATACTGTTGCGCTATCATGAAGCATTGACGCATATTGCTGAATTCCTTTGAGCAATCGCAAATTCCTGATGTTGAGATCGAAGCTAAAACCCGCTACATTGTTTTGTGTTCATCTCTCATGTTCCATATAATAGGATCATTTGTTTTGGTTTCAGTTTAATTGTACTTAACTGTTGTTACAATTCGGCTCACTAACGACAACGACCTATTTGCTCCATTTAGTCTGTCTGTCATCAATTCCTTGTTGCTGTTACAGAAAGGGGCAGTGCATAACGATTTTAAAATGCTTATTAACTCATTATATCACAAGCCGTATTTTCAAAGCAAATTGTGTTAAACCAACAACAAGCTGGGCACTACAGATCACTTTCTTTCATGAAGTATAAATAAAAGTTGTTAATAATTAGAAATGATAGAGCAGTACGGAATTTATCCAGGACATGCAAGATTTTCCCGGTGGCAATCTTAATTCCCGTATAGTATATTTCCCGGCTTTTCCCAATGATTCTTAATTCCCGGATTTTTCCTGGTTTTCCCGGTATCCCTGCCATTCATATGGGACAATTATGCGATCATATCATAGGCAGCGTATCTTATTTGAAAACCAAAGAACAGATCACAGACATGTCTGTGAACAGATGGTGGATCTGCAAGTTATACTCCCGAAATTTATCTAGGAACATCCGCAGATTGAAAATCTGATCCGTCGTTGATCGAAAACCAAGATAGTATTGCCCGTTGCAAAGATTTATATACACTCAGGCAAATAAACCTAAGATTATCATAAGGTCTAACTTATGAAATGGCCTTTAAACAATTCATAACGGCCAGAACGATTTTCATAAGGTCGGTCTATGACGCAGAATCGACTCATAGTTTGGCTTTTATACACATTTAGCAACACGAAATTCTCAAGCGTCGATAGCCGCGTGGGTTGGGCACGAGCGCAGTGATCTCGACGTTCATGGATCGATTCCAGTCTGCATCATTTTGTGATTTTTCTGCTCTTTTCATAAATTTATCTTATATAATTAGGTCATAATAAGCATGTTCAATTTTTATAAGGTATTCTTATGGCATCCATACTTTACAGTTATGGCTAAATTTCATAAGGTATTTCGATGACTTTCGGTAGTTTACTTCGCTGAGTGTACATAGATTCCGGCGCAAAAAAATAGGTATTAGGCTTATTTTCAGCGTAGGTGCATTATAAACGTTTGTTTATAATAGTTTATAATGTAACACTATTGCCAAAGGTGCGCTCAACAACTTTTTTTCTCGCAGGAGTCTAAACAGGTGGAATCTCCGCAATATTCACCGACGAAGGACTTCTCAAGAGGTTTCAGCCAGTTAAATAGGAGTGCCCTTGGGAAAGCCGATGATATTGTCGATCGTTCTACGCTACGGCGACAGGTCAACGTTGCTCCTGATGTACACCAGTCAAACCTGATGTGTATCATTAATGAATTGGAGATGGATTCGCCATACTCTACGCAGGGGTTTGTAACGAAATATCCAACCAAGCATTAGACTTGAACCCAGCAGGATATCGAGGGGAAAACTAGGCCCAACTATTTAAATGATACCATTTTGACAGTTTCTCTAAAATATCATGACAAATTGTAATTCTTAAATTACTTTATTCCTAAAAAACTTTGAAATAGAAAAATCTAACACAACAGCAACTTACCCCTGCACTTCATCCAAGAACTCCTCATACTTCTTGACCGCCTTGTTGTACTGCTTACCTCCAACCCGGAAGCTCTTCTTCACGTCCTGCAGCAGTATGTCCCTCTTCATCGGCTCGATGACGGCTCCCATCTTCGTAACCACCCGTGGTTCCACCAGCGTCGAGTGAGCCGTCTCCGGAATAAACGTTCGTCCGACCGGTGCCCTCAGCGACGCTTCGTAGTCCTTCACGGTCACGAACGGGAATGGCAACTCGTTGACCAGATGTGAGGACAGCTGTTTGCTCACGGCGGCATCCTCGTTGATGATGACCCGATCCTTGTTGTCGTCCCGCCGGGGAAGTTCCTTCGGCGGCGGCTTGAACATCTTCCGGCGAGTTTTATTGACCTGGCGCTGTTTGAGTCCGGCTCCGGCCCAAGATCCCCAACCAGGCAGAAAGGTTTCCACCTCTTTGGGTTTGTTTCGGTCCCGCTCGTCTTGCTTTTCGCGCTCGAAGTCCGCCACAATGTCGTCGTCCTCGAAGGCTTCAGCTATGGTGAGTTTCTGGTTCTGTTCCGGATCTTCATGCTCTTCGTCGTCATCGGAGAGGTCACCACCGGTGGTAAGATCTGGGATGGCATTCAGAAGGTGTTTCGGTTTCATCTGTACAAATTGTTTCGGATTGATGGCTACTTCTGGAGGCGTTTCGGATGACTTTGCCTCCAACTTGTCTACCGTGAAGAATTTGGCGATATTCGATGGGAGCATGGCATCATCTCGGCCATCTTGGTCCTTCCCCGCCGATTCATCCAGTTCCACGTCGGCATCTGCAAGGGAAGCCTTCTTCTTAAACGCCAGATCGGACTTCCCTTCGTTGGCCTTTTGTTTATTGGCTTTCTTTCTATCGCGCGAAATTTTCTGTGCAGCGGTCAGATTACGAACGTTGGCCAACTTTTCCTGGATCTTTTTCTGGAGAGCTTCCTCGGCATCATCGAACATTTCCTCCAGGTTCAACTCCTTGCGATTGGGTTTCTTCTTTCTTTTGGCAGGAGCAGGTGTGGGAAGGTCTTCTTCAGGTCCACTAAGATCTTCCTCCTGCCATGCGCTGGTAGCAACGGGTTTAGATTTTTTAACCTGTAAGCAAAATTAGTTTAAATATTGATTGAAAAATGTGAAAACTTCGTACATATTATACACTTATACTAAGATGTTTTGAAAATGATTACACACCTTTTTCTTGAAAACTTCCAGCTGACGTTCCTCCTCGGAATCTGCATCATCTTGTTCTTCGTCATTCGAGCTCTGCACGCCGTCTTCTTCTCCGCTCTCAAAATCATCCTCAGACTTCTCTTCGTCTTGCATCTGCTTCTTCGCCTCTTTCACCTTATTTCTTTGATCCCAGTACTTGCGATACCCACTGGTAAACTCCTTGTTAGCTTCCTCTTCGTGCTCACCCTTCCTGCGCACCCAAGGATTATCCTCTTCGTCATCTTCCTCCACCACCTCGTCCTCCCCGGACTCCGACGATTCATCGTCGGCCAACTGTTTCGCCATCAGTTCCTTTCCGATCGACAACTGCTCGGCAATTTCCTTCCGTACGTTCATATCGTACTTTGCTCTTATCTGCATATTCTTTGCCCACGATCCGGTGTTCTTGTGCCGAAGGCTTGCCCTCTCCTGGTATCGCTGCTTCTCGATCAACTCCAGTTGCTTCAACGCCGCTTCCGGGTCTGTCTTCTGCAATTCTTCGAACTGCTTGATCTGACTGCGAATCTTTTCCCGCTTCATCAGCTTGTGGAACTTTTTGCTCTTGATCTTGTTCATCCTTCGCCCCCGAGCAATCTTGTAAGCCTCCCTCATCTTCTGACGCGCCGCTTCCTTCCTCTTTTCTCTCAGCTCTTCCAGCGTCAGCGTGTACTTATCCTCCGCTTCTTCCTCCACCTCTTCCTTCTGGTACTTCCGGTCTAACTCTTCCATCGCCTTCATCAAATCGGACTTCACCCGATACTGAGACAACTTCTGCGGCGCCTCATTGGCCAACCCGACGCTCCCATACTGCAACGGAAACACCGTCTGAGGGGCCACATCGCTCGCCGTCACCACCGGTTCCCACAGATCCAATCCTTTCTGGGCCTTTCCGTAGAGCGTATCCCGTTCGATCCGATCCGCCACCGGCTTTTCCAGCGGCTTCTTCAGCGTTTTCTTTTGCGTTTTGATCTGCACCAGCTCCTTGCCCAAAGCACTGTTTTTATCCGTTTTCTTCAAAATCCCCAGCAAATCGTCCACCTTGATGGCCGGATTAGCCTTTTTCTGGCCATTCTCCGAGCTGTACCTGGCCTTGACCAAGCTGAATTCGGACTTCCTTGCCGTCGGTTCGGTGCGGGTTGCCTTCTGGACATCTTGGCTTCGTACGAGGCTGCTGATTCCGGCCAGCAGCTTCCGGTGGGCTGCCGGATCGACCTGATCGAGCTCGTCGTCGGACATGGTGGTCACCATTCTCCAATGATAACGATAACGATTTTCACGAGATTATCACGATTTTCTAACAACACGACACGTGCATTTCGTTGTGTACGGCCAGCGCGAGAACAACACAACATGCAGGAATGTTTACAATTTTTGACAGAACGAGCACGACGACACGCACACAAACACCTTTTATTTACAACTCGCGCGTCCCAGCACGGAGGAAGTTAGGCGTTCGACACTGTTAGGCATTTGTTAGTTATGTTGCTCATCGAAATTGCTGGAGAGCATAAATCATAACCTCGAATTTATGCTGAATGTTCGATTTCTTCGCGCATCATTGTCAGTTGAGCAAATGGCAGTGGAAAAAAACTTTGTTAGTTGCGGCAGCTTGAAAATCGCGTTCGTCGGTCGAGAAAATGAAATAAAAAAGTCGCGTCTCAATTAGTTTAAACCCGTAGGAACCATTCCAGTCGTTCCGTCGTCCAACTCGTTAGTGCCTCGTGCTGCTGCTGGCCAATAAGTCTTGTTCGTTCTCGTCGTATTGTCGCCGGAACCAGTCATCACCAAAACAGTGTCCGATTCCGTTAAGTTTGGATTCATCGTGTCGGTGAGTCACTTTAATTTTAATTCAATTTCAAAGCCAAGGGCTGAAAGTCTCTTACATAGAGACAAATCAAACAATCAATTTCAATCAATTTAAATTTAATTTTAATTTAATTTCAATTAAATTTAATTTTACATAATTTTAATTTAATTTTAATTAAATTTGAATTAAATTTGAATTAAATTTTATTTAAATTTTAATTAAATTTTAATTAAATTTTAATTAAATTTTAATTTAATTTTAATTTAATTTCAATTTAATTTCAATTTAATTTTAATTTAATTTTAATTTAATTTTAATTTAATTTTAATTTAATTTTAATTTAATTTTAATTTAATTTTAATTTAATTTTAATTTAATTTTAATTTAATTTTAATTTAATTTTAATTTAATTTTAATTTAATTTTAATTTAATTTTAATTTAATTTTAATTTAATTTTAATTTAATTTTAATTTAATTTTAATTTAATTTTAATTTAATTTTAATTTAATTTTAATTTAATTTTAATTTAATTTTAATTTAATTTTAATTTAATTTTAATTTAATTTTAATTTAATTTTAATTTAATTTTAATTTAATTTTAATTTAATTTTAATTTAATTTTAATTTAATTTTAATTTAATTTTAATTTAATTTTAATTTAATTTTAATTTAATTTTAATTTAATTTTAATTTAATTTTAATTTAATTTTAATTTAATTTTAATTTAATTTTAATTTAATTTTAATTTAATTTTAATTTAATTTTAATTTAATTTTAATTTAATTTTAATTTAATTTTAATTTAATTTTAATTTAATTTTAATTTAATTTTAATTTAATTTTAATTTAATTTTAATTTAATTTTAATTTAATTTTAATTTAATTTTAATTTAATTTTAATTTAATTTTAATTTAATTTTAATTTAATTTTAATTTAATTTTAATTTAATTTTAATTTAATTTTAATTTAATTTTAATTTAATTTTAATTTAATTTTAATTTAATTTTAATTTAATTTTAATTTAATTTTAATTTAATTTTAATTTAATTTTAATTTAATTTTAATTTAATTTTAATTTAATTTTAATTTAATTTTAATTTAATTTTAATTTAATTTTAATTTAATTTTAATTTAATTTTAATTTAATTTTAATTTAATTTTAATTTAATTTTAATTTAATTTTAATTTAATTTTAATTTAATTTTAATTTAATTTTAATTTAATTTTAATTTAATTTTAATTTAATTTTAATTTAATTTTAATTTAATTTTAATTTAATTTTAATTTAATTTTAATTTAATTTTAATTTAATTTTAATTTAATTTTAATTTAATTTTAATTTAATTTTAATTTAATTTTAATTTAATTTTAATTTAATTTTAATTTAATTTTAATTTAATTTTAATTTAATTTTAATTTAATTTTAATTTAATTTTAATTTAATTTTAATTTAATTTTAATTTAATTTTAATTTAATTTTAATTTAATTTTAATTTAATTTTAATTTAATTTTAATTTAATTTTAATTTAATTTTAATTTAATTTTAATTTAATTTTAATTTAATTTTAATTTAATTTTAATTTAATTTTAATTTAATTTTAATTTAATTTTAATTTAATTTTAATTTAATTTTAATTTAATTTTAATTTAATTTTAATTTAATTTTAATTTAATTTTAATTTAATTTTAATTTAATTTTAATTTAATTTTAATTTAATTTTAATTTAATTTTAATTTAATTTAAATTTAATTTTAATTTAATTTTAATTTAATTTTAATTTAATTTTAATTTAATTTTAATTTAATTTTAATTTAATTTTAATTTAATTTTAATTTAATTTTAATTTAATTTTAAATTAATTTTAATTTAATTTTAATTTAATTTTAATTTAATTTTAATTTAATTTTAATTTAATTTTAATTTAATTTTAATTTAATTTTAATTTAATTTTAATTTAATTTTAATTTAATTTTAATTTAATTTTAATTTAATTTTAATTTAATTTTAATTTAATTTTAATTTAATTTTAATTTAATTTTAATTTAATTTTAATTTAATTTTAATTTAATTTTAATTTAATTTTAATTTAATTTTAATTTAATTTTAATTTAATTTTAATTTAATTTTAATTTAATTTTAATTTAATTTTAATTTAATTTTAATTTAATTTTAATTTAATTTTAATTTAATTTTAATTTAATTTTAATTTAATTTTAATTTAATTTTAATTTAATTTTAATTTAATTTTAATTTAATTTTAATTTAATTTTAATTTAATTTTAATTTAATTTTGATTTAATTTTAATTTAATTTTAATTTAATTTTAATTTAATTTTAATTTAATTTTAATTTAATTTTAATTTAATTTTAATTTAATTTTAATTTAATTTTAATTTAATTTTAATTTAATTTTAATTTAATTTTAATTTAATTTTAATTTAATTTTAATTTAATTTTAATTTAATTTTAATTTAATTTTAATTTAATTTTAATTTAATTTTAATTTAATTTTAATTTAATTTTAATTTAATTTTAATTTAATTTTAATTTAATTTTAATTTAATTTTAATTTAATTTTAATTTAATTTTAATTTAATTTTAATTTAATTTTAATTTAATTTTAATTTAATTTTAATTTAATTTTAATTTAATTTTAATTTAATTTTAATTTAATTTTAATTTAATTTTAATTTAATTTTAATTTAATTTTAATTTAATTTTAATTTAATTTTAATTTAATTTTAATTTAATTTTAATTTAATTTTAATTTAATTTTAATTTAATTTTAATTTAATTTTAATTTAATTTTAATTTAATTTTAATTTAATTTTAATTTAATTTTAATTTAATTTTAATTTAATTTTAATTTAATTTTAATTTAATTTTAATTTTAATTTAATTTTAATTTAATTTTAATTTAATTTTAATTTAATTTTAATTTAATTTTAATTTAATTTTAATTTAATTTTAATTTAATTTTAATTTAATTTTAATTTAATTTTAATTTAATTTTAATTTAATTTTAATTTAATTTTAATTTAATTTTAATTTAATTTTAATTTAATTTTAATTTAATTTTAATTTAATTTTAATTTAATTTTAATTTAATTTTAATTTAATTTTAATTTAATTTTAATTTAATTTTAATTTAATTTTAATTTAATTTTAATTTAATTTTAATTTAATTTTAATTTAATTTTAATTTAATTTTAATTTAATTTTAATTTAATTTTAATTTAATTTTAATTTAATTTTAATTTAATTTTAATTTAATTTTAATTTAATTTTAATTTAATTTTAATTTAATTTTAATTTAATTGTTAGGAACCGTCTATATTTATTGTATTCACCCTACACGAATTAGGTCTCTCATTCTCACTTCCCAAAGCAAAGAAGAGAGATACACACAACTCTCTCCACTGATCATCCGTAGCAAAAGAACCATTGTAATCAGAACAGTATCGAACCCCGCGCTGTACGCATTCCTTTCGCTATAGCTGCAATAAAGCAACGTGTGCCAGTCGCGCGTATCACGTGTTTTCACCCTAACCTCGTCGCGTTATTATTCGAGTGGCAGAACCACATCCGAAGACCACTACTTCGTCGCGAGTGTCCCCACAAGTCCGGAGAACCAGCTCCGAACATTAATTTTAATTTAATTTTAATTTAATTTTAATTTATTTTAATTTAATTTTAATTTAATTTTAATTTAATTTTAATTTAATTTTAATTTAATTTTAATTTAATTTTAATTTAATTTTAATTTAATTTTAATTTAATTTTAATTTAATTTTAATTTAATTTTAATTTAATTTTAATTTAATTTTAATTTAATTTTAATTTAATTTTAATTTAATTTTAATTTAATTTTAATTTAATTTTAATTTAATTTTAATTTAATTTTAATTTAATTTTAATTTAATTTTAATTTAATTTTAATTTAATTTTAATTTAATTTTAATTTAATTTTAATTTAATTTTAATTTAATTTTAATTTAATTTTAATTTAATTTTAATTTAATTTTAATTTAATTTTAATTTAATTTTAATTTAATTTTAATTTAATTTTAATTTAATTTTAATTTAATTTTAATTTAATTTTAATTTAATTTTAATTTAATTTTAATTTAATTTTAATTTAATTTTAATTTAATTTTAATTTAATTTTAATTTAATTTTAATTTAATTTTAATTTAATTTTAATTTAATTTTAATTTAATTTTAATTTAATTTTAATTTAATTTTAATTTAATTTTAATTTAATTTTAATTTAATTTTAATTTAATTTTAATTTAATTTTAATTTAATTTTAATTTAATTTTAATTTAATTTTAATTTAATTTTAATTTAATTTTAATTTAATTTTAATTTAATTTTAATTTAATTTTAATTTAATTTTAATTTAATTTTAATTTAATTTTAATTTAATTTTAATTTAATTTTAATTTAATTTTAATTTAATTTTAATTTAATTTTAATTTAATTTTAATTTAATTTTAATTTAATTTTAATTTAATTTTAATTTAATTTTAATTTAATTTTAATTTAATTTTAATTTAATTTTAATTTAATTTTAATTTAATTTTAATTTAATTTTAATTTAATTTTAATTTAATTTTAATTTAATTTTAATTTAATTTTAATTTAATTTTAATTTAATTTTAATTTAATTTTAATTTAATTTTAATTTAATTTTAATTTAATTTTAATTTAATTTTAATTTAATTTTAATTTAATTTTAATTTAATTTTAAATTAATTTTAATTTAATTTTAATTTAATTTTAATTTAATTTTAATTTAATTTTAATTTAATTTTAATTTAATTTTAATTTAATTTTAATTTAATTTTAATTTAATTTTAATTTAGTTTTAATTTAATTTTAATTTAATTTTAATTTAATTTTAATTTAATTTTAATTTAATTTTAATTTAATTTTAATTTAATTTTAATTTAATTTTAATTTAATTTTAATTTAATTTTAATTTAATTTTAATTTAATTTTAATTTAATTTTAATTTAATTTTAATTTAATTTTAATTTAATTTTAATTTAATTTTAATTTAATTTTAATTTAATTTTAATTTAATTTTAATTTAATTTTAATTTAATTTTAATTTAATTTTAATTTAATTTTAATTTAATTTTAATTTAATTTTAATTTAATTTTAATTTAATTTTAATTTAATTTTAATTTAATTTTAATTTAATTTTAATTTAATTTTAATTTAATTTTAATTTAATTTTAATTTAATTTTAATTTAATTTTAATTTAATTTTAATTTAATTTTAATTTAATTTTAATTTAATTTTAATTTAATTTTAATTTAATTTTAATTTAATTTTAATTTAATTTTAATTTAATTTTAATTTAATTTTAATTTAATTTTAATTTAATTTTAATTTAATTTTAATTTAATTTTAATTTAATTTTAATTTAATTTTAATTTAATTTTAATTTAATTTTAATTTAATTTTAATTTAATTTTAATTTAATTTTAATTTAATTTTAATTTAATTTTAATTTAATTTTAATTTAATTTTAATTTAATTTTAATTTAATTTTAATTTAATTTTAATTTAATTTTAATTTAATTTTAATTTAATTTTAATTTAATTTTAATTTAATTTTAATTTAATTTTAATTTAATTTTAATTTAATTTTAATTTAATTTTAATTTAATTTTAATTTAATTTTAATTTAATTTTAATTTAATTTTAATTTAATTTTAATTTAATTTTAATTTAATTTTAATTTAATTTTAATTTAATTTTAATTTAATTTTAATTTAATTTTAATTTAATTTTAATTTAATTTTAATTTAATTTTAATTTAATTTTAATTTAATTTTAATTTAATTTTAATTTAATTTTAATTTAATTTTAATTTAATTTTAATTTAATTTTAATTTAATTTTAATTTAATTTTAATTTAATTTTAATTTAATTTTAATTTAATTTTAATTTAATTTTAATTTAATTTTAATTTAATTTTAATTTAATTTTAATTTAATTTTAATTTAATTTTAATTTAATTTTAATTTAATTTTAATTTAATTTTAATTTAATTTTAATTTAATTTTAATTTAATTTTAATTTAATTTTAATTTAATTTTAATTTAATTTTAATTTAATTTTAATTTAATTTTAATTTAATTTTAATTTAATTTTAATTTAATTTTAATTTAATTTTAATTTAATTTTAATTTAATTGTTAGGAACCGTCTATATTTATTGTATTCACCCTACACGAATTAGGTCTCTCATTCTCACTTCCCAAAGCAAAGAAGAGAGATACACACAACTCTCTCCACTGATCATCCGTAGCAAAAGAACCATTGTAATCAGAACAGTATCGAACCCCGCGCTGTACGCATTCCTTTCGCTATAGCTGCAATAAAGCAACGTGTGCCAGTCGCGCGTATCACGTGTTTTCACCCTAACCTCGTCGCGTTATTATTCGAGTGGCAGAACCACATCCGAAGACCACTACTTCGTCGCGAGTGTCCCCACAAGTCCGGAGAACCAGCTCCGAACATTAATTTTAATTTAATTTTAATTTAATTTTAATTTAATTTTAATTTAATTTTAATTTAATTTTAATTTAATTTTAATTTAATTTTAATTTATTTTAATTTAATTTTAATTTAATTTTAATTTAATTTTAATTTAATTTTAATTTAATTTTAATTTAATTTTAATTTAATTTTAATTTAATTTTAATTTAATTTTAATTTAATTTTAATTTAATTTTAATTTAATTTTAATTTAATTTTAATTTAATTTTAATTTAATTTTAATTTAATTTTAATTTAATTTTAATTTAATTTTAATTTAATTTTAATTTAATTTTAATTTAATTTTAATTTAATTTTAATTTAATTTTAATTTAATTTTAATTTAATTTTAATTTAATTTTAATTTAATTTTAATTTAATTTTAATTTAATTTTAATTTAATTTTAATTTAATTTTAATTTAATTTTAATTTAATTTTAATTTAATTTTAATTTAATTTTAATTTAATTTTAATTTAATTTTAATTTAATTTTAATTTAATTTTAATTTAATTTTAATTTAATTTTAATTTAATTTTAATTTAATTTTAATTTAATTTTAATTTAATTTTAATTTAATTTTAATTTAATTTTAATTTAATTTTAATTTAATTTTAATTTAATTTTAATTTAATTTTAATTTAATTTTAATTTAATTTTAATTTAATTTTAATTTAATTTTAATTTAATTTTAATTTAATTTTAATTTAATTTTAATTTAATTTTAATTTAATTTTAATTTAATTTTAATTTAATTTTAATTTAATTTTAATTTAATTTTAATTTAATTTTAATTTAATTTTAATTTAATTTTAATTTAATTTTAATTTAATTTTAATTTAATTTTAAATTAATTTTAATTTAATTTTAATTTAATTTTAATTTAATTTTAATTTAATTTTAATTTAATTTTAATTTAATTTTAATTTAATTTTAATTTAATTTTAATTTAATTTTAATTTAATTTTAATTTAATTTTAATTTAATTTTAATTTAATTTTAATTTAATTTTAATTTAATTTTAATTTAATTTTAATTTAATTTTAATTTAATTTTAATTTAATTTTAATTTAATTTTAATTTAATTTTAATTTAATTTTAATTTAATTTTAATTTAATTTTAATTTAATTTTAATTTAATTTTAATTTAATTTTAATTTAATTTTAATTTAATTTTAATTTAATTTTAATTTAATTTTAATTTAATTTTAATTTAATTTTAATTTAATTTTAATTTAATTTTAATTTAATTTTAATTTAATTTTAATTTAATTTTAATTTAATTTTAATTTAATTTTAATTTAATTTTAATTTAATTTTAATTTAATTTTAATTTAATTTTAATTTAATTTTAATTTAATTTTAATTTAATTTTAATTTAATTTTAATTTAATTTTAATTTAATTTTAATTTAATTTTAATTTAATTTTAATTTAATTTTAATTTAATTTTAATTTAATTTTAATTTAATTTTAATTTAATTTTAATTTAATTTTAATTTAATTTTAATTTAATTTTAATTTAATTTTAATTTAATTTTAATTTAATTTTAATTTAATTTTAATTTAATTTTAATTTAATTTTAATTTAATTTTAATTTAATTTTAATTTAATTTTAATTTAATTTTAATTTAATTTTAATTTAATTTTAATTTAATTTTAATTTAATTTTAATTTAATTTTAATTTAATTTTAATTTAATTTTAATTTAATTTTAATTTAATTTTAATTTAATTTTAATTTAATTTTAATTTAATTTTAATTTAATTTTAATTTAATTTTAATTTAATTTTAATTTAATTTTAATTTAATTTTAATTTAATTTTAATTTAATTTTAATTTAATTTTAATTTAATTTTAATTTAATTTTAATTTAATTTTAATTTAATTTTAATTTAATTTTAATTTAATTTTAATTTAATTTTAATTTAATTTTAATTTAATTTTAATTTAATTTTAATTTAATTTTAATTTAATTTTAATTTAATTTTAATTTAATTTTAATTTAATTTTAATTTAATTTTAATTTAATTTTAATTTAATTTTAATTTAATTTTAATTTAATTTTAATTTAATTTTAATTTAATTTTAATTTAATTTTAATTTAATTTTAATTTAATTGTTAGGAACCGTCTATATTTATTGTATTCACCCTACACGAATTAGGTCTCTCATTCTCACTTCCCAAAGCAAAGAAGAGAGATACACACAACTCTCTCCACTGATCATCCGTAGCAAAAGAACCATTGTAATCAGAACAGTATCGAACCCCGCGCTGTACGCATTCCTTTCGCTATAGCTGCAATAAAGCAACGTGTGCCAGTCGCGCGTATCACGTGTTTTCACCCTAACCTCGTCGCGTTATTATTCGAGTGGCAGAACCACATCCGAAGACCACTACTTCGTCGCGAGTGTCCCCACAAGTCCGGAGAACCAGCTCCGAACATTAATTTTAATTTAATTTTAATTTAATTTTAATTTAATTTTAATTTAATTTTAATTTAATTTTAATTTAATTTTAATTTATTTTAATTTAATTTTAATTTAATTTTAATTTAATTTTAATTTAATTTTAATTTAATTTTAATTTAATTTTAATTTAATTTTAATTTAATTTTAATTTAATTTTAATTTAATTTTAATTTAATTTTAATTTAATTTTAATTTAATTTTAATTTAATTTTAATTTAATTTTAATTTAATTTTAATTTAATTTTAATTTAATTTTAATTTAATTTTAATTTAATTTTAATTTAATTTTAATTTAATTTTAATTTAATTTTAATTTAATTTTAATTTAATTTTAATTTAATTTTAATTTAATTTTAATTTAATTTTAATTTAATTTTAATTTAATTTTAATTTAATTTTAATTTAATTTTAATTTAATTTTAATTTAATTTTAATTTAATTTTAATTTAATTTTAATTTAATTTTAATTTAATTTTAATTTAATTTTAATTTAATTTTAATTTAATTTTAATTTAATTTTAATTTAATTTTAATTTAATTTTAATTTAATTTTAATTTAATTTTAATTTAATTTTAATTTAATTTTAATTTAATTTTAATTTAATTTTAATTTAATTTTAATTTAATTTTAATTTAATTTTAATTTAATTTTAATTTAATTTTAATTTAATTTTAATTTAATTTTAATTTAATTTTAATTTAATTTTAATTTAATTTTAATTTAATTTTAATTTAATTTAATTTAATTTTAATTTAATTTTAATTTAATTTTAATTTAATTTTAATTTAATTTTAATTTAATTTTAATTTAATTTTAATTTAATTTTAATTTAATTTTAATTTAATTTTAATTTAATTTTAATTTAATTTTAATTTAATTTTAATTTAATTTTAATTTAATTTTAATTTAATTTTAATTTAATTTTAATTTAATTTTAATTTAATTTTAATTTAATTTTAATTTAATTTTAATTTAATTTTAATTTAATTTTAATTTAATTTTAATTTAATTTTAATTTAATTTTGATTTAATTTTAATTTAATTTTGATTTAATTTTGATTTAATTTTAATTTAATTTTAATTTAATTTTTATTTAATTTCAATTTAATTTTAA
Organism: Aedes albopictus; assembly: GCF_035046485.1. Taxonomy (NCBI): domain Eukaryota; kingdom Metazoa; phylum Arthropoda; class Insecta; order Diptera; family Culicidae; genus Aedes; species Aedes albopictus. The sequence goes on along the minus strand of NC_085138.1, from coordinate 97,067,948 downwards.
TTTAATTTTAATTTAATTTTAATTTAATTTTAATTTAATTTTAATTTAATTTTAATTTAATTTTAATTTAATTTTAATTTAATTTTAATTTAATTTTAATTTAATTTTAATTTAATTTTAATTTAATTTTAATTTAATTTTAATTTAATTTTAATTTAATTTTAATTTAATTTTAATTTAATTTTAATTTAATTTTAATTTAATTTTAATTTAATTTTAATTTAATTTTAATTTAATTTTAATTTAATTTTAATTTAATTTTAATTTAATTTTAATTTAATTTTAATTTAATTTTAATTTAATTTTAATTTAATTTTAATTTAATTTTAATTTAATTTTAATTTAATTTTAATTTAATTTTAATTTAATTTTAATTTAATTTTAATTTAATTTTAATTTAATTTTAATTTAATTTTAATTTAATTTTAATTTAATTTTAATTTAATTTTAATTTAATTTTAATTTAATTTTAATTTAATTTTAATTTAATTTTAATTTAATTTTAATTTAATTTTAATTTAATTTTAATTTAATTTTAATTTAATTTTAATTTAATTTTAATTTAATTTTAATTTAATTTTAATTTAATTTTAATTTAATTTTAATTTAATTTTAATTTAATTTTAATTTAATTTTAATTTAATTTTAATTTAATTTTAATTTAATTTTAATTTAATTTTAATTTAATTTTAATTTAATTTTAATTTAATTTTAATTTAATTTTAATTTAATTTTAATTTAATTTTAATTTAATTTTAATTTAATTTTAATTTAATTTTAATTTAATTTTAATTTAATTTTAATTTAATTTTAATTTAATTTTAATTTAATTTTAATTTAATTTTAATTTAATTTTAATTTAATTTTAATTTAATTTTAATTTAATTTTAATTTAATTTTAATTTAATTTTAATTTAATTTTAATTTAATTTTAATTTAATTTTAATTTAATTTTAATTTAATTTTAATTTAATTTTAATTTAATTTTAATTTAATTTTAATTTAATTTTAATTTAATTTTAATTTAATTTTAATTTAATTTTAATTTAATTGTTAGGAACTGTCTATATTTATTGTATTCACCCTGCACGAATTAGGTCTCTCATTCTCACTTCCCAAAGCAAAGAAGAGAGATACACACAACTCTCTCCACTGATCATCCGTAGCAAAAGAACCATTGTAATCAGAACAGTATCGAACCCCGCGCTGTACGCATCCCTTTCGCTATAGCTGCAATAAAGCAACGTGTGCCAGTCGCGCGTATCACGTGTTTTCACCCTAACCTCGTCGCGTTATTATTCGAGTGGCAGAACCACATCCGAAGACCACTACTTCGTCGCGAGTGTCCCCACAAGTCCGGAGAACCAGCTCCGAACATTAATGGTCCTTCGAGGAGCCGGATTTGTGCGTTTTAGTGGCCAAAAACTGGCGAAGAAAGTGATTTTTTGTGTGTGGTGATAGTGTCACAGCCAACGCTGCCTCTAGTGTGCTGCATTGCGAGCGGCAATTTTGGCGTCGAATTCCGATTCGACGATTGCGGATCCGGTAGAGCAACCGGAATTTCTACTACGGCCTGTCCCCAAGGCGCGGATACCACGGAGACGGAGCATTTCGGCGTTTTCGAGGCGCATTTCGACACCTTCCTCCAGAACCTGGCGAATCCAGCGTGGCTTGGGTCAGCGAACAAAAGAGGTTAGCGTGAGTACACACACGCATCAAGGTACGGCTATTCTTTTATACAAATAAAGTTGCATGCGAGTTTTACTGTAGCAAATAAGGAATTTGTTCGCGATTTGATTGATATTTTTGGGCAATTGACCACGCTACGTTTTTTTGGAAATTGATTGGGTTTGCGATTTGGAAAAATATCTGAAAATGGCATCTTTGCGCGAATTGTGCAAGATCGAGCGGGGGTACATGGACTCCATGGCCAACGTGGAGGCTTTCGTTGAGAATTTCAATGCACAACGTGACACGGCCAGGATTGCTTCACGCTTGGAGCATTTGGAAACGCTTTTCAAAGAGTTTCGTGATAATCGTGCGAAAATTGAAGTGAGACAGGAGCAAGATTTAAAATTGTCTGCTGAGGAAGGCAAGGAGGAGCAGCTGAAGAAGGACGTCGAAGCTGGCAACAGAAAAACTCGCCTGGATTTTGAGGACAGGTACTTCGATGCGAAAGATTTCCTAACGTCGCACCGAGGCAATCCGACAACTGTAGCTTCTTCCGCTCCGCCCGGCCAAATTCCTAACTCCCGAATCCATCTCCCTGTTTTCAAAATTCCTTCGTTTGACGGTTGTGTGAAAGAGTGGTTGAGTTTTCGTGACGCTTTCCAGAGCATGATCGGTAAGGATGCTTCGCTTTCGCCAGTAGATAAATTCCATTATCTTCTCTCCGTGCTCACCAAAGAAGCCCGGACGTTGGTGGAATCCATTGAAGTGACGGCGGCCAACTTCGATGTCGCGTGGCAGATGCTCGAACAACGGTTCGAGAACAAAAAGATCATCGCTCGAGCACTGATGGACAGTTTCCTGAATGCCGAACCCATCAAGCGGGAATCGTACGACGCTCTAGTTGGCCTCATCGACTCGTACGAGCGGAATCTTCTACAGCTGCGTAAAATTGGACTGAAGACAGACGGGTGGACTCATTTGCTCGCGCATATTATGTATACACGTCTCGATGTTGACACGCAACGGCATTGGGAGCGTGCTCACAACTCTCGTGAAGCACCAAAGTACGAGGACTTGTTGCAGTTTCTGCGGGATCACCTCGCAACCCTACAACCCCTGGCATCCATGAAAACTCGGGGTTCGGACTCTCGTCAAGATCATGGGAAATCGACGGCCAAATCCAAGGTCACAACTACTACTACTCAGAAAAAAGTTTGTCCACACTGTCAAAAATCCTCTCACTCTCCTTTCAAATGCGAATCCTTTATCAGTATGAATCCTTCCCAACGGCTTGAATCAGTCAGGAAAGCTGGTTTGTGCCTAAATTGTCTTTCCTCTTCCCACTTGGTCAGGGCTTGTCCTAGCTCAGCTTGTCGTGTCTGCGGTCAAAAGCACCATACGATGCTGCATTTGCGCCCAGCAAGCAACGGACAAGATCACTCGCAATCGCAACCCACGAAACCCGCTATTCCACAAAGTCAGCCCGCAATCGCACCTTTGAACAATTCCTCCGCTTCGCAATCGCAAACAGTTGCCACCGCACCCTCCGCTGGCCCATCCTCCTCTCGTCCAGTCGCCCTTCCTGCCACTACTACTGCCGATAGTAGCGTGATTCTTCTTTCGACTGCTGTCGTCAAGATAGCTGACTACAATGGGAATGTCCAGTTCGCTCGCGCCCTCCTTGATTGCTGCTCCGAACGAAATCTGATGAGTGAACATTTGGCGCAGAAATTGGATCTACTTCGGCAGAACGACCCGCTTTCTCTCCAAGGTGTGGGTCCCAGCGCTGCTGTATCAAAGCAATCAACGACAGCAATCGTACGATCGCGTTGTACAGATTTTGCTGTTGACCTCAAGTTCCACATTTTGCCGGAGTTCAAGCCGATTTTACCGTCGAACCGGTTGTCGGTAGCCTCCTGGAAGATTCTTCCATCCGTACAACTTGCTGATCCTCGCTTCTTTGAGCCGAATCGCATCGATGCTATCATCGGAGCCGAAGTGTACTATCGTCTATTGCTAGAAGGTTTCGTCGACCTCGGACCGGAACTACCCCAGTTGAAGGAAACGGTTTTTGGGTGGATAGTATCCGGAAAGGTGAATACGGTGGACTCGAGCCTGTCTGCCACCACGCTAGTCTGCAGCAACGCTGAGTTGGAAAATCAGCTTGCACGCTTCTGGGAAGTTGAGTCGTGCAATACCAACGAGACCTTCTCCACGGAAGAACGGAAATGTGAAACTCATTTTGCCGCCACCACTATTCGAGACTTCACTGGAAGATTTGTGGTGTCATTGCCGAAGAAACCAGATGTTCTGGACAAGTTGGGAGATTCTCGTTCCATCGCAACTCGGCGCTTTTTGTCCCTGGAACGGCGGCTTCAGGCGAATCCTTCACTGTTGGAGGCGTACACCGATTTCATACGGGAGTACGTTCATCTAGGACACATGGCACCGATCGATGCTAGCGCAGAAGTTCCCGGGCAGAAGTCCTATTATATGCCTCACCATTGCATAGTTCGACCGGAGAGTGTCACGACGAAACTCCGCGTCGTCTTTGATGCGTCGTGCCACACTGATACTGGTGTGTCGTTGAACGACGCACTGATGGTGGGTCCAGTTGTCCAGGACGACCTGTACAGCATCATCCTACGATTCAGACTTCCTCGCTTCGTCATCGTCGCTGATTTGCAGAAAATGTACCGGCAAGTGTTGGTATCTCCGTCTGATCGGCCCTTGCAACGTATTCTGTTTCGATCGTCACCGTCGGAACCTCTTCTAACCTTCGAATTGCTGACGGTTACTTATGGTACGGCGGCAGCTCCGTACCTGGCGACACGTTGTCTCCAGCAACTCGCCTCTGACGGCGAATCGACTCACCCAAAGGCCACAGAGGTGGTGTCAAAAGACTTCTACATTGACGATCTGCTTACGGGAGTAGCATCGGAAGAAGAAGGTGTTGAACTTTGCCGAGAGCTGATTGATCTCTTGCAGTCGGCTGGATTTAAGTTGCACAAATGGGCATCCAACAGTTCGGCTATTCTACAGCATATTCCAGCGGAGTTTCGAGAAGATCGAAGTCTGGTGGAGCTCGATTCGTCATCCTCGCCTGTGAAAACCTTGGGGCTGCTCTGGCAGCCAGACAAAGACGTCTTCCGCTTCAAAATACCCACTTGGACCCAGGACGCTGCTATAACCAAACGATTGGTGCTTTCTGAGGCAGCACGCTTATTCGACCCTCTCGGCCTGTTGGGGCCAGTGGTACTACGCTCGAAACTCTTCATGCAGGAATTATGGAAAGCGAAGGTTTCCTGGGACAATTCACTCAACGATCGTCAACAGCAATTCTGGAAATCCTTCCGAAATGATCTCGAAATTCTCGACGAGTTTACCGTTCCACGGTGGGCGGCATCCTGTAACGATCCAGTCTACGTAGAGCTGCATGGGTTCAGTGACGCCTCCGAACGCGCATACGGCGCGTGCATCTACCTCCGCACAGTTTCGTCTAGCGGAATCGTCTCGGTTCATCTGCTTATAGCTAAGTCAAAAGTGGCTCCGACGGGAACCGAGAAATTTGATTCTACTATTCGCTTACCGCGTTTAGAACTCTGTGGTGCTCTCCTACTCAGCCATTTGTTCGAAAAAGTGGAAACCAGTCTTCGTATCCAAGCCCGTCCTTTCTTCTGGACGGATTCAACTATTGTCGTCCACTGGTTGTCCGCTTCACCGTCTCGTTGGAAAACTTTTGTGGGCAACCGAGTGGCTGAAATTCAGCAAATCACCGCTGCTGGAAGCTGGAGACACGTTCCAGGCATCGATAACCCAGCAGATGTCATATCCCGGGGAATGTCTGCAACGGAGCTTGTAGACCACATGCTGTGGTGGCAGGGACCACAGTGGTTGCAGCAACCCAACCGGTTCTGGCCCGCGTTAGTCAAAACCTCCGACGATCACTTCAGTTCAGAGCAACTCCAGGATAAACCCACGGTTTCGCTGCCTGCAGTCGTCAAAAGTTCAATATTCGCCCTGAAATCGTCTCTATCCAGTCTAGTCAGATTGGTAGCCTACATACAGAGATTCTGCTACAATTCGAAGATACGTAATGTATCAAGCCGTAGATCCGGAGCCTTAACCACAGCAGAGTTGAACGAAGCGTTGTGTAGTTTGGTCAAACTTGCTCAACAGGAATCGTTTCCGGAAGACCTGCATTCTATCCGCACCACTGGTCAAGTGAAGTCAACGTCGAAGCTGAAAACTCTGTCTCCAGTTCTCGTCAATGGTATTCTGCGCACTAGAGGACGTCTCAACAATGCAGCTGTCCCGTACGCTCAGAAGCAACCTATAATCTTGGACAACAAGCATCCGTTCACGCTGTTAGTCGTTCGTCACTACCACCTTCGTCAACTACATGCTGGACCGACTCTCCTGATAGCAAGCGTTCGTGCGAAGTTCTGGCCTCTCCGGTTACGTGATGTCGTGCGAAAGGTTACGCACGAGTGCGTTACCTGTTTTCGAAATCGGCCAAGCTTCGCAGAACAAATAATGGCAGACTTGCCACCAGTTCGGGTATCGCCAGCGTTGCCGTTCCTGAACACTGGGGTGGATTTCTGCGGACCTTTCTATCTCCGATCTCCGACAAGGAATGCTGCGCCGGTGAAATCTTTTGTAGCTGTCTTTGTTTGTCTATCAACCAAGGCAGTACACCTAGAGTTGGTAAGCAATTTGTCAGCAGACTCGTTTATCGCTTCCCTAAAGAGGTTTGCTGCTCGCCGAGGAGTTCCGCAGACCATTTACTGCGACAATGCGACAAACTTTGTCGGCGCTCGCCGAATACTGAACGAGTTCCTGAATCTGTTTCGGACCCAGCAGAATCGCCTGGATATCGAACGACAATGCTCCGCTGAGGGCATTCAGTTCTCGTTTATTCCTCCGAGATCGCCGCACTTCGGGGGAATCTGGGAAGCAGCGGTTAAATTAAGACCCTTAAGACCCATCTCCGTCGCACTCTTGCAAACGCAATGGTGACACCCGAGCAGTTCCACACAGTGCTTACGCAGACCGAGGCACTGCTCAACTCTCGACCGCTCACGCAGCTCAGCAATTCCCCAGAAGACTTGGTCGTCCTCACGCCAGGTCACTTTCTGATGACTCAGGAGTTCGTCCGCCGCTTGTGGAAGCGATGGTCCACCGAATACCTATCGGGGCTGCAACAGCGAACCGGATGGACACACGAGCGAAACAACATTCGCGTAGGAACTATGGTTCTAGTTCGCGATGACAACCTGCCACCGCAGAAGTGGCGTTTCGGCCGCGTAATTGAAACGTTCCCTGGGAACGACGGACTCATCCGGGTCGTCAACATCCGAACCAAGGACGGCATCTTCAAGAGAGCCATCACACGCGTGTGCGTTCTACCGATTCCCGACAACCTACCCGAGGACCCAAAAGCAGCGTAGTTCCAGTAGTTCGCGGTCCCAGCAACACAAGCGTTGTCGGATTGGAGGAGGCCCTATGGTCTCCTCCAAAGTTAAGTATCTAGTTTTCATTTCCTGAACCTTGTTTTCTCCGACCTAAAACCAATCATATTGGCAGGCACCCTGGACTATGACCATCGTAACGACGGAGAGGATTAGACCTGGTGCATCGACATTCATTGACCGACCGGAGTTCACCGAGCCTCAACCCGTCGACCAACAAGCAACGAAAATATCTATTGAATTTGTAATACATAGTTTTAGTAGTTCATTAAGCACAGTCAGGATAGGAGTTAGTATTGAAATGTATATTTCAATGGTGGGCGGAATGTTAGGAACCGTCTATATTTATTGTATTCACCCTACACGAATTAGGTCTCTCATTCTCACTTCCCAAAGCAAAGAAGAGAGATACACACAACTCTCTCCACTGATCATCCGTAGCAAAAGAACCATTGTAATCAGAACAGTATCGAACCCCGCGCTGTACGCATTCCTTTCGCTATAGCTGCAATAAAGCAACGTGTGCCAGTCGCGCGTATCACGTGTTTTCACCCTAACCTCGTCGCGTTATTATTCGAGTGGCAGAACCACATCCGAAGACCACTACTTCGTCGCGAGTGTCCCCACAAGTCCGGAGAACCAGCTCCGAACATTAATTTTAATTTAATTTTAATTTAATTTTAATTTAATTTTAATTTAATTTTAATTTAATTTTAATTTAATTTTAATTTAATTTTAATTTAATTTTAATTTAATTTTAATTTAATTTTAATTTAATTTTAATTTAATTTTAATTTTATTTTAATTTAATTTTAATTTAATTTTAATTTAATTTTAATTTAATTTTAATTTAATTTTAATTTAATTTTAATTTAATTTTAATTTAATTTTAATTTAATTTTAATTTAATTTTAATTTAATTTTAATTTAATTTTAATTTAATTTTAATTTAATTTTAATTTAATTTTAATTTAATTTTAATTTAATTTTAATTTAATTTTAATTTAATTTTAATTTAATTTTAATTTAATTTTAATTTAATTTTAATTTAATTTTAATTTAATTTTAATTTAATTTTAATTTAATTTTAATTTAATTTTAATTTAATTTTAATTTAATTTTAATTTAATTTTAATTTAATTTTAATTTAATTTTAATTTAATTTTAATTTAATTTTAATTTAATTTTAATTTAATTTTAATTTAATTTTAATTTAATTTTAATTTAATTTTAATTTAATTTTAATTTAATTTTAATTTAATTTTAATTTAATTTTAATTTAATTTTAATTTAATTTTAATTTAATTTTAATTTAATTTTAATTTAATTTTAATTTAATTTTAATTTAATTTTAATTTAATTTTAATTTAATTTTAATTTAATTTTAATTTAATTTTAATTTAATTTTAATTTAATTTTAATTTAATTTTAATTTAATTTTAATTTAATTTTAATTTAATTTTAATTTAATTTTAATTTAATTTTAATTTAATTTTAATTTAATTTTAATTTAATTTTAATTTAATTTTAATTTAATTTTAATTTAATTTTAATTTAATTTTAATTTAATTTTAATTTAATTTTAATTTAATTTTAATTTAATTTTAATTTAATTTTAATTTAATTTTAATTTAATTTTAATTTAATTTTAATTTAATTTTAATTTAATTTTAATTTAATTTTAATTTAATTTTAATTTAATTTTAATTTAATTTTAATTTAATTTTAATTTAATTTTAATTTAATTTTAATTTAATTTTAATTTAATTTTAATTTAATTTTAATTTAATTTTAATTTAATTTTAATTTAATTTTAATTTAATTTTAATTTAATTTTAATTTAATTTTAATTTAATTTTAATTTAATTTTAATTTAATTTTGATTTAATTTTAATTTAATTTTGATTTAATTTTAATTTAATTTTAATTTAATTTTAATTTAATTTTAATTTAATTTTAATTTAATTTTAATTTAATTTCAATTTAATTTTAATTTAATTTTAATTTAATTTTAATTTAATTTTAATTTAATTTTAATTTAATTTTAATTTAATTTCAATTTAATTTTAATTTAGTTTTAATTTAATTTTAATTTAATTTAATTTAATTTAGTTTAATTTATTTTAATTTATTTTAATTTATTCAAAATTAAATTTTAATTTAGTTAAAATCAAAATTAGAATTAATATTAAAATTAAAATTAAAATTAAAATTAAAATTAAAATTAAAATTAAAATTAAAATTAAAATTAAAATTAAAATTAAAATTAAAATTAAAATTAAAATTAAAATTAAAATTAAAATTAAAATTAAAATTAAAATTAAAATTAAAATTAAAATTAAAATTAAAATTAAAATTAAAATTAAAATTAAAATTAAAATTAAAATTAAAATTAAAATTAAAATTAAAATTAAAATTAAAATTAAAATTAAAATTAAAATTAAAATTAAAATTAAAATTAAAATTAAAATTAAAATTAAAATTAAAATTAAAATTAAAATTAAAATTAAAATTAAAATTAAAATTAAAATTAAAATTAAAATTAAAATTAAAATTAAAATTAAAATTAAAATTAAAATTAAAATTAAAATTAAAATTAAAATTAAAATTAAAATTAAAATTAAAATTAAAATTAAAATTAAAATTAAAATTAAAATTAAAATTAAAATTAAAATTAAAATTAAAATTAAAATTAAAATTAAAATTAAAATTAAAATTAAAATTAAAATTAAAATTAAAATTAAAATTAAAATTAAAATTAAAATTAAAATTAAAATTAAAATTAAAATTAAAATTAAAATTAAAATTAAAATTAAAATTAAAATTAAAATTAAAATTAAAATTCAAATTCAAATTCAAATTCAAATTCAAATTCAAATTCAAATTCAAATTCAAATTCAAATTCAAATTCAAATTCAAATTCAAATTCAAATTCAAATTCAAATTCAAATTCAAATTCAAATTCAAATTAAAATTAAAATTAAAATTAAAATTAAAATTAAAATTAAAATTAAAATTAAAATTAAAATTAAAATTAAAATTAAAATTAAAATTAAAATTAAAATTAAAATTAAAATTAAAATTAAAATTAAAATTAAAATTAAAATTAAAATTAAAATTAAAATTAAAATTAAAATTAAAATTAAAATTAAAATTAAAATTAAAATTAAAATTAAAATTAAAATTAAAATTAAAATTAAAATTAAAATTAAAATTAAAATTAAAATTAAAATTAAAATTAAAATTAAAATTAAAATTAAAATTAAAATTAAAATTAAAATTAAAATTAAAATTAAAATTAAAATTAAAATTAAAATTAAAATTAAGATTAAAATTAAAATTAAAATTAAAATTAAAATTAAAATTAAAATTAAAATTAAAATTAAAATTAAAATTAAAATTAAAATTAAAATTAAAATTAAAATTAAAATTAAAATTAAAATTAAAATTAAAATTAAAATTAAAATTAAAATTAAAATTAAAATTAAAATTAAAATTAAAATTAAAATTAAAATTAAAATTAAAATTAAAATTAAAATTAAAATTAAAATTAAAATTAAAATTAAAATTAAAATTAAAATTAAAATTAAAATTAAAATTAAAATTAAAATTAAAATTAAAATTAAAATTAAAATTAAAATTAAAATTAAAATTAAAATTAAAATTAAAATTAAAATTAAAATTAAAATTAAAATTAAAATTAAAATTAAAATTAAAATTAAAATTAAAATTAAAATTAAAATTAAAATTAAAATTAAAATTAAAATTAAAATTAAAATTAAAATTAAAATTAAAATTAAAATTAAAATTAAAATTAAAATTAAAATTAAAATTAAAATTAAAATTAAAATTAAAATTAAAATTAAAATTAAAATTAAAATTAAAATTAAAATTAAAATTAAAATTAAAATTAAAATTAAAATTAAAATTAAAATTAAAATTAAAATTAAAATTAAAATTAAAATTAAAATTAAAATTAAAATTAAAATAAAAACGGGCTCCGAGTTTTTTTTATTAAACATGTTTCGTCCAGCTTTCATTCGAGGCAAGAGTACGGTTGTAGTAGTGAACGTCAACAAAAGTTCACTACTACAATCACACTTCTTGCTCGAATGACAGCTGGAATGAAAACAAGCAGCATAAAATCTATGCCTAACATTTGTCTAACAGCCCATAGTAAAACATGTCTAACGTTAGTCTAATGTTAGACTAACAACATGTTTCGAATTTGCAACATGTCTAACAAAAGTGTGTCATATCTGTCTAAGGCCTGGGGCACACTGGTGGTGTTCGTACCATGGTACAAGTTGTCAAGAAAATTATTCCAAGGCTATCTTGAATGAAAACAATTATCAGTATGAAACTCATGTCAAGATAATTGTACCATGGTACGAATACCACCAGTCTGTCCAAGGTTTAATTTTAGACTAACATTAGCCAAAAGTGAGACAAAAAGTTAGCCTAACATGCTGGCTAGTTAGTCTCACATTAGGCTAATGTTAGGCTAACCCTCCGTACTGGGGTAGAACCGGTTCGATCTAGCCCATGTGGCAAAGTTCGGCATGCGTTAAAACGACAATAATTTTTCATTAGGGCCCATCTGACTTATTGATCTATTTCTCTTCGTCAATAGTCTATTTTATGAGGCTAGTCAAACGACAGGATTACGCGCTCTGATGTTTACGTTTTCAATCATCATCCGGTTGATGATGGTTAATGACCAAAGTATCTAAATACCAAGGTAAGAGATTCCCGCTAATATTCACGGATTAGTGAAAAAAGGAAAAAAGCAAAAAATAGTTATGAAGTTTGCGCTGATTTGTATGGGCACATCACTATTTAGCAAACTTTCTTAAGAAATTAAGCACTCCCATCTTAGAAGCTATTATTTCATTGCATCTGACTGGATTAAATGTGACCTCCATGCAATAAAACAGAAAATATCGCCATTTGAAAATCGGTAACAATTTTTTTTTAATTGATTCTAAACATATTTTTTCAGCATTTAGAAACATCCAAATTAACAAAACTTCACAAACTTTGCTGAAATAATGACATTTTAGTGTAAAAACACCAACTTTTCATAACTAACGCAGATGTGTTGGTGAGTCTCATTTTTGACATTTACGGGAATCTCTTACCTTGGTACATATTTATATACTTTGGTTAATGACTGCGCGCAAGTCAAGCGTAGTTTTTGAAACAGGCTAAAACCATTATTAGACATTTTTATTTATTTTTTTTTCGCAAGTTAACGAGTGAATCGCAACGAAAAAAATACCTGATTAATTATTGAGTTTAGTATTGCTTTTACGACAGCTTTTGAGCCTATTTTGGCTCAAATTTCTCATATCTCCAATTTATCGAACAAGTACCTTTTCAAAAATTACACGATATTCCAGCAAAACAAACGTGCGTGGAATTCTGTCAGTTGACGCCGCTTCTGCGATCAGCTGTTCTGAAACGTCTCGTAAAATGGTTTATTAATTATTTCTGGCGTTCGATTTGAATAGGTCGTATGTTTGCTGTGATTCCTACACTGAAAGACGGCAAGAAAGACGGCCAATTTAAATACACAACGCCCACTACATTTGTGGAGACTGAGTGTCGTTTCAATTCAACAGATTAATGTTAAGCCTGGAACACAGCGTCCGTTCCGTCGAGGTTTGCGATTTTTTACAGTTTTCCCATGGGAAATCTGTCAAACTACTGTCACGCACACGCAAACGTGTGCATTGTGTGGGGCACTTTACCATGGGCTGGAGTAATAAGGCAATCCATGACGACTTTTCGCGATGGGGGTGACAGCCAAAAATGTAAACATAGTGTGAGTACAACTTACCAAAGTTTCTTCAAGTGTCGTCGGTGCTTAACAAATTCCTTTGTGTTCAACTGTCACCCCGATCATCGTATGTCAAAAATACATGGCAAACAAAAGAAATCAGCTGATCGCATCTGTCTCATGGATAGCCTTATAGAGCTCCAACAGGGTACCAATATATGTACACAGAAAAAACTGTTGTGTAATATTACATGTGAACTGCTGCAACCCGATTAATACGTCGGATGCATGAATATTACATAGGACGATGTACACAAAAGAACAAAAGATTGTACATCAAAACGATGTAATCGTACATAGGAATCGTTGTTGACTGCGCCTCTGGCATAGGAGCGCACCTCCATCCAACTTCCCTAATCCTCACGAACATCAGTAAACGCAGGTATACACTCAGAATAAAGAACACATTAAATTTAAAAGTTCTGCACTTAGATTGTGACCAGTTGCTTTTACACTTGGAAAATAAGTGCAGCGCTATTGAGTCTTTGTCGATTCAATCATGATAGAATGTAATTGTAATTGTAATTGTAATTTATTATCATAAACGTAAGCCTGGCGGTATAACCATTAATCAGGTCAAGGAAATTACTGTTTAGTATTTTACAAACATTTCGAAAAATAATAACTATAATAAGAATATATGTGCATGTATGAATGTATGTGCATCGCTGTTGATTTCCAATCGTTCAGTGCATAGTTTTCATTATGACGAATAATAACACAATTTACACGTGGGATTAGCTTCAAAATGTAAATTAATCCAAATTTCGCATAGTCTACGATCAAACTGATTTTATTCGTTAAACTTAACACTAAATTGATCAATTTAGACCCAACCAAACTGTTAGCCGATCAAAAAGTACATCCTTCTCGCAGCTGCATTCGGTATAGGATCCGGAGGCTCCCAAAATCATCCACGCGTTCGTCCTTGGTGACGGTGAAGGAGCGGCGACACTGAAGTGCAATTCTATGGAAATACGAAAGGAATGTACGTAGTTTGAAAAGGTTCTTAAAGATTGAATAACAAGTGCACTACTTACCTTCAAAAACAATAAGCGACTCGGGCGACGGAGCACCACGTATGGAAGAGTTTTTTTTTTTTCAATATTCCGCAACCAAATGTGTGTCTTCTGAGCGCGCCATGTTCGATTTGGTTTGTTATGTTTGTGTTTGGATTTTATGTTGACTGGGTTGCTTTTTATGTTGCCCCACTCTAAATATATTATAGGAAGAATGAAATATAATAATGTAACTTTTAATTTGCATTAGTTGCACTTCGAGTTGCACTTAGAACGATTTTTTTCTCTCTCGTTCGTAATCTATGTGCTTTCTGCACTTATATTCTATCAGTAAATTAATTTGAGTGTATAGTACGGCACCTTCTTCTCCGTGGACATTGGTCGAACGTCACAAACTGACACGCTATAAGGCTATCCATGAGACAGATGCGATCAGCTGATTTCTTTTGTTTACCATGTATTTTTGACATAAGATGATCGGGGTGACAGTTGAACACAAAGGAATTTGATAAGCACCGACGACACTTGACGAAACTTTGGTAAGTTGTACTCACACTATGTTTACATTTTTGGCTGTCACCCCCATCGCGAAAAGTCGTCATGGATTGCCTTATTGTATGCTAGATCCAGTATATTTCAAAAGACCGAAACCACAGACAAACAGACGTAACACTCTTCAAAACGGCTTGGCACATGCATTTAACGATCAATTCAAATTTCATTTGATTTGCGCGATAGTTCCACCAGATGCGCTAGTGTTCGATCGCTTTGACGTTTGCCAGTGTACACGTTGCTGAATGATGCAAACGAAAATTACAGGCAATCTATGTAGTAGTGTGCGTGTCAGCAAAACGTCAAATCGAAATTCATCATGGCCGACAGTGTCGCGCGCGGTTCTACCAACAGGTGGCAGTGTGCTCATGAAAATGACACCGGGCAAAAATTTTTGATGAATTTCCTCTAAGAGTTACGTCTGTTTGTCTGTGCCGAAACCATTCATAGAGAAAACTCACAACAACAGTGTTCACGTGTTCCTAAAATTAATCCTAAAATTACGATTTAGTACAATTATTATTACAAAATTCGATCATAATCAGTGCAATAAACTCTGGTAATATTTCTTGAACATATTCTACGCCAAAGTTTCCCAACCCTGATAAAAAATATCATAAAAATACGATAAATTTTATTGTTACAACACCATTTTTTCGAAAAATATTCACCATTAAACATATTGTAATTAACACGGCACACCAACGGCACACTCACCATCACCCTTATTGTTCTATACCATTCGGCGAATGGTAAATGGCACTTTAACAATAAAAAATGGTGGTCGTTATGTATCTTAACCATAAAATTTTGAGAAAATTTGCATACCCTTTTTCGCGAAAAACAATAGAATGTATTGTGTTTTTTTTTTTTTTGAGACATTTTTAGAGCAATTTTCAAAAGAAAACAATACATCTTAATGTTTTTTCATTGTTCCTACAAGACAAATATAATTAATTGAATGGCGTTAAATGAACCCTTGTTACAATAAAAATACAGTCCCGATTCGTTCGTTGGCGGCTCGTTAGATGGGCTGTCTCGATGGTTGGATGTTCGCTAGCTGGGGCAAAACCCAACTAAAAAGCACTGTCAATGTCAAAATCGATGTCAAAACTAGTTTGACGTCTGACTGTCGTCGCATCGCAGTTCCTGTATACAGACCGTTTGTGCAAGTATGTGAGTGTTTCGTGACGTATTTCTCATCACTTGCGTGTGTCTAGAGCATTTCGATCAGTTGTCAGTTGCCCCAACGAACGAACACGATTCGCTAATCGGGGCGCAGTCGTGACCCAACGAGCGAATCCTCACTGTACAATAATATTTGTTGTTATTTGTAAGCAGTTTTCGCTTTTTAAAATCCATAGATTGTATATTTCCCGCTAACATTTATATGCAGCATTTACGAGCACTAACGGCCGCTAGAATGATATGCACATTTTATGATAAGAATCAAACACTCTGATGTCTGTCTGGTAGAAAATCATCAATATCTTTTGAACGGAATGACGTAGCAACATTCTCAGCGCACGAGAATGCGCGTTTTGGGATGCTCTAAAAGTGGTTCTTAGGCGACTTTGACGAGAAATTTGAAACAAAAAAGATAAAGCAATAAAACGATTTGTTCTAGCGTCACCCTATGAAAACTATGGGAAAATGCGCCAAATTTGGTCAAAACAGTTTAACCCTCCTTTGGCATTAGGGTCATTTTCGACCCAAACTGTACACTACGTCAGCGAGCTTTTCCCAACGTGATGCAAAAGGAAGGTTAAACGCTTTATCTTTTTTGTTTCAAATTTCTCGTCAAAGTCGCCTAAGAACCACTTTCAGAGCTTCAAGAAACGTACATTTTCGTGCGCTGAGAATGTTGCTACGTCATTCCGTTCAAAATATATTGATGATTTTCTAGAAAAAATATGCGCTTTTCAAGTATTTTTCACTTGAGTTACGAAAATAACACCCCTATAATTTTTTGATATGTTTTATAACAACATTTCTTCGTTTCTTGGGCGACTTTGATGAAAAATCGAAACTGAAAAAGTTAGCGCCAGAAAACCGGTTTTTTTAACCATCCTAAGTTTATTCAGAAAAATATCTCTAGATCGGTCAATTTTAAAGCTACATTAAAAGTGTCTTCAGCAAACTTGCTCAAAATTGATAGATCTACAACTATCCCGAAGAATGTATATAGTTTTTCTTGCAAATAAAAAAGTTTGGTTCTCAATTTCTTTGAAAATATGGAGCACCCTAAATTTCATGTATATCAAAAAGAGGGCCTTATTTTTAAGAACAACTTTTTAGAAGACCATATTAATCTAGAAAATCATTTGGAGGCGCTGAATGCATCTTTCCTCGTAAATCTGTTTCGTGGACCATTGTGCATTGTCGGGAGGCTACGGTGGACGGGTCACGTCATTAGGATGTCGAATAGCAACCCGACTAAAATGGTTCTCGAGAGTCATCCGACCGGTACAAGAAGACGTGGAGCGCAGCGAGCTAGGTGAGTCGACCACAGACGATCTGCGGACCCTACGCAGAGTGCGGAACTGGAGGCACACAGCCTTGGACCGAGTGGAATGGAAACGTACGTACGTACGTACAGCAGAGGACACTTAGGTCTTAGTTTGACCGGTAAGGTAGGTAAGAGACATCACTGTCTCGTCGGGGGTATTCGGTTGACTGAATAGAACTTTCTATTTCAAAGTAAACTAAACCTCTCGAACTACCGCTTCTTTGCGCTGCGAAGGTCTACGAAAAGAAGAATGCATGGTTATCTAACGTAGAACCGGCTGGGTGTTATATTATTTCGTTTTCGTCGACCTTCGCCTGTGCCAAACGCCTGAGCGATAATTACTTATGTAATGTTATTACACCCCCTCTAAACCCGTCTGGAATCCCACGTACGGTAAGACTTCGGGTAACACATTTTCACAAGTATTACCCGTTGCCAGAAAAGAGCGAAAAAGGTGTAAAATCGCTAATAGACCTCCGCTGGTATGTTTAATCGTTATGGTGTCTTCTACAATAAGTGCGCGGATTGGCCAAGGAATACTACGCCAAAAACACCAAAATGATTTTTTTCCGCGAGCATTCGCTACCAAGAAAATATGCTGAGATATATAGATATATCCGCCTATACTTCAAAATATCATGAAGACCATTACATACACGCAGAAAAATAAATTGTAAACACAATTAAATTCTAGTTCAAATCAACCGATTTTTCAGTTTACTATAGCGACAAATTGATTTCTAGTTTAAACTGAATGGTTTTATTGTTTGATAATACAAATATTTTCATTTGTCGAAATTTTTGACAGTTTGTTGAAACAAACAGAGATATGGTATTTTCAACATGAAATAATGGATTGATTCAAACGACTGCACTTTTGCCACTAACAAACCCGGAATGTGATTGTGTTGGTGACGGCAGCAGCTGCGGCAGCTCGGAAATCTATTTTTAGACCGTCGGTAAGCGGATGGGGAGGAGAACGACTAAAAAAAAAGACAAAAAAGGCGAAACCGATCAACTTTTTGTGGATGCTGTCGTGAGTACCTGCGCGTTATCCATCACGGCCAAAGCTGCACTTGGAAGTTGGCGTGATGGATTTGCTGCACCTTCTTCGTTGTGGCGATGTTGGGGTAAGCATTTTTTAGATGTGTGAGTGCTTTCGGACCATGTTTATGGTTTATATTTTGTTGAAACAAATGAAATTTTTGACATTATATGAAATGATGGTAATCGGTTGTTTTTATCGATAAACTCTAAATGAAAACAATTAAATATAACTTTGGAATAAGTAAATTCTCAGTTTGAAAATCAACCATGCGTTTTATTGTTTTAAACAAGCGCCATTTTTCTGCGTGTAGTAGGCCAGTGGATGATGATATTGTTCTACCATCTATTGTAGCAAGGCAGCTGCCTATAGCACTGGAATAATCTGAAAAGCGATTTGATCAAGATTGTGCTGTTGTTAGTGGTCAGTCATTCTCCTGTATGAAGGGCCAAAAAGGGTTGTGCGGACCCGCAAGCAGAGACACTTGCGCGAAACCCGCTTCAGGGGAAAAGAATCTCCTTCCAGAAGGGAGTTCTCACGAACAACTGCAAAATCAAGCCCTCGATTGACAGAATACTCCCAATAGATGGGGTCGAAGAGCCCGCCCTCAATCCACGAAATGTTAACAACAAGGAGGAGGCAGTTCCAAGCTCCTGTCCAAATCGTTTCAATCGGGTGCCCTGATGGTCCCTCCCTTTCCCAATATATGATGAGATATGTATATGTAATGTATGTCAGTGTGTGTTGTGTATGTTTTATTATACATTTGTTTGAAAAACAATCATAATCATGGTTATTAAGCATTTATAAACAAAACATTTACCTGATTACTCCTGAAATAAAATGTGGATTAGCAACAAAACATTAAAAAAACAAAGCACATCAAATCTCGATCCTGGAATGTCTGCTCACCACTGATCGGCCACTTTAGGCATGAAAACAATAACAAGATCGAAATTTGATGTGGTGGTAGATCTTACGCCGCAACGCACCATTCTAAGGTGATCTACCGACGTTACGGGGCCATTACATAGTAGGCCAATGGACACCCAAAAAGCAACACAAATAAATACTCGGATTATTATGAGGTTCAACAGAGACAATCTTGATAGAGTAATGAAAAACAAGAGTCGAGCCTGTAGACCTTCAAGGTCCTAATTCTAAAACAGTTTGGATAAATGTATCTAAA
The DNA here is from genome assembly GCF_035046485.1 of Aedes albopictus. NCBI lineage: Eukaryota > Metazoa > Arthropoda > Insecta > Diptera > Culicidae > Aedes > Aedes albopictus. The sequence goes on along the minus strand of NC_085138.1, from coordinate 97,048,650 downwards.
GCATTGGGACTCCATTAGTAGCATGAATTACATTCCGCGAGTATTCGTCACTCGAGCTGTGACTGCTAGATCGCTGGGAATCGAACCTGTCCTCCTCAGAGTGATCTTAAATATGCGTTTACTGCTTCAGCGCTGTTTGCAGATCAGAAGGAATTTCTCAGCCTATCTTGATGCATGGGAAATTGGGAAATTCCTTGCCTGAATCGCCCAAGAAACCGGTTTTTCTTCGATCGCAGTACGCAGTAGCGAAGAAATGACAGTTCAAATGGCAGTCACCGAAGAAAGTTTCTGTCAGGAATCACTCAAGAAGTTTCTTGAGCGATTCCTTTCGAACTCTAAACTGCGCTTTCGGCTAAAATTTAGCCGCTAAATAGATCCTGCAAGGAAAGTGGTGACCTTAGCAAAAAATTCGAAAGTCACTTCGTCAATTGGAACAACAACAGCGAATATTTGGACCGGATTTCGCCTACTGGGACGCGGAGTGCGGTTCAAGCGGAACTATCACGGTCACTAGACGCTTTCAAGCGGTGATAACAACAACTCAGTACTCAGCGGTACAGCCAGCAATATCACCGAAACGAGACGATGCGGTGCTAATGACCATCTCGTGCCCACAAGATGCTTATTATGCACGTGCCGGGTGTTAGGGTGGGCCCGGCAAATCAGGCCGGTTAGACGTAGGAATACGATAGAATGTGTGTAATGTGTGACAAATATTCTAGTTATGTTCATATCTTGCTTTTACAATAGCTCTGGGCTTGAGGATGAGCTTGAGTTTGATTGACCAGTGTCGCCAGACCAGCTACACTCACACAAGGATCCAATGAGATATCTGCCAGGGACTAGCAGGCATCTTCAGTGTGTGAGAGTTGATCTTCTATTTTTAAGCGACAATGGCGCCTGCCACGTCAGGTTGCGGGTCAATGCGGGGAACTTGGCGGGGAAGGAAATGATTATTGCAATCATTTGTATCCACAGTAGACCGAATACACCTCTGCATCTGCACTAATTCATGTGGATGTCGGAGTGTTGGTGGGATATAATTAGCAGAGGGTTCACACATTGGTGCGTGGATGCCACGTGTAAGGTGAATGATTAGTGTATTTATTACTCTGAAGATGATGCGGCACAATTCACTTGATTGCATAACTCGTAGGCGTTATCTGGTAGATTGACACAGTGATGTGGAAGTTGGAAGGAAGGAAACGGCTTTTTCAATCCGTTTTTGTTCTACCGATGGATATGAACATGAGTTGTATATGTAAAGAGGAGGGAGGAAGAATATAGAAATATACTAAATAGGATCGAAGTGACGGGCCAGGGATTGAACCCAGGACCTTCTGCATATGGTTCAGAAACGGTAGCCACTAGACTACCAAGCTCGTCTCTTGCTTTAACAATAGCTTTGGGCTGGGAAAACGCAGAAAAATGCAAAGTAGGATGAAAGGAATGGAGTAGTAGTTGTTCTAAGGGCTTTTTGCAAACAAATCATAAGCAGTGGATAATTGTTGGACCTCCGATTATTTTTCCAAAGCCATTCTTGAGAGCGATTCCACTATTACGCATTACCCTAATCTACAATCTTTCCCGCAGCTCCCAATATAGACGGGCCGTTACAGTATACCTACGTACATCAATCAATGTACGTTACCATCAGCGCATGCATTATCACGCTTTTCACTCTCGATTGATTGTAACGAGCGTACGGACACTTTAGCCAAATCGTTAAAGTTCGCTCGAGCGTTCAGTTTCGTGATTGCGGCTGGCCCGAAATTCTTCGGAAGAAGCACGTCGTTCATTGGCGCTGGTCGGGCGGGCGATGACGAGCACACAAGGATCATGACCTCTCAGAGAACAACAGCTACCTACTGGCTTCATAAATCAGAGCTGGAGATTACGAGATGATTCAGCTCGACGGGGTTCAAGCGGTTTAATCGCCGAATTTTGCGCTCTACTGACAAGCGGTGCGATTAGGCTGCAATGAAAAAGATGTAATTGTTTCCAAATTGGCCATTTCGTGAAATTAATGGTGAGATGAATTTTGAAATGCATGATGTGAAAGATGAACTTTTAAATGGCGGACGTTGATTCTAGCTCTACACCAGAAATACTCATATAATCATTTTCTATAGAATGTGACAACATTCTCCGACTAATCATCGTTGTCACGCACATTTCCTATGGATCTTAAATTACGACTCCCTACTTCTCTTGAGAAATGAAATGACTTATATCTGGGTCCATAACTCACTTACATGATACTTGATGGACAACGACCCGTAGAAGTGCGTCTACGCTGAATGAAGCATCCGCCTCCACTGGTCTCAGCGGCCCTGAACCAATCGCTTCCAGTATTTTATTTACTTCACTATATCCATCTCTTTATATACTTTACAATTCGTTGTTCATGCGGCGCAACCAGATACCGTCTTCCAATTTACCGTCGAGTATTCTGCCGTTTAACGTGGTTTAACGGTTGTCCCATATTGTATGAAATTACCTATATACATGTGACAATTATGTGTAGAATTGCACGTCACTAGAGTACAAAGATCGAATTCTGTTGAGCAGTAAGTTCGAAAGAACATCGCCCTGCTTCAGTCCATTTAAGGTTATTGATAATGGCGAAATTTCATCAGCAATCGGGAAGTACACTTGATTTCCAGTCTAATCAGCTTCGTCGGAAAACCATGTTCAATCATAATCTACCATAACTCGTTTCTCTTTATTGAACCGTACGCCGCCTTGAAATCAATAAATAGATTATGGGTCTGCAAGTTGTTCTTTCGCAATTTATCGAGGATCTGCCGCAGGGTGAACATCTGGTCTATCATTTATCGGCCCTCACGAAAGCCTGCCTGATATTCGCCGACGGTGGACTCCTCAATCGACCTCAGCCTGCTAAACAGAATTCCGGATAAATTTTGTATCCTGAATTGAGAAGTATTATCCTCTGTTGTTCGCACACTTCAGTCGATGAATAGAGAGTAAATGAGACCATCCATGGGGTTCAATAAGTTATGGGCCCATAACTTGCCTTAGTTAAGAAAAGTTAATGCTTTTATGTGTTATATTGTATTTGATAAAAAAATGTAACTAAATGTCAAGAAATGCATTCATATGGTCCAGATTAGATCACAGCCATTTCAATTTAGAATTTTCTTAACAGCTCTGCTTCAACAGACAACTATGCAAAGTGCTGGAGGAATCCCTACTCGAAGCAATCAGCAGAATATGCAAATCCTAATCATCAGAAGTCATGTGCATCGTAATTCACGAGTTTCGTTCGATTATCATGCGGCGCGCTACCCCCACGTGGCCTTTTAAATGCCGTGAAATATTCCAAAACATTGATTGCCGAACGAACTAGAGAGAGAGAAAGAGAGACCGTGCGCGATAAAGACCAATCATCAGTAACTTTGTTGGGATTCTCTCTGCCCTATACAGAGCGCGCTCATCGTTATCGCACTCCGAAAGATTGCGCTCATCACAGTACTATTTTTTTGTCGGAAACGACGAACGCGCGCGCAATAATAAATCAAGCTGTCTTTTCTTATAAAAGTAACGGCGCGGTCAAATGCAAACGCCATAATAAGTTCCGATTTTGAAACCGACACAAGTGTGGATTACTCCAGTTTTGAATTATAATCTACGAATAGCAGTTGTGGAAACAGTTCTAAGTTGAACGAAGTGATCTTTACTGCTGAAGAGTTTGAGTAGTTCAAGTGCAAATTAATAGGCTGGAAATATAAAACATCATGCGGATCATTGTGGAAGAGGTTGGTTGAGAAGAAAGTGTTCAGTGAGTGAAAGGAGAAATGCTTAGAAGTATTGACTATCATCGCCCAAAATGTGGACAAGCAATTGCAGTTTTAGGTGATCTTTCCGGATAAGGAATACCATTGGAAATCTAAGAATTCTATTGTAGTAGTGCCTACCATTAAGAACTATGTTTTATCATAGAATTTTTGGTAAAATTATAACGATAGAAAAACGATACCATGAAACGTTGCTAACCGTACAGTGAAAAAATCGTTTTCGCAATGTATCGTAAAAAATGTTACATATCGCAACTAAAAACGTTTTAGGTTTTCCCAAAGTTTTTATTTTACAAAATCGGATATTGTAAGGTACATTTTCTTACATATACACTGGGATAACCAAATGAAAAGGCCTTGGCCTAAAGGCTTTCTAAACCAATGATTATTTTGAATTTGGACATAGTGTAGCAGACATGAATGTACTCTATGTCCGAGGAAGGCAAGGATATTCCAATCAAATGTTCTTACAGAACACTCGTGAGTTCATAGCTTTGGCTGTATGGATACCATGGTGAATTCCAGAATATCAATAATCTAATTTTAAATCATGACATGGTAACTTATTTTAGTCAACAATGTACATTAACGCAACGTGTAGATAGAAGTGATAACTATCAAACCACCGACACCTTTTATTGTTATGGGCCCATAACCCTTTCAAAAATAAAAGAAGATGTTACAAAATTACACAGATTACACAGAAACCGAACAATCAATCGAAATAGCTTATTCTAGCTCTGTCGCATCAAATAATGACAACCTTCTAATTTTCAGCATCCCAACATATTGGACGTTTCCGAGCTACTTCGGCCGGAGAAAAGCTTCACCGACAAAGATGTGTCCAAGTTTCGAGACTACACCGTGGACGATAACGATCCACTGAAGGAGCGTGTCCGCAGGACCTACAAGCTGATGCATACCCACCAGACGGTGGACTTCGTTAAAGGTAAGCCGGGAGGATGCACTGATCTCTTGGTTGGTACTAATAAGCTGATAGGTTCCCACCATAAAGCGGTTTGGCGATTTAATGCCCCCCTCATAAAAAAATTGTTTTGACAGCTTCGCTGATGAGGTTATTTGTTGTCAACAACGCGTGCCTATCAAGATTCGCGCAAACTAATCAAACCGAATGCACTGATAACGGAATCGACCAACGCGCTTTGCTGGCGAATCCATGAAACATGCGGCCGATTGTGACCTTTCAGACTACCGTTTCTCAATGAGCGTCAGTCCTGGTCGGCCAAGTGATCGGCAATGTGATTTTGTTTTTGTACACGTGATAGTGTCGGTTAAACACATCGCGGAAACACTAAATGCGCGCAATTTTTCCAAATTGAAAACACCCCTACCCGACGCGTAGATCCAAGCGTAGATAACGCGTACTGTGGGGTGTGTACATACCTCCAAACCAAAATGACACCCTTATCACTTTGCTAAGCATTCCGCGTAATCAGGTCACTGGGGAAACGAAAACAAACCTTGAAAACTATAAATAAATCAATCTCCCAATGCGTCTAGGTCGCCACGCAGAATGGCTCAAGTTCGATCACTTCAAGGCCAACATCAGGGATGCGCTGGAGAAGCTGAACGACCTGGTTGACGAGTCCGATCCGGATCTGGACCTGCCCAATATTGTGCATGCCTTCCAGACGGCGGAACGAGCCCGCGAAGAGTACCCGGAGTGGGACTGGCTACACCTGACGGGACTGATCCATGACCTGGGCAAAGTGATGGCCTTCTACGGTGAACCGCAGTGGGCCGTCGTTGGAGACACCTTTCCAGTTGGCTGCGAATGGGGTCCAAGTATCGTCTACCGGGAGGACAGCTTCGTCGATAACGTTGACGGAGCGAATCCTAAGTACAAGTAAGATTCGCTCGAGTAGTTTGTAGATCTCCAACAACTCACAAGTCCGTTTCTGTTCATCTCTAGCACCAAGTGTGGAATGTATCAACCCAAGTGTGGCCTGCAGAATCTGACCATGTCCTGGGGTCATGACGAGTATCTATATCGGGTACTGAAGCACAACAAGAGTACGCTGCCGGACCAAGCGCTTTACATGATCCGTTACCACTCGTTCTACCCATGGCATTCGGGCGGAGACTACGGACACCTGACCACGGAGAAAGACGAGGAGATCAAGAACTGGGTACTGCTGTTCAAGTGAGTATTGTACGCGTGGTTCCGCGTGATCGCCGATGATTAAGGAAAATCTATCTTCCGCAGCCGTTACGACCTGTACACCAAGAGTACGAAGAAGCCGGACATGGAAGCACTCTGGCCCTACTACCAAGGACTGATCGACAAGTATTGTCCGGGCGAACTGGAATGGTGATATTTGCGGGGGTGATGTTGTTTTGTTGAAATATTGCTACTTAGATACCCTATCTGTACTCTATTAGGTTTTAAGTATTGGGAAAATGATATTGAACCGATATAGGCTAAGGAAAGTAGCTTAAGTTGTATCAATGTAGGGAATCGCGCTACTTGGGCGGTGGCTTCTATATTCGTCTGTTTTCCACTATAACTCAGTCAATTTTGAACCAATTGACACAACTTTTGGAATGTGGTGAGATAGGTATAGTATCTACCCGTGTACAACATTTCAAGTCAATTGGTTCAAAATTGACTGAGTTATAGTAGAAAACAGACGAATATAGAAGCCACCGCCCAAGTGGCGCGATACCCTATTGTTTAAAAATAAATCATTATTAAATCGTAAAAAGATGTTGAATGCATAGATTCAGTTTAAATTCAAATTCAAATTTGTCACATCAAAATTAGTACAGCGCGCAGCCTTCGGTAAGACAGGGTCAACTCAAGCCCCTTCCACTAAAATATTACGTGATTCGTATTCTTCACGAAACGACTCCACTGTGGCATTTTTCCTTTTTGGGATTCGTAATCTAATCAAGTATCTCGGAGATGTATAACTAGTGAGCCATGATTTTGTTATTCGTTAATAGCTCAAACTGACTGGACGCGGTTTACTCTACTCCATACCTACCAATAGGTTATGGGACTCCATAGCAACCAGTAAACAGAGTGAAATTTTTCTTCGTTTTCCGAAAGTGAGTCGCGTTCGGGAGTTTTCCACCATTTTTCAAAAGCATAGAGATGACGTTGTGTGGTACTGAATCTGCATTGTTATTCGACTAGCCTTCCAATGAACGCTGGTAACACATGGTCTGCCAAATGCGCATCAAGCAATCTACCTACGTGGTCGCGTCACTACTACGCGAACGTTAAAAGTGTATACACAAGTTACTTGCTGGGGGGCACCCGCTTGTCCACAATAATTCCAAGCTCCACAGACGTCACTAGAGGCCGTAATCCGCCTGAACGAAGCAACCACTCAAGCTGGAAGTTCAAGATCAAGCTTTTGCTGATTCGTGAGGATCTCTGGGAGTACGTAACCGGAACCTGTCCAGGAGAAACGCAAGCAAACAAAGCCGTACTAGCAGCATGAAAGAAGGGGGATCAGAAGGCCAGAGCTACAATTGGTCTTCTTGTAGACAACAAGCAACGAAAGCTCATTCAAGACACCACAACGTCGAGGGAATCCAGGGAGAGCCTCAGAAGAAACTTCGAGCGCACCACTTACGTCGTTGGTTACACTGATGGCGAGGACATCGAGAAGCACATCACGGTCCTCAGAACATGTCGGAATCTTTCAATCCCCTAACGACATCTCTTGGAAAGTCGGTCGGATGCCGATCGTACATTTGATCTTGTGAAGATGAAATTGATCAGTAAAGCGGCTAAGCGAAGCAGTCCTGGTGCAGTTGGTGTTGAAAGGAGGTACGAATAAGCAAATCATTTGCCATCAACTGTCACAAAGTCAGACACAAGCAAAAGGACTGCCGTTTACTGACATAGCACCGGGAAAAAGAAACTCGACACGAACGAACCAAAGCAGCAAGGTAAGAGGACCGGACCAAGACGAATGCAGTTTGTAGTAGCCCTGATGAGTACGCTTTCATGGTCAGAGTCGGCGGTAGCTTCATGGGCGATTGATTCCGGAACAATCTTACACACGGCAACTAACAAGAAGTGCTTCAAATTGCTGGATGAAACTAGGGGCAAGACACTGTGAAATCCGGAGCAACTCTGACCAATCCTGAGTGACTCTTTTTGTTCGAATCCATTCAGAAACGTCTCTACGAAGTGGGAAATCAGGCAAGACTGCTCGATTTTTCACTGGTATCAGGCAACACTTCGGGAAAACCAGAGTGATCCAGAGGAATTCTGAGCAACACTTCGATAACAGAGTATCTGTCTTGCCCCTAGGGATGAGACCATTATCGATGACGTCTTGAACGGGATCAAGACGAAATGTACAGGCAAAGGTATGTGTCGTGTTCAGTGAATCAAAATTCAACCATCGCGCAACAATAATGACAATGTCGCAACCTGTATTTGTTGCGACAATCCACCCTATGCGACATAAGTTTGTCCCAACTTGAAAATAATAAGATTAACATCGTACACCATGAGTCTAGAGATTTTTAAGCCTCGCATTGCGATTTTCGAACGGTAACTTCAAGTCGGTAAACACAGCAACTCAGCTTTAGATCTATCAACAAATAGTTGCGACTTTGGGTTAGTAATAATTGATAATTAACGAGTTGAAAAACACGCAACAAATTCAGCTTCCGTTTTGTCTGCAACAAAAATTGTCGAGATCATGTCATTATCTGTTACCAGTAGGGACAAAGAGTAATCGTCGCGCCTTCTTTGTTGCTTGTTTTGTGCCTCTGTTGTCTGACAATTCTCTTCACTGGTCGTGTTCAGTCCGCTGGTCCCGATGGATCCGCGAATATCAAGACCCACAACAATTCGTTCCTGCTCTACGTGAGATCGGCTACGAAGAGTGGAGCGACGATAGTTTTCGATGCTGCAAGGTATCACATTTCCAAGGGTTGGAAAGGTCTCCGGAGGATTGTACAATCTCCGAATCACGCACCATGCAAGCCTGGCGCAAGGTGCATGCCATTCGGAGTACTGTCACATACGGCCACAGAGGCCCAAAGACAGTCGGTGAGCTGGAGAAGAAGAATCTGGCGACCGGAATTAAGATTGTGAATTGTGGAGTTAAAGCCGATTGTGATTGTTGTTTGGAGTGCAAGTTCTCAAGATTACCTTTCCCGTAGAAATCCGAGAAGATAACGAATTTACGAATTTGGTGCACACCAATGAACACTAAAATGTCAGTGGGTGTCAGTATTTTAAGACTAGAACGGACGACACCACGTTGTTCGTACTCGTCCGAGATGAAGAGAAATCAGTTGATCATCGTCATTCTTACCAGGCCAAAAAAACCTGATGAGATAGGAAGGGTCATCTTCGTTGGGGCATTGAGATGCAAAGCCTTTCGAACTGCTTTGATCAGCTTACCATTCTTCCAATCTATGCTATGCGTAGAAGCTACCGTATGTGCTGCAACTCCGGATTCGTTAGGTTTGTTGGTTTCCACTGCGTTTTTATGTTCTTTCAAACGCCTTCAGTTAACATATGTTGGTTTGTCCCCCACATAAGGGGCTGTCCATAAACCACGTGGTCATTTTTTTGGGACTTCTCACCCCCCCCCCCCCCCCACGTGGTCATTAGTCCATACAAATTTTTTTATTCGTCCATACAAAATGGTCATTGGCCGAACCCCCCCCCCCCCCTCATGACCACGTGGTTTATGGACAGCCCCTAACATATATCAATGTTGTCAGACTTACCTTGTTCGATGATGTTACTACTATCCAAAACAGTGTGGTGGTATCGCAACCGATTATAAAGTGCAGGTTTTGTTGTCGCCAGCTGCTCGGCGGTGACAACTTTGCAAATTAAGGATGTCGGAGCGTCTTCTTCATCACTAGGAAAGTAAGCTAATGCTGTACTTACTATAGACACGTCGTCCCTGGCCGTCGAAACCTCCTTGATGGCTACGATGTCTCGTTTTATAAATTCTGAAATGAGAATGAAATTAATCTTTCCATTTATTAGGAAGACATCTGTCTTTGTGAAAGAATTGGTGTTGTAAGATCCAGCACGCCACGGTTCCTGTACTAACACCAGGTCGAAATCTTCTTTGCCAAAACTTTGCAAAACTCCTCTTGAATGCTGTATCTGGCAGCTCGTCCACATGGTTTTTGTGCCTTTTGTGGTGAATTCCTTTGAGATTTCTGGGACCTTCCTTTGTTTTACCAGTGATTTAATGTCATTTTCATCACGGTTATCCGTTTCGGGTTCGCTTTAGCAGTTGGTTCTTGAGGATCAGTCTTGGACGAATTTCCTCATTCATCTTCAGTATTGCTGCTGGCCTAAATGAGGCCTCAGCAGCGGGTACTATAATCATACTGACAACTACTGTATCCATTGTCATATCCTGATTCCATGATCCTCTCTGCAATCAGTATTTAATCAATCTGCTTTTACTGGACCAACGTAGTTTTGCAGCGTGACACAAGTAGATGATTTTTAATCCCCATCTTATTAAATTCTGCATTGAGTCCATTGTGAAAACCAGTTCAACATCATTCCCTTTAGAAGGAAATCTTTGCAGAGCTCTCAAGCAGTCCGTGTCCAAGTCATTTGGGACTCGATTATTTGCTCGTTGCTTTTCATGGCGATTTTCAACGATTTCCGATCCAGTTATGTTCTTTCCGTCCACCTGTTACAAAAATAAAAGAAAATTAATTACTACAAAGGATTAACATATCACGATACACATAGAACCCAGAGGCGACGCGTGGTCTAATAGGAGACCTGTTCAACATTGAGGATAATTTCAAAATTGGAATTTGGTACACTTATGTTGAAGAACAGGTATGAGAGATGAGAATTATATATTATAATGCATTCCAAAACTGAAAGTGGTGCACTTTTCTTTTGAATAATCACAGATTTGTTGGAGCCAAAATGAATTCGTGGTCGTTTGATTACCGACGTCAGTCGTTTAAGCTTATCATGGTACATACTTGGAGTTTGGGTTTATTTCCCTTCCCACTACTGGAAGGAAGCTTTCGTCAAACAACAAATCCTTCGCATGGCCAGCATGTTGTGGTGCTTGAATGACCGTCTGACGTGATTAACGAAACATACAATCATAAAACTACTTTTCCAGATAATGAAAAAGATTCTGAAATGGAGCTTAATCAATCTAATCCTTACAATCATCTTGGTTAATTTGGTTCAATGTTAAAGCCGATCAAAATAAGTTTTTCAGTTCTGTTTGAAAATTAAGGGACTGGGGTCTCAGTGCCATTACTAATCTTATGCTCCCATACGCATTCTATTAGAAAGTGATGTTTAGAATGAAAACGGGTAGCACTTCAAATTTCTTGCCAAAAAATATTGAAGCGTGGCTTTTATATGTTGATCAATAGAAGCTAGCCCGGCTAGGAAAAGTTTAATAACAATCTAACTAATTAACTAAATTGCGTTTTAACACTGAATAATGTACGCAATACACGCCAAATGAAAGCACATTCAGCTTCAGTAGCAGGTACGCATGGTTGGTTGGTGCGCAAGCCACGCGCATTGAAAGCATGCAATAATTACGGTGAGAAAGTCTCTCTTTTTTCTTCGTTTTTTCTCTCTCGTTCAAGCCGGTGGGTTGAACACGATGAGAGACACCGACGCCAAGCTGCATGCAAGTTTACCGCGTTTTTTGACGCAACACGGTAAGAGTGGCTCACACAGTGGTATGTCGGTTAAGCAAAAATGGTTCTGTTAGAATTAAGTTGTAATCATAGAGCGCTTTTTGATTTTAGGATAAGAGAATGACGACATTCACGTAATTAAACTGTTTTCTGCTGAAATCCGTTTTCTGTGGAAGCATTGTCATGTGTGATTTAAATGAGTTTAAAATCAATCCTAGGCGAATCATTTTTAGCGTCAAACAAAAACGCGCACGAGAGACTCTCAGCATGTGATAGCAAACGTTGTTCAAATTCTGCTGTAGAACGGGTTGATCTCACACATTTACACCTCCAGCCGTATACGAACATCCGACCTATTGCAGTGTGTTGGGGCGTTCATATATGAGAGCTTGTTCAACAGAAAAAGTTGAACTACGGTGCGGTGTGCTTGTTTTGCTTCTCGGCCGCTTCACGGTGGGTGGTTGGGCGACAGTAGTGGGATTGGTGGTACGCACCATATTTTTTGTTCCAACGGAGATGCAATGTATTGAAGTCTTGTAAAACATTTTTTAAGTTCTGTGATAATATAAAATTTAATCCATATAATTTAGGTTAATTTAAAATGACAAAGACTGGGATGGTGAAACAATTCCTAATTATTTTCTTCCAAATCGAATACCTGTGCAATGAACTGGTTGAACACGCCGACGAGACGCCTCTGAGAACCTTACAAATGCACAAATTAGGAACATCACAAATTGACGCAACACGACACAAAACATATATGTGCCCTGTTATCCAGATAGATAACTTCTTCCGATCACAGGATGACGAGGTTTCATGCATTGGTTTGGGTCCATGGTGTCCGGCCATTTGGCCGAACGCCGTTTGGCCGAATGCCGTTTGGCCGAACGCCATTTGGCCGAATGCCATCTGGCCGAATGGGTCATTTGGCCGAATGCCGTTTGGCCGAATCGTGATCAAAAGAATTCAGAAGAAGTCTTCGACATTCTTATTCCCAATATGATCATCAGAAATATTTCCTTCTTTTAATAATAGGCTATTCTTTCTAGTCTTGATATTCAGTGCTTAGTTGGCGTTAAAACTGCCTATATTTTATCAAAGATTTTTCCTTCTTTGACTCATAGGCTGTTCTTTCAAGTTATACTGAGGCTGGGAACGGGGGCATGGTCACCTAAGTTCATCATTCATTTTTCGGCCAAACGGCATTCGGCCAAATGGCATTCGGCCAAATGACCCTTTCGGCCAAATGGCGTTCGGCCAAACGGCATTCGGCCAAATGGCGTTCGGCCAAATGACCCGGAACCGGAAGTGTATTTTATTTGGCACTTTGCCTTTTAGTTCACAGCATTTGTCGCTGTGTTCATAGCTTAGTTTTGTCTAGGAAAACTAATCCTAATCGGGCATCTCGATTCGGGGTTCATAACTAGAGTTCTATAACTTGAAGTCTGTGCCTGGGAATGGTTTTCATCTCTAGCACTTATCGCGGCCGGAAATGGCCTGAATGTTGGCAATCGAAATAGGAATGTGGGCCTCCATTCTGTCAGAACCCTATAAATGTGTATTAATACTAGGGGAATATACACAAGGTAAAATAGAACATATAACACAAAGAATGCACGAATATTAGACTTAAAACACATTAAACAATTATTTTGTCTTATAATTGTAACAAATATTTATACCCGTAACACAATCCAACGTTTGAGCAAGAATTTTTCGTGAATGGTTCACCGATTCACGAAAAATTCAGCTCCCATATGCTTCATATCCTTCATAACAATAGTGTTAAGGCCATAACTTAACACTACGATAAAGATAAAGAACTTAACCTAAACTCAAAACAAAACCAAAACGAGTTGTGCTACCCGAAAGCCACAATGCTTTCCAGAAACGTAGCGGTGAACAGGACTAACAAGTCCCCAAAAAACACCTTAACTCAAAACTAAAGATTGTAACGAATAAATCTAACCTAAAGCTTTACTTTTATGAACGTGCACTTTTCCACAAAAATAAACTGGCCTTAAGACTGAAGTTATAATCCTTCCAACCAACCTTCATTTGCATACACGGGTTTTTTTTTAGTTGGGCGCCATGTTACAAAAATAAAAGAAAATTAATTACTACAAAGTATTAACATATCACGATACACATAGAACCTTACAAATGCACAAATTAGGAACATCACAAATTGACGCAACACGACACAAAACATATAGGGTGGGGCGGGGCAAGATGGGTCGCCTAAGGATGGATCACCATAACTTTGTAAATACAAATCGGATTGGTTTGCATTCGTTCGCTACTCTTTAATACACTAGTTAGCTATGCTAAAAGTCGATAAAAAGTTCATTAAATACAAAATATGATGTTAAACAAGCAGTTTTAAAAAGTGATCGATTTTGCGCCGTGAAAAAAGAGCGGGGCAAGATGGGTCACCTTTTAAGTAATTCACATTTTCTCAACGAAAAACGTCAAAATATAAGATTTGTTCCGCATTCATATATGCTTCATATTCATACTGAGTAGACAAGAGCTACTAGTAAACATTTTATAAATTTATTTAGAATATAAAAAACTTTACGATTTGAGTGGTCCTAAGACGACTTGAAAATCGATGTTTTCTCTAAAAAAATATCATAATTTTATGTTATAATTTTAGGCCTTCATTCCGCCTGATTGAAGTGAGTTATGAGATAGTCTTGTAATAAAAAATAAATAATTTTTAAATGATCCAAGAATACGCTCAAATTTGGAGGTGACCCATCTTGCCCCGCGGTGGTTTATATGGAGAATATATGGGATGTATCGCATAAGAAAAATGGCTAAAAACCATTTTATTTTTTATTTCCAATGAGAGTGAATAATTTTTCAATCAATACCCTAATCTTTTGTATATTCATGCTGGTCACCTAACAAAATTATTAACATAATCAAAACATGAGTAATTCGCTCGAAAATGGCACTGACCCATCTTGCCCCGCGACCCATCTTGCCCCGCCCCACCCTATGTGCCCTGTTATCCAGATAGATAACTTCTTTCGATCACAGGATGACGAGGTTTCATGCATTGGTTTGGGTTCATCAGTCATCCTGGAAGTGTATTTTATTTGGCACTTTGCCTTTTAGTTCACAGCATTTGTCGCTGTGTTCATAGCTTGGTTTTGTCTAGGAAAACTAATCCTAATCGGGCATCTCGATTCGGGGTTCATAACTAGAGTTCTATAACTTGAAGTCTGTGCATGGGAATGGTTTTCATCTCTAGCACTTATCGCGGCCCGAAATGGCCTGAATGTTGGCAATCGAAATAGGAATGTGGGCCTCCATTCTGTCAGAACCCTATAAATGTGTATTAATACTAGGGAAATATACACAAGGTAAAATAGAACATATAACACAAAGAATGCACGAATATTAGACTTAAAACACATTAAACAATTATTTTGTCTTATAATTGTAACAAATATTTATACCCGTAACACACCCTCGTATGCCCGGATGCAGGGAGTTGAATCTCGTTTTTAACTCTTTGTCACTAATTGATCTAATACGATGGCCAGGCTAGGATATGATGATTTAACGTGCCTTGTTTTTTTGTAGTTCTGTAAAGAAATAATCACAATACTTACCTGATCAATCCGTCCATCAGAAGAACTAGCAGAACAGCTGACCAAGGCAAACTGAGAAAATACGAATTGTTTACAATACAAATGCCAATCGGAACTGTGATACAGAACAATACTCGAAGCCACGTTTACTTTTTATACTGTACACTCATTATTCACAAAAATATCTTCCCCTGTCTCACTAGCACTACACCCAATAATCCGAATCTCGCTCTTCTGTCTCCCGATGTTCTTTTTTATGATGGTGTCGCGACGTCGAAGACGACCGAGAAGTTTTACTATGCTTGTGACTCTTCTTTTTGCTCTTCTTCTTTTTCTTTTTCGAAGAATCCTTCTCCATCGGAGGAGATCTACTCCGAGATCGTCGCGAACTTTTCGACCGACTTCGGCTACGCTTTCGCTTGGTCTTCTTGCTCGGCGTCCGGCTGCGACTCCTACTCGAGGCGGTTTTTTTCTTCTTGGATTTCTTACTCTTGCTTTTGTGTTTGTGCTTTCGCTTTTTGGGTTTGCTACTACCCGAAACGGAAATGGACTTCGATCGCGTTCGGGATCGGGACGGTCTACCGCCGTCATTGTCCTCCGCCACAAAGACCACATCGTCATCGGCACTGCTGGGTGCTTGCTTCGAGTCGGGACTGTCGCTGACCGAAGGGATCGAATGCACCGACATCTCCGAACTGTCACTGCTTTCGTTTCCGTCGTCGCCGTCCCCATCTCCCTTCTCGTCTTCCTGATCGGAGAACTGATTCTTTAACAGTTCGAGCCCGTTCTTGGCTGCTGTTTCTTGGGCGGTGAATGATTCGGGTTCGGGTGTCGTTTCCAGAGCAGGCTTTTTGGCTGGGGGCGGTTCGTCGACGGTCTGATCCGGTTCGTTTTTATTGATCAAGCTAAGAAACATGCTGGCCCTTTTCTTTCGTTCCAGTTGTAGTTGCTTCTCCTTGGTGATGGAAGCCAGCCTTTCGCGGGCCGCTACGGCTAGCTTGTCCTTGATGCGATCTTCTAAGCGTTTCTGATCTTTGGAAGTGTTGTCTGCTGCGGTACTGTCCGGGGGTGTGGTGCTGACGACGATAGGTGGCTTGCAATCTTCCAGAGGTGGAGTGGAGCTGAAAAAAAAAATCCAAAAATAAAAAAAAAACTCCCGAAAAGAGCATGGGTCGGAACGCTATGCAAGAGTATGATTGCGCCTAGGTGCCATGCAAACAGTTGCAGTTTCTCCACTTACCTCTTCAGTTCCTCCACCGGTGGAACGACCACAACCACCGGAGGCGGAGTGCTACTCTTTACAATAGTTTTAACTTCTTCTTCGACTTTCTCTTTTTCCTCCGATGGCTCTTTCACAGGTTCCGCAGCTTCTACCATCGGAACTGGTGACTTACTCCTCTCCTTCTCCTTTTCCTTTTCCGGCTCTTTCTTCGATTCCTGTTCCTCTTCATCTCCTCCGCCAAGTTCCTGCGCGACGTTCGAGGACTTCAGCGCAGCTACGGTGGCGTCATCTTTGCTCTTGATCGAAAAGCACACCGCCCCGCCCGGCTTGTTTGCCTGAATCTGGGTCTGCGGCGCCGGAACCGGAAGCGGAGCAGCCGTGTTGACAGTCTTGATGCCGATGCTGGGCGTTTCCACCACTGTTCCATTCTCGATCTCGCGCGTAATGGTCACTTTTTCCGGACTTTTCGGTACCTCCTCGAACGGGCTGATCAAATACCGGACCCGGAAGGCGTAGAACGGATAGAATTCGTGGTCCTTCCGGAGGAACAGGAATCGCGGATCATTCTTCGTTCGCAGAGCGTCCTCGAAGCTGTACCCATTTTTGGCCACATACGTTGCCGTTTTCTCAATCACGTGTTGGAATATTTCCGGAGGAAGTTTACCGCTGAATGTGATCTCCCTCCGCACCATTTCCGGCTCCGGTTTCTTTTCCTTCTTCTCTTCCACGGCTTCGTTCCCACTTTCCTCACTGTCCGAGTCGTACTGCACAAGCCCTGCCAAACCGGTGGAAACCTTCGGCACTTCCGGCGCAAGTTCCAACTCGCTCGGCTGAACAGTGGTCGAGCTTGGTGAACCAGATTCATTGGTCAGATCTTCCTCGGCTTTGTCCTTGGTGGGAATCGGAGCCCCGGTGATCTTGCTTATCAACTGTGTGTAGGCACAATCGATCGATGGTTTGTACTTTATGGTCGGAACAACCACGGTAGGCTTCTCTGGGGACGGTTCGGCGGCTGCTGCGGCATCTTCCGTCGCTTCCTCTGCACCATTTGCTTCTAAAAATTCAAATCATAAAAATGATGTAGGTAATGTATGAAAGCATCACGAAACAAACCTTCTTCCGGTACCTCCTCGGGGTACTGATTGGTCTTGATGGCCATCAACATGTGACGATAGTATCGGTACAGGCGCCCACCCGGGCTCAGAAATCCAAACTGCGGATTGGCGGCTTGCTTCGCCCGGAGCAGAATCTCCATCTGCGAATCCTGGGAGGCGATAAATTTGGCAGTCTTTTCAATGATGGCGTGTTCCTTCATCGTGTCCGGCACGTCCAGCTCGGACGGGATTTCAAAGTTGGCCGGAGCGACGAAAGGTGGATCGCAACTGTTTTCGTCGTCGTCACCGGGGGCTGCCGGTTCCGGACCGACCACCGTTGCGGCAGGTGCATCGTAATCGAAGGCGATCTGGGCACCGGCAGCGGCCGCCCGTTTGGCCGCTTCCTCTGTGGATGATAAAGGAAGACAGAATGAAATATCTGTATGTAGAACTCAGTAAAAAACTTTATTAGGTATTTCTGAAAGGCCGACTGAAATAGGAGTATCACGCTCACATTGGTGAGCTCGTTTTATACTACTATTATACTACTGATTCTTCAAGATACAAGAAGGGGTTCTATAGCCACAGCGGGGGTAGGTGTGGGTAATCAGGTCGACCCAAGAACTTTTTGTAGAGGAAATTTCCTCGACTTTATTGGGCATAGAGTATCTTCGAGTATCACGACATAGGGTAAAAATTTACTTCGTCACATGCTCTAATATTCGTCTCCACAGAATAAAAATGCCTCATTAGATGGAAGCAAAAAGATGTAGACTACCGATAAACACCCTCCTTAGCAATTACGCAAAATTTCACGTTTCAATTTCACTCCACTTGCGACATCACAATTTTTCTCGTTTTGCAATAGACGACGGCAACCGCACCAAAGCAGCAGCTAGTCGAGCTGATCTTCATCAGCGTTCAATTTTCACTTCCCCAGATGCACTTGTTGAACCAACCTTCAATTCACACCCCACAAAAGCTCTGTTACAGCTCTGCTACAGTAGCACTTCAAAGTAGGATTTTACTGCTGCAGAATGCAGCAAAAGCTATTCAATTATTCAAATAAATCACTTTCCCCATCATCGGTAAAATGTAAACACAAGCTTTCATCGTCTAGGGAGGATGCAAGCAAAAGTGTGCGTAAATTTTCCGTATACGAAACATCGTATTTTACAATCACAGAGAATGATTTCCGCGTTGCACTGTGTTGGCGTATAATAATCGGGTGGGCAAAAATATTATTGAAATGTTTTGGTCGTTATTCTCAAGCTACATCCACCTTATTTTAAAAGCTTTTCGTTCAATCACCCTTTGAAAACATGGTTTGGTTTGCGTTGCGAAGAATTAGATCAACTTTTCGAATAAACACCTACGGTCGAATCATAATTTTTGACCATCCTATGTACCATAGTGTCACGTAGAAAGTGTGCCCGGAATTGAATTCAGGTTTGGAAATAGACGTGGGCAAGACGGAAACAGAATTCGAGGGACAACTATTCAATCTTTTCTACCACAATCCTCCTAACATTGTTTCGCAGTTTCTAACAGAATTCATTCTATGTGCTCTTCGATGAATTTATCTAAGTTTCCCCCCAGAGGTTTATTACGTATTGGCTCCTGATCCCCGCCGGGAGTAGTGGACTGTAATTTCGGTTTTCGGAAATTCCGCGTTCTTCGAGAACACACCAAACACGAGTGTACTTCACGAGTGATGGTACAATAATGACTTTATTGAACAAAGTTAAGTGTTGCCGTAGCAGAAATAAAAAACAAGAACAAAAAGAATCATTTATCGTTTTGAAATACATTCAAAGAGAAAGAAAATAGGGGTGCTCAAAAATTCAACTAACAGCTCCCATGAACAGTTCTTTCCGAGTGTTCCTTCGGGATTGATCCTAGAGTTCTTCCAAAGGTTTCCCGATATATAAAAAGAGACTACACCGTCTTCAACCTGAGGTTGCACAGATTGAACAATCACAAACATGAGACAACGGACGGCACACGAAACACCCAGTGGTCCAGTGGAGAATTTTCCGTTTGACGAAAAGTTTTCACCGACTGGAGCGAGAATTGAACCCACACTCCGAGGCTTACGAAACGACCAGACGACTGACGCCTCTAACCACACGGCCACGAAGCCCAATTTCTCGCTGGATTCCTTCCGGAGATCCTTCCAAAATTTATGCAAAGTGCCATCAGGATTCCTTTAACTTTCCAATAGTTTCTCTCTGGATTTTATCAGAAGTTCTTCCGCAGATTTTTTTCCAGATGGCTTTCTCACATTTTTCTTGGATCTCTTTACGGGATTTTTCTCACATGTTATCACAATTCCTCCTTGAGTTTCCTTAATATTTCCTCCTGGGATTGCTCCCACAACTGTTTTATGAGATATCTCAGTTTTTGTCTCTGCGGAGTTTCTCGCAAGATTTCACTTGCACTCTTACTAGAAATTTCGTAAATTTTCTCCGGAGATATTCCGAGACAAACTTATCGAAAAATCCCCGCGAGAACTCCAAGAGCAATTATTAAAAGAATCTCTGAGCTAGCATCAAGAATCTTAAAACATTTACGGTAGGGGTTCTAGGAAAAACTCTGGGAATAATCCCATCAAAGTCTGCAAAAAATCTCAGGTGGTTAACTGCAACAAATCCGGTATACAACTACACACTAAGATTCGGATTTTCCAGCTCAGTAAAATTTTCGCTGAGTTCTGTAATTTTTTCATCTTTTTACTGAGTTTTCAACAGCAGATTTAACTCGGTACACTCGGTAATCAATATTTACCGTTCATCAGTAATTTTTGACAGTTCATTTGCAGAACTCGTTAACTTATTTACAGAGTATTCAGCAAAAGGGATAACCGAGCGTACCGAGTTAAATCTGCTGTTGAGAACTCAGTAAAAAGATGGGGAAAATACCGACCTGATCTTAGTGTGTACGCTTGGAAAAATCTCTGAACAAAAAACGGGAAGAACTTCATGAGAAATATCAGCAATAGATCCAGAAGACATCCCATAAGGAAATCAAATCTTATCTGATTTGTATTGATTTGATGATTGGGCAAATAAAAGAGAAAAGACCCGGGAGAACTCTAAGGGAAATCTCAGGTGAAACTTTCAAAGAAACCTTGCGTGAGCCCTTAGGAAATATCAAAGCTGTAACTCCTGTAGAAATCCAGGGATAAACTCTAGCTCATAGAAATTTCACAGAAACTTCGAAAGAAATCCTGTAGATTTGTGTGAAGCACCTTACACCCTTTGGCTTCAAATGCTTCAAGTTTTTACGTCCCTTCAAACCCTCTAGTACTAATTTCAGGAATAACTCCTGTAGCAACGGAAATGAAAAGGTAAAATATATTACCGAAACCGTCGGATGTAGAGACAATATCGTTCTCGCTGCTGTATTACACTGAAATGGCCGAGAATATCTCGTTTCCCATCCTGTAGCAACTCTGGAAGAAACACCGGGAAGATCTTCTGGGCAAATCCCAAGACGAATAGAGGAAGGAATTGCGGAAAATATTCAAGAGGAATTCCAATAAAAACTCGAGGAAAAATTCCACGACTACATCTTCGTAATATCCTGAGAGAAACTCTTGTGGAGATCTCAGGATAAATATTGGCAGAAATCTCAGAAAAAACCTTTGCGGGCAAGACGCAGAAGGAATTCCGTGAAAATCCAACGAGGGACTGTGCTGTCATGGGCAGCATAGTTGTCTCAATGTTAGTAAGGATTCCCCTAGAATGCTGCGCACGGAAGTGTGAGAGCAATATCGGGAAAACCTCTGGGAAGAAATTCTGTAGGATCCCCGTGAAAAACTCCAGAAGAAATAAGTCAAAAATTAGGAATTTTGGAACAATCCCGGAAAGACTTCTTGGAAATAGGAATCCGGGAGAATCTCTGGGAGGACTTCAAAAAGGAATACAAAGAAAAACAACGTGAAAAAAAACGGAAGGAGTCTTGTAAGAAATCCTGGGAGGCATTCCAAAAGGTATTTCTAAATAAGTGCCAGAACAAACCCTGCCGGTATATCTGGAAAAATCCTTGTAATGAAATTTTTAGAATCACACACTAACGCTTCTCTTCAACGGCTTTGTTATTCTTACCTACAATGTAGTAAACTCTGTTGACTCTACTTCTGAGCTGATCAACAAAAAGTAAAGTTCACTATTTTTCATTCATACGACCCGATGTTTATTTTTTATCGGTGCAAAACTTCCCTGAGTATTCCAGGTTTTTCCCTATTAAATAAAATTCTCTGCGGATTCGTGGTTTCCAGGTTTTACCAGGTGTTAGAAACCCTGTTTATGCTACTACCCGCATAAATGGCAACCATAAGAAGTGCTTAACCACCCATTCGGGATACAATTCGAACAGTATGCGGTAATGTTTAACCGTCTACCTTACGGCAGAGTTGCTCTCTGTCACTATCAATGGTAGGCAAACCGCCGATTTTGATAGGCTGACTGCGATCCAAGTCAGTGTGTGCTCTGTTGAGTCACCGTCACTTTTCTTTTCCCATCACAACTGAATTGATTGCGATGGCGGGTAGATATCACTAATAGGCCATCTTTAAAATTCGTTTAAAAATCAGAATAAACACCAAAAGTGATGAAATTTGAATATGTGGTACAGAATAACAAGTTTAGTATGTTGGTCATTAAACATTTTGAGTTTTGGCTAAAATCGTCAAAATATCAGTTCAGTTGCTATGATAGTTCTCTGGAATGCGTATCAGTATCAAGTCGTTGTCGGTCACTATCGTTTTGATATTGATCGGCCTACAGTGATAGTGACGGTGCTGCAAAATCAGTAGTCAACTGACATGACTGATATTTCGCAGCTCAGCCTTACGGTTCGTGTAGAGTAAGGTGGGGCAAAAGTTCGACCTTAGTTGAAAATTCAACGTATTTCAAAAAATCGAAGCAGATAAAAATAAACAAATAGCGTGTGGTGATTCTACCATCCATGAGCTAAAATTTTGCTGAACAAAGTTACGCCAAATGTCTTTTCAATTTTGAGTTACAACACTTTTTGTATGTGTGTGTTTTATTCGAACTCTTGCCCCACCACTGGGGCAAAAGTTCGAATCACCTAAAGTTGCCATATGACTCGAACTTTTGCCCCACTATTCGAACTTTTGCCCCACTATGTGTAAAATACGATTTCCAATTTTTTTTTGCAAAAAGTTATACATGCTAGAGCATCTTCAAAATATACCTAGTTACGCCCCAAAATAAAATATCGAATTCGATTTCATTAAAATTTCATTCCATGCGTTGGAAGGGCCATCGCATGTTACAATTTTTTTTATCAAAAACCAACATTTTGTCATAACTTCTCGAAATATTGATCAATTTTCATAATTTTTGGAGTGAAAGACTCTTTTTCAAAAAGGGTTCGAACAACCTTGACACCCGAAAGAAATAATTTGAATTGAGCTCAAAAACTTCAAAAGAAACTCTTGCCCCACTCGAACTTTTGCCCCACTTTACTCTATGGTGTTGGTTTATTAGGGTATACCTACAGATTACTCAAGTTAGCCTCTGTAAAGGCGTTGGTAATCAACATGGCCATGCTGAGGGTGACGAGTTCGATTCCCGGTTGGCCCAGGAACTTTTCGTGAAGGAAATTTCTTCAACTTCCTTGTATCTTCGTGCCTGCCGCACGATATACACATGCAAAACAGTCATTGACAGAGGTAGCTCTCGGTAAATAACAAATGTTGAACTGCTCATAGAACACAAAGTTGAAAAGCAGCCTTGAGAAGCGGTCTTTCCGATGCGTTCGTAATGGCAAAGCAAAATTTTTCCTGGAGATGCGCTTCTAAAGCTGGAAGACAATTTCTCCGCTACATTTCCTTTGTCCGTGACATCATCGATAAAAACTTTATCTTCATGGTGAAACGGCTGTATCGGAAAGGATTCCTCGTCAGATTAGACAACTTCCACTGGATTTCGAATGGTTTGTTCTTTCCGCTCTTGCTCGTAGATTAGGGATACTACCATGCATCTCTCTAACGAACTTGCCGTAGAAGGTAACTGCTCTCAGGAACGATCTGATTTGACTGTTATCAATAGGGTGGGGCATTGGGACAATCGCAGTGAGTTTTGGTAGGATTCAGGCGTATGCCTTCAGTACGGACCATGTGAGCAATGAGCTTGATACTGGTTTAGCTGAATTTAAATTTCTCAATTCAACCGTTAGATCAATCTAATGGCGTTTTCGGATTTGAACCTGGGTTAGAGCTGACCTTGACTCGCAATAAACGAACGAAAACGGATCCAGATCCGACCCGAGTCGAGTCAACATGTAAACGTTGTGAAAATGAATCAAACTGTCAGTTGCGCATTTTTATGAAATTACTCTTTTTAGCGTACTACCCAAGTAACCACAAGCATTATAACATTGCACGAATTAGACTGAATATCAACCTTTGCAATGCGAAATGCAGTAATTCCACACTTGTCATGCAATAATCCTTTATATTGACATTATTAATGTGATGATGCATTGCATTTTTCTTTACATTCGGGTTTATTAAAAGGTGATATAAGATAATTCAATAATTCAACACTGCAAAAACTGAATAAATGCAATGTACAAACTAGCAAAGTTTGCTCTAACAATACAATTATAAAAGCTTGACTCTAATGGTAAACAAATGAAATCAAGAAGATTGAACAACTTTACGGTCTTCAACATTTCCGGTTCGACTCCCGACCAACTTAATCTCCGTTTGAGCCACCGATCGACGACAGCAAAACCTATTTAGAGATGAACTTTTCTCTTTTCTGTAGGCTGCTATCACATGCCAATAACGATGGAAATCACAATTAGCATATGAGCAGTGTGCGAAGGGTGTTTTAATCGAGGTTTTAATTTTCTTATGTTGATTAAATATCTTCTAAAATGCATTATGTATTCATCAGTGATTTATCGGAATGTGATAGTTTACTGTATTCTATTACATATGACAGTCGTTTTACCCTCTACTACAATGATTGAGACAGAAGAACAGTTTCCTTTTATTTAATGAAATATCTGTTGTTATCACTGCAGCAGAAACGGTCCAAGGCACCAGCGCGTATGAAACTCATCTAGCGGTCTTCAACACTTCTGGTTCGACTCCCGATCCGACGACAAAAAAATAATGGTTAAAACATTCATGTGTGGGGGCATCAGTACCGTCGATAACGAAACGCTGCTAAAAATAGATTTTTGTTTTGGTTTTTCGTGTTGCACGTATCAAGAGTGTGAAATGCAAATGTACAGCACATGCATTTATATTACTTTAGCAATGGCTGTCAGCGTGCTGCAATATGTGGCACTAATTTGATTTTAGTGGGGCCCTTTTGCTTCAATGAGGTGTTTAAAGTAATGCAGCATTATATTCATAATTTTAATTACCAATATATGGCAAAATTGATGCACTTCTATACGGCTTCGTGGTTACTTGGGTATTCAATGCTGAAATGCTATTTGGTGCACTAATTTAATAAAGCAGATACCATCTATGAAAATTTTGAACCTTCTATTTGCTCAAAGAGATAGGAATTTTAATTTTCATGTTTTGTTTTGCTGGTTTGTTTACATCCATTTTGACAGTTGGACCCCGCTCGGGTTGGATCGGAAAAAAATCGGCAGAGCGAACCTCGCCCTGTTTGGGTCGGATCTGGGGCGGATCCAGATCCGACTCGATTGAATAACCGAACGTTTTGACAGCAGTTAGGGCGGATCCAGGGCGAAACTAGGTTCGCTCTAGGAATATACGAAAACGACATAAGCTGCAGAAGCCGAATGAACATATTGACCTCGCAGCACCAAATCGGAGTTCGCCAGTTGGACTAGCGAAGCGAAGTTTTCAGCGAACTTTCTGTCATTTGTCATCCGACCCGACATGCATCCCTGATGTTTTCGTTTTCAGTCCGACGCAGTGTCGACAGTCACGACTTTATCCTACCTGGGGGTCTGTCAGTGCGAGCGCGCCAAATTTTGCGTGAGTGAGCATGTGGTGTTGGTGGTT
Organism: Aedes albopictus; assembly: GCF_035046485.1. Taxonomy (NCBI): domain Eukaryota; kingdom Metazoa; phylum Arthropoda; class Insecta; order Diptera; family Culicidae; genus Aedes; species Aedes albopictus. Next base: position 97,023,223 of record NC_085138.1, on the reverse strand, counting down.
AAGGTGAAACTGTACGCTAGCCGCTGTTAATAGGACAAATTATTTCGGTATTTATATTTTGCTTTTTTTGCGAAAACTCAAACTGGAAAGCGTTTATTTACTGAAAACAATAGACGCACGGGTACAATAAGTTAGCAAGTCCAGAATTTTGTGTGAAATTGGTTTTTGTTTTCACAACGGAAAAATGTTTCTGAGTACCATGGTGAGTCCGTCTCATCTCACCTTAAGTTCGCTAGTGATGCAGTGAAATTTGAGCGATGCTCATTCTTCGGTTTTCTTCCAAATCCACAATAACATGCAAAGTTTCTTCGTGTTCTTCCACTGTCTTGGTGTGTGTACGATCAAACCGTTCAGGGAAGATTTCACTCCTATTCTCGCTATCAAACTGCTGATCAGTTTGACTGATGGGTAAGCGTACGAGAGATCAATGACACTGAATATCGTACTACCAGCTAGCTTGCTGAAAACATCATCGACTTTCGGAAGAGAGTAATGGTGTGTTTCCAGAACAGCATTCAGTTCCATCGAATGATCAGCACATTTGCGAACTTTTTCTCCCAGCTTTTTCACAACGACAATCGGTACAGACTTTTCGGAGGAATCCATATGAGTGATTGTGTTGAGCTTTTTGTAAACGGTTCATTTTTTCATCACATAAAACGGTACGGGTTGTTTTGGGTGGAAAACCGAATTTGCCTCGAGCTTTTCAGCCCATCTACGGGACAATGTCCGACTGTTTGCGATGGTCCCATGTCAGGAGAGCAGGGTTGAAAAAATCTCATTCAATTGAATGAATTTCTGCTGAACTGAATGCTTTTGACATTTATTTTCAGCTCCGCTGTGAGATACTTGAAAGTGAACGCAGAAAAATTCAACTACTTTGTGGAGGTAATGACTGCACCATCATCAACACACGCTCTGCGCTGATGGATGCTTCATGTCAACACCGGCCGCATGAATGCGACTCGCCCATAAGCAAGCGTGGTGAATTTTTGTCGTTTGAGTGCCGGTCACAGGAAAAAAATTGCTTTTGAACCTCGCCGTCTCCCCAGTGTGAGCGACGAGAGAATTTTTATTCTCTTTACAATTGCCTCCGTGAAGGACAGGGACTTCAACGTCAGAAGCGGTGTGGTGAAAAGACAAAAACAAAAACTCACGTTCGTTGGGAGCTTCGGAATTTTTGCAACCGTGCAGGAGAGAGAGAATGCTACTGCTGGTGGTTTGGGTCTACGAGATCGAATAGTCTCGGCATGATGGAAAGATCGTATTCATTTATCAGCGGTCCTTGGGTATTGCTGATGATTGACATTGACTCCCATGCGTTCAAGTGGGATGCTTTCCTCACAGTTTTAATGGGCTTAGCATTTTTCCAATCTAGGAATTTCGTGGTTGGTTTCCACCGTATGATCCACCACGCTCGATGCGTTCTCCTATTCGACACCATGGCGTTCTTATGTTCCCTTATGCGAACTTTGTCTTTCCGACGGGTTTGTCCAATTAGGTTCAATCGAAGACGGCTAATAACAAGACAGACATCTACCCTCTTGCTCCATATACTATGAGAACTTCAAGCACACTAGCGCCGCGAACGACTCCCGGGAACAACATTATGAATAAGTGTGCGTGAGATGCTACAGCTTCCGTGTACGTATTTGCATGTACACACACACAATCATGTTTAATGTTCCTGTGAATCGTTGAGGGCGTTTCAACCTTGTCGCCTGCGATAGGGTGGGAGCTGTCTGTCTTGTTATTAAATAGCCGTCTTCGGTTCAATGTAAACAACTCGATTCGGTGGAACATTGTCTATGAGGTCGCAAAGCAGATCACGCAGTGTTCTCATTTTTGTGAATAACGTGGAACCCTTGTCGGTGCTGTGTGGCTTTTATGAGGTTCGTTATTTTAGGGTAAAATGACACTTTGACTTTTTTGCTGTCTGGCTGTAAGATGGTTTGGTTATATGTACTGTCGCGATGTGTTTTGAAATGATTTTATTCACTTTGGCTGCTGAATACGGTGTTTCTCTTCTTCGAGAACTCTTCTATTTAGATAGGCACGTTGAACAACCGATGTACCATAAAGTGGAAGGCGGCTTGCTTCTGGGCACCGAAGTGGTTGGAGTCCGATGTGATGTATCTACCGGTAGAAGTTTATTCGCTGTAGATCCCAAATTTCAACGTGCTGTCTTCTTTTCTGATGATCAACAAATCGAGAAAAGGGAGTCTCCCGACCAGGGTTCCTGATTTCCACTTTTCATCTTCTTCCACATTCGAAGACAGTCAGCAGCGAACGGTTGTCGCTTTAGTTCGTGTGTATGCTTGTCAGCGACGACAGCAAACTCCGGCGAACGGTGGGAAGCCACACTTGGAAATTACTCATTCGTCCACATTCGCATCGCAAGCGAAAACGATTCGTGAGTGATGCGATTGATATTGTGCATACGAATTTTTGATGTTTTCGAATTATTTTCTTTGCTAATCTAGCATTTCAACAACAATACAGTAAAAATGTATGCATTACATGCAGAAATTCTCTTCTACTTATGATAATAGCCGCTTCGATCGCTCACCAGCATTCTTCACCATTCACCATTCATTCATTCGCTTGCGATCCAAACTGCGACGAATGGCAACGAATATTCATGTCAAGCAGCTGGCTCATCGCTTCCCACTGGTGATGGGGTTGCGTGTTTGATCACGACGATCCGTTTGCTGTATCTTTCTCGATTCGCTTCAGCAAAGAGGAGTGAATATGAATGGAGTGAGGCGAATATACCGATCCTTGCTCCCGACTACTTCCTTCTCTACTGTGAATTTAATTGTGTTGTGTTGGGAGCAAGGATGACTCATTTTCAAAGAGTTACACTCACTTGTTGTTTTCTCAGCTCAGAAGCGTGCGATCAAGAAACTATGTATGGACGACTTTTCCTTGTGGTTTTGTCTAAAAGTTTGTCGAATAGAGTAGGGGTCGCACACGCATAGTCGTCAGGGAGCTGAGAAGGCAACTCTCCACGTGGTGAATGTAAATTACACTCACCTCGTGGAGAGTCGCTTTCACAGCTCTGTCACGCCTTTAGTATGCGTGCGCGACCCTTATTCTATTCTTTTAGACAAAACCACAAGGCAAAAGTCGTCCATACATCGTTTCTTGATCGTACACTTCTGAGCTAAGAAAACAAGTGAGTGTAACTCTTTGAAAGTGAGTGTTCCCATCCCTGGTTGGGAGTTTAACATGCTTAACGTTTGATCCAGGTATCGTTCCTTAAACGGAGCAAAAATATCGTCAACGTAGCGCCACCAAATTTTGGGAAAATAACTTCTTATTTTGAACTTCGTTCTCAAAATTGCTCATGAAGAGATCCGCTAGCAATGGGGACAGCTTGCTACCCATACTGAGCCCAAAGGTTTGTCTGTAAACCTTCCCCCTGAATGTGAAACAGTTCTGGTTCATACACACATGGGCTGCGGGGAGATACGCTTTGATATGATTTCGTGGAGCTCGACTGCGTTTCAATTGATGACATAGGCTTGTAACAAGTTTTACATTACTACTCACCCTGCTCTATTTCCTCCTCCACCTCGTTGGCGTACAGACTATAGTATCGTTCCTCTTCGCACAGCTGCTCGGCTCGTTGCTCGGCCGGCGGCAGACAATCGAACCGGTTCCCGTAGCCTCCCAGGGGGGGTTCGTGCTGCGACAGGTCATGCAGGGCTCCTCGGGCATCGTATCTGTTGGGGCCGGATGCAGCGCAAGGGATGCACACACATACACAGACAGAGAGAAGAGAAGAGAGGAAAGAGAGAAAAAGGAAACCCAGATTAGCGCGGTCATTGGGAAGCGGAACCAACGTGGCGCGGTTTGGTTGGTCAGCGTGCTTTGGGGGCGAGCTGAAAGAAAGACCACCCCAGCTGGACGGCGACCGGTAGAGAGATTTTGACGTGTGATTCCAAGAGCGGCAAAATTATGGCGCCTTCCAGCTGGGGTTCAGTTTTGTTCGGAAACGAAAAAAATATAAACATTTTGTAAGAATAGTAAATCAAATTACCACTTATACATACCACAGCCGCGCTGGAGTCGTAACGGATTATAGTGAGAATATCTGAGCTAAAAAGAGAGGCCCTGCTTTCGCGGTTTCTGGTCGATTGTAACGTATATTTGTGGGGGATCAATTTACATTTTCGTGTCAGAGAAAATACGAGATGTTTTTAAGTGCGTTTTTTCGACAATGCATCTCCTTGGTCCTTTCTGCGACGAGATGTCCTCTCTTCTACCATCATTTTTCTCCGTACACAGGAGAAGAAAGGCTAGTTTTGTGTGGATCAACAAGCGGCTGGAGAGCTAAATACAGATTAATGCTGTTCCATCCTGACGAGGATGAAATTCAGATGACAATCCTCGACAAAAGTTCCTCGCCCAGCTTGAAGCAAGGCTTAAAATTGGGTTGACTAGCGTGCATTGAATTGTTGAAGAATGATATATGCTTGAAAACCTTGCAAGCAACTTGGCAAACAAATTGGGATGAATTTGACTAAAATTTACCAATAAGTTAGTCATTAGTTAAAATTAAGGAATTAAAAACATCCCTTATCTTTGAAAGGTTATTATTTATTTCAATGGGATTATCTGAGAATGCTTACGCAGGAATGTTAAGGATAAGTAAGATAACTAGAATTGGAGGATAAATAAGATTGAAAATGAGATTTTTTAATAACGAAATGTAATTAGTTAAATTTTCTGCTTTTCATGCACGCAAGTGTCCCAATCTTTTGCCCAATCTGAAACAATCCCAAGCCCCAATCCCCCTATTCCCCGCTGTTTGCGCTAGAAACAATCGACAATAATGTACGCTGCTAGATGGGAAGGCTTAATAATCACTTTGAATTAGGTGACATTTGCAATGTTGGTTTATTCTTGAGAGAAGTTGGCGGAAAGAAAAGAAATTATTAACCTGTCTATCTTCAACTGATTGTCGCCCATCCACGGAATCAGGTGCCGGCCCTGATCGATGAACCGGGCCTTCTCGTCGTCCCGGAAGACCTTGCACGAGTACCCGAACACCAGCAGGTCGGCGAAGTTGTCCTGATGATAGAAATGATGATGATGGTGGTGATGGCCCGGCTTGCGCAGGATTCCCGACTCGCCATTGTTCATCCCTAGGGAGCCGCCGCTTCCGCCACCCGCTCCGCTAGAATGCTGCATCTTGCCTCCCGCAGAGAGCGACGATCCTCCTCCTCCACTGCTACCACTCTGTTCTCTAGCTCCCAAGCCACTTCTCAAAGCAACGTTCGCTGACCACCGGCTATCGTTCATGGCGGTGCATAGCTAGTTCCCGTGTAGGGCTTCTTTTCCTTTTCGGCTCCGCCCGATCGAACCGAACCAAACACCAAAACACAACAACGCAGCCTCCGCCACCCACAGAGTGAAGCAAAAATGGGCGACTTTGGAGGTTAGCTTCTCGACACCAAATTTGATTCACGTTAAACGCACCGAAATTCACTGCCCCGTTGAAACCTCCACTTTCTTCCGGCGACCGGTCACTTCCGCCACAAATTGAAACCACTTTCGCGCGAACGGATTCGATTTTCACCGACAAGAATGCAAATTTTCACCGAATTTGCAACTTTTTCGCACTGAAGCTGTTTTCGTTTTGTCGCTGATTTTGTCTGGCTGCGCCGAGGGATTTCCCAGTGGGAGAAAAATCGCAGCTTTGACAGCTTGCGCCGATTCCAACTGGAACCGGTTCCGGTGGTCAACTCTGCCACTTGGGATTCCAACAAGAACCGTTTCGTGTGGGTTGATCGGCGCGGTGGGAGGTGTTTTTCATCGGTTTTGTTTTGACTGGTTCGTTCGCCGGCTCGGATCGTTTTCCCATTCCTAGCGTAACATTTGAAAAGGGCCTATCTGCAAAACGTAAACATTGAGAAAATCGCATGAGAAGATTACCTCCCAGATTAGTTATTCCTATTTAAAAACGAAATACTTTTTTAGGTGTTTTATTCCATCTATTGACACATATGGGAATCTACTTCATGGTTTTGTGCATTATTTGCATCATACTATAGCAAAAATTCCATAAATAATGTATTTTTAACATGAACGGCAGATAGGCCCTTTTACAATCTAAAAATCAGTTAGGCCCTTTCAGTTAGGCCCTTTTATCGACGGCAATTTCAGTTAGGCCCTTTTATTTTTTTCTTATTTTTAGCTAATTTTAATTATTCTGGATTATTATTATCGATAATTCAAGGAAAGTTAAAGAGCTACTCAAAATTTTTGGAAAACATGAAAAATAACCCAAATTTACAAAAGGGCCTATCTGATTTGAAGGAAAAATTTCAGTTAGGCCCTTTTATTTTTTCTTAATTTTAGCTAATTTGAAATATTTTGGATTCTATAGTTCAAGGAAAGTTAAAGAACTACTAAAAATTATTGGAAAATATGAAAAATAATCAAAATTTACAAAAGGGCCTATCTGATTTGAAAGGTAATTTTCAGTTAGGCCCTTTTGAATGCAGTTAGGCTCTAAAAGATTATTCAATTTCAGATAGGCCCTTTTAAAATTTATTTAAAATACGGGTAAAATAGCTCTTTTCTCATTGATTAAGGTGTTATGGGATAGCTTAGGTAGATATTGATAGGAATAGTGAAAAATCGGGTTTGTTTACATTTTGCAGATAGGCCCTTTTCAAATGTTACGCTAGATTCTGCTTTGAAAGACATTCTCCCAGTTTTTTTGTTAACATTAGTCCTGTTCAACGACGTAGGTTGAACTTGCTCGAACTTGCTCCATCCCGCTCTTTCCCGTTTGTTGACAAATGGGTAAGAGTAGGATGCAGCAACTTCGAGCAAGTTCAACCTACGTCGTTGAACAGGACTAACGAGCCTGGATAAAATCGATTACAATACTTGCTTCGCAGAAATGTTTTAATTCCAATTTTGACAGGTCTCTTGCTCGATTGGAATGACAGTGACAGTAAATGAATTGTTCCAATTTTGACGTTTCTCCTCTTTGTTTTATCCAGGCTCGTTAGTTTACAGCATTTTTGAACTCGGTAAGCTGATGATCATTTTTGGTGTAGAATCATGCCCTGAGTTCAAAAACGCGAAAGAAAAAATTTACAGTAGAGCGGAAATTTTTTCGACTTTCCATACAAGGTTGATGATTTGAAATCGATTTTTGTTCTATTTTTAAGCAAAGTCGCTCACTTCAAACATCTCATTCTCCGTGATCAATGCTCCGATTGAGCTGAAATTTTTACTGTAACTCGCCCACATATGATATGTCAAACAAACGTCGAGAAAGAATTTTTAGGTTGTTTTTTTCTTAATGAAAAAAATACATTTCTTCAAAATTTTTTGGGAATTTTGCTAAAATTTAAGAAGATCGTCCCTAAAACTCGCCAATATCTTGAATTTCATCAATCTGACGCAAAACCTGTTTTCAGATGGTCAAATGGTATTGTATTCAGCTTTTAATTTATGGAAAAAGATTTAAAATTGGTTGAACAAAACGCAATATATTTTAATTTTAGTAAATTACATATTTTGAAAAGTTGCAAAACTCGACATTAGTCGAAAACTCAAAAACTGTTCTACTTAAATTTTTTTGAAGGTCGGTTTCGAAATCAGCACTAAATTGTGCTTCAAAAATTTTGGTCGTTGACAGAAGTTCACGACTTTCGATTTATTTTGTAAACTTGTGTTGTTAACATTCGTCGCTCAAGTTCGACCCTGGTAAACGAACTGTCAAACATTAAAAGCTGTCAAAATTTTGCACTTCGCGTTGTTGTTCACCCGCAAAGCAGTTTCGTTTGTTCGGATTTTTGCTGAAAATTGCCGGAAAAATCGTCTCGGAGCAGGTAATTATTAGCTAAATAAGTGAAGTGGCATACATAGCGTAGAATAAGTGTGAAATTTAATGATGAATCGTCGATTTCGCGAATAAATTAAGGTTTGAAAGTTTCGTATGTAAGCGGGTGGTAAAAAAATCTGTAATGGCGGCCGTGTCGTGGCGTAAGTGGTAGCGCTAGCGCTAGGTCGGGAGATGCATGTATCGAGCATCCAGCCGATCAAGTCGTACAAAGACAGATGAAGAAAGCTTATTTTGTTTGTTTTTTTTTATACTCATTACATTAGAATACCGTGAATTATGAACAATTTCGTATAAATTTTGTAAAAGGTAATTCTAATATGTATCGAGTCATGGATTATCATTAAAATTTTTAATAACTCGCTGTTTTTTCCGGGATTTTTGATGTTATTTTCTTGACGCAAAATGTACTTACTATTCTAGTAATGTTCTGCCATGTATATTTATAATATGCGAACGAATTCCGCTCGACCTTTACATAGGGTCTGGGACCATTTGGTCAGGAGCACCTATTTTGGGCACTTGATGCTTTAACTTAGTCAATTTTGAACCGATTGGCTAGATTTTTGAAATACGATCAGATACGCACAGTATCTAGCTATGTTCAAAGAATCAAGTCAATCGGTTTAAAATTGACTGAGTTATAGCAGCAAGCAAGTACCCAAAATAGGTGCTCCTGCCTAAATAGTTTTAATTGAGAAAAAAATCCTTGATTACTTGCCTAATTTGATGCTGTTTGGGCATTTGTTTTTGGTAGGCAAGAAAATTTCTATCTTCCACTTAATGGAGAATACAACAACACAGTTGCCCACATTTTTGTTCAAACAGTATCAAATTTGGTAAGAAATTATAATGTCTTTGCTTTTTGCATCATTTCGTTGCAAAAACGGAGAATTTATCATCTTGCCATACAAAATATATGATCATTACTACCTACAAAAACACAAAAAAAACTTCCGAATGTAGTGTTTCCTTTATTCGATTACGTGTGTTCTTTGACGTATGTAGGATGACGAGGTTTCATAAATGTTGTTGGTCCATCAGTCAATCCTGTAATCGTGTTTTCTCTGGCAGGTTACTTTTTGTTCACAGCATTAGTTTCCTTCATTGCTTGAGTTTTGTCTAGGAATATGGAATCCAAAGGGGCATGTTGATTCGGTCTTTAATACTAAAAAGTTTACGTTTTGATGGGAACGATTCCTTATCTGATAGTTTGTTTTCTACCCGAAATTACCTGAAAGTATGCCATCAAAAAAGAGATTGCTGAGATCTCATGATGCTCTATTACTTCAGAGCAGAGATGGAATCCTCCTCAGAGCAATACAAGAGAACAAAAAATCTTCACCACGCTTCCGCATCCAATGCTAGAGCGGCTTCTCTCGGTTTCTTTCACCTTCCTGCTTGCAACTTGTGACATCGAAACATGTGCGGATTTGTTTGCATAAAAAAGTGCGTTTACTCAAAATTGAGGCACTTTGTGCACCGGGAGTTAACATAAATTTGCTTATGCTCAAAAATCAATAATTAACAAGCGTACAAGTATTTATGTATGCAATTGTGTCATGCCATGCGAACGGAACGATCATACCGCGTAAAACGCCGGTGAAATTGTCGATCAACTTTGCGGGAGCCTCAAAAATGATGCACAAAAATGTTTCTCTTTGTGCTGATTTTTTGTGGTTCGATGTTTCTCTTTGTTTTCGCATGCTTCCTCCTTGCGCTACGCTCCCGCACAAACGATAGCGGTGGGAGCGGACAAAGATAAAGAGAACAAAAACATGCATTTGAGGCACATTGCGGGAGCAAATGACAAGCCTGCTTCAGAGCACTATAAATGTACATTGAGCACACAAAAATAAAACTTGTAATATCTTCCAGGATTTTTGAATTTTAACCAGTTTCTCCTGGAGTTTTCCAAGGAGATTCTACAGAATTTCTTACAGTGGTGGTCACGGTGTATTGCTCCCCAGAGCCTCTCCTGTGATTTTCCAGTGTTTATCCCGAGATCTCCACAAGAGTTTCTGTAAGGGTATATTGCAAACACCTTATAAAGGGTATATAAGGGTATATAAAAAACACCTTGTCGCGGAGTTTTTCTAGGGGTTTCTCTTGACAAATTTCCGCGATTTTTTCCGGCGTTCCACTTGGGATTTCCCCAGAAGATCTAGGGAATCCCTAGGATTACTACAGAAGTTATTCCTGAGATTTCTAGTAGAGCTCCTATAAGGATTGTTTAAGGAGTTTTTCACGAGTTTTTTGCAGATTTTCTTGAAGAGTTTCTCCTAGGATTTCTACAGGTATTTCAAATGGAATATTTCCCAAAAGCTCGTGTAGGTTGTTTTTCAAGTTTCAGCTGAGATTTCTCTCGGAGTTTCTTCCGGGACTTTTCTCAGAAGATTCCTTCCGGTGCTGGTCATGGGATGTCTCTCAGAGACATTATCTTATTTTTTCTTATTCTTATTTCCTTCATTCATCGATGCAGTGATTTTTTGCAAGATTCGTTCAAGGAATCTTCTCGGAATTCCTTTCGACATTACTTTTTTCTCTCTCATTAGAGATTTTTCTTTTTTTTTAAGATAGGCTGTTCTTTCGAGCTGTCGGCTGTTCGGGCTCGTTTGGAAGTTGACCATCAATGTCAACTTCTTTTCCCGATCAGCCTAAATAGCTGTGTAGTGTCGGTAGCGGTTGTCTCAATTGGCTAAGAATAACACTACGGACCGCCTGATCCAGTGGTAAGAGTCCACTAAACAGGTGACCCCTAATTCATGGTGTTATGCGGCTTTATGCTTACCGTGCCAAAGAATTAATGGTTAGGGGGGTCTAATAAAAACCTAACCACAAACGGAGCCTGTGGAGAATTAGGGCGTCCTCCACAGTATTACACCCTTACTGCGCTAACCGGTGCAGTGGACCTTGCGTTTCTCCGAGATAATCAGTTGCCCTTCTCAAGTCTCAAATTTGAGGCTAAATAAGAGCAGGGTTATTCAAATGTTGTTGATTAGCTTACACTAGTACATATATGGGTTCGCTTAATGCGTTTTTGCCATTGGCTTTTTTCAATTGACCCCGATTTGGTTCGTCGTTGATGTTTCCTCTTTGTGCTGTGATTGTGAAGAGTGTAATCCTGTCTAGTTTGGGTAGTGGCTACGGCTAGGAAACCATAGATCAATTTTCAGCGTAAATAGCGTGTGTAGCCCAAGTGGCTTTACTTCAAAAAGTTCATTTTCGTAGGATGACTTCTGTATAGGTTACCTTGTGAAACCAGTTTTGCTTTTTTCATTATGGATGAAGTGTCGTGCCTCGAGCATGCTATATTTTAGAATAACGTTAACAGTATGTTTCAAGGATGCCTTCAGGTAAATGATGGAATTGGCTTGTATGTATGGCGACGGCACAAATGTCCCGAATGGAGGATAACGTGCCTCTGGAGCCGGCCATCTGATACCTGATAAACTACTAACTACTACTAACTACTCTCTCATCAGAGATTTTTCTTTCTTTTAAAGATAGGCTGTTCTTTCGAGCTATGTACACCCGAGCAGGGAATGAAAACTAATTGAAAACAAATTGAGTTATTTAGATATCGCGAATTTTGATAACAAAGTGAGTTTTCATTTTGTATGACTTAAGTGTTAACATAACAAAAATGATAACAAAATAATGTGCTGAAATATCTAATTGAAATCAGAATGAGTTCTCATTGATAACAAATTGATATCTCATTTTGTTATCTACATTTAACGACTTGATATCATACGCAGTTCTCAGGGAGTTATCAAATCTAAAGGGTAATAACTAAAAATTAATTACAAATTTACTATTAATTTGATATTTTATTAGGCATTAATTTACATGAATAAGTATAAATTTAAATAAGATTTTATTTTAAATTTAAAAGCATCTCGTGATTGTAAACTTGTTTTGTTTGATACGATATCATCAGAATATGGCACCTATTGATGGCGTAGTATTATCGATTGTAATGTAACATTAACATTTCATCAACAGTCATCCCTAACTTGGAGCCTAAACAAAGAAATATTGTTTGGAAATCGGATATGATATCCTCATAGATATGCAGCACAACTATACCATGATTCAACTAAAAGATTAATGATGGGCATTGAAGTGACAAAGAAAAGTAAATTTGGAGTCAAAGGACAACTGCCCTTAATATGTTTGTATTGGTCATTATATTTCAGATTTTCCTTCTGATTATATGCACTGCAGCAAAACAAATGTGGGAGATATTCACATCCCAGAGCCACAGGCATCGGGACTCAAATTGAATGACATCGAGCAACGAATTGAGTCGCATTCGGCTTTTCAGTTTTTCCTCGTTACCCGGGGAAAATGATGACATTCAAAAAGTAAGGCATCCGATAGGAAAAATATTTTACTACAATAATTCTATCGGGTATGGCATAATGTCGTTTGGCATAGTCTTTTGGCATAATGGCCAAATGGCATAATCTGGCATAATAGTCGATTGGTAAAATGGCCGTTTGGCATAACAATAAGTGAAATGGCATTCATCATTTTCATGCATGATAAATCAGGCCAAACATTTCAATAGGTCCTATCTGCATTTGAGAGGCTCTCTTTGTTCACTTTCTCTTTCAATTATTACAAAGTAATGGTACACTTTTCAACTACTTTTGCAGTACAAATCAAAAGACGATTGTTTTGACCATCGTTCAATGCAAAGAGACAATCATAATACAAATAAACAGCTGAGATATTAACGAAAGAGAGGGAAACCAAAGAGAGCCTCTCTTCTGCAGATAGGACCTTTAGACATGTTTGGCCTGAAATATCTGTGTTATTTTCAAAACTTCAAATATCACGAGATTCATCATTTTGGTACGGAGCTACAATGAATCCTTTTTCGCGCGAGAATATTTTATAAAAGTAAAGTATGTGACCTTCAACAGTAGAATGACCGTGAATTACTTCGGTTGGCCATTAACCTGGTACACGGTTTATATGGGAAAATATAAAAAATGGAAAAACTCCAACTCCTGTATACTTTTTGAGTTCCATTTTGGTCCCATATCAACTGTGCAAAATTTCAGATCGAAAAAACTATATTTTAGCGCCCGCCATTATTAGTTTTCCATACGATTTACTATAAGGAAAATTTACTTCTTCAAAGAAAAATCACTTGAGGTCACCCATTGATCTCTAAAAATAAGTCGTTGAATGATTTCTGTAGATAACTTTACGAGGAATCAGACTTCCGAAGACCGCAAAGCGATGCGACGTTCGTGGAAAAAGTTATTAAGCCTTACCCGATCGATAAAATGACCTGATTTTGTTGTTTATTGTTATTCCTTACATGTTAAACAGCGTTGGCATGCCATTCGGTTTTCAGTGAATAACTTTCTCCACGTGCCTTAGATCGCTTTGAGGTTTTCGGAGGGTTTGTTCCTCGTAATATTTCCAACAGAAATCATTCATCGATATATTTTTAGGGATTAAGGGGCAACTTGTGGCGATTTTTCTTTGAAAAAGTGATTTTTCCCATAGTAAATCGTATGAAAACTTAAAACGGCTGGCGCTAAAATATAGTTTCTCCGATCGAGCTGAAATTTTGCACAGTTGATATGGGGCCAAAATGGAACTCAAAAAGTGTACAGGAGTAAAATGTCTTTTTATGTCCCACGCTATTGGCCATATCTAACTTCATTTGCCTTTAATATAGCATTTAAAAATTTAAAAATATTTGGCAATATGTTTAGATTGAAATAACTGATATCTGAAAACTTTCGTATTCTGGGTGGTTTTGTTCTCTTCGTCATGGAAGGCTTTTTGAAACCTGTTGAATTCAAAGTTGGCCTCAAATCTTTCCCAACCAAGCTGAGCTATACAACCAAGTTTCAGGTAACTTGGCCGATGAATACCCCCTCATAACAAAGAGAACAAACCTGTCGATAATATTCAGTCACCCTAAAAAGACTTACTAAAGTTCAAGTCAATTTAAATCAATAGCATGACCATTACCCAGAATCAGCAAATTATAAATTTTGTGTCTTGGAAATGAACCAGCCGCGGGCTGAAAATCTCCTTAATAATAATAATAATAATTTTGTGTCAATATGTAAGTAAAATACTCTGGTAGATTTAACAAATATTTTGTGAATATAATTAATATTAATAAAGCAAATTAAACCTTTTTTGAATTTTTGAAATCAAATCTTGTTATCATTGAGTTTTTGAAATGATAGCACAATGATATCTCAATTGATGATGATGATGATGATGATGATGATTGTGTACCCACCATCAGCGCAAGGATTACCTATGGCTGCAGAGTCATACCGGAAGGGAATGATCTACCTGATGGTTTGTTGTAGCAGGGTAAGCTAAATTTACTGGAGACCTTCGGAAGACAACACGATGGTTGTTATCTCGTGACAAAGTCTGGCCACCCCACGAACATTTGTCCAGAAACCAGTTCATTTAGCTTCCTTAGGCTACCCCTCCCAATATCGCAAGTATCATATAATATGAATATATTTAATTATATAATTGACCAATTACCTGATTTTACCTGAAACAATAAATATTATGATTATGATACATAGAATGTTAATTGACTTACATTACAATTTCAACTTTATTTACCTGAACAGCGCTGAAACAAATCGTTATTTTATTAAAGTTAAAGTTAAAATCAAGCAAATAACACTGAAAAATTGCATATTAGTAGTGAAAAAACAAAACACAGAAAAGTAAACCAAATTTTGATCTTATAATTTTCCTGCATTTAAACCAAGCTGGAAAATTTCGAAATCAAAATTGGTTATGGTAGATCTTACGCCGTAACGCACCATTATAAGGTGATCTACCCACGTTACGGGTAAGATGATATCTCAATGAATGATATCTCAATTTGATATTAAATAAAAACAATTCGGAAAGAAAACTTATTTTGATTTCATTTTGTTATCAATAACAAAATGAGTTATCAATTTGTTATAGGTTTGTTCTCATTCCCTGCTCGGGCATATATCATTAGCAACTCATTCAACTAGAATGCTATGCTGTAATATTGGCGGCCACACCACAAACTCTTATCATCAGAGGTTTTTCCTTATTTTGAAAATAGGCTGTTCTTTCAAGGTACACATAACTGGACCACATACCATAATCAAACCATTCAACTAGGCTGCTCAATACCCGTCCTTAGAATTAAAGTCATTCAATTCAATAACTTCATTTCGTGAAAGTGATCATTCCGGAAAATGTCATTCCGGGAAATGGCATTCCGGGAGATGTGACACCACCGTTGAAAGTGTATTTAAGGATCAGAATGTAAAAATAGTACAAAAGATTGCTGAAATGAATATAAATTGAAAAAAATATCGGAAAGATTCAAATTGTGAGACACTTTGGGCATGAACGGGTTAAGCAAATCACACAAATTCGTAGGTGCTTATTCCTAGACCGCTGTTATGAGGGTTAAGCACTCATCTTCGAAGTGATAAACTAATTATCGAAAGCAGCTTCCTGATAGCAGCTTCAATGCTGGAATTTATTTATTTATTCTATGTACATTTACATTAGTTATAATAAACTAACTTACATTTTCGTATTTAAGTTAATCGATTTTTCGAAGTGCTACTTCTTCACCCAACAATATTGTATATTGTACATAAATCAGTGTTGCCAGTTTCACGGAAAAACATCACAATCGCTAAGACTAATATCTAACCCTTAGACACGATTAACGCAATTCTACAGCTGACGAGAGCTGTCCTTTTCCTTGCCATTTCCTTGCGACAGTTGAAGGATGAAGGGAAGATAGGAACACATAAGAAAAATGTAGAAAAGAAATGTTTATTAGCAGTAAGCATTGAAAAAGAAATAGAATACAAAAATAAAACAAACTACATCAAATCTTGATTCTGGAATGTTCCTACAATCCTGCCTGGTTGATGTAGTCTAGGTATCATGTAGGTAGGAAAATTACATTCTGAAGTGCTCTACCCATGCTGTTAGAGTTCAACAACTCTAAGATTATGCTAAAAGTTCTTTTAATTCATTACATGAAAAAAATGTCTTTGAACTTAATAAGAAAAAATGTATCAACTGAAAGCTTGATTGCTGAAAAGTATTTCCAAACTTTTTCAGAAATTTGCTCTAATTAGGTGTGAAAATTGAAGGTAAGGTGTCACCCAAGAAGTGGTTAAAATTTGATCAATCAAGAGTCCTTTCCAAATGAATTAGTTTCGGATCCAGCATATACGTATTGTATATTGTATATAAATCAGTGTTGCCAGTTTCACGGAAAAAACACAACCGCTTCCTTTCCGTCTGTTGCCAAAGCGCAAATATCCGAGACTAATATCTGACCCTTAGACACGATTAACGCAGAGAAGAAATGTTTATTAGCAGTATTCCAATGCTTATAAATAGAATACAAAAAAAAAAACGAAACTATGTACATCAAATCGTGGAATTTTCCTACATTTCTGCCTGAGTGCCTGGTTGATGTAGACTAGGTATCATGTAGGTAGAAAAATAACAAGATCATAATTTGATGTGATAGATCTTTCGCCGTAACGCACTATTCCGAAGTGTTCTACCCATGTTCTAAGAGATTAACAACTCTAAGATTATGCTAAACGTTATTTTAATTCATTACATGGAAAAATGTCTTTGAACTGAATAAGAAAAAAATATATCACCTAAAAGCTTGATTGCTGAAAAGTATTTCCAAACTGTTTCAGAATTTTGCTCTCATTAAGTGTGAAAATTGAAGGTGAGGTATTACCCAAAAAATGGTTAAAATTTGATCAGTCAAGAGTCCTTTCCAAATGAATGAGTTTGGGATCCAGCATATACGTAGGTCTACTGTTGAATTACTAGCACGCAAATACTCAATGGAAAACCCATTGTTTTTGGTACGTATTCCGATGCAGACCTGCTTATTCGTTAATCCTCAAAGGTGCTTTTCTAAGTTTAATAGTTAGTAACGATACAGGAGATACTTCGGTAAGTATGCAAACGGTAACCAATAATGAACCTTTTCAACAATTATCAGCCTTAAATGAAAGTGTACAGTAAATTTATCTAATAAAACAAGATATTGCTTCGTTGTATAACAGTTTACCATTCTTCTTGCTTCTATTCCCTACAGATAATTGAAAATCTCTGTATGCAAAACCTACCCGCGCTCATTGATTGATTGAACAAAACTTTACCCAAAAAACCTTAACAGTCAAGCGTCTGTGTTCCGAGAGCGTATACAGTGCGCAGTGTTTGTGAAAGAGAGAGTGTGTGTGCCCCAGTACTGGTGTCACAGCTTCTGGCCGACGAGGTACCAAGGTTTGTGGCTAATCTAACGAACTTCAGAACCCGACTGCTATCGGGTTCTGGATTCGCACTAGCGTTAGCACAGTTGAGCCTTGTCGTCGAAAATTGGAGGAAAAAAATCATCCCGATCGTTAAGTGAATCCAACAAGTGAAGTGAGCTTGAGAGAGAGTGTGAAGCGACGAAAGTGAAGGATCGAAGCAGAACTAAAACTATTACCAAAGGAGAAGTACCAGTGCTGCCATCTCTGTTGGACAGCGGTGAGATCGGTGCAGCAAGATGGACGAGGAAGTCGGACGGATCGGAGGAGGGAGTAACGATAATGTAGCGAGGAATCAGGTAACTATCGTTCAATTTAAATGAGTTTTGATCAAGATTGATCAACCCGACTTTTTTTTCGTTTGTTTGCATATCTTGAGAAGCAGACCCCGTTCGTTAAAGGCACGAGGCGGTAAGTTTCGAGCCGAGGAGATGGAGCAGGACCGCCTGGGAGGTGAAATTCAGTGAAAGAACAAACGTGTCGATCCGAATTAAACTTTGCGTTTGATTTGCTCAATTTTAAAATTTTGAAAAGTGCTCGGTTCTGTTGTTTATGTCAAAGTTGAATTCGCAGTGATTTGTACGAAGTGTTGAGTGATAAAGTTACAGTGGACAGTTAAAAGTGATGAAAGTGTCATTCATAAAAAAGGGGATCCTTTAGTACAGTGTACGTAGTAATTTCTAACAAAAGTCTTTTGTTTTGTTAACTCATTTCCACAGACCGAGATCGATATCGAGAAACATGTGCTCAGTACCACGGTCAAGCTTTCCGACAATACGGAAGCAAAGGTGTTCAGCCGCAACGGGCGAAACAGGGAAGATCAGTTTGTCTACTCCTGTCATCTTTGCGGAGTTACCAATCTGCCGGGAGAGCGCGTCCTACAGACGCATATCGCCGGTAGGAAGCATCGAACCCGGCTAAGTTTGCCCTCGATTGATGCGGAACAATTCCGCAACTCGGTTGCACCCAAGATCGCGCCTAAAAGTAAGTCGGGATCATGCGTGTCATATTCTAGATATTTCTTTCAATCTTAACTTGTTTGAAATTTTATAGTACAAATGCACATTGCTCCGGGGGAACCAGTTCCGCCGGGCATGGAGAATGAAGTGAAACCGGTAGCGGAACTTCAGGCCACCATTGATCGGTTCAAGGAAGGACCGATGGTTGGTCTGGAGTACATCATGGAGCTGACCACTGCGGGCGCGAAGGAAGCCAGCTATCATTGCGTGCTGTGTGACAAGAAAGGTGATCCTAGAACCATTGTTGTCCACATTACCAACTACATTCATCGCATGAAGTTCTTGGTGAGTTAGTCTCAAAATGACTTGGAAGTGTGATCTACTGTAATTCTAAACCCTTCTCCAGGAAAAGCACTATCCGACCGTGGTCAACGAGTTGGTTCCCTATCGTGGCCAACGTGGGGCTACCAAGGAGATCATTTCCCGAGTTATCCAGACAGTTTGCGAAGCCATCGAAGATCACCATGGTCGGCTGACGCCCTACGTACACGAAAGTGGCGACTATGCTCGCAACAAGATGAAGTACCTACAGGAGGTACTCTTTGATAAGCACTTTGACGAACGAACCGGACCCAAGTTCGTCGAAGTGATCGACAAAAAGATGCTCCAGGAGGAGATTGCGGCAATCAACGGGACGCTGACTGCCGAGCTGACTCGCGATCCTTCTCCACCGGTGGTGCAAGCTCCGCAGAAAAAAACCCGCCCAGCTCGGGCCGATCGCAAGAGTTTGGATTCGATCTCCAGCGCGGACTCGGTTCAGAGCATTTCGTCTGAGTAAGTAGTTTTGTTCGGATCGCGTGACCGTCGGTTTATATGTTTGATGAAAATATGTCAACATTTTTTTTATAATTAAGATTTGTCCTAAACTAGCTAAGAGTTCGATGCGCACACATTTTGCTTGAAAGTCACTATGAGTTATTTTCGCATTCTACATTCGTTTGATGATCTACCGAAACATTGAACAATACTTTTTTGACACTTTTGCAATACTTATTTAGCTTAAAGGCGATTTCTTCACCCTGACTTAAGCGTTAAACCAGGTTTAACTATATGGGTAAGCCTAGCATACCGGTTAAGCCGAGGTGAAGAAATCGACCCTTAAAGTCACAAAGTTACAGCTGAAACCTTGATCCGGATCTGGTCAAAATCTTGGTCCGGATTTTCCCGAATTTTTAGACTATCCCAGAATCTTGATTCAATGGTTTCATACTAATCCGAAACTTTGATCCGGACAAGCTCAATGCGTTCTACTGGATCGGCCCAAACCTTGGTATTCACTAGCTTGAAGCCTTGATCCTGAATAGCTTGAAACTTTGATTCCGATTAGTAGGGACAATGGAAATTCGCGGCAAAATTTCTGAAATTTCGCGGGTGACCTTTCTGAAAAGCTTAAAGATTCGCGGAATTTCGCGCTCCTTCGTTTTTGACCGTATAAATGTAAAAAAAACGCAATTTTGGGTATAAGAAAACTTGACGTCATAGAATGTGGTTAGTGATAAGCAGGAAAATAATAAAGGTAGTAAAATTTCACAAAGAAACAGCCTAACTGTAAATCTGAATATCTATAATGCTCATATGGACAGAGTTCTGAACGGTAAAAATCTTGGAAAGATCCGAAAATTTGATTGAAAAACTTAAGATTTCAAGAACATTTATAAGGTTTTTCGTCAATTTATGCAAATTTCGCGGTATTTCGCAGAATTTTCCAAATTTTGCGGCCGACACTCAATTTCGCGGATTTCGCGGCTTCCGCGAAATCGCGAATTTCCATTGTCCCTACCGATTAGGTCAAAACAATGATCCAAACTACTCGAAACCTTGATCCGGACTATGCTGAAACTTTGATCCGGAATAATCCGAAATTTTGGGCTGAAATAACCGGAAACCTTGGTACAAATTAGCTTGAAATCTTGGTCCTCAATTGCTCTAAACACTGCTCCGGACTCTCTCAGAAACGTTGGTCCGGACTAGCCCCAAGCCGTGAACAGTTTTAGCCCCAAACCTTAATTTGGGATAACTCCAAACCTTGATTCGGAGTAGCCCAAAAGCTTGGCTTGGAGTCGTCCAAAACCTTCGTCTGTACAAGGCCTGAACTTTGGTCCAAGCTTGCTTTAGACATTGGTTCGGACTCGCCCCAAAACCTTAATCAGTATTACACTCAAACTTTGTTTAGATCGTTATTGTTCGAAACATCGACCCAGACTAGCTCGAATCCTTGGTTCGGAGTATTTCAAAACAATAAGCCGGATTAGCTCAAAACTTTGGTCCGAGTACCTTGGTCTAGACTAGCCCAAAACGAGGACCCAAGACTTTTTTCCTCACTATTGGTCCAAATTACCCAGAAACCTTGATCTACGCTAGGTTGAAACTATATCCGGACTAGCTCGAAACATTGATCTGGCCTATCCCGAAACCTTAATCTGGACCAGCTCGATGCCTTGGTATTGATTCGGATTAGCTCCAGAATTCGATCTGGATTTGCTCAAATCGTTGGTCCTGACTAGCTCAAAATTTGGTTCCGAACTAGCCCAAAACTTTGATCTGGACTAACCCCAAACATTTATTCGGTCTACCTCCAAACCTTGATCCGGACTAAGTCAAAACCTCCGTCCGGATTAGCCCGTAAAGGCTCGTTTCCATTTGGTAAGTACTGTGTAAAATGATAGGACAAGTGTACACGTAAAACTTTCTCAAACAAAATTACTCTATAGCGCAGAGGGAAACGCCATGGGACCGGCAACGGAACGGCAATGGTGGAATCTTTCTAATGTTACTTCAAAAGTTTCTTTATGCTTCAGGTGTTCTAGGAAAATTCGACTAGGAGATGCTAAGGAATTATATGGTGAATGATGGATATTCCCCGGGAATATCTCCAGGAGTTTCTCCAAAAGTTCCTTGGGAAATCCTTAAGGATTTTCAGGGAAATTTCTTCAGGAATTCCTCGGGAATTTCTCCAGGAGTGCCTGGGGAATTCCTTCAGCATTTCCTTGAAAATTCCTGCAGGAGCTCTTCGGAGAGTGGTGCAGGAGTTTCCTGGGAATTTTTCCGGGAGTTGATCGAGAATTCTTGCAGGAATTCCTGGAATTCCTCAAAGAGTTTCACGGGAATTCCTCAAGGAGCTTCTCGGAAATTCCTACAAGAGTTCCTCGGGAGTACCTCCAGAAGGTCCACGGGAATTGCTCCTGGAGTTCCTCGTGATTTCCTTCAGAAGTTCTTCGGTAATTTCTTCAGCGGTTCCACGGCATTTATTCCAGGAGTTCCCTGGGAAGTCGTCCAGAAGTTCCCAGCGAATGCTTCCAGGAATTGCCCGTGAATTTCTGCAGAACTTCCTTGGGAATTTATCCAGGACTTCTTCTCTATGGAATTCTTCCAGGTGTTTTTGTTTTTTCAAAAGTTCCTCGGAAATTCATCCAGGAGCTCCATTGGAATTCCTCGGGAGTTTCTTCGGGAGGACTTCGGGTTTTTTCCGGGAGTACCTTGGCATTTTTTTAGAAGTTTCTTGGGGATTCCTCCAGAACTTTCTCGAAAACTTCTCCACAAGTTCCCAGGAAATTTCTCGAGGAATTCCACGCGAATTTCAGCATAAGTACCTTGGGTAATTTTTCCGAAGTTCTTCGAGAATTTTTCCAGCAGTTCTGCCAGAAGTTCCTTGGAAATTCATCCACGGAATTCCTCTATAACTTCAAGAATTCTTTCAGGAGTTTTTTTAGACTTCACAGAAACTCATTCAGGATATCCATGGGTCATTCTGCAGGAGTTTCCCGGAGATTTATCAAGAATTTTCTCAGGAGTTTCTCCAAGAGCTCCATGTGAATTCTTCAAGGTGTTTCCCAGAAATTTCTCCAGGAGTTCCTCGGGAATACCTCAAGAAGTTCCAAGAGAATTCCTTCAGGAGTTCCTCGGGAATTTCCCCAAGAGCTCCTCGGGAATTCCTCCAGGAGTTTCACGGGAGTACCTTAAGAAATTTTTCTGAAATTCCTCGGAAAGATCTCCAGGACTTCCTCGGGAATTTCCACATTTCCCATCCTCGGCAGGGATGGGAACACTCACATGGAAAGAGTTGCACTCACTTTCTATTTTTTCATCTCAGAAGCATGCTATCAGAACAGTGTATGGAGCACTTTTACCTTGTGGTTTTATCTCAAACTTTTCCGAATAAAGTAAGGGTCGCACACGCATACCAAAGTCGTGAAAGAGCGTTGTAGGCAACTCTCCACGAGATGAGTGTAATTTGCATTCACCTCGTGGAGACTCGTCTTCATGGCCCTCTCACGACTTTGGTATGCGTGTACGACACTTGATGTGTTCGGCAAAGTTTTAGCTAAAACCACTAGGTAAAAGTGCTCCATACACTGTTTTTTTAAAGGAAGCTTCTGAACTTAGAAAATACCAACTGAATGTAACTTTTTCCAAGTGAGTGTTCCCATCTCTGGCCCTCGGCAACGTTCCCAGGAAATCCCTGGCAACTTTTCCAGAAGCTTACAGGAAATTGTTTCATAATTTCCTCCGGAATTCTTCAAGATTTCCTCAGGAAGTTCTCAGGGAATTTCTCAATGAGTTCCTCGAATACCTCCTGGAGTTCCTCGGGCGTTGCTTCAGGAGTTCCCTGGATTTCTTCTAGAAAGAGCTTGGGAAGTTCGCCACGAGTTACTTGGAAAATGCTGCGGAAGTTTTACATGAATTCATTCAGAAGCTCCTCGGGAATATATCCAGGAATTCTTAAAAAAAATCTTCCAGGAGAATTCTTGGAAGAATTTCTAAGGAAACTCCGAAAAACTCCTATAGGAATTCCTGAGAAATTTCCGAGGAAATCCCAAGGAACTCCTGGAGGAATTCCCGGTGACTTCCTGGAGGAATTCTCGGAGAACTCCTGGGGAAATTCCTGGAGGAATAGCCGGAGAACTCCTGGAGGTATTCTCGGAGAATTTTTGGAAGAATTTTTGGGGAACTCCTGGAGAAATTCCCGGGGAACTCCTTAAGGAATTCCCAGAACATTCCTGGAGGAGTGCTCGGGAAACTCCTGGAGGAATTCCCGGGGAACTCTGAAGGATTTGTTTGTGCGGAACTCGTGCAAATATTTTTAGGGAACTGCTGGATGAGTTTCTGGGCATTATTAATAGAGGACTTTTTGGGGAAATCTTGAACTTCTAAAATAAATTTCGTGGAAATCCTAGAGAGAATTTCGGGATGATTGATACAAGAATTATATGGAGGGGTTTGGACAAAAATGTTGGAGGAATTCTTGGAGAATTTCTTGAAATATCCCGTTTAATTCAAGGATTCAAGGATGTATTCTTGGGGAAGCAATGGAGGTATTCCCGGGGGCTCCTGTAGGAATTTTTTCTAAGAACTCTTAGAGGAGTTCTCGTGGAACTCCTTTATGACTTCCTGGGGTACTTCTGGAAGAAGTTCTGTGTAGATTCTGAAGAAATTCCTAGGGTTATTATGGAGGAATTTACGGAAAACTTATGAATTCTTAGAGAACTGCTTAAGACAGAATTCTGAGATAACTCTAAGAGGAAACCCAGAAAGCACTTCTGGAAGAATCTCAAAAGAAACTGTTGTAGAAATCCCTAAACAATTTTGGGAGCTCTTGAAGGAACTACTAGAAAAGTGAGAATTAGCATAAGTTAAAATACACGTTAATAAAAACAAAAAAAGGAACTACTGGAAGAGTTTCAGAAGCATAACAAAACAATTTGGGGCATTTCCAGGAGAAACTATTTAGGAAAATCCACAGGAATGAATCACACATGGAACTCCTGTTGGAATTGTCAATTTTATTGTTCTTCACATTCTTCTTACTGCATTGTTTCGCTAAAATGCTGTCAGTTAAACAAATGTCAAAATTATTTACGGAAAAAGGAGGAATTTTAATTGTGCGCTCTGCTTGGGAACGGAAAACTTACCATAACATTGATCTAAACTAGCTTTGAAACCTTGATCCCGACGAGCTCTAAAGCTTAGTACGAACTAGTCTGAGTCCTTGGTCATGACCAGCTCAGAACTTTAATCCAAACTAGCTCAAAACCTTGGTCTGGCCTAGCACAAATCTAGGGCCCTAATAACCCCATTTTTTTATTCGAATTAGCCTGAAACATTGATCGGGACTAGCCCAAAACTTTAGTACTCGTTCAAAACCTTGGTCTAGACTAACCCATAACGAGGATCAAAGACCTTGTTTCTAACTAACCTGAAATATTGGTCCAATCTTTCCAGAAACTTTGGTCTTGGCTAGGTTGAAATTTTCCGGACTAGCTCAAAACATTGATCTGGATTATCATGAAACCTTCATCTACACTAGCTTAATACCTTGGTCCTAACTTGCCCCAAACCTTGATTCGGATTAGCTTAAAAACTCGAACCGAACTATCCTCAATCTTTAGTTCTGAATATATCAAAATTTTGGTCCGGACTAGCGCCAAGCCTTTATTCGGGCTAGGTTCAATACTTGGTCCGGACTAGTCCAAAATCTCCGTCCGGATTAGCCCGAAACATTGGTTTAGCCTAACTGAAAACTTTGATCCTGTCGAGCCCTTAAGTTTGATCCGAACTAGTCTAATTCCTTGGTCATGACTAGCTCGGAACTTAGGTCTGGACTAGCCCTAAACCTTTATTCGGACTAGCACCAAACCTCGATCCGCACAAGTCCAAAACTTCCGTCCGGATTAACCTGAAACATTGATCCAAACTAGCCGAAACCCTTGATCCCAACAAGTGCTAAAGTTTGGCCCGAATTAGCCTAAGTTCTCTGTCATGACTAGCCCGGACCTTTGATCTGAACTAACCCGAAACCTTGGTCCGGCACAGCGCAAATCTAGGGCCCTAATAAGCCCGATTTTTTTATTCGAATTAGCCTGAAACATTGATCGGGACTAGCCCAAAACCTTAGTACTCTTCCAAAACCTTGTTTCATTGGTCCAATCTACCCAGAAATCTTGGTCTTGACTTTACCCGGACTTGCTCAAAACATTGATCTGGACTAACACGATACCTAGCCCCAAAACTTTGTTCTGAACTATCCCAAAACCTTGATCTGGATTAACCCCAAACCTTAGGTTAGGTCCAAACCTTGAAGATTTTGGTCTGTCCTTTAACGAATCCTTGGTTTAACCAAAAGTAACACTTTAATTCGAAGTTGTCCCGCATGACCCGAATCTTGGTGGAAATTATACGAAACCTTAATTTAGGCTTCGGACTTCAGGTTAGATTTGTCCGTAGTCTCGTTTAGGACTTGGGGAACGTTCAAAAATTACGTCCAACTTTTGGGGGAGGGGGGGGGGTCTAGGAAAGTGTGACAGTACGTGTATTTGGTATAGGAAAATAGCGTGACAGAGGGGGGAGGGGGGGGGTCTAGAAATCTCGAAAAACGATGGACGTAATATTTGAACCTTCCCTTGTCGTGAGCCTTGATCCGAACTTCCGCGGAGTCGAGGAATTGAACGCTCTTGACATCTCGGCAGGGGTTTCTCCGAATGTTGACTTGATACTGTCAGAAACCTTAGTCTGAATTTGTCTATTCCTCAATCCGAACTTGCCTTTGTACCTTGATCTTGACTTAGCCCTTAAACTGGATTATAATTTGCCAAAAACCTCAATTCAAACTCCGGAGCTTCGGATTGGCCTTAACAGAGCTTCCGTTCGAACTTGCACGGATCCGCAGTTGGTGGAAAACCTCGGTCTCTCCATACAGACCCTAGATTATCATCCGAAATTGTTCGCTAAGCAACTCCCGTTTCTTCTCTTCCTTTTCCAGGGATTCCCCCAGCAAAGGCGTACCCCGAACTAGACCGCCGCAGCGCAATCGCCCTTCCCATCTATCGCCAGCCTCGGCTCGAGATCGTCGCCGTAGTCCCCCGGAACGGCGTCGCAGTCCCTTCGGTCGACGCAGTCCCCCGATCCGTCGCCGCAGTCCACAGCCATTCCGGCGTAGCCCTCCGATTCGCGGCCGCTACAGCAGAAGTCCACCGCCGCGACGTCGATCGCGTAGCCCGCCTCCGCGCAGGCGAGGATCCCGCAGTCCCGTACGCAGACGTAGCCCGCTCAGCCGACATGATCGTTCCCCCTTACGGTTCGGCGATCGGAAGTCTCGGTCACCTCTACCCGACAAACGTAAAGCGCTGCCGACCCCGAAGGAGCTCTCACTGCAAGCGTCGGAAATTGCCCACGAGCGGTACAAGTGGGAGAAGTATCGATGCTCACTGGAGATTGCCGTGGCACAGATAGAAAAGACGTTCAAGGAGCACGAGAAAAATCCGGAAAAGCACCCAATGTACCCAGAGGAATGGAAAAAGTTCTGGAACCGACGGTACAAGGAACTGCAGGCCGAGAAGAAGGATCCGTCGAAGCATGATTTTAAACCCGAATGGATCGGATTCTGGACGAAGAGGATGAAGGAACTGCACGATGAAGAGATCGACAAGAAAAAAGCGGAGATAAAGAAGAGATTGAACTTGCCGGACGACGATTCGGAGAAGGGTAAGAGTTTGAAGGAGCAGTACAAGGTGAAGGTCACCAAGAAGAAGCAACTGGCTACGGAGCCAATCGATTCGAGTGAAGACGAAAAAATGAGCGTCAAGTCGTTCAAGCAGAAGAGTAGTCGAGTGAAGCGATCGAGAAGTCCCATCAGCGACGATGACTTTGAAGAGACGTCACGCCATAGCAGCCGACGCTTCAGTAGGGAACGCGAAAGACAGCGACCCCATTACAGAGTATCGTCGTATAGCCAAGAACAGCAGGATTACGATGATTGGGCGAAGAACTATTACGGACCTAATAAGAAGGTGTTTGTTAGAAGCGAATTCGATACTGAAGACACAAGTCCGCTCAACTTCGTGGCAGTCTGTCGCCTCTTGACCGCATTGGAAGACTACCTTGGTAGTCTGGGACCGAAAGTGATTGACTTGCTTTCCAAGTCGCTAGCACTGGAGAAGGTCAAAGCAAACTCAGCGGATGAGCTATTGCTGAATGAGGACAACTGCATGTTCCTGGAAACGGTCAAAGAGAAGCTCAAGGGACATTTGATGGCCGATATGGTTGAACCGCAGAAGATTGCCCCGATTAAGAAGGCGATCAAGAACATAGCCAGCTTGATCCATGAAGCTTCCAAGAAGGAGAGAGTTCAGCAGCCGGAGGAAGTATCAAACTCGGCGGCGATGGCAAGTACTTCGGATGGAGGAGTAGATAAGGCAGCCATTGCATCGAAATTGGCTGCGGCGCTGGTTGCACAAGGCAAGACTGACTTCACTAGCGACGAGTTGGAACAGTTGATCAACGTGTACGTTGCGATGGCCGAGAAATCAAAGGAGAAGGACGCACCGGTTACGACCAGTAGTTTCCTGAACGAAGTATCTGGCCCTTCGGCGGCAAAGAACGACGTGGAGAACAAACCGGAGAATTCATCACGTCGTTCGGAAGAACCTGTTGACGATGGAAACGCGTTGGAAGGTCTCACGGACTCAGATCTGCAAACGTTACTCCAAAACTTCAAGGATCTCTCGAGCGAAGAACAGTTGCATTTAATTTCGCATCTTAAAAAGCTAGAAAAGACTGACCCGGTGAGGGTGGAAAAGTTGCGCAGATATGTTAATCTGGATGATAAGCCTAGCGAACGACCGAGGGATGATTACTATGATGAAGATTTACCAGATCAGAACTACCATGAGGACGATAATAGAGCGGACTTCCAGGAAGACGAGCTTGACTTCAACTCTGGAGTAAATCAGAATGATCAGAGGAAACCTCTGGTATCCGGCTATGGAGATGACTCTCCTGATGAATTTGCTCAAAAGAAGCTGATCGATTCGGAAGATGAAGACGATTACGATTACGATGACGTAGTTCGAGCAGCTTCCAAGAACATCGTTGCTCCACCGTTGAACAGCAATAGCAACAGCATGATGGGTTCGAACCGTCGAAACGACTTTGCCAGTGATAACTTTGATGGAAATTCCAACTTTTCACGAGCAAGCAACGAGAAGAGTACTGCGTTAGACACACAAAACATTATAGCGAATCTGATGGGTTCTCTCCCGAAACCGGGGTCTTCCCAGACCTCCCAACCAAGCTACGGAAGCCCCATTTCCACCATCGGTCAACCGGACAAGCCACGTCCAAGCATCTACGACGGCTCCAATCCGGCCTATGGTAGCAATCCGTACGGAACCAATTCCTCTAGCCACGCGTCCGGCCCTGGCCATCCTCCTGGCAACTTCATGAATCAACAGAACCGTCCCCAGTTTGCTCCGATCCAGACGGCCAACACCAGCCTGAACAGCATGCCGTACTACTATCAACAGCAGATGCGAGCCCAGCAGCAGCAGCAACAGCATCAGCCACCGCAGATGTCGCAGCAATCGCAAATTAATGCCTTCGGAGGCGGAGGACGACCGCCACGACCGCAGATGCAGAGTACCTTCCCCTGGCAGCAGAATGCCACCCAGCGGCAGCCTGCGCCGGGACCTTCGCCGTACCAACAACAACAGCAGCAGCAACAGTACGGCAACAACAGCTACTACTGAATGGTTCTACATTGAATCGTAATGTAGAATTAGGTCCTATTGCTTGAAGGTAAATATTTTATGTTTATTGAGATAAGAAACTATAAACAGATTTTGATCCACTCAATGAGAACTGAAATTATAAGCTCTAATAAACTATAGTTGTATGGAAGCTGCTCTAGGCCAACTCCTATTTATATCACCATCCTTGATCCGCCCGGTTCCGGTTCGTTTTGCTGATGGTGTGTCCTGAACAACAGAATCCGATGGCTCTAGTGCATTGATATCTTGAAGAAAAGGAATGGCATAAAATGAGGTAAGCATAGTTTCTAAAACTCATATAATAATAATAGTAATAATAATATTAATATCAGGGAGCTGTTTGCTGACGACCAAAAAGACGCTCATCAATCTGCCTAGTGGCAAGCGTGCCTTTCTCGTGTGTTCAAAACGCACGTTCGGCGCCAAACGTAATATAAAAATACAATGAGACCCTACAAATGTTGTATTCAATGAAATAAAGAAACACTATAAATGCATATAAGAATAGAAAAGGAGTTCCTGTGGGAATTTCTCTAGAAATTTTTACTTGAAGTTTCCCAGGAGTTTTTACAAGGAACTTCTCAATAATTTTAATGGGATTGATTCAGCAATACCTTAAGTCGTTTTTGCAGGAGTACGGGAACTCCTGCAGGGGAGGAGTTTCTTCAGAAATTCCTAGGTATTTCTTCATATGTTGAAACCTCAATTTATCCAGGAGTTCCGACGAAAATTTCTACAAGAGTTTCTACAGAAAATTTCTTCATTTACCTGTAGGAATTCCTTCAGAATTTCCCATGAGAATTCCTCCAGCAGTTTCTATGGGAATTCCTACAGGAAATTCAATAAGAATTCCATCAGGAGATCACTTGCAATTTCTCCCGGAGTTCCTACGGTATTTTTTTCCAGAAGTCTACGGGATTTCTTCCAGGATTTCCTACGGGAATCCTACCAAGAGTTCGTATGGGAATTTCTTCAGATGTTAGTAATGAAATCCACCCAGGAGTTCCTGTGGTAATTTCTCCAGGAGATCCATGGAAATTCTTCGAAAAGGTCGTCCAGGAATTTCTCCAGAGGTTCTTTCAGGAGTTTCTTTTTTTGTTCTTTTTTTTAAGAGTATCTATGAGAATTTCTCTAGGAGTTCCTATTAGAGTTCTATGAGATTTACTCTAGGAATTCTTATGAGAATTTCTTCAGGAGTTGCCATGGAATTCAGGAGTTCCCTGTGGAATTCATCTAGCAGTTCCAATGCAAATTCCTACAGGATTTCCTGCGGTAAATTCTCCTGGAGTTCCCATAACAACTCTCAAAAAGTTAATACGTGTTTTCTTCCGTAAGTACTTACGGGCTTTTCTCCAGGAGTAGATACTGGAATTCCCGCAGGAGTTCCTGCGGGAATTCTTCCAGTGGTTCTAATGCGGATTCCTAAAAGAGATTTTATGAAAAATCCTAGAAGAGCTCCTACTGGAATTCTTCGAGAAATTCTTCGTACGGAAATTCTTTCAGAAGTTTTTATTCCAAAAATTCCTATTGGAATTGACACGGGATTTTCTTCTGGAGTTCCAACGGGAAATTTCTAAGTGTTTTAATGGAAATTCCTCAACAAGTTTCTATGCAAATTCCTCGCGGATTTCCTTCGGAAGCTTCTCCAGGAGTTATTACAGAAATTACTATTGGTATTCCTCCAGGAGTTCGTATAGGAATCCCTTCAACTGTATTAATGGGAATTCCTGCAGATTTTATTACTGGAATTCCTCCCAAATTACTTATGGAAATCCCCCCAGAGGTTCCTAGGAGTTGATGTGGAAGTTTTTTCAGAAGTTTCTACGGGAGTTCCTGCAGCAGCTACTACGACATTTAGGAGTTTCTTTGGGAATAACTGGGAAAGCATCGAGGAATTGATACTGCAAATAATCCAGAAATTGATTTGGGAATTTCTTTAGGAATTCTTACGGAGATCGCAACTAGAGCTACTTCGGGAATGTTTACATGAAAAAAAGGGAATTCCCCCAGAATTTTGTACGGGACTTCTGGAGTTCTTACGAAAATTCCACCAAAAGTTGATAGGGAAATTTCTCAAGGATATTGCAAATTTTCCTAAAAGTTGTTTCGTAAATCCTTTCAAAGACATTCTTCCAATAGTCTAGGAATCCTACAAGACATTTCTCCAGGAGCATATTTGGTACTTCCTTATCCCTTTCCTTCCCACGAACTATTTTTATGCACAGGTATGATACGCCGTAAATTGTTTTACTAAAATTAAAAAGATTAAAAATTTAAAAAAAAAAACAGAAGTTGAATTAGAATACATTTGTTTCATAAAAAAAAACTGCATTCTTTTGTTTTAGTACGTAAACGCGCTATCCCTTGCAGACGTTTTAGTGGAATGTTGTATTGGCTCGTCTAGTCCCATCCAAATGCTTATCGACTCCGGCGCGGACGTTAACGTTATCGGGGGTAAAGACTGGCTTCGCCTTGAGCAAGAGTACAAGGCAGGATTGGCCAATCTCAAGTTTGTTGAACAATCGAACCCTAAAGATCTCCGTGCATATGGTACACACAGTCCTATGAAAGTAGAATGCATATTTCAAGCACAGATTGTTGCAGTGGAAGGCAAAGCACCTGCCATTCAAGCGATATTCTACGTTGTACGCAACGGATCAAGATCGTTGTTAGGTCGATCAACGGCTAGTGATATGGGGATATTGCACGTTAACGCAACGGTTAACCATCTAGACAAACTAAACGATCTAACCGTCTTTCCTAAAGTACCTGAAGTTAAGGTAAAATTTAGCGTTGATGAAACAGTACCACCCGTCCGAAATGCGTACTATAACGTTCCTGCGGCATTTCGAGAAGCAGCCAAGAATCGACTGGCGGAAATGGAATCACAGGGTATTATCAAGAAAGTCACCAGTGCATCCAACTGGATTAGCGGTATGTCCGCAGTTGCCAAGGGAAAGGACGACTTTCGCCTCGTGGTCAATATGCGAGGTCCAAACAGAGCAATCAATCGAGAATACTTTCGTCTCCCATTGCTCGAAGAGATGAAAGTGCAACTCCATGGGTCCAAATTCTTTGCCAAACTCGATCTCAAAAACGCTTTCTATCATCTCGAACTTCATCCCGAATCTCGTGATTTAACAACATTCCTAACGGAAAATGGTATGTGTGCATTAAATATAAGCATTAGAGCTTCCTTTTAAATAGTTCCTTTGTGCATCTGTTCTTTTTTTCACCTTGTCAGGTATGTACCGATTTACCAGGTTGATGTTCGGGGTGAACTGTGCCCCCGAAATCTTCCAAAGGGAAATGACACGGATCCTTAAGGATGTTAAGAACAAAATCGTCTACATCGACGATGTTCTTATGTTTGCGAGTTCGCTGGAAGATTTGCGTAAAACTGTGTGCGATGTGTTGGAAAGGTTGCGGTCAAACAATCTAACTTTAAACGCTGCCAAATGTGAGTTCGACAAAACTCGCCTGAAATTCTTAGGTTACGAACTCGACGAACACGGTTCTCACGTTGACGATGCGAAAATCAAAAGCATACAACAGTTTCGAGAGCCCAGTACGATATCTGAATTGCGCAGTTTTCTCGGATTGGCTTCTTTCGTCAGTCCTCACGTGAAGCATTTTGCGGACATCACTAGCCCCTTATGGGAAATTATTGCCAGTAAATCCTGGACATGGGGAGCTAAACAGAGCGCCGCGTTTAACACGGTTAAAGAACAGATTATAAAATGCTGTGTTACACTGGGATTTTTCTCCGAAGACGACAAAACGATTCTGTACACAGACGCCTCACCTGTAGCACTTGGCGCCGTTTTGGTACAGGAAGATTTGCAAGGCAAGTCAAGAATCATTAGTTTTGCGTCTAAATCCCTTACCATTACGGAGAGAAAATACGCTCAAAACCAACGAGAGGCTCTTGGAGCAGTCTGGGCCGTCGAACATTTTTCGTTCTTTTTACTCGGTCGACACTTCACGCTGCGAACTGATGCTCAGGGAGTATCATTTATTTTGAATCGATCTCGTGAGGACTCCAAGAGAGCTCTCACACGAGCCGATGGTTGGGCGCTACGGTTGAGTCCTTACAACTACACGGTGGAATACGTACGGGGCGCGGATAATATCGCTGATCCTTCATCACGATTGTATAGTGGAGAAGACAAGCCATTCGACGAGGAAAACAGCCCATGGGAGATTGCAAGCCTGGAAGCAAACACCATTGAGTTCATCACGGAAAACGAAATAAAGGCAGCTACATCTGAAGACAAAACCCTTCAAGAAGTCATGGACGCTCTCAAGTCTGGACATTGGCCAAGACACTTGCGAAGATACCAGCTTCTCGAAAACGACTTAGATACTCGAAATGGTATGCTAGTGAAAACCGGTTGCGTGATTATCCCTGAAACCCTTCGAAAACGAACGTTGGAAGTGTCGCACCAAGGCCATCCTTCAGCCGCCAAGCATAAGAGTATCTTGAGACAGCGTGTGTGGTGGCCCGGAATGAATCAGGATGCTCAAAAGTGGGTAGACGCGTGTGCAACTTGCGCTGTTAATGGTAGACCCGAAAAACCAACCCCAATGCAACGTATCTTTGCTCCAAAAGCAGTGTGGGAGACCATCGCCTTGGATTTCAACGGCCCATACGCGAGGTTCGGTGGAATCTCCATCTTAGTTGTCGTTGATTACAAATCGAGGTATTTAATAGCTCGGCCGGTAAAATCCACTAACTTTGAACAAGTCAAGAAGGATCTCGAGGATGTGTTTGAAAGAGAGGGCACTCCAAAGTTTATCAAATCAGATAATGGCCCTCCTTTTAACGGCCAGGACTACAAAACCTACTGTGAGAGTCGCGATATCACCACAATTTTCTCAACCCCGCTATTTCCACAACAAAACGGTCTGGTAGAGAGCTACATGAAGCTAATAAATAAAGCCATGGCAAGCGCTACACTGAACGGAACGAGTTACGTCGAAGAGTTGAGTATGGCAATCCAGGCTCACAACGCAGCATGCCACAGTGTAACCCAATATCCTCCGGAGGAAATCATGTCAGGTCGAAAAATCAAAAGATGTCTTCCATTGGTCACTTTTGAAAAAACCTCAGTCAATGAAGAACTATTTTCTAAAAGGGATCGAGAGGCGAAAGAAGCAGGAAAGAAACGGGAAGACCAACGACGAGGAGCCCGACCTTGCCGAATCAATCCTGGAGACACCGTAATAGTCGAACGACATACACACAGCAAGGGAGAATCGAGATTTTTACCGCGGCGATACAATATAAATCTACTATCACACATGTGGTCGTTGCTGACCGAGCGGTATCAGAGCATACATCTACTGTCACACAAAAGCGTTTCCGAAAAAAAGTGCTTGAACAAAGGTTATTGAAAATTGGCCAAATTTTAAGAAATCAACTAAAAAAAATCGCTTTTCGTACACATGTAGCGTATGGATCAAGGTATCTCCTGATTTTTTTTTGTGGTGGAAAATGTTTTTCGTTTTTTTAATAAAATTTCCCTGAAAAATGGTCTTAAGTTCGTTGAGAATTAATGGTACTCTAGAGCAACCACGGGAAGTAGAGGGTTAATGTTCTTCTCCTAGAATTCTTTCGAGAATTTCTCCTGAAGTTCTTACGAAAATTCTTCAATTACTTCCTGAGCTTCCTAAGCTTAAATTTGAAATACACAAAAACATAAAAAAACTCCTCTGATAATTCTCCTAAGAGTTGCTCCAAAAATTACTACAGCAGTTCCTCCTTCATTATTTTTTAAGAATTTTTCAAAGATATCTTTCTCTGAGATTCTTCCACATTCCTGAGATTCTTTACTAATATTCCCGCAGGTGCTCTTGGATAATTATTTCAGGAGTTATTCCGTGGGACCCCTGGGACCTCTTCGTAAGTGTTTCCCCTTTGTTTTCATTACGGGTTTCTTTAGGAATTCTTGCAGGAGTGACCCAAAATGCCAATGAAAAAAAAAATTTGCAAAAATTTCTTCTAGGAATTTAACTAATTTTTCGAGAAGTGAAGTTTCTTCGCGTATTTCTATAAAACCACTTCAGATTTTTTTAGGGCATAAGTTTCTTCTGAGATTTTTCTGGAAATTTCAGGGCTGTTACAACGGTCGCGGATTTCGCGAAAACCGCGATTTTCGCGGATTTGTCGTGGATCTATGTGCCACGACGCGGATTTCGCGGATCCTTGAAATTTGGTTGCGGTTTTCGCGGATTTGTCTGATTTAAGTCGCGCATTTCGTGGATGCCTATCTGTATGGCAGTTGTAAATAACTTTAAAACCAAGTTTCTGTCAAACATTATCTTTTGCAGCTTCAAAGTAGTTTTAAGTAGAAACTTTTCAAAACAAAAAGTTGAAACATTTCAAAACTACAATATATATTGAAAGACGCAATATTATGCAAATTTCTCCAACAAGTCAAAAGTTTTTTAAATGGAATGACAGCAGATATCACGAATGTTTGCGAATTTTGTTGAACCGATGTTATATCTTCGTAAGAAAAACCATATGAAAAGATTATTGGTGTCTCTACAATTTCTCTAGATTCTGATGGTATTTCCTAAATTGCAGTGGCGTCGCGTAACCTCACTTTTTACCTGTGCACCAAGTATAAATTCTTGAATTTTTTGAACAAATTTGCTTGTAATAATTAGAAAATGGCGACAATATATAATACATCTCTGATGTTCTGCAAGCATTAACACATAATAACATGAAAAATGAAGGAAAGTAGTCGATTCTATCAATGAATTAACTACATCGTCTGTTTTCCTACTCTCCGCATCGACCAATGTGGCGCTAGCTTCTATGCGCGAAAAATCGCTAAAAGTAAATCGCAAAAATATTGTATGGCGAATAGCATCTAAATGCAAATTTATCGAAGTGGAATACATTATTCGAAAAAATATTTGGTAGTGGTTGGGCACAATGGTGACTACTATTAAGCCTACCAAATATTTTTTCAGGAAAAGCTTTCTATTTCAAGTAATTCAAGTTTAGATGTTTTTCACCATACAAAATAAAATGGATTTACTCCTGCTGATCAACTGTGGGTGTGCGCCAATCGGGTAGTCCATTCCCAGCATTCTTTCAATGAATGGCTGTGTATGTTTACATTATACTAGATTAGACTGGGTCATTTTGTGTTGAAAAGTTCAATGAAAACGAATATTTCACGTTCTGCCTTCAGGCCTAAGGTTGGTGAGCTCTGTTTCGACTAGTACGCGAAGATCCCGCTACCTGGCGGGCAACAGCGGTCACTTCATTCAAACGACTGACACGCGGCGAGCAATACACACACGAACCATTGCACAAGTTGAAAACAACTACACACATTCACCCATGCTACTACGTTGCGAAGCTTTCGGTTTGTTTACACACGCAACTTGAATGGAGTCACCTGGTCTTCTGATGGCGCCTTCACCTTTGGCTGTGTAGGTAAATCACTGGAGTGTAGCTGTTTTTTGTGTACGCATTGGCGTAGCGGTCGCAGTCGGCCGTTCGGATTCGACACTCGGTTCCCGATTTATGTATCGTTTCACAGCGAGCATCGATCGAGACGCTGCAAAAGCTCGCCGCGAAAGTTTTTCATTCAGTTTTCTTCCAACCGTCGTCGACGTTCGTTCGCTCGTTCGTTTGAGACTTCTCTGCTGCGATTCGGTCGACCCGAGTGTGTTTCCTTCTGCGTGATCGAGGAACCCGCGCGAATTCGATTGTGTTTTGTGTGGGGACAAGTACCTAGTGTCACTTGTTTGGTGATATTTTTGGATGATTGTCAGCGATAGTGATACTGATTGATCAAAATCAAAGTGACAGTGTCGAACGTGGCCGATGTGTGGTGACAAATTTATTTCCAGCGAATAATTTTGATCACAGTGCGCTTTTTGGAATCAAACTTCTATGCCTACACTGTTCTGTAGGCAGTTGCGTAGAAGCAAAACAAGTCAGTGTGTGAGATAAACAGCTTTTCGGTGTTGAAGAAGAACAAACACTGAAACCGGAGTTTGATTACGCAGGTGAATATCGAGTTTGAGCGGTATAAAATCAGGGAAATAACGTTCAGAAAAAATGGTATTCAAACGGCAGAATTTCTGAGGAGGAATCTCATTGCAAATGACAGCTGTTTGTTTCTCAGATTTCTGACGTGTGTTGTGTTGTGGTGCATTTAGAGGTGGTTGACATACATAACGAAAGCAAAATTGTTGTACACATTCACGCGAACATGGAGATTGTGATGTGCGGCAACGATGATGATGATCATCATCATCACATACTCGTCGGTCGTTTCGAAGCTGAGTGTGCTTATGCTTTTGAATGGATGGTGGAGATAGCATGAGTGTAATCGAATGGATAGTGTAGATGGCTGAATTATTATTTTTCTTTTGAAATCGACTCGGTCGGTGCGAAGTTAGTCTGCCGCGTAAAGTGCATGTGTGAGTGGATGGATAAGAAGAATGTATAGAAGATGCACAAGCGCTGCGACAGATGATTGATCTTGAACATTGATCAGTTCGAGTGAATAGTGAAAGCTTATGCAATTGAATTCCTGTTCGGTGAAAATATTAACGATTTCAGATATTTAATGGAGTTCTGAACGGAGTATGGGAACGGGTAGTATCGATAACATGGCTTCATGGCACAGGATCATTTTCAGGAAATTTTGTACAAAGAGTAATAGCTGCAATGTTTCAAACGGACAGGAAATGTGCTGTTGTAGGGTTCTAATAACGTTTGAATTGTTATCTATTTGACTTTGTATCTTGAAGAATGTTGGAATATTTGATAATGTTGTTATAAAATAATGATTGGATGATTTACTTTGGTGTTCCGATGCATGTGCTCGTTGTTGGGGGCAACTAGAATAAAACGGTCAGAGTAGCCCAGAACGATCTAGCAAGGGAAGATTCACTGAGACGTGGTGACATAAAGAAGTGTCAGAGCGCAAATAATTCAAAAATTAAAGGAATTCGATATGGACCAGTAGGTCTGTGCCAAAAGGGAGAAAATAAAAAAAAATAAAGGAATTCCAACCATCACATCAGGCATTGGAAAATAGTCGCCATAATTTTCTTTTTCATGCAACGCACAATATTGCCCGTTTCATTGAAGTATCAGTTTTAGCAATGATATTTCCAAGCCATCTAAGATAGAGAAAATTGACCCGCAGTCTATAATCCCATTACGCGCGTCTCAAACACGTCAAAATATTAAATATTTGGCCATTTCTTGTTACAGTTTTGCATCTTTCTTAAGCATTTTCAAATAGTCGAACACAATGCCCAACTCGGATTCCGAAGCCGGTAGTTTGGAAGTAGGTGATGAAAATGAAATCAAGAACAAAGTAATGGATCAATGAAGGAAACTTTTACACGCGGTGAAGTAAACAGATGCGCCATCCAGTGGCGATTCCCTAACCTCAATTCTACCTGTTCAACGAATGTAAATTATTGAATTTTCTCAACAAATTGGCTTGTAATTTGTGGAAAATGACGAGAATAGCCGTTTCCGTCCATTTTCACTTTGGTTCTGATCCTGAATCCTCCGTAATTGCAAGTTTTAGGGTCGTTGAACAGGTAAAAAGTGAGGTTACGAGACGTATATGGACATTAACATTGTGACAGCAGTAAAGTTATGTCAAACTTACGGTCGGCTACGGTGGCGCTATCTTTTTATTTCATAGAGGCCGTTTTAGTTACTTTAGTGATCCATTGAATACGATGCGATTTCAACTGACACCGTTTACTTGGAATCAGAAGACGGTGACGCTTGTAAAGCTGCATCCAAGGAAGTGTGGTTTAAAAAACGCTCTTTATTATCTGTAATTCTTTCCAGTTGAAGACATTTCATGTCAACTTCCATGTAGAGAACGAAATAGACAACGGTGGAAAGCTCCTGTTTTCAGGTATTGTGTACCTGAAAATTTTCGAAAATCGTTCGATCGTTGTGAGGAAGTTGCTTTTGCATATGATGAAATAGATGACGTTATGCGGAAATAGGAAGCAATCAGTGAAGTACTAGATTGAAAGTAGTGAGCTGGATTTTTGTATGGTGAGATGATCAGTTCTCCATTTCTGTAATGAAATGGTACAAACAGCGTGGGTTATATGATTTCTTGACTAGTTTGATGCTATTTGAGCAAAAGTTTGGGTAACTGTGTTGTTGTATTATTTATTTCTTGCAACTTCAACAACACGATATCCAAACTTTTGCTCAAACAGCATCAAATTAGTCAAGAAATCATATAACCCACACTGTTTGCACCATTTCATTGCAGAAATGGAGAACTGATCATCTCACCATACAAAAATTCAGCTCACTACTTTCAATCTAGTACTTCACTGATTGCGTCCTATTGTGGAACTATTGTACACAATTATTCTTCATGGAAATTTTACGCGGTGTTCCTCTTGAGACTTCAGAGTTGCTGAAGGAGTTATTCCTGGGGTTTCTACTAAAGTTTCACCAAGGGTTTCTGAAGGAGTTTCACGAATTTACTGCAAGAGTTTCTCAAGAGTTTTCTTAATTTTTTTCCTGTGATATCTTCAAACATTTTTTTTGGCTTTCTTCGAGATGTTCATTCTGGTCTCCTACAGGAATTTCTTAAAAGTTTTCGCGAGGTTTACATTGAAGTTTTACCTGAGATTTCTCTCGGATTATCTCCTGAAACTTCTCTCAGAAGATTCCTTCCGATGTTAGTCATGTGATGTCTCTCAGAGTTTTTCTTGATTTACCCTGGACTTTCTCTTAAGATTTTTTTCCTGAAAGCAGCTACGGACGCGAGGAAAACATCGGTAAAAATCCCGACATAAACTATTGGATAGCTATCCCGGAAAACCACCTAAAAAGACGCGGACACTGGCTTCAGCCGCCGGCTGTACCAATTGAATGAAATTGAACACAGAGTAGCTACGGATAAGAAGCCATTCTCGTGAAAGATTTCATCGCTCGGAGCGGGAATCAAACCCTCAACCATCTGGACCGCATGGCTACGAGGCTCAACCAATGACATTCTTAAGGACAGACTTGTTAGGATCCCAAAATGGCCGCCACAATGGCCGACTTTGGCACCTAGGGTAAAAAATATAATTTGGACATGTATATAATTTGGACATGCACGGCGATGTATGCTTTGTTCCGGAGAGCTAATAAAAGAAGATACTTCTCAATATCGATTATTGGATCAAATAGACCCTATTTTGATGACTTAAGGGGCTATTAGACTGTTTGTCATTATGCCAAATATTTGCCATTGAAGTCCGACATTTATCCAAGGTTGCTATGATTCACGTTGTGTCGGTCATTTGTTGGGCTTGTTTGGCCAAATATTTGTCACGTCTAATGGGACCTTTACGTTGAAAATATGCTTAACAATTAAGAATTTACTTCAAAATTATCGAAAATGTAAATTATTTCTCTAAAACCCCTCAAATGCACAGGTATGCAAGACGACATACACTTCATAGTCACATACAATATTCACCTCAAAATGGTTAAATTAATAATTGTAAGAAAGTTAAAAGCCTTTTTGCAATGAAAAATGTTCAATAAAGAATTAGGTAGCCAATCTCTTAACATTTATCTAGAACGCTTAAAATAGGAGGTGTCCAAAATACATTGCATGGTTTCTACTGTTAACACTAGGAGCACCGAGATCAAAAAAGTTACGTGGAGCACCGGGATCGAAAATTTGTTGTAACTAAATTTTTAATTGCCTATATCTCAGCAATGGCTCAACCGATTTTCAAAAAATTTTTATCAATCTCATGTCCGAATCTTAAAATTTCAGATGCTTGAACAGAAATTGTTCTAGGGGTGTTCAAATTCCCTCTAGAACAGTGCAACCGATACAAATTTTGTTTCGTCATGCTTATCTGGCTGTAAACGTTCCAAATATTTCAGAAAACATCATAAATCTGAGGTGTTCAAATGAAAATAGTAGAAGATAACTGGACGCATATCGTTAATCTAACAGAAACATATTTTGAACATCCCTAGCGCTCCCGGCACAGTGGCTAGTTGCAATTAAATTTTCAATTGACTATATCTCAGCAACGGCTCAACCGATTTTCAAAATTCTTTTACCAATCTCTTCTCCGAATCCTAAAGTTTCAGATAATTGAACAGAAATTATTCTAGGGGTGTTCAAATTTCCTCTAGAACAGTGCAACCGATATATTTTTTTAAAATGTTTACCTAATTGGAAGCGGTCTGAAAATTACTGTACGCATAATGGATGTGTGTGGTATAGTATAAGATAAAATATTTTGAACATCCCTAGCGCTCCCGGCACGATAATCGAAAATTTGTTGAAACTAAATTTTAAATCAGTTATATCTCAGCGATGGCTTAACCGATTTTCAAAATTATTTTCCTTACATGTTGTCCTAATCTTCTAGTTTCAGATAATTGAATAAAACATATTCTAGGGGTGGTCCAATTGTTTCCATATCAGTGCAGAAGATACGATATTTTTCAGCCATTTTTTCTTCATTGAGGACGTTCAAAATATTTCCTTGAACTTCATAAACCTACATTATTCAAACAAGAAT
Source organism: Aedes albopictus (assembly GCF_035046485.1). Taxonomy (NCBI): domain Eukaryota; kingdom Metazoa; phylum Arthropoda; class Insecta; order Diptera; family Culicidae; genus Aedes; species Aedes albopictus. The sequence goes on along the minus strand of NC_085138.1, from coordinate 96,981,864 downwards.
AGTATAAGATCTATCTGGATACATGCAGTAAACCTCAATTAAAAAGATGTTGAACATCCCTAGTGCCCCTTGAATTGTGACCGAAGCTTGACTGTAACTAAATTTTCAATCGCTTATATCTCAGCGATGGCTCAACCGAATTTCAAAATTATTTTACCAATCTCTTGTACGAATCTTCAAATTACAAAAGTTTGAATAAAAAACCCTTCTAGGGGTGTTCAAATTGCCTCTTGAACAGTTCAACTTTTTTCAAAATATTTATATCATTTTAAAAGTTCTAAATATTTCGGCAAACATCATAAATCTTTGTGATTCTAATGAGAATAGCATAAGATCACTTGATACATATTGTGAACTACATAGTAAATTGAACATCCCTAGCAATACTGGCATTGTGATCGAAATTCGGCTGTAACTATATTTCCAAAGGGGTAAATGTATGCGATGACTTGACCGATTTGCGGTGTTCAAATGAAAATGGTAGAAGTAACTGGATCCATATCGTTTATCTAACAGAAACATATTTTGAACATCCCTAGCGCTCCCGGCACAGTGGCTAGTTGCTATTAAATTTTCAATTGACTATATCTCAGTAATGGCTCAACCGATTTTCAAAATTCTTTTACCAATCTCTTGTCCGAATCCTAAAGTTTCCGATAATTGAACAGAAATTATTATAGGGGTGTTCAAATTTTCTCTAGATCAGTGCAACCGATACACTTTTTTTCGACATGTTTATCTGTTTGGAAACGTTCCAAATATTTTAGTAAACATCATAAATCTGAGGTGTTCAAATAAAAATAGTATAAGATAACGATACATATCGTTAATCTAACTGAAAAATATTTTGAACATCCCTAGCGCTCCCGGCACAGTGATTAGTTGCAATTGAATTTTCAATTGGTTATATCTCAGCGATGGCTCAACCGATTTTCAAAATTATTTTACCAATCTCTTGTTCGAATATTCAAGTTTCAAACAAATGAACAATAATCATTCTAGGGATGTTCAAATTTCTCTAGAACAGTGCAATCGATATAATTTGTTCGACATGTTTACCTAATTGTAAACGATACAAGCGCTTCCGTAGACATGATTAATTTGTATGGTTAAAATGGGAATCGTATTCAATAAAATATTTTGAACATCCCTAGCGCTCCAGGCACGATGGTCGAAAATTAGTTGAAGCTTCATTTTAAATCAGCTATATTTCTGCGATTGCTTAACCGATTTTCAATTATTTTTTTACTAATATGTTGTCCTAATCTTCTAGTTTCAGATAAATGAATGAAAAATAATCTAGGGCTGGTCAAATTTTCTCCATACCAGTTAACCTCACATGGCTACGTGCTAGGATGCTACGTGGATACTTGATTTCAATTGTTTCAGTTACAGTTGCCACCACGTGTGTCCAGCCACGTGCAGTACTATAAGCAGCTGTGTATAATGTTGTCTTGGTTCTGGAAATTGAGTTCTACACCATTTATCATCAAAATCTAATGCAAATATTACATGAATCACGCCGATTTATGACGTTTCCATCTAGAACATATACAATGTAGTAAAAAAGGGCGAAAAATATTGCAACGGCTGTCCTTTTGTGTAGGAAATTTGAACAACCTTCCACTATATAGAATTTTATACAATTCTCTTATGAATCACCTAGATGTATGATGTTCACGGAAATATTTAAAACTTTTACAATGAAATTTTTAAAACTGTGCTGGAAAAAAAAATTCAACACCACTAGAATAAGTTTTGTTCAATGGTTCCAAACATGAAGTTTCAGACAAGAGATTAGTAAAAGAATTTTGAAAATCGGGCGAGCCATCGCTGAGATGAAGCCAATTAAAAATCATAGTGCCGGGAAGGCTGGGGATGTTCAAAACCTGTTTCTGTGAGTCTAACTACATGTTTCTGGCATTTTTATACTTTTCTCATTTGAAGCCAGCAAATTGATGATGTTTGCGGATTTTTTTCATAACGCTTACAATGAAGTGAAAATGACTGAAAAAATGTGTGTCGGTTGCACTGTTCTGAAGGAAGTTTGAACACCCCTAGAACGTATTTTGTTCATTTGTTTGAAGTTCGAAGACTTGAACAACATATTAGCAAAATAACTTTGAAAATCAGTTGTGCTATTGCTGCGATATTGCAGATTGAAAATTTAGTCATCGTTATAGGAGCGCTAGGGATGTCCCAATATTTTTTTCTGTGACAGTTTCAGAACGTTTACAATTAGGTAAACATGTCGGAAAAAAATTGTATCGGTTATCTGGTTCAGGGGAAATTTTAACATCTGTAGAACGATTTTTGTTCAATTGTCTGAAACTTGAAGATTCGATAAGTAAAAGAATATAAAAAACCAGTTGAGTTATTTTGCGAGATATAGTCAATTGAAAATTTATTTATAGTTTAATTTCAATCACCGAGTGTGTTTTTATGTGATTCACAATATGTATCCTTTTATGTTATACTGTTCTAATAAGAATCTCGCAGATTTCTCATGCTTGTGAAAATATTTAGAACGTTCACAATGAAGTAAACAAGTCGAAAAAAATACACCGGATGCAGAGCTCTTGAGGAAATTTGAACACAAAACAAAATTCTGACTAGAGATTAGTCAAATAATATGGCAAATCGGTCAAGTCATCGCTGACATATAGCCCATTGAAAATATAGTTACAGCCGAATTTCGATCACAATGCCGGTAGTGCTAGGGATGTTCAATTTACTATGTAGTTCACAATATGTATCAAGTGATCTTATGCTATTCTCATTAGAATCACGAAGATTTATGATGTTTGCCGAAATATTTAGAACTTTTACAATGATATAAATATTTTGAAACAAGTTGAACTGTTCAAAAGGCAATTTGAACACCCCTAGAAGGGTTTTTTTTTTCAAACTTCTGTAATTTGAAGATTCGTACAAGAGATTGGTAAAATAATTTTGAAAATCGGTTGAGCAATCGCTGAGATATATGCGATTGAAAATTTAATTACAGTCAAGCTTCGGTCATAATTCAAGGTGCACCAGGGATGTACAACATTTTTTAATTGAGGTTTACTGCATGTATCCAGATAGATCTTATACTATTCCCGTTTGAATAATGTAGGTTTATGCTGTTCAAGGAAATATTTTGAACGTCCTCAATGAAGAAAAAATGGCTGAAAAATATCGTATCTTCTGCACTGATATGGAAACAATTGGACCACCCCTAGAATATTTTTTATTCAATTATCTGAAACTAGAAGATTAGGACAACATGTAAGGAAAATAATTTTGAAAATCGGTTAAGCCATCGCTGAGATATAGCTGATTTAAAATTTAGTTTCAACAAACTTTCGATCATCGTGCTGGGAGCACTAGGAATGTTCAAAATATTTTATCTTATACTGTACCCCACACATCCATTATGCGTACAGTAATTTTCAGACCCCTTCCTATTAGGTAAACATTTTGAAAAAAAAAATTATATCGGTTGCACTGTTCTAGAGGAAATTTGAACACCCCTAGAAAAATTTCTGTTCAATTATCTGAAACTTTAGGATTCGGAGAAGAGATTGGTAAGGGAATTTTGAAAATCGGTTGAGCCGTTGCTGAGATATAGTCAATTGAAAATTTAATTGCAACTAGCCACTGTGCCGGGAGCACTAGGGATGTTCAAAATATTTTATCTTATACTATACCACACTCATCCATTATGCGTACAGTAATTTTCAGACCGCTTCCAATTAGGAAAACATTTAAATATATATATATCGGTTGCACGGTTCTAGAGGAAATTTGAACACCCCTAAAATAATTTCTGTTCAATTATCAGAAACTTTAGGATTCGGAGAAGAGATTGGTAAGGGAATTTTGAAAATCGGTTGAGCCGTTGCTGAGATATAGTCAATTGAAAATTTAATTACAACTAGCTACTGCCGAGAGCGCTAGGGATGTCAAAATATTTTTCGATGATATTTACGATATGCATCCAGCTATTTTATACTATATTCATGTGAACCACGCAGATTTATGATGTTTACTGAAATATTTTGCACGTTTACAATTAAATAAGCATGTCGAAAAAAATTTGTATCGGTTGCACTGTTCTAGAGGAAATTTGAGCACCCCTAGAATAATTTCTGTTCAATCATCTGAAATTTTAGGATTCGGACATGAGATTGATAAAAAAATTTTGAAAATCGGTTGAGCCATTGCTGAGATATAGGCAATTAAAAATTTAGTTACAACAAATTTTTGATCTTGGGGCCGGGAGTGTTAATATATTTTGGTCACCTGACGAACTACATGGGGATGCTGTGCGATTGCATACTTGGAGGCGTATTCTGTGGGTCTGGCGATATTTCCTCGATTTTAACAAAAAATGTAATAGTTATTAAAATAGATGCCTGTTAAGCGGATAAATATGATTATTTGTAAGAAAATATTTGTTAATTTATGCTACTTCCATGATTTAGAAGTATTCATGGCTAAACATTGAGATAATTGTCCTGTCCAAATTATACATACCTGAGGGTGTCCAAAATGCAATTCATACAGGCGATCGGAAATTGTGATTTTCTCAGTTTAAAATGCTTTCGTTAAGGTTTTTGTCACCAGGAACGCAAAGTACAATCATATTATAAGTGTATTGGTAACTTTGCAAAATAATCAACTGCTTTCTAAGGAAGCTAGGGGACGATTTTTTCAACGTTGTCCTCAGCCTGTCCAGAATACATGAATTACCCTATTCACGATTTCGAGCGCACAAATCTTCGTAAACAAAACCAGCGCACCTGATCTTCTTATTTTAAGCTCATTAAAAGTGAGCAAGACGAGAATAATGAAATGCACTGTTGTTTGAAGCTTGCTTCGTGAGATTTGTGCGTTTGAAGTTCTGTTGAAGCGGGATTTCAAGACGTTTGTCCTTAAAGCAACTTTGAAAAGATTTGGATGGATCTTCAGGAGAAATCCAGCGAGATTCTCTGGAAGTATATCGGAAAACCTCTGCAAGAAATATCGGGACGTACTCAAACAGTATTTTCGGCAGTTTTGTTCTCTTCGTCATGGGGTGTTTTTTGAAACCTCATCAACACTCAGAGTTGGCAACAAATCCTTCCCAACCATCATGCAGTATCCAGTTTGTAGGGTCTAGCTCGAATCCACAGTAAGATTCAATAAACCACGATCAGATTATTTACAGAAAACACCTAATTCTTCAATTACTTGCGCTCTGCAACAACGCCTTTATGTCACCATGTCTCAGCGAATTCTCCCTTCCTCGATGGTTCCCGACTACTACGACCGTTTCTTCTCGTTGTCCCTAGCAACGAACACATGTCTCGGAGCACCGAAGCAAATCACCGAAGCTACTCATTTTTTTTATAATAACATTATCAATTTCCTACACAGTTGATAGAAGCTGCACTTATGGTTTTCTTGAATTCGCGTTGGAACAAATCCCTTGCCTCTTCGAGAAGCAACACCAGACGTTTATTGTACTTAAAACTGAATCTTTTTTTGCACGGGTCTAATTTCTGCTATAACTTAGTCAATGTTTAGCGATCCTCATGAAATTTTGTACAACTGTCGGCACGATTAGTGCTACCCTTCTTCTTCTTCTTCTTCTTCTTCTTCTTCTTGGCGTAACGTCCTCACTGGGACAAAGCCTGCTTCTCAGCTTAGTGTTCTATGAGCACTTCCACAGTTATTAACTGAGAGCTTCATCTGCCAATGACCATTTTGCATGTGTATATCGTGTGGCAGGCACGAATATACTCTATGCCCAAGGAAGTCAAGGAAATTTCCTTCACGAAAAGATCCTGGACCGACCGGGAATCGAACCCGTCACCCTCAGCATGGTCATGCTGAATACCCGTGCGTTTACCGCCTCGGCTATATGGGCCCTCTATTAGTGCTTTTAGTGCTACCCGTGTACAGAAAATCAAGTTAATTGGTTCAACATTGACTGAGTTGGGCTGCAAAACGGTGAGTCGATAAGGAGAGCGTCCAATATAGCTCTGGTCCTCACAAGTTCCTACCTCATGCTTCCACGGGTCAAACGATGACAAAGACCGCCAGCTAAGAGTTGTGTGCTTAGCTGGTAGCGCAGCCTGGGCACTGTTGTCCTTCTGACTTCAGCTAGATTAAGGAGGTACGATCCGAGTGTCTGTTCACCAAGGAGGTGCGGCTCAAACAGCGTCTGTTCTGGCATCCAGCGGCTGAGTAAGAAACGCTGCACCACGCCCAGCTAGATCCAAGGTGGTAGCCCCATCAGCGTGGTCGTCCCAGTGTTGGTTGGGACGTTTAACAGAACTGGCACGATGGCCCTCCGGCGAGACAGGAGTGTTGGCGTAGGCCCAATAAGCCACCCGTAAAAATCCCCGTTGCGAATACCATAGGAGAAAATACCACTCGATACAATCGGCAAAGACCCACGCGACGAAATAAGGACTACGATTGGAAACTTGGAACATGGAATTGCAAGTCACTAGGTTTCGCAGGATGTGACAGGATAATCTACGACGAACTACATCCCCGCAACTTCGACATCGTGGCGTTGCAGGAACTTTGTTGGACTGGACAGAAAGTGTGGAAAAGCGGGCATCGAGCGGCTACCTTCTACCAAAGCTGTGGCACCACCAATGAACTGGGAACAGGATTTATAGTGTTGGGCAAGATGCGACAACGTGTGATCGGGTGGCAGCCGATCAACGCAAGGATGTGCATGTTGAGAGTTAAGGGCCGTTTCTTCAACTACAGCATCATCAACGTCCACTGCCCACACGAAGGGAGACCCGATGACGAGAAAGAAGCGTTCTACGCGCAGTTAGAGCAAACATACGATGGTTGCTCGCCGCGTGACGTGAAAATCGTTGTCGGCGACATGAACGCGCAGGTAGGAAGGGAGGAAATGTACAGACCGGTAATCGGGCGAAACAGCCTGCACGCCGTATCGAATGATAACGGCCAGCGATGCGTAAACTTTGCAGCCTCCCGTGGTATGGTAGTCCGAAGCACCTTCTTCCCCCGCAAAGATATCCACAAAGCCACCTGGAGATCACCCGACCAACAAACAGAAAACCAAATCGACCACGTTCTAATCGACGGTAAATTCTTCTCGGATATAACCAACGTCCGCACATACCGCAGTGCGAATATAGATTCGGATCACTACTTAGTCGCTGTATGCATGCGCTCAAAACTTTCGACAGTTATCACCACGCGTCGAAGTCGAACGCCGCGGCTCAACATCGAGCAACTTCGTAACGTAGAAGTGGCTCAAGACTACGCGCAGCAGTTAGCAGTGGCCCTACCAACGGAAGAGCAGCTTGGCGCAGCTACACTTGAAGATGGCTGGAGGGACATCCGATCCGCCATAGGCAGTACCTCGGCTACAGCACTAGGCTTCGCGACTCCGAATCACAGAAACGACTGGTACGACGGCGAATGTGAACAGTTGAAAAACGAGAAGAATGCAGCATGGGCGAGAATGCTGCAACACCGTACGAGAGCGAATGAGGCACGTTACAAACAGGCGCGGAACAGGCAGAACTCAGTCTTCCGGATGAAGAAGCGCCAGCAGGAAGAACGAGATCGCGAAGCGATGGAAGAGCTGTACCGCGCTAAGGACACACGAAAGTTCTACGAGAAGCTGAACCGCTCGCGCAGAGGCTTTGTGCCACAAGCCGACATGTGCCGAGATAATCACGGGAATATTCTCACGAGCGAGCGTGAGGTGGTCGAGAGGTGGCGGCAGCATTACGATGAGCACCTCAATGGCGACGTTGCAAGTACCGAAGGTGGCGTGGTAACAGATCTAGGAGTATGTGCACAGGACGAAAGACTTCCGGCCCCTGACCTTCAAGAGATTGAGGAGGAGGTTGGCCGGTTGAAAAACAACAAAGCCGCTGGAGCAGATCAGCTACCAAGCGAGCTTCTAAAATACGGTGGAGAAGCACTGGTAAGAGCACTACACTGGGTCATTACCAAGATTTGGGAGGAGGAAGTATTACCGGAGGAATGGATGGAAGGTATCGTGTGTCCCATCTACAAAAAGGGCGACAAGTTGGATTGCGGAAACTACCGCGCGATCACACTACTGAGCGCTGCCTACAAGATACTCTCCCAAATTTTATGCCGCCGTCTATCACCGATTGCAAGAGAGTTCGTGGGGCAATATCAGGCTGGATTCATGGGTGAACGCGCTACAACGGACCAGATGTTCGCCATCCGCCAGGTGTTGCAGAAATGCCGCGAATACAACGTGCCCACACATCACTTGTTCATCGATTTCAAATCGGCGTATGATACAATCGATCGAGAACAGCTATGGCAGATTATGCACGAATACGGATTCCCGGATAAACTGATACGGTTGATCAAGGCGACGATGGATCGAGTGATGTGCGTAGTTCGAGTATCAGGGACACTCTCGAGTCCCTTCGAATCTCGCAGAGGGTTACGGCAAGGTGATGGTCTTTCGTGCTTGCTGTTCAACATTGCTTTGGAGGGTGTAATAAGAAGAGCGGGGATAAACACGAGTGGGATGATTTTCACGAAGTCCGTTCAGCTGCTTGGTTTCGCCGATGATATTGATATTATTGCTCGTAAATTTGAGAAGATGGCGGAAACGTACATCCGACTAAAGAGTGAAGCCAGGCGAATCGGATTAGTCATTAATGTGTCGAAGACAAAGTACATGATGGCAAAGGGCTCCAGGGAGGAATCACCGCGCCCGCCACCCCGAATTCATATCGACGGTGATGAAATCGAGGCGGTTGAAGAATTCGTGTACTTGGGCTCACTGGTGACCGACGACAACGACACCAGCAGAGAAATTCAGAGGCGCATTGTGGCAGGAAATCGTGCCTACTTTGGACTCCGCAGAACTCTACGATCGAATAAAGTTCGCCGTAACACGAAGTTAACCATCTACAAAACGTTGATTAGACCGGTCGTCCTCTATGGGCACGAAACATGGACCCTACGTGCAGAGGACCAACGCGCCCTTGGAGTTTTCGAACGGAAGGTGTTGCGTACCATCTACGGCGGAGTGCAGATGGAAGACGGGACTTGGAGAAGGCGAATGAACCACGAGCTGCATCAGCTGCTGGGAGAACCAACCATCGTACATACACATACATTTATTTGTTCAACATCATTAAGACAAGACATAATCAACAATAGTACGCCACAATACTCGGTTTGTGGCTGCCGCTCTCCATCCTCGGTCGCGCCCAATGCTCGCCAAGTCACGCTCCACCTGGTCCGCCCATCGTGCTCTCTGCGCTCCACGCCTTCTTGTGCCAACCGGATCCGTTGCAAACACCAGCTTTGCAGGGTTGTTGTCCGGCATTCTTGCAACATGCCCTGCCCAACGTATCCTTCCGGCTTTGGCCACCTTCTGGATGCTGGGTTCGCCGTAAAGTGCAGCGAGCTCGTGGTTCATTCTTCTCCGCCACACACCGTTCTCCTGCACACCGCCGAAGATCGTTCTTAGCACGCGTCGCTCGAAAACTCCGAGTGCTTGTAGGTCCTCCTCGAGCATGGTCCATGTCTCGTGCCCGTAGAGGATCACCGGTCTTATTAGCGTTTTGTACATGGTGCATTTGGTGCGTGGGTGAATCTTTTTCGACCGCAGTTTCTTCTGGAGCCCGTAGTAGGCCCGACTTCCGCTGATGATGCGCCTCCGAATTTCTCGGCTCACGTTGTTGTCAGCCGTCAGTAAGGATCCGAGGTAGACGAATTCCTCCACCACCTCGAAAGTATCCCCGTCTATCGTAACATTACTACCCAGACGGATCCGGTCGTTTTCGGTTCCGCCTACCAGCATGTACTTTGTTTTTGAGGCATTCACCACCAGTCCGACCTTTGCTGCTTCGCGTTTCAGGCGGGTGTACAGCTCTGCCACCGTTCCAAATGTTCTAGCGATAATGTCCATGTCGTCCGCAAAGCACACAAATTGACCGGATTTTGTGAAAATCGTTCCCCGGCTGTTGAGCCCGGCTCGTCGCATCACACCTTCCAGCGCGATGTTGAAGAGTAGACATGAGAGTCCGTCACCTTGTCGCAGTCCCCGGCGAGATACGAATGAACTGGATAGTTCACCCGAAACCTTTACGCAGTTTTGCACACCGTCCATCGTTGCTTTAGTCAGTCTAGTCAGCTTCCCAGGAAAGCCGTTTTCGTCCATGATTCTCCATAGCTCTGCGCGGTCGATACTATCGTATGCCGCTTTGAAGTCGATGAACAGGTGGTGCGTTGGGACCTGGTATTCACGGCATTTCTGGAGGATTTGCCGTACGGTAAAGATCTGGTCCGTTGTCGACCGGCCGTCGATGAAGCCGGCTTGATAACTTCCCACGAACTCATTTGTTTTAGGTGACAGACGACGGAAGATGATCTGGGATAGCACTTTGTAGGCAGCATTCAAAATAGTGATCGCCCTGAAGTTCTCACATTCCAAATGGTCGCCTTTCTTGTGAATGGGGCAGATTACCCCTTCCTTCCACTCCTCCGGTAGCTGTTCGGTTTCCCAGATCCTGACTATCAGCCGATGCAGACAGGTGGCCAACTTTTCTGGGCCCATCTTGATGAGTTCAGCTGCGATACCATCCTTACCAGCTGCTTTGTTGGTTTTGAGCTGGTGAATGGCATCCTTAACTTCCCTCAGCGTGGGAGTTGGTTCATTTCCGTCCTCCGCTGCACTGGCGTCGTCGTTCCTTCCGTTGCCGTGGGCTCCCGTGCCTACGATCTCCACGCCGTTCAGGTGCTGATCGAAGTGCTGCTTCCACCTTTCGATCACCTCACGTCCGTCCGTCAAGAGGCCTCCGTCTTTATCCCTGCATATTTCGGCTCGCGGCACGAAGCCGTTGCGGGATGCGTTGAGCTTCTGATAGAACTTCCGTGTTTCTTGGGAACGGCACAGCAGTTCCATTTCTTCACACTCCGCTTCTTCCAGGCGGCGCTTTTTCTCCCGAAAGAGGCGGGTCTGCTGTTTCCGCTTCTGTTTGTAACGTTCCACGTTCTGTCGAGTCCCTTGCTGCAGCATTACCGCCCTCGCTGCGTTCTTCTCCTCCAAAACCGTTCTGCACTCTTCGTCGAACCATTCGTTCCGTCGATTCCGTTCCACGTACCCGATGGTGCTCTCGGCTGCGTCGTTGATGGCTGCTTTCACTGTACTCCAGCAGTCCTCTAGAGGGGCCTCATCGAGCTCGCCCTCGTCTGGCAACGCGGCTTCGAGGTTCTGCGCGTATGCTGAGGCGACATCCGGTTGTTTCAGTCGCTCTAGGTTGTACCGTGGCGGTCGCCGGTACCGTACATTGTTGATGACGGAGAGTTTTGGGCGCAGTTTGACCATCACCAGATAGTGGTCGGAGTCGATGTTGGCGCCACGATAGGTCCTGACGTCGATAATGTCGGAGAAGTGCCGTCCGTCAATCAGAACGTGGTCGATTTGAGATTCCGTCTGCTGTGGTGATCTCCAGGTGTAACGATAAGGGAGGCTGTGTTGGAAAAAGGTGCTACGTATGGCCATATTTTTGGAGGCGGCGAAATCAATGAGTCGTAGGCCGTTTTCGTTCGTTTGCTGGTGGGCGCTGAACTTACCAATCGTCGGTCTGAATTCCTCCTCCTGGCCTACCTGAGCGTTCAAATCTCCTATGATGATCTTGACGTCGTGGCTTGGGCAGCGATCGTACTCGCGTTCGAGCTGCGCGTAAAATGCGTCCTTGTCATCATCAGTACTTCCGGAGTGTGGGCTGTGCACGTTTATTATGCTGAAGTTGAAGAATCGGCCCTTGATCCTAAACCTGCACATTCTTTCGTCGATCGGCCACCAACCGATCACGCGCCTCTGCATATCACCCATCACGATGAAAGCTGTTCCCAGCTCGCGTGTGTTGCCGCAGCTCTGGTAGATGGTATGATTACCTCTAAACGTTCGCACCATGGATCCTGTCCAACACACCTCCTGCAGCGCTACGATGCCGAACCCGCGGTCCTTCAGTAGATCGGCGAGTATGCGGGTGCTCCCAATGAAGTTGAGAGATCGGCAGTTCCACGTACCGAGTTTCCAATCGCAAGTCCTTTTTGTTCGCTGGGGTCGTTGCCGTTGGTCTCGGTTCGTATTATTCTGTTGCTGATTTTCCGTTACAATGGTTTTTTACGGCTGGCTCGTAGGGCCTGACACCAACCCCCTACTTTCCGGAGGACCATAGTGCACAGTTGAGCTTAGAGTCCTTCCCTGGCACTCGGACGTAGATCAGCCGCCCCTAACATGGGGATCAGACGCTGTTGTGAGCCGCTCCTCCTGGAGAACAGACGCTCAGGTTTGCCGAAGCAAACCCCCCCTTCCCTGTCAGCCTACGACCAAAGTTCCCACCGGGGTTGGTTACCCGATCTTCCCTAAGGTTGCTCATAGTTTCCGGCCGGTACCGCGTGGAGGTAGGGATAGGAGTTGCTGGGCAGAGGCTAGTGGATCACAATGGGATCTGAATTGCGCAGCATACCCAGCCTTTACCGTGCCAACCAACCATCGTCCATACCGCGAAAATCGGGAGGCTACGGTGGGCGGGTCACGTCATCAGGATGTCGGATAGCAACCCGACTAAAATGGTTCTCGAGAGTCATCCGACCGGTACAAGAAGACGTGGAGCGCAGCGAGCTAGGTGGGTCGACCAAGTGGAGGACGATCTGCGGACCCTACGCAGAGTGCGGAACTGGAGACAAACAGCCATGGACCGAGTGGAATGGAGGCGGCTACTATGTACAGCAGAGGCCACCCCGGCCTTAGCCTGACCGCAATGCAAAAAAAACATTGACTGAGTTATAGCAAAAAAACGACCCATGCAAAAAAAAAAAAAGAAATCGGGTGTACTGTCGTTTAGCTTACGTTTAATCCTCTGTAGCAATAGAATCTGGGACCATTTGGGCAGGGGGGCCTATTGTGGGCACTTGATGCTATAACTCAGTCAATTTTTAACCGATTCACTTGATTTTTCGAACACGATCAGATACGTACAGTATCTAGCTATGAGTTCAATCGGATTGAAATCGACTAAGTTATAACAACAAATGCCCAAAATAGGTCCCCTTGACGAAATAGTCTCAGAACCTAGCGGTAGGATGTGTGGTACTCCTCCAGTTTACGTCTCGTCTCGTAATGATAATTCCAAAAGCTCGGACTACTTATCGATAAGTGATTAACGGAGTTAATTTCATGAGAATTATTATTTTTCTGAATTATAATAAAAAAAATATCAAAAACCTCCTAATGCCTGAAATGGCTACACTCTGGGTGAAAAGCATAAAAAAACAAGGAAATTTTTTTGACTACTGACTCTGCGATTGTTTCAAATTGAAACTTTCAATGGCGATTATATTTGATATTCGAAGTAGGTTTTTTTTCGATTCGTAAAACAACTATTACACGCAGACGAGTACAATTCATCAACACAAAGATGAGTGCCGAAGTGATTTCCCATTTGATTTTGAAAGTTCGGCACTGATGCCGGGAACTGGCGCTGGACTAGGTGCAGTAAACTCGTTCAAAATCAGCTTCCCGGCAGAAAATCCTTACAACATTCACTGTTAACAACAAGTTCACACAATAAGGTATCTGATTCAGATGGAAGAAGTAGACGAAAATGGTCGTTTCGTTGTGAATTTAGGTAATGTATAATTTTGTTTACCTGTAGTGCCGGGAATGGGGTCAAAAACCCTTTAAAATCTTTCTTTCTACTTCTACTTCTCATGTATTTATGTACTGTACATCCATATCTCCATAGCCATCGCAAAAATCAGACAAGGGTTAAAAAAGTCGTTATTTTTTCCAACTTCACAGCACTGTGCCAATCTGCCATATTACGCCTTCTAGTTTTGCAAATCAGCGAACTGTACCGTATCCTCTTCATAGTAATCACCATCTAGAACTTCAACATGCGCCTGGCATCCACGCACCAACGTGAACCGTCTGGCACCCAGCCATTTAAAAAAAATTGCGACATCGTCACACCATAGACTAATTTCAAGACCTCGATGTACCAAAGAAAACGATCAAATTTTCGGTGACCAGTCCGGTACCCAATAAATATTAATAACCGTGTATTTTTTTCCGTGTAAATTGCCTTTTGTGTAAATTTTATTTAGCGTGTTACACTGATCTGACAGCTCTGGCAGTAAGGGACTAAACATAAATTACGTAAAGTGAGTACCGGGGATTGTTCACAATCTGCGAACTTGACTGCGGAAAAAATTGCGACCATGACGCCGCTGGTCACACTGCGTCACACTGGAAAAGTACTATCCAACTAACAATCACTCATTTAACAGGCACCACTATGACGAATTAATTCAGCATAATGTTGAATAACATTTGAATTATTTTCACGTACAACCTATGTTCGGGTTTTGTTCACACAAATTTGGAGAAGTTATAAAGCATCATGTTGTGAACCAACTTATTTTTTTGTTGTTCAAAGCGCTTAACTAATGTACAGGAAAGTTGTTGTTAAGCTTTGGCAAAAATGACTGAAAATAAATAAAATGCAAAAATGTTGAACTCTCACGAGAGTAATTGTTTGCTCTCATGTTGAGAACACCTATTATGAAATAAGCTTCACATATAGAATTACCTAAATCCGGATAAGAATTAGATTGTTCAGCAGTGGTGAATTAGCACAACACGTGGTAATCAACTGAACAACGCCTTATACTTCAACAGCTGTTCAGCCCAAAACACGTGTTTTCCATCCTGATTTCGCTGTCAGCATTTTTATCGCACGGTGAGAAAACTTGTATCGAATGCGGCCAAAAAGAGTTGGTCCTTATTGAAGATATTGCTTCCAGACGAACTAATTGCGATATGAATATGTTTTTATTTTTATTATTAAATATCGATCTTTAAAAATGTATGACAATATGTGGTGCAGTATGGTCTTGGACATGGTGCATTCACAGCATCTGTTCAGGTAATCTACTCATGCTCAGTCGAAGATCCGGTAAGCATTTTTTTTATTTCTGCTTTTGTCATGGAATCTTGATATTATGTTCAATAAATAGTGCATAAGGTAACGAGCCTACTCGAGACACTTTAGCATAAGGATGTTTAGGGATACTTGAAATTTGTCGATTTCTGAATGCTGTTTGATTATCTAGGTGACTGTGGGAACAATATTCAGCACTGAAATGTCAAATGCATCGATCCAAGCGTCTCGAACAATCGAACTGCTGCGGAAGATAAAAAATATAATAATCAAGGTACAAGATATCTTGTTACAGCCTAATAATAATAAATAAATGCCTCATTTTTACGTTTATTACGTCTCTTGGCACTCAATGTTAAACTACATAATTCTATTCTGTTTTATTTTATATGATTCGTTTAAAATATTGGTTCTTTAATAACTTGGTTGTCTAAACAGTTTTAGCCATGATTTATCCCATAATCCGAACAAAGTTCCGAGTCAAACTATGACGGGCTGAAGGCGTTTATTTGACAAGTGAAAAGCACATTGTTCAGGAGCATATGCTTATCGATACATCAGCTTAATAAGATGCAGACAAATGTTTTGTTAAACTCTTTTGTTAAAGAATCAATGCTTGTCGAATAAATTTCTTGTTAAACTTTTGAATAGTGTTTAAATTTATCATTGTTGATACCGATGAGGAAAGTCGAACATTGATTATTTTCTTAATTGAAAAATCATTTAAGCAGTTATGTGTTGAGTATAGTTTTAGTTCAGCTATCATTACCATTATTAAGCAACAATTCAGCAAGCCTGCTTGTTTGTGACTTGCAATTGTTAGTTGGGTACTACTTGCGGTGCTCTAATTGGCGGGAAATTTTGTATGCGTAAGTTTGTGAGACCGGGGAAGGTTGTTAGCATAGTATGGGACAACTCCCATCTCTGGAAAGGAGGGCTCCCCATACAAATGAAACCGAAATGAGCAGAGAGTGTTTAACACACTCGCAACCAAACCAATATAGAGTGCGGTGGTGCAATGAGCTCAATAAGTGTTATAAAAGTAATTGAAGCGGCAATACAATGCTTGCCGGGCCAGCTATATTCTGACGTAGCAGGCGCCATTGTCGCCTAAAAACACTTACCAACACTTACCTACTGAAGATGCCTGTTAGCCTTATGAGTTTCTTGTGTGTGTGTAGCTGATCTGGCGATACTGAAGTTGCATCTACGGGCAGTCCATCAAGCTGCATTCATACATATATCCTGTGGCAAGCATGGACATTAATCACACTTTAAAAAATCAAGGAATGATGCCTTCAAAATATGCTAAAAAATCCACAGAAAACTTGAAAAAAAAACATGAAACGAGCTCACCAAATCAACTGGAAGTAGTTTTTTATTTTGCCTTCATGTTCAGCAAATAATGTTGGCCGAAATTGCAAAATGTTGATACAATTTACAAAAATAAAATAAAAAATATGAAAACGGACCACAGAACTTCGGCGTGATCAAGGGTATGATGCCAGAGACAGCAAAAATAATCGAATTCCGAAAGTTAAATTGATGCTTGGAAAACTTAGAATGAACCTAATAGAACCTATTACAAACTTATATGATCTAACAGAACGTTTTCTAATTCGTGAATTTTCTCCCGCAGGTCATTTCCAGAACACTTTGGACATACGCCTACTGCCCAACAATTAGCCCGAAAAAAAACAACAGTTCCCATAAAATCCGAGAAAAATCTGATCGTTAAGTAAGGTGAACGACTGACTGCGCGAGTGTCCAACCCGATCAGTTGAAATTCGAAACCGATACCAAATTTGGACGCAGCCGAAGGAAATTCCAGTTCCAGTATTTGGGGTCCACTGCGGTCGAAAAATCGCGAGAAGGAAAGGAAACATTAACCGCCAGAGTACCTATATAAAAAAAAGTTTATTACTATTGCCTTTGCCCATGGTTTTTGCGCGCGGTGTGTTTCTCTCTGGTCTGGTTTGGTTGTCGCCCAAAGGCGTGTGATTAAAAAGTAATCTGCGGAATCGGAACCAGTCTTTGGGTACCTAGTGGCGACCAGGTTGCTCGGTTGTTCGCAAAAATAAAAATCCGATTTAGTGTCTCCTCCGCCCGGTGAGAGTTGTGGAGTGACAGAGGGGCTAAAGAGCACGTTCGCGCGCACGCACGACGAAGAAAAGAATAATCATAGAGTGCTGCCGCACTGCGTGTGTCCCGCATCAAGAAGAAAGAAGTGGATCACAGCAATCCGCACAGTCGGTGAAGTGAGTGTTTTGTAATTGTTGTTCTTTTTTTTTGTGAAGGTTGAATTTCGACGTTTATGCCATTTGGGTGCGCCCATCAGGTTTGGCGCAGTCAGTGTGTGATTTTCGGGTGTTCCGACGTTCCGACGACCGACCGACCGACCGACTACTTTGATCGAAAGTGGAAACTGCGCCAAGTTGCAACTGCTCTGGAGGAACGAGTTTTGTGTGCCGCACCGCACGGTTTGGATTTTAGTGTTGTTTTTCGTGATTGTGTGCTGAGCTTGCTTCTGGAACCAAGCAGTTCAGGTGTTTGGGATTTTCGAGCCAAGGAATTGCTGCAGCTGTAGTGCTTGCTATCCGGAGAAAGACGTTTCTGCGCGCTGTAATGACAGTGCAACTCGTTTAGTACAGGTGAGTGTGAAACTTTTTTCCTCGGTCGAACTTACGATGCGGATAGTGCATTAATTTGAAAGGAACCTGTTTTGGAACTGGCTTCAAAATAAGGTCGTAAATAGGGTGTTTTATGGTTGAACCCTGTAACTATTTGAAAGTAGATCAGTGTGCTGCTTGACTTTGTCTTTGTGATAATCCTTTTCTCGAGGAAAAAAAATAGCAAGTTTATAGAGGAATCCCTGGAATAATCTTTGAAGGTATCTGTATGGAAGAATCCCTAGACATCTCTAAGAAATCTCAAGAAGAATTTCCGGAGAAATTCTTGATAAAATCCCAGGTGAAACTTCTGGAGGATTTCCTGAAAGAATTTCTGGGAAAATTTTCCGAGGAGTTACAGGACCAACCCCTACAGGAATTTCTGACGGAATCTTATAAGTGATTTGTACAGAAAGCACTAGAGGAGTTGCCGAATAAATGCCATGATTTCTGAAACAATTTCTTTTTCAATCTCAAAATGAATACTCAAGGCCTTAGAGGAATACTTCGATTAATTCCTGAAGTAATTTCTAGAAGAATCATTGAAAGAATTCCTTTTAAATTCTCTGAAGAAATCTATGCTAGGATTTCAGAAATTTCTGAAGAAGGAGGAGGAGTTCCCGCAGAAATGACTTGAGGAATTCTAGCATGAATTCATGCAAAAAATTAGAAGAAATCCTTCAAAAATCACAAGAGAAATATCTCAAGCAATGCCTAGAGATATCCCTGTAGGATTGACAAGAGGAAATTCTGGAGGAACAGCAAGAGAAAACTTCCGGAAATCCATATAGATCTCAATAGAGGAAGCCTTATTGGGTAATTTATAGATGAACCCTGCTGAAATCTCCAGCGGAATTCCTAGATATTTTTTTTTCAGTCATTCTCGGGGAAATACACAGCTAGTTTCGATTACCGACTTCGGTAAATTTTTACTGGGGTTTTAACTGCTGATCACCCAGTAGTTTTTTCGTTACCGAACGAACCCAGTAAATTGGAAAATCGTGCAGTTGTCAAAATATACCGAAAAAGTCAGTACATTTTGTGAGAAACTTTTACTGGCTTTTTCAGTAAATTTCTTGTTTATGTTGTTTTACCGAATTTCCCGGTTTCCCTAAAGGTTCGACCAAGCTCCCCGATCTTCCAAGTTCATACAATGCCATTTTGGATTGATCTTCATTGCGCTTTTTCTTTTATCACTAAGTAGAATGGAAAATCAGCGACGGATGAATAGATAGACATTTAAATACGGGATTGAACCATCAAAGGTTCAATGTTTTTCGGTGAGAATTTGTCAGCCTTGATGCAAGCGACACTGTACGCAGCGACATGAAGCTTAACGAATGCATCTGAAAAACCTCATAAGAGAAGCCTCACAATCAGTTCCACGAGCCCGTGGTTCCATACGAAATTGATGCCGTTCGCTGATTTTCCATTACTTACCTAGACGATGAAAATAAAGCGCTTCGGTCCAAATTTCCTGATAGAACTGCGATTCCTATTTTGCTTTAGTCAAACTTTGCTGCTGGATTCTATCTTCATCGTTTGACAGTTGCTTGGAGAGTCATTGCGATGTTTTGATTTTCTTTACAAAAACTCAGTACAATTTTTATCAATTACCGAAAATCGGTACTGGTGTTTACTGGCTTTTGGGCAAACGATCAGGTTTACCGTATAATCAGTTATTCTGTTTACCGTACTCAGTAAAATGCAAATAATTCTACTGAATATTGGTATCTTTGCATGAAAATACTGAAGAGTCGCAATTTTATTGAATTACGATTCGAGTTCAGTAAAGAAAACTACCGAACACTTAAATCCAAAATAAGTGTGTAACTGAAGGTATCAACAGAAAGAGATCGCCGGAGAAATCCCTGGATGAATCTCCAGTCGAATTTCTGGAGAAATCCCAGCAGGATTTCCTGAAGGAATCCTGAGAGAAGTTCCTGAAAAAATCCCTATAGGAAAATCCTTGGAATAATTCCACGGAGGAATTATTGTAGAACTCGCTACAGAAATTTCCGGAGACATCCCTCGAGGAGTTCCTATAGAAATTCTTGGAGAAAAATCCTGCAGGAGTACCAGCAAGGAATCCCAGCAAAAGTTTCATAGGAGAAAAAGTGCGGAAAATCGTACAGAAATATAAATGGGTTCTTCCGGAAATTCCTGAAAGAATCCCAACATAAGTTTCTGGAGATTTTGCTTTGCGAATTTCTGGTCTTACATCCCTCAAATGTGAAATATATATGAATCTCATGACTCAGTACTAGTTACAAAATGTCAACTATGCTCATTGTAATTTGTGGGATAGGTAAAGTAAGTAATCTCTAGGCAATTTTCAGTATAAAGTGATGTTTGGCTACTCTAGCTAAAATAACATTATTTTAACACCCATTAAACAAGGTAGTTTGAAATTCCCTCAGGGTTTCTTCGAAAGCTCCTCTAATTATTCATCTAGGAATACCTGAAAAGAATCCTCAAGATTTTTTTTCCAAAGTTTTCACTAGAAATTCTTTTGCAGGGATTTGTATGCATTTTTAAGGTTTCTCCAGGATTCCCGTCAACAGGTATTCCAGGGGATTTTCAGAAATAATCAAGGGATTCCTTTAAAAGTTACAAACTTTTTCCTAAACTTCTTCCAGTAATTTCTTTCAATGTTTGAGCCCTGGGGAGTGCCACTAGCAGAGTTTAAAATTTTCATTTTCAGTGAGTGAATTTCAACGTGAATTTTGAAGATTCTCAACTGAGGGATCACAATAAAATTCATTTTGGTGAATGAATTTTCTCACTTATTCATTCATTTTTCTGTCACTGACAATTTTCACTGAGAAATATAACTAGACCGTAACTCCCGATTATTCTTCCAATCACCTCAAAGCTTGTGTATAGTAGTTAATTACAGTACCAATTAACTGCTCTATTTGTCCATTAAGTCGGATTGTGCGCCTGTTAACAGAAATTGGACATTTTGCGACGTGCGAAAAAATATTCGTGACAGAGAATTGAATGAAAAAAGAAAGGCATTCAGCTGACAATGAATGTGGCTAAACACGAATGAAAAAAATGAGAATGTCAATCTTCACTTTCAGCCTTCGAATTTTTTACACACTGGCCACTAGTTTTTCGAAGCCGAAATATCCCAAAGAGAGCCAAAAAGACGACAGAATCACGCATTACGAAAGAATTCTCTTAAAATTTTAAATGATGAATTTCAGGAAATCTAAAAAAGATGTATTCACAAGGATCTCTAAAATAAATCTTAAAGAGAGATCTTAGAGGAATTTGGTTGTACAATATCTAACTAATATTTTAAGGACAAACGACTTGGGATCGTAGTTCAACATGCACAAATCAAAAAAAAAAAAAATAAACGTCTGACGACAGTACAATTTTTATTATTATTATTATTATCTTTATTAAAGAGGTTTTCAACTTCACAGTTGGTTCGCCTCTAAATATGTTAGTGATATTGTTTCATATTTTGTTGTACAATCCAACATGTTCCAGAAATAGTATTAGCTTGTTTTCTTCGTTTGGGTCGTTACTTAGTATATCGCGGATAGAGTGCTTCAATTGGAGCGAGTTTCGTTGCTGTTGATACCGAGGACAATGAGCCAAGATGTGTTCGACAGTTAGATGAACTGAACATGCTTCGCACCGTGGTTGTTGTTCGCTGGAGAAATAATGAGGGTGGGTTAATCGAGTATGACCCACTCGTAGGCGGGAGAGAATTCGTTGCTCTTTTTGATTAGGTCTGTCTTTCCTCGTTTCCGTTGAATCCTTGATTTTCCGTAGGAAAAGGTTGCGCTCCCTGAACCATCGATTCTCCCACGCTGTTTTAAGGTCGTTCTTTACTTTCTTCTTGATGTCTGCTCCGGGACTAGGAATGATTCGTTGCACCATAGTTCTTCCTGCTGCCGCGAGACGGTCGGCCTCTATGTTCCCACGCACCCCACAGTGCCCCGGTACCCAGCATAGTGTTGCAGTTGTTGGCATTACTTCCTCGATCTCTTGTATCCAAGGGTGTTTGGACTTACCCGCCTCTAATGCTGATAAAACGCTTGCTGAATCCGAGAAAATTACTGCTTCGTCCCGTACATTTCTGAGTGCCAAACGAATTGCTGCTGCTTCTGCGGAAAATATAGAGCACCAATCCGGCAACCTGGATGCAATCGTCGAGTATGGGCTGTATATTCCAATTCCAACTTCACCATTTGCACGAGAACCGTCCGTGTAAATCCGAGTGTGGTCCTTGTACTTTCTGTTTGACAGGGCGTTAAAGTATGATAGAACCTTGGATGACGGGTCTCCAGCTTTTACATGCGCTTTCATTTCCCAATCTATTCTCGGACCGATGGAGTCCCAACTTCTATCTCCCACCCGATGGAGTTCGGCTATCGGAGGGAGTGTTCCGTTGGCATATATCTGTAGGAGGTTCTTCGCCTCTCTCAGGAGGTAGATCTCCTCACTGCCACCGTATGTTTTTTCCAGAAAGCTGACTGTCTTTTCCGCTATCGATTTTGTCACTACAAACTCAAACGGGAGTACCCCGGCTTCGGAGCATGTAGCCAAGGTTGGAGAACTTGGAAGTAGACCAGATGCGAATCTGATAGAGCGATTGTAAATTGGCGCTAGGGTACTGATGAGAACTTCGGCGGACCGACAAGTAAGTTCGGATCCGTAAAGCAAGCGAGTCGTTATTAGAGCATTAGATACTTGCATAATTGTTTTCCTATTCGTTGATTGATGTCGACCGCTGATTGCTCGGATAAGACGCATCCGATTTTCGGTTTCCTTTTTGATGCTAGTGAAGTGATCCGAGAATGTAAGTTTCCTGTCTATATTTACGCCGAGTACTCGCAGGACTTTTTTGTACGGTATCTCTAAGCCCCTAACGGATAGAGGCATCCTCCAGGGATGATGTCGGTGATTACAGCAGTGAGATATTGCGCTTTTTCCCGGTGCCATGCAGAAACCAGCAAGATCCGCCCAGTTTGCCACGGCACGAACTCCAGCCAACAGTTTTCTCCTTAAGGCTCTCGGACTAGCGCCAACTGCCACCAGGAGGATGTCATCAGCATAAACAAAGATATGAATCCCTTTTGGAAGTCGATCAAACACCCCATTCATGGCAACCAAGAAGAGGGATACGGCTAACACCGAACCTTGAGGTACTCCCGTCTGTTCTTCCATAACATTCGATTTGTCGTTTCCGACAATGACTTGGAAAGTTCTGTTCGAAAGAAAACCTTTTATGAATTTTGCCATATTTCCAGTGATTCCCCACTTGATGAGTTGTTGTAGCACGCCTGGAGACCAAACTCTGTTGTAGGCCTTGGATAAATCCAGAGCCGCAAGGTCTACATGAAGATTCGCTCTGAGAGCATCATCTAGGACTTGTCCCAACACTGCATGGTACGTGCCAGTACCTCTTCCGCGTTGAAAGGCGAATTGGCGGGAGTCCAGACTTTGATTTTCCGTTAAATAGGTTAAAGACGTCGATTCACCATCCGTTCCATTATTTTGCTGACGCAGCTTGTGAGGGAAATGGGACGATAGTTCTGGGGATCTGCAGAGGCGGCGCCATTCTTAGGAATTGGAACCACTAAGCTCCGTTTCCAGCTTTCTGGGATAATTCCTGAAGACCAAACTTGATTGATGGCATCCAATAATGCGATTTTGGCTCTATAGGGTAATCTTCTTATCATTGGATACCCCACCTCATCTAATCCGGATGACTTGCCAATACTAGCATCTAAAGCGTAGTACAACTCCTGTAGGCTGAATGGTTCATTGTATTTTGTCCCTCCTGGGTCGTTTGGGATTCCAATACTCGAAAGCGCTGTTATTGGATTTTTAGAAATGAAAGAGTCGCTATATGCAGCCGTTGATGATATTCTCTCAAAATATTTGGCCAAGATATTGGCCACTTTGGCTGGATCACGGCTAGTTTCTCCTTCACTCCGAATAGACATCCCACAAGCTCGACGTTTTCCGCTTAGCGCATTCACCCTTCGCCATATTTCGGTTGTCGTATGCGTGGCATTTATTCCGTCGATGAACTCCTCCCATGATTTGTTTTTTGCCTCATTCACGACTTTCCGGCATTCACTTCGTTTCTTCCTCAGGTTCTCCACAGCTATCTGCTTATCCGGGTGATCGGCCGGGAGGCGTTTGAATGTCCTTAGCGCCTTTCGTCTAGCTTTCACTGCGGCTTTTGTTTCAGCATTCCACCAGTGAGTAGATTTTTTCCCTGGAGTTTGATTCGTACGAGGTATGTTCGATTTTGCTGCTTGTAGAATGATGTCCGTCAAGTCTTCAATGCTATATTGCCTATCCGGAACAATGCGAGACAGAACTGTTTCTTCAAAACCGTCCCAATTAGCTTCGTCGTATTTCCAACGCGGTCGTCGTTTTGCCTCTATCGGTGCGTCGGTCCCATAGATTTCAATAGGACAGTGGTCACTACCCATTGAATCGTCTTGGATTTTCCATCTTAATTTCCCAAGAATGGAACTGGAGGCCATTGTCACGTCGATAGCTGATTGTTGATCTCCTCTGAGGAAAGTAAGCGTTCCATCATTCATTACTATCAGGTTCTTTTCTTCAGCTACGCGCAGTACTGCTATGCCTCGGCCGTCTGTTTTTCGGGATCCCCATGCGTAGTGATGTCCATTCATGTCTCCCATAATTAGGAAAGGGCCTTCTAGTTGGTCGATAAGCTCCGTCAGTAAGCTCTCCAGATTTGTGATACCCGCATGCTGAAGGTAAATCGAGATTACAGTAAGCCGAAATGGAACGTTCACTGTAGCCGCAACAGCTGTCAACGTGGTATTGAGATCAACAATGTCGAATGTTGTTGAGCGATGGATCGCCAGGGCTACGTTCTGATATCTGGTTGGTCCATTTTTTGTGACCCAGCTGTATTGCCCTCTGAGGAGGTTATTCAATCCAGAGGGTGTGTAGCGGTGAAGCTCTTGCAAGGCAAGAACGAGTGGAGGATTGTCTTCGGTTAGGACTTGTAAATCTGTTAGATTATTATAGAGCCCATTTATGTTCCATTGCAATGCTATTCTGGTATGTCGAGGCTCGTTGGCGGATGACATTGAACTCGCTAGGCTAGTCGAGGACAAGTTTCTATGGTTGTTGTACAGCGGCACAGCCGGGAAAGTTGTGTCAGGCGTCGGTGCGATATTGCTTACCTGAGACTGTTGGTTTGTCGTGTTAATCGAACCTGGGTGACAGTCAGTGTTGGTGTTTGTTGACTGAAATTGGACAATGGATGGCATCGGTTGGTTGACGTTGCTTGGTTGTTGGACCTCGCGATTAGTGAGCGCTCCAGGATAGTTTTGCTGGTGTGATGGGCAGCGTCCAACACTGCTGGCGGTCTCGGTGGGGATGGATCCATCTGAGAACGTTGATTTGAACGGACAGCAAGAGCTCGGTTGGTAATTGAAGCTGGTACTTGCCTGAGTGTTTAGGCAAGCCACATTGACACCCTCACGGAGATAATCAGGGCAAGGATCCCTTGAGACGTTCCGTAGAGGGGTCAACATGGTAGGCCTTGGTCTACGCGACCTGTTGATGGCGAGTGCTTCGTCTATCGCTCCGGATCTCGGGTTTGCGACGTTTGGATCCTGATGTGGGCCTTGGTAGAAGGCAGCGGGGTACTTCGCTGACGGATTCTCCCTGGCGGGTGGCCAGTAGACGGGGGAATGGACTCCAGTTATCGCGTCGTTACGTGGATGTTGGTCGGCAGATGGAAGGATACCACTGGCGGCTTGCCAGTGTGCCGGAGAACGGATGTCGACTGGAATCGTAGAGTGATTTGAACAGCATGGCTGCGCTTGATAGCTGACGTTTGTACTTGCCTGAGTGTTTAGGCAAGCCACATTGACACCCTCACGGAGATAATCAGGGCTAGGTTCCCTTGAGACGTTCCGCAGAGGGGTCAACATGGTAGGCCATGGTCTACGCGACCTGTTGATGGTGGATGCTTCGTCTATCGCTTCAGATCTCGAGTAAGAAACGTTTGGATGACTAGACTGTGGTTCCTGATGAGAGCCTTGGTAGTGTGCGGCGGAATACTTCGCTGACGAAGGGTTTCCACTGGCGGTTGGCCAGTAGACGGGGGAATGGACTTCGGCTGTCACGTCGTAACGTGGATGTTGGTCGGCAGATGGAGGGATCCCACTGGCGGGTTGCCAGTGTGCCGGAGAGCGGATTTCGACTGGAATCGTAGAGTGATTTGAACAGCATGGCTGCGCTTGATAGCTAACGTGTGTACTTGCCTGAATGTTTAGGCAAGCCACATTGACCACCTCACGGAGATAATCAGGGCTAGGTTCCCTTGAGACGTTCCGCGGAGGGGTCAACATGGTAGGCCTTGGTCTACGCGACCTGTTGTTAGCGCTGATGTCTGGCGATCTCGTATTTCCACTACACACGATGTCCGTAGAATGTGATGCTCCCAGGAGCAGCGGTAGACGTGAGCGTTGGGATTGTGTATGCTTTTCGGGTGTCCTTTGACGTGTGTTGTTTTTCTCAGGGGCAACATTTGATATTTCGCTGGCTATATTGTTTGCTTGAGATCCGTAATCATAATCCATTGTTGAGCGGTGGTCGGTTATATCCATAGCGGGAGGGTCTTTTTGAGTTTCCGTTTCCATAGCCTTGTGCGTGGCGGGTTCGTCATCGTTATTGGCTGTGTTATTTCTGGTTGGGCTTCGATCCATTGTTAAAGTTGCATTTGGGATTCATCAATGCTGGGAGCCTGTGCCACAAAAGTTTTTGCCCCTCTTAGACCGGGATCTGACTCCGTAGGAGAGGCATGGCACGCTCGTTTATTACTGCGGCTCCGAATTCTGTTTGTCCAAATGTTGGTGGCTGGTTGATCATTTATTTTGTTTGCTTGGGCGTTTTTATTTCTTTTTTCTTTGGGAGGAGATTTGGAGGGTTGATCTTTCCGAGAGATGTGAGACGTTGCTGAAGAGTTAGCATTTTTTACTTTTGGTTGGCTGGATGCTGGCGGTTCTTTGAATTCGGGAGTGGTCTGCTTTTGCTGTTGGTGTGCCTCCTTTCGCAGTAAGCATTGTTGTTGGTGGTCCTGTTGTTGGTGGAGCGACTTCTTGTATAGTTCTTTCAGCTGGTTGAACTCAGCTCTGACGGTTTGAAGCTCGGTTCTAAGGGCTTGTATAATATCGTCCTTTGCTGATTCTTCTGCGGACATTCGGTTTTGTACACAGGTAGCGTATGTTTGGGTTTGGGCCTTTTGCTCCTTGATTTGCTTGCGAGCTTCTCCAAATGTAATTCCTTGGTCAATTCGAAGTTTGATTATTTTCTCCTCTTCTGCGTACACAGGGCAATCCTTTGACACGCACGAATGAGGGCCATGGCAGCTTTTACAGTATGGTGCATTCGGGCATGGAACCCCTTCCACCATATCATGAACCTGTGAGCAATTCAAGCATATTTTCTCTTGTGTGCAGGTTTTCTTCGTATGCATGAAGTTTCCGCAGTTAAAGCAAACCATTGGAGTTGGATAGTATTGTCGAAGCTCAACTTTCTCCAAGCCAAAATATACGTATTCTGGTAGTACTGTTCCATGGAACGTAAGTACAGTAAGCGGAGTGTTTCGGAAACCATTACTTGTCCGCTTCTTAATTCTTCTGACATGCTTGACGCCTTGAGAAGTCAGGTAGGCGAGCGTTGTTTCTTCGTCTACCTCAATAGTGTCAGTATGATAAGCAATGCCCTGGATTGTATTGAGTGTAGCATGAGGAAAAACTTCGACGTTAGTCCCGTCAGGTAGTGTTTTGATTTTTTGCAATTTCTGATACGTCGATAGGGAGTTCGTTCTTAACAGACAACGTGCACCCTGTCCTTCACGGATCGCATGTACCGCTCTTGCTTCCTTCAAACCGATGGCCAGTTCGACTGCTCTGCCAACAAGGAATGAATTCGGTAGCTTACATTCACTATTTTCGCTGCTTGTCGAGGCTTGATCATTTGGCTTCTGCTTCACCCGCATCACCAGGATCAGGTTCTGACCCATGTCGTCACCACTGCGGAACCAATTTGGTACCCTTCCACATGCTTGTACAAGTGGATCACCTACATTCCCCCCGAGGGGAGAAGGGGTAGGGTCGGCCATGAGGCCGATTTACTTGTTCACTCGATTCTCCCCTTTTTTTGGTTCCACTGCTGTACAGTAACTTAACACCAGTTTCTTGCTCGGGTGTACAGTGAAACAATGCGTTGTCGCGCGATGTATAGAGATATACCTATTGACCAATCCAAATGCCTGTGTGGTAGTGGTTTGTGTTCAGATTTCCCGTGTTAATCTATCTGTAAGAACTTTGTAAACATCTTTTGTTCTCACGTATATGGATAGGCTTGCATTAGGTTTCGTGAGACATTTTTTGGACAACTCAATACCTTTCTCTAACAATAGAACACAGTCACAGGGTGTTGTTTATAATTCACCGCAAAAAGGTATGTTTAACACCGATAATTTGACAAACTTTAATCCACTAATGAAATTGAGGCCGCGGAGGTGATGTCAACGCACTTCGCGAAATTTTAGAGCGTTTTCAACGGTGATAGCAAACGAAAATACGATATAGCACGGATCGCTTTATGTATCGTCACCGGTATCCCGATAAAAACTGAGTACAATTTTTGTTTTGACCTTGTTCACTTGAAAAACACTTCAAATAAGAAGAGTTGTCTTTGTTTTTCACGAAATTTGTGTGCCTGAAATCATGAGTAGGTACGAAAGTCGGCCATTATGGCGGCAATGTAGGGATTCTAACAAGTTTGTCCTTAAAATATCTTGTGAAGTTGTCTTACATTAATGTTTTTTTTTTCAATTTGAGGATTCGTTTTGCATAATCTACAGGGGATGGCCAAAATGTTTGGGATAGGCAACTTTTTTTCTCCCACAAAAAAAAAATCAACATGCTGTAACTTTTAATAGAGTGCATCAAAAAATCTCAAATTTTGACTGTTTGTCAACCTATTATATGTGTATCAATGGTACAAATTTGGGCTCGATTGATTAATTTTTCGCGAAGTTAGAACCGTTCGGCTAAAACACTATTATTTAGACAACTCATTTTTGAACTGTCATATCTCGGAATCCAGTGAACCGAATTGAATGAATTTTTTAACGATTATCAACAATATATTGATACTTAATACGACGTTATAAAATGTAATATTTTCTCACGGCGAATTGAGTTATTCCGGATTGAAATTTTTACCCATATAGAGGAAAATAAGTCAAATTTACAATACCACACACAAATTACTGAATGTGTTCTTCCTTCAATCTAAATAGGCTCTAATATATCTGATAAGAGACAACTTGATAACAGAAGTGGAAAATCTTTGGATATCAACACTAAAATTTATTGACATTGATGTAAAAAAATTACATTTTTTCGAGAAAAATCGAAAAAGTGTCAATCCATGATAACTTTTTTCAGTGTTTAAAAAGTACCTATGTTTTAATTGTTTGTGAAGCATTTACATATTGTTAGTGTACGTTCAAAATTTCATTCAATTCGGTTCACTGGTTTCCGAGATATGACACCTCAAAAATGAGTTGTCTGAAAAATAGTGTTTTACGCGAACGGTTCTAACTTTGCGAAATATTAATCAATCGAGCCCAAATTTGTACCAATGATGCACACATAGTAGGTTGACAAACAGTCAAAATTTGAGATTTGTTGATGCGCTCTATGAAAAGTTATAGCTTGTTGAACTTTTTTGTGAGAGCAAAAAAAAGTTGCCTATCCCAAACATTTTGGCCATCTCCTGTATATTTGATAAACATGTCAATCGAGTTCATTAAAATTTCAATATTTTTCGAAAATTTTACAAGTAGGTATTTAAGCTTTTCTAATCGTTACGCCCGACACTTGTATTTTGATATTCAGTTTTTTGGAAAATACTGAATCACTGTAGAGAAATCACTGAATCATCCAAAAATTTGAGTCAAACTGTGTCCCGCATCAGTGCAAAATATATCTGGTCACTTTACACTACGGACCGGTTCCGGTAGTAAGAGTCCACTTTACAGGTTGACCCCTAATTCATGGTGTAATACCAACAATCAATACGAAACTGGCGAATTTTTTGTGACGCCAGTCGTTCCCCCAGTAAATTCGCCCAATACTGGTGATTCTGACGCCACGCTTTCAATGTCAGTTTGCTCCGCCTCTTTTCATCGAAGCAAGACTGAGCCGCCAATCTAGTGACCATGACAACGAGAAAAAAAAAAGGTTGTTTATTTACACATTGTTCCGGAAAAATGGTTGATACTGGTTGGCTGCACACTTTGTCATTCGCGATGGCCCAACACGGCTGCTCCTGCACTACCGTGTGGCCGGAATCTCCTCGCCGGGCCAGCTCGGGATCGGTTGGTTTGGTCCCGTACTCGGCCAATGGGAACCAGCGGGCATGTGTGGCTGTTCCAGGGGGAATGACATTTCATTTTCTAACCAAAAAAATCCGCTTATATCCGTCCATTACCGTCACTAGCCATGGACCCTACACTCAGGAAAATAAACCTAAGATTATCATAAGGTCTAACTTATGAAATGGCCTTTAAACAATTCATAACGGCTAGAACGATTTTCATAAGGTCGGTCTATGACGCAGAATCGACTCACAGTTTGGCTTTTATACACATTTAGCAACACGATATTCTCAAGCGTCGATAGCCGCGTGGGTTGGGCACGAGCTCAGTGATCTCGACGTTCATGGATCGATTCCAGTCTGCATCATTTTGTGATTTTTCTGCTCTTTTGCTCTTTTATCTTATGTAATAAGGTCATAATTAGCATGTTCAATTTTCATAAGGTATTCATATGGCATCCTTACTTTACAGTTATGGCTAAATTTCATAATGTATTTTGATGAATTTCGGTAGTTTACTTCGCTGAGTGTATGTTACAATAAGTGAAGTAAATTATCGGAGTAAATCCATAATTAAAAAAAAAAATATCATAAATCGTCTACCTATGGTCCACTGCACGAATTTATGCTGGCCTGCTTACTCTCACGCGAAATTTGACGTTTGAGCGGTGCCGACACCGCTCAAACGTCAAATTTCGCGTGAGAGTAAGCAGGCCAGCATAAATTCGTGCATCCAGGATGGCATTCAGGATGGCGGTGCTACAAAGAAGTAGCCACCTAGCCATCAGTGAAAAGTGATAGCTCGGGTTCGTCGGATCGCGCGTCGTCGTGTGTGTGGGCTTTTTTTCTAGTTTCTAGTTCCCTCGCAAACGGCATCCAGGATGGCGGTGCTACAAAGAAGTAGCCACCTAGCCATCAGTGAAAAGTGATAGCTCGGGTTCGTCGGACCGTGCGTCGTCGTGTGTGTGGGCTTTTTTTTCTAGTTCCCTCGCAAACGGCATCCAGGATGGCGGTGCTACAAAGAAGTAGCCACCTAGCCATCAGTGAAAAGTGATAGCTCGGGTTCGTCGGATCGCGCGTCATCGTGTGGTCGTGGTGGGCTTTTTTATCTTGTGAGTTTGATCCTTGCTGCTTCTTTGTTAATTTCTTTCTGGATGTCTCTCTTTTCATTATTTTATTTATTCATTATGTGTATATGTATCTTTTGAACATTTTGATCAAATTTGTATAGTTCGGCACCATGAGTGTCGACTTGGTTCTTGTTGTCAATGTCGAAAGTTGCATCTTGAAAATTATCTCTTTCACTTTGTCTATCATGTATCTATTTGTGTATATTTCTCATATGAGTCCGTCTTGGTTCGTCGTTGCATCGCGTCGTCGTCCTGTGTGCGTGCTTATCTTCGTACGGGGCGGTTTAGTTTGTTTTTGGAGGCAAAGTGAAAGTGCCGCTTTTTTCATTCGGATCGGCCGCGTCGTCGTCGACAATTTGAATGTGCACATCGTCGTTCCCGTGTGTTGTTGTAGCGGTTCAGTGTGATTTCGAGGCCAGTTAGTGGAAGATGCTGCAGCACATATGCACTGGACACTTCGAAGGATGTTTATTGGTGAGCTCGTTGCATTTTATCATAATAATTAATGCTAAAGGATGTATAAAATCCTGCTCTGGTTTTTGTGTATTTATCTAACAAATATTGAAAAGTTCGTCACGTCATGTGTCGGCGCTAGTTCCAAATGCACATTTAGTAGATAATAAATATTTTTCTTTCATTTTTGCATGTACACAAAAATTTGAATGGTTCGTCATCTTCGGTGTCGACATTTGTAATATTTTAGTCTAAATGAATAAATGTTTTGACTCAAATAAAGGTTGCATGAATTTCTGGAAAAAAGAGAGGGTCGGTAAAAGATAGACGATGAACCATGCGGTAAGAAGTTTCTGATTTATTCATAACGTGTTATTTTGTTACTTGTGAATTGATCGCGTTTAGCATTGTCTCGCGCGGAAACTCAAAGTACAGACGCGTCGGTGTTTAGCATTGTATTCTCCTTAGTTGCGAATGAATAACTTATGTAGGGTGAGTTTTGAGGCACAATAGATCGCGTTCGTCGTCCACGGTTTAGAAGGGTATTTCTTCTTGAGCGCATTATTAATCGCGAATCAAAACATGACATTCGTTTACCACGATGAAATCCTCAACATATCTCCATTTCCCCTGTCCAAACTCCTAGTGATTTCTCGTAGTAACGCAGAGAATTCCTCGGTTATTGGCCTAAGCGAGAATCACGTCATCACTTCCTTCCCTATCCTCAATTGACCTGCATTCGGACGCGGCCGGCGCTGGTATTGCTTATTGAAAAGTATTGGGATTCCAGCATTTACACAATGAAGAGAGCTAATCCCAAGCATCATCTGTTGGTTCATTGTGTAAATGCAGTTGTCCTTGCAATAACAGAGGAGCAACCGCGGGCGGTCAATCATGCTCATGCTCATGCTCATGCTCAAATCTAAGTTAACCAAAACTCTACTTTAGCTTGCTTGAGCTTCAGCTTGATGCTACTCCAGTATCACCAGACCAGCTACACTCATACAAGGAACCAATGAGATATCTGCCGGGGACTAGCAGGCATATTCAGTGTGAGAGCGTTGATGATCTTCTATTTTTAGACGACAATGGCGCCTGCCATTTCAGGTTGCTGATCAATGTAGGGAAGGGTAAGGAAGTGATGGATGATTGCAATCGTTTGTATCCACGTCTGACCGAATATACCTCTGCGTCAGCACAAATTCATGCGGATGTCGGAGTGTTAGTGGGACTTAGTTGGCAGAAGGTTCACACATTGGTACATGGATATCTGGCTAAGGCGATAGAATAGTGTGTTTTTGCTTACGGTTTTTCAAATCCAAGGTAATGTTTGAAGATTAGCTTAATTTTTAATGATCTACCGAGATCGTATAACCCAACTACGAACAATTTCTCCTATAAAAACGAACACACCGCAACAGTGCCCGTAAACCAAAAGCCACCACATCGACCCAAGAGCCGTAAAGCGCAGCACAGTTTCACGGAACATTCTTCTCGCTCGTTCGCCTCTCTTCACTCGGCCTTGAACCAGCCAGTCAGAAATTCCGGCTTCAAACAACCGATCACGTATCTCCGTAAATCGCCCCACCAGTGGATTACTCTTGACAAAGCTATGCCCCATCGGATCCCTAAAGAGGGGCTCCCGCAGGACGTATTGCCGTCGGATCCCGCTGTCCGGATCCTGATTCAAGGGCGATTGCTCGAAGAACTCCGCTACAATACAGTTTGCTGTTATGGCTGCGTTGTTGGGAATTCGCGCTCCCTGTTCCTGCCCCGCCACATTCCAAGAAGGATAGGCGGTGTTGATCCGTACTCGTTCAGTGGACGATTCCGTGTAGAGGTGCATACCAGACTGCTCTAGGTCTCGGATGGATCGGATGTGGCGTTCGTATTTGTAGCTGAACGAGATTCTGATGAAGTTTGCTAAATAAGCCGTTGATGTAGTGAATAGTAGTACGTTGAGTGTGACTGAAGCTGATCGTTCGATGCGAGCCATTCGGTAACAGGGTAGTGGTGGACTGAAGAGAGTTTCCAGTAGAAGGTTTCTTGGGAAATGGAACTGGGTGGAATTTGCTAGCAGGAGCGAGATTGCGGCCAAGCATACAATCAAAGTCCACACTAGGTTTGTGAACGGATTCAATGGCGTAATAGAGATGTTTCTATTGGGTTGTTCATAGATGAGCAAACAGGTTGTAGCTTGATCGTGACTCACTAGATGAACCATGTCTGCACCTTCGAGACATTGAAACAATACGACATTCGTCATATGTGTGGAAACTACGGGTTGGTTCAAATTTTCGTTCAGCCAACGGATGGTGATATTCGAAGAAGCGGTTACGATGTTCAATATCTCAACGAAAGGTCCTGCTGGTATATCGTTGACATACATGTAGGGATATTTCGTTTCTGCTACTGGTCGCAGTTCATAGCCATGTGCGTTAGACATATGCTTCGTAGAGGGCAAATTGATGTCATCTGAAGTATTGTGGACGGTTAGTCGTTTTGCAAATATATCGTAAGATGCCAGTAGCGATGGCGTCCGGAGGATTGACCTCTGAATTCCGAAGTCTTCAACGAGTTGTGAATAGAACTTCTTGGTATAAGCAGATCCTTCGGATTCGCAAACGAATATAAACAGTGCTAAAGGATTCCATGAGTAGGTTTGAAATTGCTGTTCCAAATGACTGACCACATGATTGAAATAGCACAAAACTACAGATATTAGCTATACTGAGCACTTCAGCCATCGGTTCGTTGATTTTGGAGTCAAATGGACGAAGGTTCCTCTGAGCTGATTCCCAGCTAAGCTACGCACAAGATTCATCGCTGAAGGTGAAGAACCTATCAAACAGATGTCCAGCGTAGGTGTCCATTCTTTTCCGTGGCGAATGACGAGTTTCCGTAGGAGTTCAATATGAACGGAGTTGTTTGCCATGGTAGTTCCAACCAGCAGACAACACACTGTGAAACTCGCCTTCATTGTGCACTGATAGGTAGTCAATGACATGTGGATCAATCACCAAAGCACAAATACTTCTGTGCGTGCACTGGGAACTGGAGATGGCAATCATTTAGATTCTAGATTAACAGATATTGTGTGCTGGCAGTAAAAGCAAATTGACGAATGCACGATGATGTTTCTGATACGATTGCATAGATAATTACGGTTTACTTCCTGCAATGCTTTTGAATTATCTATAACACTCGTTCCAACCAATTTCACCCAACAATGCAACCACACCTCCACAATAACCATAAGCCAAGATCCACCACATTTATATGAGCTCCTGAAAGCCTTTCAGAGATTACTCCAGGATTCTTACATGGATTTCTCCCGGGATTCCTTCAGGAATTTCAACCGGAATCCACTCGGGAATCCTTGGTATTTTCAAACACTTTAAATTTCTTAACAATGTATTAATCAAAGGAACAATGTGAATTCTTAGGATTAAAGTTGAATTAGAGTAATCAGAACAATACCCTAATGTTTCCCCTGTGACTACGAAATAGTAATTTACGGTTGCTATCGGACGTGATCAAATTCTTCGAACGAAACATATTCTATTAGATAATAATATCTTCAATGTAGAGTGTGATTCACAATCATACCTTTAACTTATAATGCTTTAATGAATTCCCAAAGGGACAAATGTGGTGTTTTCCTGCTTTGAATTTACATCATTGGCTTGTTATCAATCACCAACCAGTAGCAGAGGATGCATGTTGGAATCAGTCTAATTTATCTATTTCTGGCAGTGACTGTTGTGAACTGTTTCGCAAATGAAAAACTTCTTTCGCAATTTATCACCAGGTTCGGGCGGGAATCGGCTTCCACGACTGACATCTGTCTGATCAATGCCACTGCGGTTGCGGACAATCTTATTCAGTACTTGAATGAGGAATATCTTACAGTAGTAACCTTCATCTACTCGAGTTCAAAGTTAACGAGCCATCGACAGCTGAAATGCACTGTCTACATGATGTACGAAGTATTGCACGATTTCAACGCTGCCAATCAACTATTGGAAGAGTTGCTACTCTCCGAATTGTGGAGTCCTTCAGGATTATTCATCTTCATCTGCGAATCAAGTTGCGATGAACAAACATCGAAAATCTATTTACGTGTAACTCAACGATACGGTTTGCAGAGATCACTGCTGCAGATGAAATCGCATTTGGTGTTCTGTGACATCTTTGCCAAAAAGCTCACCATCTATAATGCTTCAGACTACAACTATCTACAACGCCTGTTCGCTACAACACCGTTAGCCAACGCGCATGGCTACGAACTGCGGGTAGAAGAATCCACCTCACTTTTTCCTTACTGCATGAAGGCCACGAGGTACATTGGAAGCCCAGTTGGATCCTTCGTGCAGGTTTTGCATGCCCTAAGCATCACTTCGAACGTCACGATCCGTTGGCTTCGGAAGGCAATCTCCACCCTGGACAACAGCTCCGTTGAGCAATCCAATCAGGTCAACGTTGTGTTCTTCAAAAGCATTCGCTCACCCTACACGGTTCAGCTGGCAAGTTGCGATCAAGATGCCAAGTGTCTTTTCCTGGAAGAAAGACCCATCGAAAACCACTTCCTCGTTCTGCTGAGGCCGTTCAGCGATATGGCGTGGTTGACTATATTGACCATTGCAGTAATGACTATCGTGCTGAGTTGCTTTCTGCCGACGTTCTTTCCGCGGAACCTTCTGTTGATGACCTTGATTGGTCCTCCACTGCCCTGTCGACGTATCACCCGCTACGAACAAACAGTATTGCTCATGCTGAACTTGCTGCTAGTCGTCCTTACGTCGGCCTATCTACCGAACCTCCTCCGAATCATCTACAGTCACAAATACGAACGTCACATTCGAACCATGCGGGAGTTTGAACAGTCGGGTATACAGGTCTACTCGCCCAATGCTGATGAACGCCGCCGAGTCAACAACGCCTATCCTTCGTGGAGAGTTGTCGGATCGGACGCAAACATGAAAGCTCCCACCAAAAGTGCTATGACGACCAGGTGCGCCATTGTCCAGATGCTGATAAAACCCCCAAGTACGAAAACGAAGCCCGACATGCGACAACTGTACGTAGTACGGGAGCCACTCTACTGGGACCCCATTGTGCACAGTTTTGCCAAGACCAATCCGCTGGTGGAACGATTCGAGCAGATTTGGACCCGAATGTATGAGACGGGCATTGTTGGGATGTTGACTCGGTTCGTGCTTAAGGAACGCCTCGTCAGACGGAAACCATTCGATGGCAGCTTACTGCAGTTCGGTGATCTCCTATCGATGTGGTGGATTTTGGCGTATGGTTACGGAGGAAGTGCAATCGTATTTTTGGGTGAATTTATGTGGCACGATATGTGTAGGATGGGCTTTCGGTTGAGACTCAGGGATGTTATTTTGAGAAAGCGGAACCTTAACGCCGCCGCTGTTTTGCCGTAATTAGGGTATTGGTACTTAGTTATCTATGTCCCACAATAGTCCCAATTACATCCTACTCAAAACAAAGGATTGAAGCAGTGGGTAATTTGTATATTATTTTTCTGTACTTTCGATAGACGTGAATGCGTATGTAAAAAAGAAGATTGGAATCAATCGGTGCCGTGATCGCTTGAGACAACTTCAGAAATAACTTAACAAATTTCTCTAGAACACATACAGGGAATAGACCAAATGATCGAGACAGGTTAAATTTTCTCTTTTTTAAGAAATGTTCAGATAGCTGTAACATTCTCAAATTTTTACTGTAAGTTTACCAACTAGTTGTGTATCAGTGGTTCAAATTTAGAAAAGATCGGGCTACTCTACACGAAGTTAGAAAGATTCTAGAAAAGGGTATAACTATCCGGTAGCCAACTTTGAGCTGTTATATCTCCGGATTTAATGAACCGGATGCAATGAAATTTTGATCATCTATATAATGAACTTTGAAAAACATTTGAGTTATTTTGAGTATCCCCTGTAGTTTATGATCAGTGCCAAAAGAAACTCTCAGAAGGAACTCCTGGAGGAATCGTAGAAGGAGAAATTCCCAAAAGAAAGAACCCTACAAAAAACTCCCGATAATCGCAGAACAAAATCATGTAGGAATCCCAGTAAGATGAACCGATAGAGGAGCTTTGAGGTGGACCCGCGTGGAAGAGCTCTTCTTCTACCTCTTCTTTATGGCTTGAAGTCCCCACTGGGACTTGGCCTAGCTCTCTTCAACATAGTGATCTTCGAGCACTTCCTCAGTTATTAATTGAAGGGCTTTCTTTGCCTGCCATGAATTTGTATATTGTGAGGCAACCACAATAGTACACTATGCCCAGGTAATCGAGAAAATTTTCCCGACCAGAACGGGAATCGAACCCGCTGTCTCCGGATTGAAAATCGTGAAAGAATTTCTGGAAGAATCCTAGAAGGAGCTACTGGTGGAATTAAAAATCATGATGCTAGGAATTGTATCGTGGCTCGCTATCATAATCTTGAATCATAATTTCATGGTCTGAGCTAGCATTATCATGATTTAGGGCAATCATTTTCATCAGACGAGTCCGCTGGAACGACAGCATCAACGAAGTTGTTCAGGGCATCAATTGCTATCAGGTAAGGGAGAGAATGGTTCGAAATTTCAGGTCTGGTAGCAAAAAACTGGGCACTAAATATAAAATAGTGATTTAAAAATTGAGAAAAAAAGTTGACTAAATAGTGATTTTAGACGCACTAAAAATCTGATTTTCGGTTGGAAAAAAAAATGTAAAGGGGCCATTAGACTGTTTGTCGTTATGACAAATATTTGTCATTGAAGCCCGACATTCATCCAAGGTTGCTATGATTCACATTGTGTTGGTCATTTGTTGGGCTTGTTTGGCCAAATATTTGTCATGTCTAATGGGACCTTAAGTAACAGTTTTTAAATAAAGGCAACAAAAATTATTAAAACTTTTTTTATACTCTTTTATGATTCGGGAACTACGATATGTTATGATATGTGGGAACTACGATAAAACTTGAAGAACACAGAAGAATATTGATCAAGAATTCTTACGTACAGTGTATCAAACAATTGTCCGTACAGCATTTTTTCGTCAAACTTAATTTTTTGATCTGTTTTTACAAAGATTTTCCGCCTTTAGTTTGAAAATGTGTTAAAACTCTTCAGGGGTTTATGATATTCGGTTGAATATCATATTCTTGAAAACAATATCAAAAGACTTCCGAAGAAAACCATGAAACCTATTATCCAAATTTGCACACATAATTTCTAAAGAAATTCTATGAACATTGGTATCCGAATCAGAAGTGTTTTTCTTGGTGATTGCTAACGACTTGCAGTTCACCAATTCGTTATCTCAAAACAGTTTTTGGCGAAACTGGCACATAGATTTCGAAGGATCAGCAGCAGTTTTGAAGAAATTTAAACACTTTTGAGATGTTTGCTGTATTACCCCTGAAAGAATTGCTGACAGGAATTTAAAAAGAATTCCTAGAGTGTGTCTTACACAATTAGGGAACAATTTCTTTTTTTTTTTTTTGAAAATTTCAAATCTAAAAATTGAGAGGTTTTCAAGATAAATTGCTAGAAAATAGTGAGCATACTACAACTCCGGAGGAAACTTTTGAGAGTTATTCGACAGAAATTCTCGTATTCTCGAATTTCAAACCAAACGCATATACGAATTTCTCATCCACTACAGGCATTTCTGCAGGAGATTCCTCCAGAAACATCTTTTGGAAATTCCTTCAGAAAATCTTTCTGGGGATTCTGATCTACTCTAATCTAATCTAATCTAGTGCTTGCACAGCCAGTATTGAAAAGCATCCTGGAAATACCAAAATTTCTTCTGGTATTTTCTTGTCAACATTAATATTTGCAGCATATCAGGTATGACATGATACAAATATTAAAATGGCCAGGCCCACTGTGCAGACTAATTGATTCAAAGGTAGTTCAAAAACATATGGCAATCAGATTATCCACTTATGAATAACATGATTTTTGAATTTATGGATTGAAGAAACGGGGACAACCGTACCAACCGTTTCATCAAAAAATCTTTCTGGGGATTCATCCAGAAACTACTGGAGGGCATTCCTCCATAAATATCATCCGATTATTCTTACAGAAGCCCTTCTGGGAATCCCCATATGCCATATGGGGATTCATCCAGAAGCTCTGGCTATCGATTACTCCAGAAATGCTTCCGAACTTTCTGCTGAGGGTTCGTCCAAGAAATCCAGCCAGGAACTTCTCCATTGACTCCTCTTCAGGAATTGCTTTTGGGAATTCGTTCATGAATTCCTTCTGAGAATTTCTCCAGGAATTGAACTTTAGCGATATCAACACAGCTGCATATTCTGGACCGAATTCCAAATTTTTATAATTTTTTGTGCCCAATATCTAATTTGAAAATCAGTTCAAAGTTTTTATGGGAGCAGTTTGATAAATCTCTTGATGGTTTTAGTACTGAGAGGAGTTGGCAAGCGTGTAACTGCTGTCAAAAGGTGAAACCGAAAAATCTTTTTGAAAATGATTTAGGATTTCAAGATGAAGTTCTAACAATCTGAAAAATTTCATAGCGCCTCAGAAAAAGGTTTTCTTTTATATCAAATTTACAAAACAATAATTTTTTCATAATTTTAGAATTCTATTCCTTTATTTCATTTTGTTCGGAAATCCCCTCAAGAGTTTCGTCTATAATTTCCAGAGAATCTCTTGTGTAGATTAATACTATTTAAGGATTTTTTTTAGGAAATCCTGGAGGATTTCTTAAAGAAACTCCTGAAAGTTTCCCGCAGAAAAAACTCCGAGAGGCTTGGGGAAGTATTTCTGGAGAAATTTTTGAAGGATCTCGATGAAGATTCCTTGAAAAATCCTTCTAGATTCTAGAAAAAGGTATAACTATCCAATAGCCAACTTTGAGCTAGTATATCTCCGGATTCAATAAACTGCATGCAATAAAGTTTTGGTCATTTACGACTAATATGATGAGCTACTAAAAACTTTTGACTATGCTTAAAATTCTCAACACGAAAGAAAATTATAACGATTACATTATTTTTGGTTCAAAGTTTATTATATTAGTCATAAATGATCAAAATTTTTAAGCATTCGGTTCATTGAATCCAGAGGAATAACGGCTGAAAGTTGGCAATAGGATAGATATACCTTTTTCTTCAATCTTTGTAACTTCGTGTAGAATAGCCCGGTCCAAATTTGGACCACTGATACACAACTTGTTTATGAACTTACAGTAAAAATTTGAGAATATTTGATGCTCTTTTCGAAAAGTTACAGCTAGTTGAACATTTTTTTAAAAAGTTAAGATTTTACCTGTTCCAATTATTTTGACTATCCTCTGCATATTTGGGAAATTATCTAGAAAAATCATCATTGGAGGAACATCCGCATACATAACTTGAGTTTAAAGATCCTGCAAGAATTCGCATAGGAATCTATATATCTATATCTATATATCTATATAAAAATGAATTTGAAGTCCCTTTGAGGCAACAAAACTTACGAACGGATGAACCGATCAGGATGACTTAAGCAGGGTTTGATTCGTATTCATAGTGGCTGTGTTTATATGCAGAAAAAGTTACGAAAATCATTTTAAAAAGTATGAAAATTGTGAAAATGCTGGATTTTGATGAACCGGGAACAAATTCAGCATGATCAAAATTAAAACAATCTAGAGTGCATTGCTGTGATGCCCTTAACAGTTGTCAAACCACCGCAGCTTGGCAAGACAAAGTTTGCCGGGACAGCTAGTTCTTGATAAATTCGGCACAGCTGCCTTGCCTAAATCTCTTGAAGTTTCTCAAAGGTGAACACTAATTTTCAAAACTATTTTTGGAGACAAAATATACCTTGATTGAATTACGGAGAGAAATCTGCAGAAATTCACGAGATTCTCTGGGAAAATTATCAAAATATCCTCGGAGGTATTCCAAGAGTAATGCTTGTAAGGTCGACCCCACAAATAATTCTACCAGCAATCAATCGAGCGATTTCAGAACCAATCACTGGATGTATTTTTTGAATACCAAGAAGTATCCCTTGATGAACTTCCAAGAGAACCATCTGAATTTCTAAGGAAACTATTAACTTAACGAATTCTTGGAGAAACCCCTTAAAGATTTCGCGACAGAAATTCCTAAGGAAATTGATTTAATGATAAAATTTAAAAAAAAATCCGGAAGAACAAAAATTTAAAAAATACCCAAAGGAACTTTAAGAATTCTAAGTAAGGCTTCCAGATGTTCTTCTGCTTAGCGTCACGATCCAACTTTGTCAAAACCCATCTCTCAGGTTAGTGTGAGCACTTTGACAGTTACGAACCTGGGTTTTTCTTTGTCAATGGCCATTTTGCATGTGTATATCGTATGGCAAGCACGAAGATTCTCTATGCCCAAGGAAGCCGAGGAATTTTCCATTACAAAAAGTTTCTGGACCGACCGGGAATCGAAACCGTCATCCTCAGCATGGTGTTGCTGAATATCTGTGGGGATTGCTCCATCCATAAAAAAGTTGTTAAATCACGTGCCCGGCAGATGAACAAGAACATCAGTGGTACTCGTAACAGGATTTCTAACAGCTTAAATTCTTCCATCTACGAATGAGTAATGGGTAAATGGAATTTGAATATAAATATGTTTATCTTCTGCTAGAATACTCTCAACAATTGATTTGGTTTCAACCGA
Source organism: Aedes albopictus (assembly GCF_035046485.1). Taxonomy (NCBI): domain Eukaryota; kingdom Metazoa; phylum Arthropoda; class Insecta; order Diptera; family Culicidae; genus Aedes; species Aedes albopictus. The sequence continues at coordinate 96,939,523 of NC_085138.1, read as the reverse complement.
CTTATGTCAGTATTGCAGAGAATTAGGAACTCAAGCAGTACTCGATTCTGAGCATCTCCTTGTAATGTGATGTGATTATTACTCTCGGATTCAATTGATGGATGGATCAATTTATATCGATTCCGCAAGATTCATTATTATTATTATTATATTTTATTAAAGACACTTTACCAAAAAAGTTGGCATTCGTGTCCAACTAGTTATTGTTAATATACAATTATTATAATAACATAATGGTTTTTCTATCTCTAATACTACAGTCATTCTTAAATTTTAGTGAATAAATTAGAATTTTTAAGAAACTTTGCAACTGCATTCTCAGCTCTAGGGTTATATGCAAGTGTATCAGCTATTGTACCGTTAATGCCACATTGTTTTCTATCCTGTTCGTAACCTCTACATTCCGCCAGTATGTGATCCACCGTGACTCGCACTCCACAGTATGTGCAAGTCGGGGGATCCTCACGAGTTATTAAATACACATGAGTTAGTCTTGTGTGTCCGATACGTAAACGAGTAAGAACACGCTGCTCCGAGGGGCATTTCCTGTCCGGGTATTTTATAGGTGTTGGTTTGATCATCCGTAAGTGGCATCTGCTTTGATGCCATTCTAATTCCCATTTACTCCAAATTCTTCGTTTTATTTCGCGTACAGCATCTTCAGCAGGCACAGCGATGTCTTGAATCGGTTGGTTCCTCCCTAGCTTGGCTATCTCGTCCGCTTTCTCATTTCCAGGGATACCGGAGTGTCCAGGTATCCAAATAAATGTTACATTTTTCCCCACTGTTTGCTTCTCGATACACTGTATCCACGGGTGCTTGGACCGACCTCCGGCTAGAGCTTCAAGACAGCTAGCGGAATCGGTTAGTATGATGGTGTGCGTTTGATCATGAAGTTCTGATGTAGCTATCATAAGGGCGAATGCTTCCGCAGAGAAAACGCTACAGGCTTCCGGTAGCCGGAAGCTCAAGTTGTTGTTGCTCGTGACTACTCCAGCGCCTATCCTTTCCTTGTCTTTAGACCCGTCGGTGTATATTTTCTCGTATGTAAGGTACCGGTTGTTGATGAGATCCCGGAATCTTTGTGATACTATGCTGTGGTTCGTTCCTGCTCTTACCGTGCTTTTGAGCTTATTATCGATGGTTGGTGTTGGTGCATACCATTCTCTATCAGACGATCTAAGAGTTGTATGTATGTTTGGAAGTTGCCATCCCGTCGTTTCCAGAAGATATGTCCTTGCCCTTTGCACTACAGGATAGCCAACAGCTTCTTCGTTTTTCTCAGCCAGTCGAACAGCTAAGATACATAGGCGTTGAATCAATGCTAGACGAAAGTTCAGCCATCCAGTTTCAGCCAAAATAGAAGTAGTAGGGCTAGTTTGAAAGGCTCCAGACGCCTGACGAGCTACACCGTTGTATATTGGTTCCAAGGTTTGCAGCATAGCATCGAGGTTTAAACTGGTGAGTCCAATTCCGAAGTATATCCTGGATAGTATTAATGCCGATCCTATATTAAGCAGGCTAGATCGGCTACTTCTTTTCAGGCGGTATCCGAGTATCCGGAGTACGTTCATTCTCTTCTGGCAACTTTGTTTAACAAAGTTAAAATGTTTTAGAAAATTGAGTTTAGAGTCCAACAAAATTCCGAGTATTTTCATGTGTCTGATTTGTGGGATTGGATTATTGTCAATTTTGATAGCTTTGCCACGTTTTCGATGCTTTAGATGACACGCATGCAGTAACTTTGATTTTGCGGGGGCGATAGTAAATCCAACACTAGAAGTCCATTTGACAGCTGCAGCGACCGCTTTTCTAAGTTTGCTACGTATCGTGATATGGTTTTTGCCTTTTACGATGAAAATGACGTCATCTGCATAAAGTAGAATTTCGGTTTCAGCAGGAATTGCACTGAAAATTGGTTGCATGGCTACTAGAAACAGTGTCACGGATAGGATTGATCCTTGGGGTACTCCGTTATCCGCTCTTCTTAAGCTTGACAAGGATCCATTTGCGGTTACTCGAAAGAATCGGTCGGATAAGAAACTAGATATGATGTTCATCAGTCTCCCTGAAATTCTCCACTTTGTCAAAGTGCGAAGGATTTCTGGTCTATATGTTGTATCATATGCTTTTGATATGTCAAGAGATATGATTTCGACGTGCTCGTCATGTTGGAGACTTATCATAGATTCCAGGTTGGCAAGGTGTGAGTCAACCCCTTTCCCAGTACGAAAGGCGTGTTGTCGTGGGTCCAGTTTTCCCGCGGATTCTAATTCTGTCATAAGCCGGCGATTTATGATTCTTTCGAATAATTTTCCGAGGCAGCTCAAAAGTGTTATCGGCCTGTAGCTTTCTGGTTTACTGCGGTCCGCATCGGGTTTTGGAATTGGGATTACAGTACCTACTTTCCACTGCGCTGGAAAGATACCACTATCCCAAATCCGATTGTACAGCTCCAGGAGGGCAACCTTTCCAGAAAAGGGTAGCCTTTGGAGTAATTTGTAGCTCACGTTGTCGGATCCAGTAGAGCTTCCGCCTCGTCTATCAAGGGCCCACATCAGTTCCTCAATGGTCAAATCCGCATTATACCGTTTATGCAAATTCGGGCGTTGAGTTTCATGCCGTGCGCGCTTAACTGTTTTATGCTTCTTCTGGAATTTTTCTGGATAGTTTGCGTCGGACGATTTGTTCTGGTACTCATCCGCAAGGGCATTTGCAACTTCTTGTCCATTGTTAGTTTGTCCAGTTGGTAAGTTTAGTGATATTGTGTTGCGTTGACGTTTTCCTTGAAGTCGGTTGATGTTGCTCCAAACTTGAGTAAGTGGAGTGTCTGGGTTTATGCTTTCCACGAAGGCATCCCAGCTGCGTTGCTTGGCGTCGCCAATCGTCTTTCGACAATGTGACCTAGCTTCTTGGAATTGTTTAAGGGCAAGTATTTTATGTGGGTCGTCATCTTTAAGACGGCGAAGGGCTCGCAGTCGTTTTCGCCTGGACTTTATTGCTAACTCAACTTCTGTGTTCCACCACACAACAGATTTTGGACCCACTTTTCCGGATGTTCTAGGGATGCTCGCTTCAGCTGCAGTAATAACACTGTTCGTGAACTCGTCCACCGTAAGCATGGATCCAGGGTGTAGGGAATCAGTGATCAGCTGTTCGTAAAGTGGCCAGTTGGCTTTCTCGAAGATCCACCTCCTTCGGCATTTTCGGGAGCTTTGGTTGGAAGGTGTTTCAAGCAGGATAGGCAGATGGTCGCTACCGGAGTAGTCTAGAAGTGTTTTCCATGTGAATTTTCCCGCGTACGAGGTACTGCACAGAGACACATCCAAGGCTTGGGATGCACCTGTTACTGGATCGATCCGAGTGTGTGACCCATTGTTTAGTACTATCATGTCGTGCTGTAGGACTAGTTCTAGGACGGCTTCGCCTCGTTTTTTGGCTCCAAACGACGATTGAGCCAGTCGACTACCCCACGCGGAGTGGTGTGCATTCAGATCACCCAAAACAAGAGCGGGTTTTGGGAGCTCATCCAAGAGTTCTCCAAGCAGTTTTGCAGCATTTTTGTCTTGAGGTGGCAGGTATACTGAAACAACCGTTATCGTTGTTGGCGCGTATAGTTGTACGGCGATTGCCTGGATGTTCGATCGAAACCATATTCTCTGAAAGGGCGTACCATTTCTTATGGCCATTCCAGCACCCTGCCTTCCGTGTGTAGAACCCTGACTGAGAAGAAGTACATATTCTCTTCCTAAGCAGCTACTTGGTATTCTTTGATAGTCCGCGTTTGTTTCCTGTAGGCACACTATCATAGGCTGGTATTTCGCTAACAGAATCTGCAGTTCACTCAGATGAGAGCGGAGCCCGCAGATGTTCCACTGAATGGCAAACGATGGGTTGATTCCTTGTGGTGCCGTAGTACTAGAATCGGATTTATCCGATGATTGTGACGGCGATCGTAGAACATTGGTACTCTCGGACTCAAGTGGAATCCTTGAGCACGAACGAGTTGGCAGGCAGTCAAGCATGGCACCGTCTGATGCATGGATGTGGGTGGATGCGTTTACTGCTTCTCCTCTTCGGGGGACATCCGTAGAAGAGTAGATGTTATTCTTTTGTACACTGGGGTGTACTTTTCGTCCTGGGTTACTGGAAGAAAAGGCGGCATTGAACTGCTTTGGAGAGATATTATTTGACAAGGTACTTGCCCGAGAGAATGGGCAAACCACGTCGACTGCCGCCAGAGGCTCGTCGGATTGCTCCGGGACATCCCTGGTCAGGGTCGACGTGGTAGGCCTCGCACTTGGCGAATCAAACTGCATAAAGGATCTTGTTTTACGGGAACTTTTGACTGGATGCGAGAGGGATACACGAGATGAGCGGCATTCGTGGCTGGCAACCATTTCACGGATTGGAAGGGGGGAGGTAACTACAAGTTCACTTTCCCCTCGTTGGAGTACGCCGGTTTGCATTATGTAGCTGTTTCCCATCGGTTTGATGGTTTTATTGAAGTCTAGGTTGATGGGAGGAGAAACGAGTTTGAACTGTTTTTCAGGTTCGGAATTTGATAAGATACTTGCCCGGGGTGGTGGGCAAACCACGTCGACTGCCGCCAGAGGCTCGTCGGATTGCTCCGGAACATCCCTGGTCAGGGTCGACGTGGTGAGCCTCGCGCTTGGCGAATCAGTTTGCGTGAAATATGTCTTTCCAAATGTTGCGGCAGTGGTGTTGTGCTGATGTAGTGCGGTGGTGAGACTCGTCTCAACTGGATTCCGGGAGGGTATACGCGATGCAAGGCACTCGTGACAGGCCCCATCAGATGCCCCCCAGACATCCACTTCCCAAATTGGGAGGGGGGAGGTTACTACACGCTCTCCCTCCCCTCGTCGAGGTTTGCCGGTAGTCGTTATGCTGACGTCACTTGTTTGTCTGTTTGTAGTTTCAGGATCTGGGTTGGTGAGTGAAGATACGAACTTGGACTGTTTTGTGGGTACGAGATATTCATAAATACTTGCCCGGGAGAACGGGCGAACCACGTCGACTGCCGCCAGAGGCTCGTCGGATTGCTCCGGAACATCCCTGGTCAGGGTCGACGTGGTAGGCCTCGCGCTTGGCGAATCGAGTTGAGCAGTGAAGAAGGTTCTGCTCGTTGATGGTTTAGTGTTGAGATTGTGGATTCTGTCGTATTCTTCAGATGAAAGAGCAGGAAGGATGCGGTTATTGCGAGAGTGTACAGTTCGTTTTTCCGTTGGGGTGTCCTTTTCCGTTGCAGGGTAGTCATCATCAAAGATCGTGTGTATATCTCTATCACGTTCCTTAGCCATTGTTGATATTGATGGTGGCGGGTGAATTGGCTGTTCCGGGGAGTACAGAACTACGTTTCCCTGGGTTATGGAACGCTTCGGTGGGCGATGTTTCCATGGGCCTTTTTCCACTTTTACTGCGCGTCACAATGCCGTAACCAGATTTGTTGCTCTTCTGGTTCTCTCGCCGACGGACTGTGGGAGATGATTGATCTTTCCGCGATTGTCGTTCGGTTTGCGAAGCGGATCGGGTCGTTTGTTGTACTGTTTTCTGAGTGGAAGTTGAGGGCCGTGGGTCTTGTGATGCTGCTGGCTGGCTTTCACTACTTGGTTTTAGCATGTCCTTCAAGCTAGCCAGTTCTTTGGTCAGCAAGGCAACTTGTTTTTGCAGGGCAGCTATGACTAGATCCTTTGCGGCCAGTTCTTGCTGCATTTGGTCTCGGATAACTCCAGCGTAGGTCTGTCGTTTAGATTCTTCAGCACATAGACGTCTAGCTTCAGCAAAAGTGATTCCTTGATCGGTTTTCAGGCGAATGATTTTCTCTTCTTCTTTGAACTTTGGGCAGTCGCGTGACGTGACTTGGTGGTCAGCATTGCAGTAGAGACAATTAGCTGCATTTTTACACTGCTCTCCTTCAGGTATGTCATGTGAAGTTGAGCATCGTAAACAGATTGTGGTTTTTTCACAGATCTTTTTTGAGTGACCATAGGCAGCACAATTGAAGCAGAGCAATGGAGAAGGGTAGTATACACGCACTTCGACACGCATGAGACCAAAATACACATGATCTGGAAGTATTGTACCACAAAACGAAAGCACAAGTAGCGGAGTGTTTTTCAACGTACCATTTACTCGTTTTTTGATCCGCCGCACGGCTTGGACCCCTTGGGATTCCAAATGTTCCTGGATAGATTTTTCATCCTTGTTCACGGAATCAGCATCGTACACAATTCCTTGCACTGTATTGAGCGTCGGATGGGGAACAATCTCGATTTTTGTGCCGTCTGTCAATTCAGTCATTTTGGTGAGCTTATCGATGACGTTGGTTGAACTCGCGCGTAGTAGGTACCGCGACCCACGCCCTTCGCGAGATGCATTTAGTGCCCTAGCTTCCTTTGTGCCAATAACCAGTTCGATGGAGGTTCCTACAATGAATGTGTCCGGCAGCGGAGCATCGTTGTTCGATTGATTGTCGGAATCCGTATAGTCAGTTTTCCGTCGAAGAACTAGAACCATCACTTGGCCCAAGTCGTTTGGACCCAGCATCCATTCAGGTTTATTCCGTCTGAGCTGTAGCCCTGCTGGGCCCCCGTAGGGGCCAGAAGAGCTACCGGACATTAGTCCGGGTTGTAACTCACTGCTCAGATGTCAATTTCGGTGTTCGAAGTGGAAATAAAAACGAATTGCACTACCGATGATGTTTCCGTTTTGGAACAACCGACCGATCGGGTCAGCGCTTTTTGTTATCACTGTCGTGACGATGTGTGTATGGGTGAGACCATAAACAAAGTCGAACCGCGTGATATTTTCACAGTCAGAATAGCACTAAATTTGTCGCTTTTCCAACTTAATTCACCAGAACTTCACTTCACAGAGGTACGTGTCGAGGTAAACTCCGATGGGATCACCAATTTTGATGATTTGAAGCGATAAATCAAGGACAACTTGATGTTTATTTCGCGAGCGATTTGCACTTATTGAAGTACTATCGTATCCCGAGTACAAGTTGCAAGATTCATAGAAAACAACACTTGGATATGATCCACCAACAATATTTTGAATTTGAAGATTCGGATAGCATCTCTCCGTATTCCTTCCAATGCTTCGCTTGAGCCCATTCCCACATCTCAGAATTCCAGACAAACAATGTGAATCGTCGACGTCGGATGAGATCATCCGCCATATTATCAACGAGGACGACGACGACTGCGACTAACGCGACTCATAAAAGTAAAGAAGATGGCTGCATGCTAATTTGTTGATTAAAAATCTCGACTCGCCTGAACGGGTTCCTTTCGAAAAGATGATACAAAACAATCGACGACAACAAATGGTCACCTCCACACCTGCTGTTGCTGTTTGACCGCCTGGCCTGACGCCGACGGATTTTATTTTTCGGGGTCCATTAACACGTGTTTGAATAAATTAGTCTCCGACAAAAAAAAGTAAGAATTTTTTAAAAGATTTAAAAAATTGGGGAAAAAAATCCAGAATCAAACCCTCGTCAAATGTTTAGTGGTTCAACCGTGCTTCGTTGAACCACAAATCATTCCACAAACTTGAAGCAGAAAGAAAATCCAAAAAAATGGCTTACGTAACATCATCCAACCTTAATTAGGGTTTGTCACTGTTTCAACAACGAAAAAATAAAACACAAAATGAAATAACTTGATAAATCGCTTCCTCTCTTCGGTTGCACACCCTGCACCAGGCACCGATCCGAACCTAGGTAGGTACCATTCGAGATTTGCTACCGCGTTTTGTGATGTCATAAATTATGCAAATTTTTGCATTAAATCACCTCGCTCGCGAATTGCCACTTTCTGAGGAAAAAACACCTTTGCAGTAGAAGAGATCCAGCACACGACGACGGACGCGACGATCCAAACACGAGATCGGAATCTTAATACCCGAGTTTAGGCTTGAGTTTAGGTGACTTGACGCGACGCCGAATGTGCTCCTCATTCTCCTAAATCTGTGGACGTCCGCCAATGCAAATTACCAAACTTCATCAGCAAGTGGCGGCGGATGAAGACGGTGACGACGACAATGATGATGATGAAGGTAGCTCCCTGAATGAAAGAATTTGGTTTGGCACCGTAGATCACCGCTGCTCGCCACCAAGCTCTATCTGTGCGCGGGGATCATACAGATAGATTGTGTGGGAATACAGAAATGATTCAGCAAATGGACAATGACTACAATGCTCAGGTTTTGGTTACACAATGGTCGCTAGATTTTGTTGTAACAATTCAAATTAGCTCTGGTGGTGGGCGACCTGATAAGACGGATCTGTGTCTGGTCTGGTGGTGTCACTTTCACAGTGTTTTTGTTTTTTTTTCTTTGTATGGGAAATTAGCGTAATTATGATCGTTTGGGCGAATTAACTCATAAACAGGGACGTGCAATTTCGAAAGGAAAACATGACGCACGAAAGCTGTAGCAAATCGTTTCCCATGCGACGTGACTGCTGCGATGCTTCATAACTCACACTGCAACACGCTCGTTCATTATTGCTACTGAAACAAGTGTGTTTGAAAATTGAAATAAAACAATTTGGATTTTCGTTTCAATTGTGGGTCATTGAAAAATTTCAATGTGCTAAAAACACTATTTAAAACAATTTTTCAAATAGTGGTGCACGTCAATAGAATGATCATTATGTTTTATGAAAAAGGAACACAAGTTTGACCGCTTAAATCCAATTAACCGGCGCCTGTAACCATTGAGAGACTAACGCGCAAGAGTGAGACACTACTACTATGCCGAGTGAAGCACAAGCAACGCCACCCCGAAGAGAGACTACCGAGTGCTACGATGAATGAGAACGTTTTCCGAATCGAAAAGAAAGACTCGAATAGTGTGTCAAAAAGATAAAGTGACTCATTCAAATGTTGCATGAAAGTGTCTCATTGAAACGAAATTAAACGCCCCTGCTCATAAATCTTGAGCGGTTGGGTAAGATTTGAAAGCAGTGCCGGTCACTGCTGGAGGAATGCGAAGTTTGACATAATTACTGGAAAAAATCTCCGGCAAACAAAGGGCAAACAAATTGCGAATCTTCAAGTAGCGTGAAGTAAAATATAAAACAAAAAACATTTTTGAAAACATTGGGTAGGATTAGACTTCATTTGATGCAGATTTATTTTTGATTCGTAATGCATTTGAAATTTTGGAATGGTGTAGAAGAACGAAGATACATACTTACTTGAAAGGTGATCGCAGTACTACAATGAACAGCATGCGTAATAAAGTTAACCAGCTTAAAATATAAGCTGATTGGCTTTTATTACCCTTGCTGTTGCCCTTACCGATACCACCTTTCAAACAAACCTCCGTTCTTCAGGTTCGAAGCAGGTTCAGGATGCCATTGAGAAAAATCAAGCGAGCATTTATAGCCTAACGCAGTCCAATTCCGTTTCCAAAGGGTTTAAAAGACACCAAAAACCTTTTCGAGATACACAGAACAATCCTAAATATCAGCCAAAAATATAAAAGTTTTGATTGCCCAGGAAAAAAATACAAAAATGCTCAAACTATACCCCGTCTTAAGGCGAGGTTGGGTATTAGAGGGTTAAAGCACAGACAAACAGACGTAATTCTTAGAGGAAATTTGCCAAAAGCTTTTGCCCGATGTATTTTTTATGAGCACACTACCACCTTTTGATAGAACCACGTGAGATACTGTCGGTCATAACGGATTTCGATTTGACGTTTGTCTAACACGCACACTTCTACACATGTTGCCTGATGTAATTTTCGTTTGCATCATTCAGCAACGTATGCACTGGCAAACGTCAAAGCGATCGAACACTAGCGCCTCTGGTGGAAATATCGCGGACGCCAAATGAAATTTGAATTAATCGTTAAATGCATGTGCCAATAAGTCGTTTTAAGAATGTTACGTCTGTTTGTCTATGGTTAAAGAATCGGTAGGGAAATTATTGGAGTGAATCTTAAAGGAAATGCCGAATAAATTTCTGGGAGGAAATACATGGAGGGATATCTGGAGGGAATCCTGAAGGAATTCTTCAGAGGAACACTGAAGAAATAAAAAAGGAGATTTTCTGAATACCTGGAAGAACTGGAGAATGCTCTGCAGTTGTTCATTAAGATTGTTTTTCTTGAAAAATGTTAATGAATTGCTTTTGGAGTAATAGCTGCAGGAATTGTTGAGAGAATCCTTGGAGAAAAATATGGAAGAATTCCATAGTTCCAAAGCAATTATTCGATAAAACGGAGTTATACTAAAATAGAGGAATCTCTGGAGGAATTCAGGCAACAATTTCTGAAAAAGTTTCTGAAAAACTCTGAATTTCTAAATGAACACCCTAGATAGTCTAGAAATTTTTAGACGATTTTTCGGAGTAATCCCAAAAAAATAACTCCTGGAGGAAACTCTGACAATATTTCTGGAGGAATTCCATCAGAAATGTTTGACGAAGTAGCATAAATACAAGCAGAATGAACTTATGTAGCCATCCTTGATGGTATTCCCTAAAGAATCCCTTAAAAATAATCCCAGGAGGTATTTCTGAAGGACTTTTTAAGGAAACACGCGCACCAATTTCAAGATTTTTTTTTGTGAAATTTCTTGGCTAACTCCAGAAGAAGTCCCAAAGAAAATTTCTGGAGGAATCTCTGGAAAAAAATATCAAAGAAATTGTTCAAAGAACGATCTCACTTTTTTTAATCTAAAACATTTCATTCTTGAATTTATACAAGGTTTTTTTCTGAGGATTTTTCAGGAATTTTATTTTTGGCTTGCTCCAGCTCTATCATGTTTCCATCCAGGTATTTTTTACTTATTTGCTCCATCGCGGGGTCTTTGCTCAACTACCGCTCTTGGGATTTCTTCCTGAGGTTTTCTCGATATGCTTCCATAGTTTCTCGCTGAATTCCTCCTGGAGATCCTTCCAAAATTTATCAAATGTTCCTCCAAGAATCTCTCTTAGTGATTTTCGGGAAAGTTTCCCAATATTCTGGATAATTCTCAGAAATTCCTCCCGGGATTTCTGTTAGAGAGTTTTAGAGTATCGCCTTGGATTTCCTCAATATTACGCCCAGAACTTTTTTTTTTTTGGGGCATCTCAGTTTTTTCAGGATATCTCGAGATGTATCTCCAATAAGTCTTTGTGGATTTTCTCGCCAAATTTCACCTGGATCGCGATATTTCTCCGGAACACAATGGTAGAGATTCTGGGAAGAGCTCTGTGAATAATACCGAGAAAATATGTAAAACATAATACATATTAGGTGGATCACTGCATGAAATCAGGTGAACAATTACGAGGAAAGGCCTGGAAAAAGTTATGAAAGATATCTCGGCTTTGGGGCGAACTCCATGAGAAATATCAGCAATAGCTCCTGCTGAGATCCTGGAAGGCATTCCAAAAACAAAAACGGTAGGAGAAAGTTCAGGGTAAGTTCAGTAAAAAAAAAACTCTGAGAGACATTCCAGAATCAATATACCCGAAGAATATTTTGAGAGATGTCCCGGTAGAAACTCCCCAGAGATATTTCTGGCGAAATTTCAAAAGTAAAGCAAAAACCATTAGAAAATATCCCAGCTAAAACAAGGAGAAGCTCTAGAAGAAAGCTTACGTAAATTTCTTGGGATTACAGGAGAAACTTCGTAGAAAACCCAAGAAGAAATTCCTGCAGATAACTCTTGAATGACTCATTAAGAAATCCTTGGAAGAGCTATAGTTGAAATCCCAGAAAAAACTCCTGTACCTATTCCGGGAAGATCTCTTGGGAAATTCCAAAAGGAATCGCAAAAAAAAAAAACTTTCCGAGAGAAACTCTAGGAGAAACCCGGTAACAACTTCTGCGATTTATCCTTAGAGAAACTCTTGTGAAGATCTTGGAATGAATCCTGGTAGAAATTACAGGAAAATGTCTTTGGAAAAAAAATCATAAGAGAAACTGTGGGAATAATCCCGCTAGGGACACTGGTAGCAATGTTGAGAAAACGTCTGGAAAGGAATTCTGTAGGATCTCCGTGAAAAACTCCCGGAGAAATAGGTTGATAAACAGGAATCCTAGAAGATTCACGCTAGGAAGAATCCTGGAAAGAATTTTTCAAAACTTGGAAACTCTTCTTTTTCGTCTTGCACAGTAGAATCCTTCTTCATTTAACTTGCTTTTCGAATAATCTTGATCACCCTTTTGTAATGCACAGAGTGTCGGCTATTTGGAAAAATCTCGAAAATCTGCAGTTATCAAATCCTGAAAATCTCTGTAGAATCTTTAACCCTAAAAGGGATACCTTCATGGCCTCAGTTTCATCACCTCGCTGAGTGTGTTCCATCAAAGACGAGCTCTGAAAGGCGCCTGGAGACCAATGGACCCCAGGTATCCCTTTTAGGGTTAAATAATCAGATAATTGTTTTGATTAGCTATAAAGTTGAAGAACTCGTTTGGAATTTTGGTGTCTTGGGTCTGTAGTAGTACTTCATAATTATCATGACTTGAGAAAATTCTATTTCCAATTTAAATTATTCGAAAGTTTGAATAAAAACATGTACGAATAATTTTAATTTTCTTAAAAAAAGAATTTCTTATGAATCATGAGAAATTTCTGAATAAATATCTAAACTGTTTAAGAGCGGAATATAGCTGATTCTGGAAAGAATTCTCAAAAATCTTGAGCATGACCATGAGCATGAGCATAGATGACCGTACAATTCGTAGTTGCTACTCCGTTACTGACCAGAACAATCGAAATTGCACAAGGAACCAACAAACGGAGCTTGGGAGTAGCTACCGCTCTCAATGTGCACAGTTCGAGAATTCCAGACTTTATTAGTCAATAACGGCGCCGGCCACGTCCTTACGGACATCGAGGAAGGAAAGGAATGTTAGTGTGACGTACGTTGCTACTAGAGACCAAGATCACCTCATCTTCTGCACGACTGTCACGGGAAGGAGTTTTTGTTAGTGGAGAGGGGGAGAGTCACATGATTTGGATTCACTTTGGTAAGTGATGTGATTCATGCAACCTTTACTTGAGTCAAAACATTTATTCATTTTGACTAAAATATTACAAATGTCGACATCGAAGATGACGAACCATTCAAATTTTTGTGTAAATGAAAAAATGAAAGAAAAATATGTGCATTGAAAACTAGCGCCGACATATGACGTGACGAACTTTTCAATATTTGTTAGATAAAAACACAAAAACCAGAGCAGAATTTTATACATCCTTAAGCATTAATTATTATGATAAAATGGATCGAGCTCACCAATAAATATCCTTCGAAGTGTCCAGTGCGTATGTGCTGCAGCCTCTTCCACTAACTGGCCTCTTCTGCGAAATCACACTGAACCGCTACAACTATACACGGGTACGACGATGTGCACATTCAAATTGACGACGACGACGACGCGAGGAAAGAATTCTCAAAGATCTTTTAAAAGATCTCTTTTTGAAGGTTCTGTCAGGAAAGTTTCAAGGGTAATATGTATTGGCTTGAAATAAAGTCATTTCTGAAAATATTCCCTGAAAGCTAAAGAAAGTCTGCTGACATTATTTTTTAGCACTGGATTGAACTGTTAAGTTCTGTGAGATATCTTAAATTTTATTTTCTGGAAAAAGGCTAGGAAAAATGTCTGATACAACTCCTAGAGCAGTATCTTCGGGACAGCATCGGAAGAAGTTCAAACGAAACTTTATCAAAAATATTAAGAGAAAAAACTCCAAAGAAAATTGTAGTGGAATTCTCAAAATAGTTCTAGGTTCATTTTCTTTCCAAAATCCTGCACAAATATCTGGATGGGAATCTTTTAACTTATTTGATTGTATATTTTTATCTAAATTCTTAGGTGAATTCTTAACAGAAGCCGTGAAGGAATTTTGAAAATTGTTTGACAAATCTGTATAAACTTTCTGAATTTAATTTTTGTTACTACTAGCAGTTTTTGGTAAACTTTTTTTTTTGAGAGGAATTGTGGTAAAGCTAGCAAGGGACAAGCTGACGTAAGGGAGGAAGTTTTCTGCCAGAACCTATGAAAAACGAAATATTGAATTTCTTAGAGGAGCAAGCAAATATCAAAAATATCGACAATGTTGCTAAACGTTGAAGTTTAGCCAGCATTCGTTGGGCTGTTTTGGTTTAGAGCACCATATAGGAGATGCATAAGAGACTTAGGATTTAATAACTGTCAGGTGTTTATGAAATTTAATTTAAGATTCCTGTAGGAGATCCTTCTGAGATTCTCCATAATTCTTTGAGGGGTTTAGCAAGGGAACCTTTTGGGGGTTCCTCAAAAGACTTCTAACGGATTCCGTCAAGAATATTAACTGAGGTTTTTCTTAGAACTTCTTAACTCCTTTCGTCATTCCTTCAGCAACTTCTTCCGGGATTCCTGCTGAAGTTCCTAATGGTATTCTTGCAGATCTTACTGGAATCTCTTTGGAAGTTCATTCTGGAGTCCTCTCAGATATTGTACATGGAAATCCTCCTGGAGTTTTTTTTCTGAATTCCTTGTGAAAGTATTCCAAGAGTTCCATCTGGAATCCTCTCATGAGTTTCTTATAAAATTCCCAAAGCAAGAGGAAAAATTCCTCTAACAACTTCTTGAGGAATACCTCCAGAAATTTTGAAGAAAATTTCTACAGAGTCCCTACTAAGATTCCTCCAACAGTTCCTTCCCAGAAATCTGAAGGCATTCCAAAAGGAACTGGAGTAACCTCAAAAGAAACTTGTAACGAAATCTCTGGAAGAACTTCTTTAGGAATTTCATTGAGAATTTCTGAAGGAATTGATAAGATTCCCTGAAGAATTTCTGATTGGAAGTTCTTGGGGCAATCCTGGAGAGAATCCCAAATGGAACTTCCGAACAAATCCAATATAAACTCCTTGAGAAATCTTTGAAAGAGCTCCTTGAAGAATCTCAGAGGCAACTCCTGAACCAATCTTAAATAAATTTCTTGAGAAAACATGGAAGGGATTGCTGGAGGAATCCCAATAAGAAATTCTGAGGGAATCTCGGAAGAAATTCTTGAAGGAATCCGGAACAAATTTCTGGATGAATATTGAAAGGAGCTCCTGGAGGGATCCCAGAAGCAGTTCCTGGTTGAACTCAGAAGAAACCCCTGTAGAAATCCCAGAAGAAACTCCCGGTTGGATGTCAAAGGAATTTCTGAAGGAATCACTGGAAGAATTCCCGCACGAAATTTTAAATAAATTCCTGCAGAAATCTGGAACTCCGAGAGATGGAGCTAATGAAGAAACCCTAGAATGATGATTTTTATTCAAATAAAACCAATTCAATATACTCACTTATTGATTTATTAGTAATCTTCGAAAAATCGTCTTGATACATTTGGTATTTATCTGTTCTGTATTAGGAACAGAAACTTCCTGTTGTTCGGCAGCAACCAGAACGACGGGGCTTGAGCTTCGGCACCTAGGCATCGTGATAATCTTCACCGATTACACCTATGATTGATCAAGCAAAAGAGTCTCGATTGAATCGATCGTAATTTGACCCAGTCATCCGCCAATGCTGTTGTGAGAGTTTGTTTTTCGGGCAGCTGTCTTATCTGATTTTAATAGAAAACCCCTAGGACCAGTGTTTTGGCAAACTTTTGATAGTGTCAGCTTTCTCTATTGTCAATAGGCCTTGTCACTATGACAGGAGCATGACATAACAATCGAGAAGGAGAAGGACAGTTGCAAACCATCGTAACTTCGACGCTACACTATTGTAACATTCTCGATTTCAAACTATATTTTTACGTTTAATGTTATTATTATATGATTATTTCATATGTCTTTCAGTTAGTAATTAAGGTACTACCATCGTTGACTCATATCATTTCTTTTTATTTACAGGTACGCAACATAGGGTTTCACATTTTGTAAGTACACACTAAGTTCTAATAAATATAGTGCAAACCGGCATCTAGAAACGGTTGGTGATTATTATACACTTTATTTCCAAGCCTTCAATTCCCAATGGAACAATTGAAGATTTATTTAATGATCATACACCCTTCACCTGATATGTACTTGCAATCAACCAGTGAACAATGAAGGTTGTTGGTTTCGTATTCAGTTGCCTGCTCCATGGAGTGACTATCGTCAATAGCTCTGATCAAAAGTTGTTGCAAAACCACATCATCCGCAACGCGCAAAAGTTAACGTATACCACGGACATCTGCCTAATCAATACTTCGTATACAGCACTAAATCTAGTACGGTACTTAACTGAGGTGAAGCTTCTAGCAACCTTCGCCCATTTGACTGCGAAGTCAACGAACCGCCGGATGAAATGCTCAGTGTTTCTTCTATCGGAAGTTTTGTGCGATTTTGATCATAGATTCGCAAATTTTTTGCACAAACTGTTCCTTTCCGACTCGTGGAATCCATCAGCACTCTTCATTTTCACCTGCGATTCCAAAAGCAAGTCGGACACCATGCAGATCTATTCCCGCTTCGTTGAAAAATACGGCCTTCGTCGATCAGTTCTCAACACAGCGTCGCATCTTGCATCGTACAATGTGTTTTCAAAACTGATTTCCACTCACAATACTTCGGACAACTTCAGCACGTTCTCGACGAGGCCCCAGATCAATGCACATGGTTATGAACTACGGCCAATAGACAATGCGATATATCCCTACATGGGACGGTTCAGCGGCGTCCAAAAGGGGCCATTCGTTAACTTTTTGAATGTGCTCAGCACTTTTTCGAATATCACTATCGCTTGGATAAGCCATTCGGTAGGGATTGACGCCCCGAACTACAGCGCTATGCTGCAATCGAATCAAGCGAACATTGCATTCTTCAGAAGCGTCAAAGCACCTCACACGAGCCTGGTGGCGATTCAGGATCAGTACACAACATGTCTTTGTATTTTCGAGCGACCTATCGAGAACTATTTCAGCCTGTTGCTGAACCCCTTCTCCGGAATGGTGTGGGTATTGATTGCGGCCCTAGGACTGGTCTGTCTCTTGCTTGGACTTATCTACCAAGAGCAATTTCCGAGAAACCTCCTGTTGTCGACGTTCTTCGGCCTACCGGTACCGTGTTACCAATTGACTCGTGTCGAACGGTTCGTCATGCACGTACTGAACCTGTTGCTGCTTCTCCTCTCTTCAGCGTACCTCACGAAGTTGCTCGAAATCATGTGCAGCTACAAATACGAACCCCAAATCCAAACCATCCAGGAGTTTGAACATTCCGGTTTAGATGTCTACGCTCAAAATGGCGATGAACTGGCACGGATCAAGAGTATCTATCCCTCGTGGAGTGCCCGCGTACGGAGAATAAAAGACCCGCTCCCCAAAAACGCTGCCACGACTACCCGGTGTATGGTGGCGCATTTCGTCGAGCAGTCGTTTTTGAATGTTGTTCCGGGAACCGGATTGCGACGGCTATACGCTATGCCCGAGCCGCTGTTTTGGGATTCCATAGTGCACAGTTTTGCCAAGGGTAATCCGCTGGTGGAAAGATTCGTGCAAGTTTGGGACCGGATGTACGAGGCGGGCGTTTGGAACCGTTGGGTTCAACACGAGAGGACAAGATACTTTCGGATAAACAGGTTTCTACCGGAAGCTCTGCTGCGATTCCAAGTGCTCATATCGATGTGGTGGATCTTGGTGTACGGGCACTGCGTGAGCGTGATCGTTTTGGTTGGGGAAATCATCTACGATCGGTATTTTGAGAGGAAGTTGCGCTATAGAATTGGATGGAGTGATTAACATATTCTTAGGAAATACTATTTTACGTTTCAGTATCATATTTGAAGATGGATTTCAATGATTAGCACAATAAAGTTTGGCTATAAAATAAATGAATGTTATTCACATAATGATGAAATACACATAATAGAAGAATGACATTTTTTTTATTTTCCTATTATTTTGACGTACTCTTCTTAAGGACAAACGTCTTAAAGTCCCGCTTCAACAGTGCATCATAACTTCAGACGCACAAATCTCAAGAAGCAAGATTCAAACAACAGTGCATTTTATTATTCTGCTCTTGCTCACTTGTAATAAGCTTAAAATAAGAAGCTCAGGTGCGCTGTTTTTTTTTACGAAGAGATTTGTGCTTTCGAAATCGTGAGTAGGTGCCAAAGTCGGCCATTGTGGCGGCCATTTTGGGATTCTAACAAGTCTGTCCTTAAAAGAATCTATAAAGACTCTCGACGATCCCTGTAAAATACTTCCAACACAGTGCAACCGCTCACACCACACTGAACACCGCTTGCTGCTCCGACTTTTGGTTGTTCACATACACCACCTCAGTTTTGTGGTGAACCAATTCCAGTTTCCTGGATCTCATCCACTCCTCCACAACTGCGACCGAGTGGACTGCAGTTAATTCAACTTCTTCGTTCGATTCACCGTAGACCCAATGAGAGTCTATTAAAGGTGGGGAAGAAGATACTTCGTGTGCGTGAGATCCGTGTCTGGTGCAAAACATGTCACTACTACAAGCAAAGCGAGCTCCCATAAGAACGCGTATCAAATAGTGACGTAACTATTTGTGTTTACATTTTTCTTTGCTTACTAATACATAGCCATCTCTTCTTCTTCCTCACCTGTAATATACTCTCATTGCCGTAGACCTCCAATGTAATGTTATCAGCAAAGCCGACGATCGCTACCCCCACCGGGAACTTTAAGGTGAATATATAACGAAGCCACACCTCAAATTTTTAAGAGCATAAATCTGAGGAACCAAAAGACGTATTGAGCATGAGCATGAGCATGAGCATGATTGACCGCCCGCGGTTGCTCCTCTGTTATTGCAAGGACAACTGCATTTACACAAAGAACCAACAGATGATGCTTGGGATTAGCTTTCTCTTCATTGTGTAAATGCTGCAATCCCAATACTTTTCAATAAGCAATACCAGCGCCGGCCGCGTCCGAATGCAGGTCAATTGAGGATAGGGAAGGAAATGATGACGTGATTCTCGCTTAGGCCAATAACCGAGGAATTCTCTGCGTTACTACGAGAAATCACTAGGAGTTTGGACCGGGGAAATGGAGATGTGTTGTGGATTTTGACGTGGTAAACGAATGTGATGTTTTGATTCGGGATTAATAATGCGCTCGCGAAGAAATACCCTTCTAAATCTTGGACGACGAACGCGATCTATTGTGCCTCAAAACTCACCCTACATAAGTTATTCATTCGCAACTAAGGAGAACACAATGCTAAACACCGACGCATCTGTAGTTTGCGTTTCCGCGCGAGACAATGCTGAACGCGATCGATTCACAAGTATTAACAAAATAACACGGGATAAATAAATCAGAAAGATCTTACCGCATGGTTTGCCGTCTATCTTTTACCGACCCTCTCTTTTTTCCAGAAATTCATGCAACGTTTATTTCAGTCAAAACATTTATTCATTTGAGCTAAAATATTACAAATGTCGACACCGAAGATGACGAACCATTCAAATTTTTGTGTACATGCAAAAAATGAAAGAAAAATATTTATTACCAACTAAATGTGCATTTGGAACTAGCGCCGACACATGACGTGACGAACTTTTCAATATTTGTTAGATAAATACACAAAACCCAGTGCAGAATTTTATACATCTTATAGCATTAATTATTGTGATAAAATGGAACGAGCTCACCAATAAACATCCTTCGAAGTGTCCAGTGCGTATGTGCTGCAGCATCTTCCACAAACTGGCCTCGAAATCACACTGCACCGCTACAACAACACACGGGTACGACGATGTGCACATTCAAATTGTCGACGACGACGCGGCTGATCCGAATGAAAAAACTAGGAGTGGGTAATGTCTGAGACATAACCGCAATGTTGACGTAGGACAAAGGCTGGAACGAGGTTCCAACTTTTTGACGTTGAATAACGTCGTTCGGCAAGATATGGGGGTACAATTCAGAAAACAGAAAATTTGAGCATGTAACGAAAAGTGGTTAGGTTTTGATCGCTAATAAAATAACAAATAACTTTGTCAATTCTTGATGGATTTTCAATCTTTTTGCATGAATCTATCAGAAATTTATTTACGCGTCGAATCCATGCTAGGTAAATATTGATTTTCAATAGTAAACTATTGAAAATTTGAGAAAAGTGAACCCATGTTTTATCCAGCCAATCACGTTCGAGCTCAGTTTTGGATTTTTCCGTCGACCGCCGAGCAGTATAAAAGATAATCTTCTTCTCCTCTTCCTTCATTCTTCATCAATTCGTCGACGGGAACGCATCGGCGGAGAGCTGTGCAGTTTGCTCCGTTTGCGTTTTCGTTTAGTGTTCTTTTGCAAGCCGAGCGCAGTGGTCGGTGCGCATCTTCGCGGCATCACGAGTGGAGTCGCCAACCGGATCAGAGACGGAGAAGCACAGCTCGGTTTCCCTGTTTGCATTTTCGCTCTGCATTCTTTGTCATGCAGAACGCGGTACCACCGCAGCGGTGGTTGTCGACGGTTGTGTGTGGTCGTACGGTGCCGGGTGCGCGGCAGACAATTGGAGTCGCCAACCAGATTAGAGGACTTTGCATCATTGAACATCACCGCTACTGTTCCGAATTTCGAAACATACGGAATTGCATCTCCAAACGCACTTGCAATTATTTTGCAAATCCAAACAGTCCTTTTAAGGGCTATTAAACTATCCCACAAGAGAGGAGACTAGGAGGACTACAAATCGATTCTTCTGCAGGCGATAATTCAGAATTTTCCTAGCAAGTATCGACATTTTGAAACCAACTACTGCAAAAGCGTCGTCGAATGCGGTGGGGTCGGCGAGAGCGCTTTTGCGTTTCGCTTGCCCATTCTTCACCACACTGTTAACCGCGGTAGATGGACGGACGGACGTACCACTGCCAACCGAGCGATAGCGGCGGCGGTGGAATTGAAGCACCACCACATTTTCATCATCGGAGCGCGCGTCAGTTGCACTTCCTCCGTTGCCAGCACGAAGGAAGTGATCTACAAAATGTTAAACGGATTTGATTTTGCGAAATCAAATTTAAACAGCCCTTCTTAAGGGCTAAAAATGGAATTTTCTGCAGGAGTTAATTCTGAATTTTCATATGTCGGCACTTGACATTTTGAAACTAACTACTACAAAAGCGTCGTCGAGCGCGGTAGACGCACCGCTGGCAATCGAGCAGTGGTGGTGGCTCATTCGTATTTTCTCAGTGCGGTAGCGGAGCAACTGGGAATAATTATTTACTTCATCGGAGCTAACCTGGTCCCGCGTGAATTGAAATTTCGACATCGGAGTCAGCACACAAATCCCTTCTGAAAGTTGACCATATTTTGGTTTCGCGAAATCAAACTTAAGCAGTCCTCCTGAGGGCTACAATTCTGAATTTTCTGCAAGAGTTATTACCGAATTCTCCTAGATAGTGAAAACACGTAAGGGTTCGTTCAAATATAACGTAACGCTAAGGTGTAGGGAGGGGGTCTAGCGCCGCGTTACGCTCCATACCAAATTTTTCATACAAAAGTTGTTACGTGGGAGGGGGGGGGGGTGTCTGCAATTGTCAAATTTTGCGTTACGTAATATGTGAATGAACCCTAAGTGTCGACATTTCAAAACCAACTACTCAGGATTAACTCTTGAGAGAAATCTATATCGGTAGTCCCGAAAAGAACTGAATAGCGCAACCTGTAAATTCATCAATGAAAATGTTTTATTCCCTATCACAGACATCAAGTTGCTGTACCTAGCTGTTCTTGAGATGGAACTTTCTCTGTATACCTAGCTATTTCTTGTGAAGTTGGCAGGAGTGTTTTTGAGTGATTCTCAGTAAAAGGTATTGTACGTTTTCGTAAGTTTGAATATTGTGGTGTAGTGGAATGTCGCATATGGCTGCGAAATACATGCACAATTCTCGGAAGCATGACGATAAATCATTCTGCATGAACATCAAAATGGATAAATCATCATCTTCAATCGAACAAACGGCCCTTTTCAGGGCCACAGAAAATTCCACTCAAGAGTTGATTTTCGAGTTCGTATGGCATCCTTCACTACACTAACATCAAGGTCTATCAATAAACATCTTCAATCAAACCAAAGGACCCCAAAACTTCGTATCAGAGTCTATATCAACTTCAATACAGCATTCAATAGTCGAAACTAATGCATAAACGGACGTTATTCAACGTCAGATTTGCGGTCGTATCTAGTATACAACCCCTCCAACTTTTTATTTCCATAATACAATGTTTGTTGTTATAATAATACAAATGGTGGACTGATATGTTAGTCAAGTTGTTGTGTGATCGCTTTCGCTGAACGCATTCATAACCCAAAACATATTTTTGCTGTATAAGAGTAAAACAAATCACTCTTAAGCTAACTTTAGCTCAAGAAGCTGTTATTCAGCTGGTTTGGTTACTTGGAAAGATGTTGACTAGTTCAAGAGTTATTTCGTTTTGAAGAGAAATGGTTAAATTACTGTTCTACGAGAGAATTTTCATCAAGCGGATAAAATTATTAGATAATTGAACAACGTTAGATAGATCTTTTCAACGAAAGTTTAACGTGAAACTCTTTCGACAATACGTTGTTTTCATCCAGGAAGAACATATTAGTAGCCACTTCACTATTGCTGAACTACCAAGCTTTCAGTCTGTCGCTTTTAATTATCCGAATAATAACTCTTGAGGAATCATTTTCGCTGATCCTGGAAAAGACCGTTTAAAAAACGGAAGATTTTGGCAAAACAATTGCATGAATTCATCACGCAATGCGATTTTACCCATATTGAATGCGGCCGTTTTCTGTCGTGGATGAGATTCCTGGTGCTGCCACCACGATAGCCGAGAGTCATCGCTGAGTTTGTGTGCTGCTGCCTAGCTGGGAGGTGACATCTCCCTTCTCCTTGACTGATCCAAGGAAAATGACGAAAAATAACGGAGGAAACAGCTTTTATGCCCCTAGATTAGCAGATGAAGCTCCTCCCATTCGGCGGGCTTTCCAGTTTATTCCGTTTGCATGACCCGCCCACATTGTGTCAGGCGCTTCAAACGACTAGTCAAGCGTTCTTTGAGACAATTTCTAATCGAACGGATAAACTAATCGAAGTACTGAATAGTTAAGATCATTTCAGTTCGATAAATATTAGAATGAAACAATGTTTCAGGTACAATTGTCCGAATAAGATAACGCGTTGCTAAATTTCTAGTAGAAAGATTAGTGATCGATTTTACTGTTACTGAGCCACCAAGCATTCAACCATTCACTTTTCGAATGCACTACACTTTTACCGATCGTTGGAATATATCCGAAAATTATCCGATTCATAACTCTTAAGCAGGGTTCCTGATTTCCACTTTTCATCTTCTTCCACATTCGAAGACAGTCGGCAGCGAACGGTTGTCGCTTTAGTTCGTGTGTATGCTTGTCAGCGACGATAGCAAACTCCGGCGAACGGTGAAAAGCCACACTTGGAAATTACTCATTCGTCCACATTCGCATCGCAAGCGAATGCGATTCGTGAGTGATGCAATTGATATTGTGCATACGAATTTTTGATGTTTTCGAATTATTTTCTTTGCTAATCTAGCATTTCAACAACAATACAGTAAAAATGTATGCATTACATGCAGAAATTCTCTTCTACTTATGATTATAGCCGCTTCGATCGCTCACCAGCATTCTTCACCATTCGCCATTCATTCATTCGCTTGCGATCCAAACTGCGACGAATGGCAACGAATATTCATGTCAAGCTGCTGGCTCATCGCTTCCCACTGGTGATGGGGTTGCGTGTTTGATCACGACGATCCGTTTGCTGCATCTTTTTCGATTCGCTGCAGCAAAGAGGAGTGAATATGAATGGAGTGAGGCGAATATACCGACCCTTGCTCTTAAGGAATAATTTTCTCTGGTCCTGAAAAGATCCGTTCAAATAACGGTTGATTTTAGAAAGACAAATTATCCGCACTGAATGCAGGAAGCCATCGAAAACTGCCGCCGCCTGCTGCCCTGAATGAGATTCCTGGTTCTATCAGATAGATAGCCGAGAACCGTCGCTGGGTTGGTGCGCAGCTACCCAGCTGTGGGTGGAGGTAACTTCCATTGCCGGGCCCACCGCAGCCGTGATCAGTGGATGAGATTCCTGGTGCTATCACTCGTCGCAGTTGACGTGCTGCTGCGCAGCCGTGGACGTGATCCACCTCCACCCTCCCTGACTGATCCAATGAAAATGACGAAAGAAATCAGAGGGAACAGCTTTTATGCCCCTAGATTGGCAGATGAAGCTCCTCCCATTCGGCTGGCTTGCCAGTTTATTTCGATTGCATGTCCCGCCCCGTATGCTCCGTACACTTCAAACGATCAATCAACCGAGAAATGAGAAAACTTTCATTTAACGAATAAAGTAACCAAAATATTGGAAGATTTAGATCGTTTCAATTCGAAAAATGGTTTAATTAAACAATGTTTCACGAAAAATGGTCTGATTAGGATAAAGCGTTGCTAAATTCCTGGTGGAATCATTAGTAGCCGGCAACACTATTGTTGCGGGGCCACCAAGCATACAATTGTTCACTTTTCGGTTGCACCACACTTCTACCGAGCGATGGAATGAAATAATTTTCTATGGTCCTCAAAAGAACTGTTTGAATATTGGACGATTTCAGACAGAAAATTGACATGAATTTATCATGCCACGCAATGCGTTTTAGATTTCCCCGTGTTGAATGCTGAACGCCGTCGAAAATTCGCCCGCCGCTTGCTGCCGTGGATGAGATTAGTGATCGCCTTCACTGTTGCTGAGCCACCACCAAGAATTCAATCTTTCACTATTTGGTTTCACTACACTTTCTCGGTCGATGCGGGAAATTTATCCAATTTACTCTCTAGGAAGCGTTTTCGATGGTTCAGAAAAGAATCGTTTGAATTTTGGGCGGTTTTAGGAAGAAATTGAAATCAATTCGTCATGCCACCCAATGCGCATTGATTTTGTTCGCGCTGAATGCCGGACGCCACTGAGAATTGGCCCGCCGCTTGCTGACCTGGATGCTCTTCCTGATGCTATCAGCAATGCGCCGCCGTCAATCAATCCGTGAAAGGTCCGACCGATCCCCGAGGAAAAGCGACACAACTCGCACAAATTCGTTGTGGTGGATCTTTCTTTGGTGGATTTTGCTGCTGCCTCTGCCACCACCGCCGAGCAATCGATGAAAAGTATTCCTTCCTTGGTCTGCCGCGTTAGACAGTTATAAGGCGAATGCGCAGCAGCTCCTTTATCGACAACCACTAACGCCGAGCCGACACGGCCGTCAAAGAAGAATCAGCGAAAACGCAATCGAAGAAATGGGCAGCTCTCGTTCGATGCGTTCACCTCGAGACCACAAAGACAAATGAGGGAAGATGCGAAGAAGCAGTAGCTTTTATATTCGACCGGAGCATCGAAAATGTGCTCGATCGTGATTGGCTGGAATAAACATGGGTTCACTTTTCCCAATTTTTCAATAGTTTGTTATTGAAAATCAGTAAATGTTATTATTGGACATAATTGGTGTAAAGATTTGCAATCGATTGGTGCCAAAATTTTGAAATTTCATCAAGAAATGGCTGAGTTATTCAGGCTCAAAATCTCCACTTTAAACGTAACGCGGCCGATTTCTGAAAATTTAAAATGACACCCGGTATAGAAAAGAGAGACGTAGTCCTACGTCAAAAAGCGGCACTTCCACTTTGCCTCCAAAAACACACTTAACCGCCCCGTACGAAGACGAGCACGCACGCAGGACGACGACGCGATGCAACGACGAACCAAGACAGACTGAAATGTCATCCGCTGCTGGCATCACACGACCGACTCGCACGAAAACTAGTTTTTTCCTCTAAAAGCACACACACAGGACGACGACGCGATGCAACGACGAACCAAAACAGACTGAAATGTCATCCGCTGCTGGCATCACACGACCGACTCGCACGAAAACTAGTTTTTTCCTCTAAAAGCACACACACAGGACGACGACGCGATGCAACGACGAACCAAAACAGACTGAAATGTCATCCGCTGCTGGCATCACACGACCGACTCGCACGAAAACTAGTTTTGACGTAGGACTACGTCTCTCTTTTCTATACCGGGTGTCATTCTAAATTTTCAGAAATCGGCCGCGTTACGTTTGAAGTGGAGATTTTGAGCGTTAATAACTCAGCCATTTCTCGTTGAATTTTCAAAATTATGGCTCCAATTGATTGGAAATCTTTACACCAATTATGTCCAATATTAACATTTGCTGATTTTCAATAACAAACTATTGAAAAATTGGGAAAAGTGAACCCATGTTTATTCCAGCCAATCACGATCGAGCACATTTTGGATGCTCCCGTCGAATATAAAAGCTACTGCTTCTTCGCATCTTCCCTCATTTGTCTTTGTCGTCTCGAGGTGAACGCATCGAACGAGAGCTGCTCACTTTCTTTGTTTGCGTTTTCGCTCATTCTTCTTTGACGGCCGTGTCGGCTCGGTGTCGGTGCGGTGGTTGTCGGGGAGGGTGCTGTTGTACATTCGCCTTCTAACCGTCTAACGCAACAGACCAAAGAAGGAATACTTTTCATCGATTGTTCGGCGGTGGTGGCAGAGGCAGCAGCAAAATCCGGAATCGCACCCACGGCAGCAAGCGGCGGGCCAATTTTCGACGGCTTCCAGCAAACAGCACGGAGAAATCCAACACGCATTGCGTGGCATGATAAATTCATGTCAATTTTCTGTCTGAAATCGTCCCATATTCAAACGGTTCTTTTCAGGACCATAGAAAATTATTCCTCAAGAGTTGTGAATCAGATAATTATTCAATTCCATCGCTCGGTAGAAGTGTGGTGCAACCGAAAAGTGAAAAACTGTATGCTTGGTTGCCCCGCAACAATAATGATGCCGGCCACTAATGATTCCACCAGGAATTTAACAACGTTTTATCATACCCAGACCATTTTTCGTAAAACATTGTTTGATTTAATTATTTTTCGAATTTAAATTATCCAAATCTTCCAATATTTTGATTGCTTTATTCGTTAAATGAAAATTTTCTCATTTCTCGGTTGATTAACCGTTTCAAGCGTCTGGTGCATGCGGGGCGGGGCATGCAATCGAAATAAACTGGAATCCAGTCAAATGGGAGGAGCTTCATCTGCTAATCTAGGGACATAAAAGCTGTTCCCCCTGATTTCTTTCGTCATTTTCGTTGGATCAGTCAAGCAGGGTGGATGTCACCTCCACAGCTGAGCAGTGGCACATCAACCCAGCCGCAACTCTCGGCTATCGTGCGGATAGCACCAGGAATCTCATCCATGGCAGAAAGCGGCGTACCAGTTTTCGGTGGCATCCTGTATTTAGCATTAAGGAGAAAACCAACACGCATTGCGTGACATGATGTTTTCATGCCATTTCGTTCCTAAAATCGTCAATTAATCAAACGGTCCTTTTCAGGACCACCGAAAATATTTCTTCAAGAGTTGTAAATCAGATAATTTCATTCCATCAATCGAGAAAAATGTGGTTCAATCGAAAAATAAAAAATTGAATTCCGGCCACTAATCGTTCCACCCAGAATTTAGCAACACATTGTCCTATCAGAACCATTTTTCGTGAAACACTGGGGAGCGTCCAGAAATTACGTCACGTTTAAGGACAAGGTATTTAGAGTACATAGCTCAAAATTTCTAGAGCACCGTTTTTCAGAACCGTTGAACGGATTTGGATGAAAATGCATCACGATAATTGTTCAGTGGTTGTCAACAGCGTGATGCATTTTAATTCAAATCCATTCTACGGTTCTAAAAAACGGTGCTCTAGAAATTTTGAGCAATGTACTCCAAATACCTTGTCCTTAAAGGGGTGGGGGGGTCAGCAAAGTGTGACAACCCATACAAAAATTTCAGAGGTCCCATGCAAAAAGTGTGACATAGGGATGAGGAGGGGTTGAAAATGACTAATTTTTGTGTGCCTTAATTTAAGGACGATCCCTTGTTTAATTCTAACATTTTTCGAATTAAAATGATCTAAATCTTTTTATATTTTGGTTACTTTATTTTGTTAAATGAAATTTTCTCTCATTTCTTGGTTGAAAATCGTTAGAAGCGTCCGAAGCATGCGGGGCGGGTCATGCAATCGAAACAAACTGGAAAGCCAGCCGAATGGGAGGAGCTTCATCTGCTATAGGGGCATAAAAGCTGTTTCCTCTGATTTCTTTCGTCATTTTCATTGGATCAGTCAGGGAGGGTGGAGGTGGATATCACGTCCACGGCTGCGCAGCAGCACGTCAACTGCGACGAGTGATAGCACCAGGAATCTCATCCACTGATCACGGCTGCGGTGAGCCCGGCAATGGAAGTTACCTCCGCAGCTGGGTAGCTGCGCACCAACCCAGCGACGGCTCTCGGCTATCTATCTGATAGAACCAGGAATCTCATTCACGGCAGCAGGTGGCGGCAGTTTTCGATGGCTTCCCGCATTCAGTGCGGATAATTTTCCTTTGTCTTTCTAAAATCAACCGTTATTTGAACGGACCTTTTCAGGACCAGAGAAAATTATTCCTTAAGAGTTATGAATCGGATAATTTTCGGATATATCTCAACGATCGGTAAAAGTGTAGTGCATTCGAAAAGTGAATGGTTGAATGCTTGGTGGCTCAGAAACAGCAAAATCGATCACAAATCTTTCTACCCGAAATTTAGCAACGCGTTTTCTTATTCGGAGAATTGTACCTGAAACATTGTTTCATTCTAATGTTTATCGAATTAAAATGATCTTAATTTTTCAATACTTTGATTAGTTTATCCGTTCGTTTCGAAATTGTCTCAAAGAACGGTTGCAGTAGTTTTAAGCGTCTGACACAATGTGGGCGGGTCATGCAAACGGAATAAACTGGGAAGCCCGCCGAATGGGAGGAGCTTCATCTGCTAATCTAGGGGCATAAAAGCTGTTTCCTCAGACCATTTTCGTCATTTTCCATGGATCAGTCAAGGAGAAGGGAGATGCCACCTCCCAGCTAGGCAGCAGCACACAAACTCAGCGATGACTCTCGGCTATCGTGGTGGCAGCATTAGGAATCTCATCCACGACAGCAAACGGCCGCATTCAGTATGGGTAAAATCGCATTGCGTGATGAATTCATGCAATTGTCTTGCCAAAATCTTCCGTTTTATAAACGGTCTTTTCCAGGATCAGCGAAAATGTTTCCTCAAGAGTTATGATTCGGATAATTAAAAGCGACAGACCGAAAGCTTGGTAGTTCAGCAATAGTGAAGTGACTACTAATATGTTCTTCCTGGATGAAAACAACGTATTGTCGAAAGAGTTTCACGTTAAACTTTCGTTGAAAAGATCTATTTAACGCCGTACAATTATCTAATAATTTTATCCGCTCGATGAAAATTCTCTCGTAGAACAGTATTTTAACCATTTCTCTTCAAAACGAAATAACTCTTGAACTAGTCAACATCTTCCCAAATAACAGAACCAGCTGAATAACAGCTTCTTGAGCTAAAGTTAGCTTAAGAGTGATTTGTTTTACTCTTATACAGCAAAAATGTGTGTTGGGTTGTGAATGCGTTCAGCGAAAGCGATCACACAACAACTTTACTCAACACATCAGTCCACCATTTGTATTATCATAACAACAAACATTGTATTATGGAAATATAAAAGTCGGAATCTCGTTCCAGCCTTTGTCCTACGTCAACATTGCGGTTATGTCTCAGACATTACCCACTTCTAGTTTTTTTCCTCCAAAAGCACGCACACAGAACGACGACGCGATGCAACGACGAACCAAAACAGACTGAAATGTCATCCGCTGCTGGCATCACACGACCGACAGGGTTGCCAAATTTAAATCTGTATTTTGGCCTCCCAAAAATCTGTATCATCTGTATGACTACTTTTTCCGAAAATCTATATGTAATCTGTATTATTTTACGGAAAATCTGTATGATATTCTGTAAGTTTTTGAAAAATCTGTATAATCTGCATCCTTTTCCAAAAATCTGTAATATTGGTATACAGAATTCTGTATGATAAGCTGCGAAAAAATCTGTATGATTACAGAAAAATCTGTATATTTGGCATCCCTGACGACCGACTCGCACGAAAACTAGTTTTTTCCTCTAAAAGCACACACACAGGACGACGACGCGATGCAACGGCGAACCAAAACAGACTTGAGGAACCAAAAGACGTATTGCGCTGAAAAGTTGATCGATTGGTGACGAGGTGGTGACCAATCGATCAACTTTTCAACGCAAACCAACCCTCGGTTCTTTAGGTTTGTGCTTTTGGAAATTCGATGTGTGGCTTTATTATATCTTCACCTTAACCTCAACAGTTCGTCGTCCATGACGTTCCATAATAGCGGACCCAGAATGAAACCTTGCGGGACTCCTGAGGCTATGTGAAAGCAATTCCGACCCACCTCTGTGTCGTAAACTAGTACTCGACTCTGGAAGTAACATTCGCGAATCATGTACGGGTCCTCGGGTATCCTCAGACGCAGGCCTGCTATCACTTGAGTCCACCAGTAAACCGGTGATCTCCCTTTTCTAGAGTTGTCTCGCCTAGGCATGGTCACATCGTACGTATGCGAGAGCACCGCTATCAGCTCGTCACCGCTTAGACGAAGTAGGTTTCGCTCACGGCGTAGCGCCTCCCCAAATACCTTGTCGTCGAAGTGTGGTGTCGTCCACCTGCGAGAGCTTGCCCTTGGTCTAGCCGCTTCTTCCTCTATCCACTGCCTGTTGTTGTTATAGTCGATACTGTAGCAAACCGCCAGGTGATCGCTGTGAGTGTAGTAATCGTCTTCCCTCCAGTTCGAACAACTTTTTAGGCCAGGCCTTCAAAGGTCAACGTCCATCGGCACGCTGCCAGCAAAGAAGAAGCTGTCCGTTTGAGTGAACCGTTCTTCTTTGGGCGCATCGACTGCGCTCCACTCTTCGGCCAGAAGGTCGTACTTCTTCTTGATCAGGGCCACCGACTTGCGGAGCTACAGCAGACCTTGCTTGAGGTTCTTGCTGATGTTGCTCCGCCCGCTCGTTTAACCGATAAGCTCGTCCAGCTGCTCGATGAGTACCAATATTTTTGATAGCCCACTCTTGTTGCGGTTCAGTGCCCACGTCAGGTCTGCGCCAGTCATCTGCGCATCCTCAGCCGACGCTGAACCGGCCCATGTCGGTCCAACTTGTTCGCTGAGGGGTACTCCAGCTTCCACTCTCAACCGTCGTAAGGGCGATCTCGCCAATCCACCTCTCACGAACGGGTTAAGGCTTTTTCTTGTGTCATCACAAAATGGCTTCTTCAGAATCATCATCCAAATTCAACCTTACACAGTATTGCACTAATACATTTACGTAAGAAAATCGACGCTTACCTTTTCTCTAAAATTCTCCACTTCACGCAAGATATTTTGAAAAGAAATATAGAACACACTATTCCAATCAAAATTCTCTTTCGAACTATCTATACCTCAAATAAATATTTTCACTCAAACTTGAAAATTATTCAAATTTGTCTCAACCGCACCAAGAGTTCGATGGCAATGTTTACCACCCACCACAGTACAACGACGACGACAGCAGCGCGACGCGACGGTGCCGTCCGGCGCACAATCATCGATCATTGAACGCAGTGATGTCGATCTTGCGGGCCAATGCATCAATAATATCAATCAAAATCATTGAAATGGTCAATTCAAATTTATCGATTATACGTCGTAAATTCGAAAACTATTCTTCGAATGATTATTGTTGTAGTTTGAATCACAAATGATAGTAATAAAAGCAAATAATTTTTATTTGTGAAATCTCCTCCGCACTGTCCACCAACACTGCTGCTGCTTGCAAACATCAACAGCGGAAGAGCATACTAAGAGTATTCGATAATTTTTAGCTTATTACACATAAAATTAGGAGCTTTTCGTAATATTGAGACATGTTTCATTGTTATTTAGCAAAACAGAGTAGTCTACTGCTTGAATTGCTTTTAAATGATTAATAATCTTGAAATGTTTACATTGGTGAAAGCGAGACAAAGAGGTGCTATTTTTGTTTGTTTGTTTATAGAACAAATGTAAAAAGGCAACACCACTACTGTTGCGCTCGATGATTGTTAGAAATAAGAATCGAAAAAGAAGTGGTGAAATACGAGTGATACAGGGAGTCACCTTAACCGTCGTTGCCTCTGCGACGCCGCTCTCGCTCATTTTTTGATTTGTTATTTTAGTAGTCATGGCTATTGGGTCCCCCTTAGAGCCGCTATCTCTCTCTGCCAGTGATGCCAGCGTGCCTGTCTGGGTCATATTAACCCCAACATCCTACTAGAGTTACTATAGGATGGAAGGCAACTCCGACATAGCCCATGCGCCGTTTCAGGTCAGTGTCACCCGACCAAACTAAAAGGATAGAATGCCGTCGCTACCAGCTCTATTGTGACTGGTTACTTAAGCGTGTACCATCTCAGTTTCCAATTCTAAAGCAAGGCCAGTATACCATAATCAGGAACTTACTGGCGTCGGTCCTGAGATGTACCCGAGACACTCTTAGCTGGGCTTGGTAACTTTGGAAGGGGCGCCATATCGCTTGTACAGAGTTGCTTCTGGATGTAAAGATTTTTTGAAGTGGCCAAGCAGGACCCACTGCTGAACCCCCGCTACGCCTAGGCTTAGTCCGCTTGAGCTACTCGTGTACCTCCTAGTGCCAAAGATGGTAAGTTCACACTGCTGTATGGATTGGATATGGTTCGCTTAAAAAATAATCCTAGGCTCCCACCCTTTTCTGTCGGCGCATTTGCAACTCCGATGACTACTTTGACATCTTGTTTTGTGAACTCTTTGTAGACCTTATCAAGGCTTTCATAGAACTCATCCTTCCAGTCATCGGGCATACCGATCGTGGGAGCATATGCTGATGAGGCTGTATTATTTTCCCTTCATTCTCAACTAACCATTTCATCTGCTCCAGATTTCTGTGAAGCCAACTCCACGTTTTACCTTATCGCCGCCGCTGTAGTACAGGTACTCAAATTCCAAGATTTAACTTTCCAACCCTCTACTTTTGCGTTTCTTGTAGACATGGGCAACTCACTCGCGAGTCGACTCAAAGAATCGATTCGCGAAACTGAGTGAGTGAACTATGATTCTTTTCAAAAGAGTCACGATTCACAGAAGTTCATTACAAGTTGAAAAGGTTCGGCATGACTGCGCAATTTGATGATGATTAGACGCAGAACATTGCATTCATTTGTCAATCGATCATTTTGTTTCCGCACAAGCGATTCGATTCTTTAGTTGAAGAAACGAAAATCAATGTCCTATCTTGTGTCGGTTGTGGCGACGTCCATACCACTCGAGCGGATTTTGTCGAAATTAAGTCGGCTAACATCGAAAGACGATTTTTTTCATCCAGTTCTAGAAATGAGTTACTGAATCGACCAAAAGAGTCGAATCGGAAGCGATTCACTCTCAAAATTGAATCAGTTTTCCCATCTCTAGTTTCTTGGTGATTTGAGATTTTCAGCGGCTACCTTACCGGGGCCGCAATGCCTACATCGCGTTGAAGGAGCTCCTTTCTTAAATATAGCTGTGGTGATACAGTATTTCATGCTTAGTCGCTGGATATCTTTTTTTTTATCTAGTTCATTTATTTGGGGCTCAATCGCGTATAACGCTTCACGGAGCCGAAGATTTTTTTTTTATACTTAACAGTATGTATTATACAGAGTAATATCTTTTTAATGATATCTGTTAGTAATGGGTGGAAGCCAGGGTACTCGTAGCAGCTCGAGGTTAGACGGTCACATTTTGAGGGATGGGCAGGGTAAGGATTGGGCCAAAGGTTTCACTGCAGCTCATCCGGGGGTGAATCGCATCTTACTAGCGTATTCGATGCCTTGTGGTGTTGGTACCAACTTGTTGTGGGACTTGATCTTCCGGATGGCCAGGAGCAGCTTGGTAACACAAATAGGACAAAACAGAGAAAAAAACTGGAGAAGAAAACACAAGCGAATTAAACTTTTATACCAGCAGAGCGAAGAAAGTCGAAAATACATCCCATGTATGTGACATCGCGGGTGCCCAACACATCTCTCACAAGAACAAAGGGTTGTCTACCTCGGGCCTCAAGGGTATCCAATAGTAGCGCTCTGGAGGCGTCATTATCCGGGCATTGCCAAACTACGTGGTCGATGTCATCATAACCGGAACCGCACTTAGTACAAACATTGCTCAACGCGAGGTTAATCCTGTGTAAATGCGCGTCTAGCGAGTAATGGTTGGACATAAGTCTTGACATCACGCGAATGAAATTGCGACTTACATCCAAACCATACCACCACTCTCGCAAAGAAGCATTAGGAATAATGGAATGTAACGACCGTCCCAGCTGGCCATCTCGCCAATCATTTTGCCAACTTTAAAGAGAACTCTGGCGAACAAAATGGAAAAATTCATCATGTGAAATTCTTCTATCATAGATCTCACCTTCCTGTGCGCCCACCTTTGCGAGAGAGTCCGCCTTCTTATTGCCATAAATTGAGCAATCTGGGGGGGACCCATGGTAAGGTAATCTTGTATGATCTTTCGACCAGTGCACCTATCTGCTCCCTTATTTTTGTAAGAAAGTAAGATGGATGTTTTACAGGTTTCATCGACCGGAGTGCCTCAATCGAACTAAGGCTATCCGAGAAGATGAAGAAATGGTCTACGGGCATGTTGGAAATCATCCCCAAAGCGAAGTTGATTGCTGCCAGCTCAGCAACATAAACCGAACAAGGTTCGTGAAATTTGCGGAAGGCGGTGAAATTTTCATTGAAGACATCAAAACAAGTGGATCAATTTATGTGAGACCCATCAGTGAAGAATCTCTTACAGCAATTGACATTTTGGTACTTTTCGTTAAAAATGCGAGGAATAGATATACACCGAAGTTGATCTGGCATTCCCTGAATAGCTTGTTTCATGGACAGATCGTATTTAACAGAGGAATCATTAGTAAAGTGTACACGAGGAGGGTTATAACTTGGTAGGCTTATGTCAGACGACATGTAGAACAGATAAATTCTCATGAATTTTGACTGAGTGTTCAGACTGAGCATTTCTTCGAAGCTTTCAATAACATGTGTGTTGCTCACTTCACACTTGATAAGTAACCTTAGCGGGAGCTTCCAGAAACGGATCTGGAGAGGTTTCACCCCTGCCAGGTATTCTAGGCTCGCATTATGCGTTGAGTGCATACAGCCGAGGGCAATACGCAAACAACGATATTGAATTCGTTCCAACTTTATTAGGTGGCAGTTTGCTACTGAGAAAAAACAGAAAGAGCCATACTCGAGAACAGAGAGAATAATCGTTTTGTAAAGTTTTATGAGGTCTTCTGGGTGAGCATTGTGTTATTGTGCGTAGAAAATTGATCCTTTGTTGACATTTTTGCACCAAATACTTAGTTTGGGTACCCCAAGTGCCTTTTAAATCAAACCAGACCCCAAGGTATTTCGAAGTTTAAGACTGGTCGATATCTGTTCCCAAAAGCTTAAGTTTCAATTGGGCTGGATTCCGCTTTCTAGAAAAAAAAACAACCAATTGATTTTTTTGCGGAGCAAACTCGATCCCTAATTTTCTTGCCCAAATGGAAAGATTGTTTAAGGAATTTTGCAATGGTCTTTGCAACATTTCTGCATGTGGGCCTTTTAAAGAAACCACAGCACCATCTGCAAGTTGTCTCAGCGCGCATTGTCCTTCCAGACGGCTATCAATGTCTTTCGCGTAGAAATTATAAAGCAAGGGACAACATTAACATTAACATTAACATGAGCCTTGGGGTAGGCCCATGTAGCTAATTCTGGAAGTTGTAAGTTGTCCGAGGTTGATGATTATATGTTTTTCTGACAACAAATTATACATGATATTATTTAAAATTCCTGGTAGTCCACTATTGTGCAGTTTGGCTCTACCCCATTTGGCATAATGCCATTTGGCATAATGCCGTTTGGCATAATGCCATTTGGCATAAAAGCCATTTGGCATAATGGCCATTTGGCATAACAAGAATTATGCACATTCTTACCAAGAAGGCTGTTCTTCGTATTATGCCAAACGGCATTATGCCAAATGGCCATTATGCCAAATGACCATTATGCCAAATGGCATTATGCCAAACGGCGTTATGCCAAATGGCATTATGCCAAATGGGGTAGAGCCGTGCAGTTTTTCTCACAATATTCCCATGGAAACTGAATCAAAAGTGCTTGCTTGATATCAACAGACGCAGTTTGAGCCGCACCTCCTTGATGAACAAACACTCGGACCGTACCTCATCAATCTAGCTGAAGTCAAAAGGTCTAAAGTGCCCAAGCTGCACTACCAGCCAAGCACATAAATCTTAATTAGCTGTTTTTGTCATCGATTGACCCGTGGTTGAATTAGATAGGAACATTGATTGATTGATTTATCTTTATTATAGAGATTGTCAGCCCTTGGCTGGTTCGTCTCTTAGATAGGAACATGTGAGTGCCGGTGCTGTGTTGAACGCTACTTCCAAATTGTTGACACAACATTTGGCAGAACGCGGCTTCCAATATGGCATTGAAAACCATGCTATCTAAAGCACCATCGATATCCACGAAAACGGTTTATGCAAGAGTCACAGTGGACTTCTATGATTAGTAGGCTAATCAGTGCCCAACATACATGAAGAGGCATGTTAGCAAGATCAACATTGCGGATGCGATGACCGACAATCAGTGCTAAGTGAAGAATTCAGAAGTCAGAGAAACAAAAGAGAAAGAAAGAGATCAAACTAAAAAGCCTGAAATTGCTTGCTTCTCCGTGGGACAACAACGAGTTTGTTTTCAAGGCCTTATTGACAATATAAAAAATGAATCCAAACGAATATCAGATCGTATAAATAGAATTCATAGTGTTTATTCATTTGTAACATAGAAACAAAGGTAAACATTCAATAAAAAAAAAACTCATTCCTCTGTAGCCACAAGGTTATACATATCAAATGGTGAGGTTATTTCTCACATTTTTGCGAATTTTAAATCAAATCAAGCGAGCTGCATCCTTCTCGGAAATCACCAGCAAAAACACGACCACCACCGCCTTGCTACCAGGTCTGTCCTTGAACAGTCCACGACCGGAACTGCATCGCTTCGATGCCACTCAGAATTTCTCGATTCAATTCACACTTATCATTTAACGACCTGGCATATTCTATCCTCGTCGTCATGCTCCGTCGCTTGATCCGCAGCTCAGAAAAACTCATGTCATGTGCCTTAACCGGCGATGACAGCTGTATAGAGGACGATGATGTTCGACCACGAAGCTTGCTTGCGAAGATGACGACAGACGACGTGTGCTGCACAATCTCATCCGCTATGCAACCTGTTGCAAATGCAATAATACGCCTAAGCTGAATTGCTCATCGCGGTGCACTCCTGGCAGCGGCAGCGGTGTTGTCCGGCTCGACCCGGCGCGGCGAGGCCGGGTGTCGAACGTTGCATAACGAAGCGATTCAACACCCCTCTGCGAAACAAAAAAAATCGCCAAACGACCACAGAATAGACAATCTCATCGTCCGTCAACGGCGCGGCGTTCAGCGGCGGCGAGGTACGTCAGTCGGGCTCATGAATGATGATGACCACTGCCGTGAACGAATTTGTAATGCGCGTGCACGCCCTAGCAGTAGCCATTAGCATTGCAAAAGCTCTCCTCTGCTGTAGAGTGTGGTGTGTTACATCTTCAAGCGTGGTCAACGCCGCGCCGTTGCACAGAAGGTCGGGGTCGAAAAAACAGGCCAAAAAGCAAGTTCTTATATTGGTCTCCGAATTTCTGTGGCTGTCTATTTTGAGTCCAGTGATAAAGCCACCATGCACGAATTATATTCTGAAGATAGTCGTAGGCATCTGTTGCTGAAGATTTGCCTGCACCCGTTCAATATTCCACACACCATTTCTTAAACTCGCAAAAGCAACCCTCGCCTTCTTGATCCGTGCACCTATGTCGATCTTGGTGCTGCCATCGGCTGCCATTTGGCTACCAAGATATTCAACATTCTCCACTGATTGCCCAGCTACCGAAAAGCTGGAAGGGTTGACCGTGTTTACATCCAACGATTTGGTCTTGTTGACGTTGATGGTAAGACCTGGCGCTGAGGAGAGATTGTCGAGATCATCGAGCCTGCTCTGCATATTGGAGCGCCGTTGAGCTAGGAGAGCAACGTCATCAGCTAATTCGAAGTCATTTAGGATTACGATGAAGAACAGTAGCGATGATAGTATACATCCTTGCCTCACTCCAGCAACGACCTGGATGGGATCGGACAGAACACCGTTGTGCAGTACTCTGCACGAAAATGCCCTGTACTGTGCTTCAATGAGGCCGATGATTTTCTCAGGGAGACCCGTGCGCCTGAGGGCTTCCCACATGTTTTAGTGTTCACTCGCTGATTAATCCAAACCACACTTATTGCAAATCATGTTAAAACGCTTTAAAAACCTTACCACCTTTTCTCACGTCTATCCCACTGTGCTCCATACTGACTGTGATTGGCTCATCGCATTAACTGTAACAACCGACTTACTTACGCATGCGATATGACCCCTACCCATCCAGAAGCGTGACGCACGATTTTAGCACCGAGAGATTTCTTTTTCCCCTGCTCGGAATTCAGATGAGATTTCCGGTGGCCGGCAAAGATAACACACATGACCTGTCATCACGCGCACACATCTTGGTGGCACTACCTAATTGCCCATCCCCGTGTGTCATACCCAACAACAGTGCGGCGGCCACCGCACAGGTGTTGATGACCTTCGCTTTCCGCTTTAGTGAGCAACCAACAACGCCATGCCACTACTGTGACCGCTACTGAATCGCCACCGCCAACCAACGCTACGATGACAATCGGCGGCGATTCGGTCGTACTAGGTAGTACCTGTTCGTCACGGTGGGTGAAATCTTCTTGGAGATTCTGGTGCATAAAGATGGAGCTAACGGGGCCGGGGGTGGCCTTGGCATTCGTACGGCTGCACTTTTTTGGTCGTGAAAATTTATTTATGCCATACATATAAACACACCGAATTAATGCGGTTCCGGTGGAGGTGCCGCACGCACGTGGCTTGTGGTGGTACCCATACCGCCCACCGTGGTTAATCGTTAAGCTATTGTTTTGGTGATGAATTTTGAAGCTTCTGTCGATTGCCCAATTTTGTGGGTTTGAAAGGTTAACCTACGAATTGATTAGGACAAATTGTTAATTGTTTAATGGGCTATAGATGTGGTTTCTATTTCTAAATAGTTTACGGTGCGTTCTTTCATGGTCTCAGTGATGAATATATTTTTCTTCAATGATATTTATCCAAACGGTTTCTGTAAGATTCCTATATGCAATTTTGATTTAATTGCTCAGGAAGAGTAAAGCTTCGCTACCCTTTACGGTTCAGAATATTTTCGTAATAAAAATTTAACTTAACCTCGTTAAGTATTAATACCTGCTTGCCTGCCATATCCAAAATTTACAAAGATTTCTCAAGGAATACTTCCAGAAATGTTTGATGGGATACTCTACAAATTGCTGCTAGGATTGCAAAAGAAATACATTCAAGGATTCCTCCAGGAATTTTTCCTGGTATTCCTCCAGGGAGTCCACTTGAAGTTCCTTCATGAATTTCTCCTGTGATTCGTTCAGGAATTTCTACAAGCATTTCCTCATAAATTCCTCCAGGCATTTTTCTGAAATTCCTCAATAATTCCTCTAATGGTTTATCCAAGGATACCCTCTAGTCCAAGAATACTTTCAAAAATCCTCGAGGAGTGTCTGCTGTGAATACTCTTGGGATTCCTTTTGAAATTTCTACAAGGATTCTTCCAAGATGCTTTTGACATAACCACTAGAAATTCTTGCAGGGATTCCTCCAAAAATTCCTACTGTAATTTATCAATAGATTTCTTCAGATATTTGGAATTGCTACTGAAAATCCGATTGTATTTGTTTTAGAAGCAACTGCTGGGATTTCTCCAGAACAGCTAGTGGGATTCCTAACTCCTTTGGGAGCACCCGCATATTCGCCGATCGACCGAAGGACCGCGGGCTCGGCATCGTAGCGGTACAGGAGGTGTGCTGGACAGCATCCATGGTGCGAACGTTTAGAGGTAATCATATCATCTACCAGAGCTGCGGCAACACACGCGAGCTGGGAACAGCTTTCATTGTGATGGGTGTTATGCAGAGGCGCGTGATCGGTTGGTGGCCAATCGACGAAAGAATATGCAGGTTGAGGATCAAGGGCCGATTCTTCAACTTCAGCGTAATAAACGTGCACAGCCCACACTCCGGAAGTACTGATGATGATAAGGACGCATTTTACGCGCAGCTCAAACGCGAATACGATCGCTGCCCAAGCCACGACGTCAAGATCATCATAAGAGATTTGAACGCTCAGGTAGGAGGAGAAATTCAGACCGACGATTGGTAAGTTCAGCGCCCACCAGCATACGAACGAAAACGGCCTACGACTCATTGATTTCGCCGCCTCCAAAAATATGGCCATACGTTGCACCTTTTTCCAACACAGCTTCCCTTATCGTTACACCTGGAGATCACCACAGCAGATGGAATCTCAAATCGACCACGTTCTGATTGACGGACGGCACTTCTCCGACATTATCGACGTCAGGACCTATCGACTCCGATCACTATGTGGTGATGGTCAAACTGCGCCCAAAACTCTCCGTCATCAACAATGTACGGTACCGGCGACCGCCACGGTACAACCTAGAGCGACCGAAGCAATCGGATGTCGCCTCAGCGTACGCGCAGAATCTCGAAGCCGCGTTGCCAGACGAGGGCGAGCTCGATGAGGCCCCTCTAGAGGACTGCTGGAGTACAGTGCACTAAGGGCCAGAATCGCAATCTAGCGGAACTAAATTAATTACTCCAAAACGAAGCATTTCTGACACATGATGTCTTCGACAAAGTTGTTTGACAACAGCAGGGACATCTATTGCTAAGGACATTGTAGTTCGCAACTCGTCCACATAGGTGGCGCCACCATCTAACTTCTTTGTTTTACGTCCTAGAGACTTGGCGTCTTCGGCAAAATTGTTTATTTTGGCAAAATAAACAACTCTTTCTCAGACGGTAAAATTCCACAGCCTACTGTTTTTGAGTTATTTAAAAAATAAAAACCAATCAATGAAAACACAGTTTTTTAAGCTAATTTTGACATTTTTACCAGAAATCATGTGAGTTTACATTTTTTCCTAATGCATATGTGTCAAACCAAATACATTGTATGGGAATGTGTTGAATATTATAATTAAAAATTTAAAATAAAAACACAAATTCGAAAAAATAGTGTGAATTTCAACCCTTAATATTTCACAAAGCGCAAAAAATCGCAACTTCAAATTTTCAGCAAATAAGAAGCAATACTAGGTAAACATACTGCCAAAAATTGGGAGAGGTATTTTTTGGTGTTTTTGAGATAATAGCTTTTTAGTAACAGTATAAATATAAGTAGTGCCAGCATGCAACTTTTTACTGTTACACATTAGAGAGTTTATGTCTTCGAACAAGTTGTTTATTTTGACTAAATAAACAACTATTTCTTAGACGTCAAAATTCCACGGCCTACTGTTTTTGAATTATTGTATATAAACTAGATGTTATTGATAAAAACTGATAATAAAACACATTTTCATGCAAAAGTATGAAACATTTTTTATTGTTTTTACTTTTACGATACATAGTAGGCCAAGCAAATGTCAGTTTACTATTGTCAGCATGGGTCAAGATATCTTTTAATTTTTTGCATGTCATTTTCAAAATGTTTTAAGCTTAACCTATTTTGTCAACCATTTTAAATTCTAGAGCGCGAAATATCTTGTCGAAAGCTCGTGGATCTGTTCCTAAATGAAAAGGACGTTGATCGAAGATTGTGAAACTGAAGCTCCACGAAACTGACATGTTCATGACTTACTATGCATCGTAAAAGTAAAAACAATAAAAATAGTTCATACTTTTGCATCAAAATGGGTTTTATTGTCATTTTTTATCAATATAATCTAGTTTATATGCAATAATTCGAAAACAGTAGGCCGTGGAATTTTGACGTCTAAGAAAGAGTTGTTTATTTAGTCAAAATGAACAACTTTTTTGAAGACATAAACTCTCGAATGTGTAACAGTAAAAAGCTACATGCTGGAATTACTGAAATACCTCTCTCAATTTTTGGCAGTATGTTCACCTAGTATTGCTTCGTATTTGCTGAAAATTTAAAGTTGCGATTTTTTGCGCTTTGTGAGATATTAAGGGCTGAAATTCGGACTATTTTTCGAATTTGTGTTTTTATTTTCAATTTTTAATGATAATATTCAACACATTCCCATACAATGTATTTGGTTTGACACATATGCATTAGGAAAAAATGTAAACTCACATGATTTCTGGTAAAAATGTCAAAATTAGCTTAAAAAACTGTGTTTTCATTGATTGGTTTTTATTTTTTAAATAACTCAAAAACAGTAGGCTGTGGAATTTTAACGTCTGAGAAAGAGTTGTTTATTTTGCCAAAATAAACAACTTTGCCGAAGACGCCAAGTCTCTAGGACGTAAAACAAAGAAGTTAGATGGTGGCGCCACCTATGTGGACGAGTTGCGAACTACTATGTCCTTAGCAATAGATGCCCCTGCTGTTGTCAAACAACTTTGTCGAAGACATCAATGCTTCGTTTTGGAGTAATTAATTTAGTTCCGCTAGATTGCGATTCTGGCCCTTAGTTCAGTGAAAGCAGCCATCAACGACGCAGCCGAAAGCTCCATCGGGTTCGTGGAACGGAATCGACGGAACGAATGGTGCGACGAAGAGTGCAGAACGGTTTTGGAGGAGAAGAACGCAGCGAGGGCGGTAATGCTGCAGCAACGTGCAGAACGTGGAACGTTACAAACAGAAGCGGAAACAGCAGACCCGCCGCTTTCGAGAGAAAAAGCGTCGCCTTCTTCGGAGTGTGAAGAAATGGAACTGCTGTGCCGCTCCCAAGAAACACGGAAGTCGGAGCCGAAATATGCAGGGTTAAGATGGAGGCCTCTTGACGGACGGACGTCAGGTGATCGAAAGGTGGAAGCAGCACTTCGATCAACACCTGAACGGCGTGGAGAACGTAGGCACGGCGACGCCAGTGCAGCGGAGGACGGAAATGAACCAACTCCCACGCTGAGGGAAGTTAAGGATGCCATTCACCAGCTCAAAATCAACAAAGCAGTTGGTAAGGATGGTAAGGTACCCCG
Source organism: Aedes albopictus (assembly GCF_035046485.1). Lineage (NCBI taxonomy): Eukaryota > Metazoa > Arthropoda > Insecta > Diptera > Culicidae > Aedes > Aedes albopictus. The sequence goes on along the minus strand of NC_085138.1, from coordinate 96,896,240 downwards.
GGGCAAGTGGGACCTAAACAAATGCTAGTTTGGTTTTGTCAAGCCAAAAAATTCTAAACATAAATTATTTTATAATTCCAATGATTCTAAAAGATATTGTTGGTATATTTCGTCTTATTAACGGGCATTAAAACTGTTTCAATTTTTTTACATTCTGTATATTATGCATATAATGAAAAGTGGAGCAGATCTTCATTTACTCCGTATCACGGGGCAAGTGGGACCTATTCGGAATTTTTGTACAAATGGCTTGGTATAGTTGCTGCATATATGTAAGGTAGCATAAATTATAAATATCTTATGCGAATAACGACGTTTAGCGATTTATGTTGGAAGAGTTTTGTGGTATCGTGCATAAATTACGTAACACATATAATAACGAATCACTGAGCAAAAAATTGATTGAACTCTAGCAGCTCATTAAAAAAAAATTGATTTCATGTATACAAAAAGCACCATAAAGTTAAATGCCGAAAGATTTTCAAACTTGTTTTCCATATTACGTAGTTGATGAATCTCGCCAAAGGATTTTTCAAGATTTACAGATGTTATGTTTTCGCTTACATAATTTTACGATCATTAAATAAAGACTTTTTAATCGTTAACTTAGAATAAGTCGTTTTCAATTTTTTTATTTCATACTGTACATATGACCAATTCCTTAACATTCACAAAAACTCATTATGCAGCGAAAAACGATAAAATAATGGAATTGGCTTAGACGAAAATATGAAAAATAGATGGTTTCGAAAAAAATATGTTATTCCCAAGACTTAATAATTTTAAACAATAGCCTCGTCATCAGAACAGAAGTAATTAAGTATAACTCAACGATTGATTACTTAAGGCACCGATGTTTACTTCACTTTTGTGTGAATTTCGACTTAGGCTGAAGAAAGCGAGATTAAACTATGAAATTGTGTTTGTTTACTCTCATAGGTCTCACTTGCCCCAGATGCTGAAATGCACTGCACAGTTAAAACAAAAATGTAATTTTAAATTTATTTTCATGCACATATTTGGAGCATGAAAATAAACACAAAATTACATCGAGGTTGAAACCTACACGATTCAAGAACGTCGACTAAAAGTGTAAATCTAAACGTCGTTGAAATTTCAATTTTGCTTGTACGCGGTTCGTCTGTGTGGCATTTTGTTCCGTTTTCGTTTGTACCCATGACGTACGGACCTCTCCCCGGCATTCGGAAGCATCAGCTCGAGTCAATGGAATGAAAGTAATGCTTTTATTTGAAAGATTTAAAACAGTATAACATTTTAACACTTATAAAACACATCATTTATATATAAGTTGATTGATAAAGCGCAGGACGCAGGAAATTGCCGTCTACCATCTCAGGCGCGTTCTACTGCTTGCTGCTTGCCATGGACGTGATGGATAATCGTGGTATCTGGAAGAAAGCATCATTCCGGATCATACTTTTCGCTATCACAGTCGAATATGAATTCAGCTCTTACCTGTAGATATAATGGTGATCTTGTATACACTCGGTGGCACGAGTTAAATTATCCGACGTGTGGTACAGAAGTAAATATCCTCGAGAAACAACTCAGCAAACGCACACGATCCAGCACGACGGCCATACTTGTCTCAACTAACTGACGCGGCTGTTGACATGCCGAATGGAATTTACAGTTTATTCAATTGAAAAATCAATGCGTAGTAAAATAAAATGTATTTCGATGTGACTTTGAATCTTTTTCCATGTGCATGCATTTCAACTCAAATTTAAATTGAATGTTAGTTTCAAGTCGTTTAATATTACAGCTCTCTTGTTTTACATGTCATTTAAAATTAATTAATTTTTGCTGTGTGGGGCAAGTGAGAGCAGTCAACCAAAGGTAATAGATGATAATAAATTACAGCTTTTTCGATTAAAATAACTTGGAAGCACTCCAAATATTATCCTGCAATCGAAAAAGTTTTACTTCATTTGTTATCCTATTTTTAAACGACGAATATAGTAGAGTACGTTAATCTCACTTAGTGATTCGAAAATAACATATGAACAACAATAACATATACACTCCCGTTCAAAAGTTTGGGGTCACCCCCCCAGAAACATGTCATTTTTTTAGGCCCATATCTCCGCCAATTTGCGTCCGATTTCAAAACCCTAGGTTTCATTCAAAAGATAATAAGTAAAAGGAACTTTTAACATGGTTTAAAAGAAACATTTTCAAAAAATTTTGTATGTAAACTTAATCCAAAGTTGCCAAATTTTCTAAAAAATGAAGATAAACTTACGGCAGTGTCGCTGGAAGTTGGGTCGACCAAATTTTAAGATGAGAGCGGTAATATAACCCATTTCCTATTAGCTTTCAACTGCTTTTTACAGAACTTAGCTAAAAAATCTAGAAAAAAAGTTATTAAGTAAATTAATCCTTGATGTCATCGACCAAAAGTTTGGGGTCACCCCTCAATATGATGTATCGGCCAAAAGTTTGGGGTCACTTTCGTAAAACATGAAAAACTGATTTGGTGATATCTTCGTCATCTATAGTTCAATTTTAATTATTTTTGGCTCATTTCAAAGATAATTAACTAAATTTACGTTTGATGTCTTCAACTTAACGTATTTAACGATGTTTGTATACAAAAATGTTATGTAAAGTTAGCACATTTTACCACGCTTCAAAAAATGAGGCAACTTTACGTTAAGTTTTAGTATGTAAATTTCAACAAATATGTGTGGTTCAATGTCTATGCAGTAAGCATCATTCATTTTGTTTCAAATAAGCCAAGAAGAATCAAAATTGAATGAAAGATGACAAAGATATCAACAAATCACTTTTCCATGTTTTACGATAGTGACCCCAAACTTTTGGCCGATACAGCATTTTGAGGGGTGACCCCAAACTTTTGGTCGATGACATCAAGGATAAATTTACTTAATAACTTTTTTTCTAGATTTTTTAGCTAAGTTCTGTAAAAAGCAGTTGAAAGCTAATAGAAAATGGGTTATATTACCGCTCTCATCTTAAAATTTGGTCGACCCAACTTCCAGCGACACTGCCGTAAGTTTATATTCATTTTTCAGAAAATTTGGCAACTTTGGGTTAAGTTTACATACAAAATTTTTTGAAAAAGTTCCTTTTAAATCATGTTCAAAGTTTCTTTGACTTATTATCTTTTGAATGAAACCTAGGGTTTTGAAATCGGACGCAAATTGGTGGAGATATGGGCCTAAAAAAATGACATGTTTTTAAGGGGGTGACCCCAAACTTTTGAACGGGAGTGTATGGTCTCTTTATGGTGGAAACAATAACAATTTCTGAATTCAAAGTATCCGTTGGTGTGATACCTATGTTTTCCATGAAGAATGTTTGCCTTAAAAATAAAAACTAGATAAAATTATAGCCGTAGGTCTCACTTGCCCCGGATTCTCACTTGCCCCGGGGTACCTTATCGCAGCTGAACTTATCAAGATGGCCCCAGAAAAGTTGGCCACCTGTCTGCATCGGCTGATAGTCAGAATCTGGGAAACCGAACAGCTAACGGAGGAGTGGAAGGAAGGGGTAATCTGCCCCATTCACAAGAAAGGCGACCATTTGGAATGTGAGAACTTCAGGGCGATCACTATTTTGAATGCTGCCTACAAAGTGTTATCCCAGATCATCTTTCCGTCGTCTGTCACCAAAAACGAATGAGTTCGTGAGAAGTTTTCGAGCCGGCTTCATCGACGGCCGGTCGACAACGGACCTGATCTTTACCGTACGGCAAATCCTCCAGAAATGCCGTGAATACCAGGTCCCAACGCATCACCTGTTCATCGACTTCAAAGCGGCATACGACAGTTTTGACCGCGCAGAGCTATGGAGAATCATGAACGAAAACGGCCTGCCTGGGAAGCTGACTAGACTGATTAAAGCAACGATGGACGGTGTGCAAAACTGCGTAAGGGTTTCGGGTGAACCATCCAATTCATTCGCATCTCGCCGGGGACTGCGACAAGGTGATAAACTCTCATGCCTACTTTTCAACATCGCTCTGGAAGGTGTGATGCGACCAGCCGGGCTAAACAGCCGGGGAAAGATTTTCACAAAATCCGGTCAATTTGTGTGCTTTGAGGACGACATGGACATAATTGCAAGAACATTTGGAATGGTGGCAGAGCTGTACACCCGCCTGAAACGCGAATCTGCAAAGGTCGGAATGGTGGTGAATGCCTCAAAAACAAAGTACATGCTGGTAGGCGTAACCGAACACGACCGGATCCGTCTGGGTAGTAATGTTACGATAGACGGGGATACTTTCGAGGTGGTGGAGGAATTCGTCTATCTCGGATCCTTACTGACGGCTGACAACAACGTGAGCCGTGAAATTCGGAGGCGCATCATCAGTGGAAGTCGGGCCTACTACGGGCTCCAGAAGAAACTGCGGTCGAAAAAGATTCACCCACGCACCAAATGCGCCATGTACAAAACGCCAGTAAGACCGGTTATCCTCTACGGGCACGAGACATGGACCATGCTCGAGGAGGACCTGCAAGCACTCGGAGTTTTCGAGCGACGCGTGCTATTGACGATCTTCGGCGGTGTGCAGGAGAACAGTGTGTGGCGGAGAAGGATGAACCACGAGCTCGCTGTACTTTACGACGAACTCAGCATCCAAAAGGTGGCCAAAGCCGGAAGGATACGGTGGGCAGAGCATGTTGCAAGAATGCCGGACAACAACCCTGCAAAGCTGGTGTTTGCAACTGATCCGGTTCGCACAAGAAGGCGTGGAGCGCAGAGAGCACGATGGGCGGACCAGGTGGAGCGTGACTTGGCGAGCATTGGGCGTGACCGAGGATGGAGAGCGGCAGCCACAAACCGAGTATTGTGGCGTACTATTGTTGATTATGTCTTGTCTTAATGATGTTGAACAAATAAATGTATGTATGTATAATGTATATTTTGCCAAATTTGCCCCTTTAAGGGCCCCTCCTGACTACACCACTGGCCTATCACCCATGAACCAAAAATAGTCCGGTTGAAATCCCCGGGGGACACTATCGTAACCTTCCCTTGTAAGTATATGAATCCAGGTGGAGACAGAAGCAAGCCTAGTGGTGTTAGTGCCAAGATAGTGTTGATGGGAATGTGTTTGAAGTTCTTAAAGAATTTGTTTATCTTGTAAAATTGTGACATGTGACAATGACTTTTCCCGTGAACACAGTAATTTGAATTGGTAACTTGGGATCGAATACGTATCTGTCATAGGATGCAAGTACTTGGTTGGAATCAAAAGGAACAATACTTACATAGCCCGATTTTCTTCGAGTAAAAGAAAACTTGAACTTGAACTGTGTTGAAAACTACAGTGATCGACTATGCGAATATGGGCACTTGGGCAGTATATTGCTGATAATACAGATTTAGCCCTCTAAAATAGACCACTTTAAAGAAAAAGCGGCTTGCACTGCTATTATTATGATGAGCACAGCTGTACCTATTGGATCGCATTAGCATCTCTTCCGGATTCAAGTGAACCGGGCAAAACATTCTCAGCATCTTCCACCTCCGCCCGTGTTTGGCTCCCTCAACATTCGCGCACAAAAAGTTCAGCCGAGTTCAAGTTCCCGTGTTGAACCTTATTCGCGCGGCACCACCAACAACCTGAGCCGCAAACTATTGCGGGCGATGATACGATGCGGTGTGGAAAAGAAAAACACACAGATCGACCGAGCCAAGGCAAGGTGGGCACCACCGCACCACTGTTGAAGACGAGCGCGCGCAAATAAAGGCAAAAACTTGCCTTTCGCCTTGTTTGCTCCAGCCAGCCAGAGTAGTTGAGCCAGAGCTGGTTGAACTTTTGGCGCTCGTTGAAGTGGCAAAAACCCGTTGGAATTGAATCACGGCGGGTTAGGGAGAACTTGCACAAAGTCAACTACATACAGTCGGTACTAGGTACTTAGGTAGGACGGGAGGACGAAAGATCTCTCTGAGTCACACGGTAAGCGACGAACCCCGAACAAGAGGGATTGAGAGGGTTCGATGAGCATTGACCTTCAGAAGGACATGCAAATGGGATGCTGATTTCTTCGGTGATAGCTTTTTCGAGGAAACAGGTTAAGGTGTTTGTTATTGCAAACCAAAAATGGTGCCACGGGAATCGCTAAAAATTCCCCACCGTGATACATCTTTTGCGACTCAGATTCAGACTCAGACTCAGATATGATGCTAATTTCTTTTCCACTCGAAAAACACGACGCAATCGCAGCGAAAAGTGGCGATGCGAAAAATTCGTCTCGAAAGGTTATTTCGTCGTGGTCGCCCAAGCCTGTGCTCCGTCGCGGTTCGCGGTGAATGCTGTCGTCATCATATCTCAGCAGCCAGCAGTTTAATTGGACAAGTTCCTTGGAAGTGTAGAAACGTCGTCCACTGGACTTGACGCAGTTTATTGCAGCGTCGTCGTCGTCGTCGTCGCCCCAGCCCCGTGGTGTTATTTATACTTTGAGCACGCAAAAACAGAAACAGGTTGCCGCGAGGTGAACGAGGTGAATGAGTCTCTCTGATTTCGCGAACAAGAACTTTTCGAATGGTTTCAATCTTACACGAGTAAACTTTGGGCACAAATTTGGACAGATTGTGAGAATCTCGGATGATCAATCGCCAAAGGGTGCGGAAAATAACGGTCACGATTTGTCGTTGACACATTTGCTTCCATGCTGAGAGAATTCAGGCGAAAACCAGCCAAGATAAACCTACAATCAGCGAACGTCGATTGACGTGCCCAACTGGTGACCGCCGAAATTACCGTTATGACGATGGGCGTTCATGATTGTATGTTTTTATTATTATATATTATTTATGATTCGTCATCGACACCTCCATCATGAGTAATGAAAGGAAGAGATAAGTTGTTGAACAGGTGTTTTTGAGTGAGTAAGCACTGTTGGGCAGGGTTTTGTGCAAAACAAAATTTTCTTGAGTCAGTTACTATATAAAAGTTATTTGTATCTGATCCATTCGAAACATGGAAAAGTTTACTACCACAATAAGGTCTCATATAAGACCATAGATCCTGTCCAACACACCTCCTGCAGCGCTACGATTTGGAACCCGCGGTCCTTCAGTATATCGGCGAGTATGCGGGTGCCCCCGATGAATTCGAGAGATCTGCAGTTCCATGTACCGAGCTTCCAATCGCAAGTCCCTTTTAGTCGCTGTGGTCGTCGCCATTGGTATCGGTACGCATTCTTCTCTTGTTGATTTTTCGGTACGTCTTTTTTACGGCTGGCTCGCAGGGCCTGACACCAACCCACTAACCCAGGGAACTGGGCTTACCTTCCCGGAAGCTACGGGTTCTGCATTGGCATTTCCTCCAACTACAGTGCTAAATAGCTAGGATCAAGCGCCGGTCTTCGCCGGGGGTGGTGTTTTTAATGGGCGTCCGGAGGTAATATTTTACCTGAGCTTCCACCCATTTAAGACGTTGCCACCCAGTTAGTTTAGCCGGAAAATCATGTTCTGAAATTATCTGTTGAAGCTCACTTCTTTCGCTGTCTAAAACCCCTTGTAACCCCCCTGAAACGCATCTGAAACCCCCTGAAAATCCATGGAACATTTCTGAAACCCTCTAAGGCCCCTTAAACACTTCTTTAACGTCCCAGAAACCCCTTGAATACCCCTGGAACGCTCAGTTAACCCCCTGAAATCCTCTCGAACACCCCTCGAGCGCCCCTGAAACCTCTTAAAAATTATTTGAACACTCATGAAACTACCTGTATTCCCTTAGGACACCCCATGGAACACCGTTGGGGGATGACACTGGGACCCCTTGAAACCCCTCGAAGCCCTTGAGAACCTTTGCGATGCCTTAGTCACCCCCTGAAAACCCCTGAAATCCCTGAAAACCCCTAAAACCCCATTGAACGCCCATGAAACCCCCTCAGATTCCCTGAAATATCCCTGAAACCCCTGAAACATCCTGAAGCCCCATGGAACACCTCTGGGACTCACTGAAACTCCCTGGAACGCTCCTGGGATCTCCTCAAATCCTCTTCCTGTAACACCCTGGATTGTTCCTGACACCCCCTCAAATCTCATGAAACGCCTATGAAAACCCCTGAGGCATCGTGGAACAAGCCTAGAACGCCCCTGAACATTTTCAATCAACCACGAACCAGATTTACGAGGAAAGATGCATTCAGCGCCTCATATGTTTTTTTAGACAAATATGGTCTTCTACAAAGTTGTTCCCTCCCTGTTGTAAGGCCCCCTTTCCAATGTACATGAAAATTAGGGTGTTTCATATTTTCATAGAAATTGGAAACCAAACTTTTTTATTTGCAAGAATAACTATACACATTCTTCGGGAAAGTTGTAGAGATCTATCAATTTTCAGCAAGTTTGCTGAAGACAGTTTTTATGTAGCTTTACAATTGACCGATCTAGAGATATTTTTCTGAATAAGCTTAGGGTGGTTCAAGAAAACCCGGTTTTCTGACATTAACTTTTTCAGTTTTAATTTTCCATCAAAGTCGTTCAACAAATATTTGTAGAGCGATATGACGGGTTGGGGCAAACAAAAAAATATCTTTTGCAACATTCGTGCAACATGCGGGCAAAATATTTTTTTAATGTTTGCCCAACCCGTCATATCACTTTTTCAAAAAACTTAATTTTTAAGAAAAACACCTGTAACTATTGAACCAAAAGAGATAACAACCATCTCAGCGCACGAAACGACGCGTCTTCAAATGCTCTACAAGTGTTTCTTGGACGACTTTGATGAAAAATTGAAACTGAAAAAGTTAATGCCAGAAAACCGATTTTTCTTGAACCACCCTAAGCTTATTCAGGAAAATATCTCTAGATCGGGCAATTTTTAAAGCTACATAAAAACTGTCTTCAGCAAAATTGCTCAAAATTGATAGATCTACAACTATCCCGAAGAATGTGTATAGTTATTCTTGCAAATTAAAAAATTTGGTTTCCAATTGCTTTGAAAATATGGACCACCCTAAACTTCTCAGAACGTCTAAATGTTTAATGGTCGTTCTTAATCTTCGTCGACGGAATTGTTAGATGAATGAATAGCGGAATTTACGGTAAAATCCATGGTTGCTACAGGTAATCAGGTATCGAGATTGCACAACGACTTAGTTTTAAGAATTTTTATTGAAAACATAGTAGGTGCGGATCAATTGCCTCGGAATTAAAAAAAATGCCAGAATTCCTCCAGACGATTTTGATGATCTCCCTGGAATTTCTCCAAGAATTGGGAACATTCCTTCGAGGATTTCGTGGTTATCGTGAAATAATTCTCCACGAACTTCAATGAGAAAAATAAAATCAGCTAAAAACTTCTCTTAGTTCTACCAATATTTGAAGTATTTGTCAAAATTTAAACGAAGCTATGCTTAGACTTACCTAAATTTGTGGAAAAAAACGATTTATCAGTCAGTCAATTCAGTCAGTCTTTCTATCAGAATTTTCCCTAAAGGATCCCTTAAATTACTAGGTAACAATCAATCAGTCTACGCCATGATTGCATGGGTTCAATTCCCAGCGGCGCCACCAGCATTTTTATTTTTATTTTTTTTTCCGGTTTGTGCTTCGTTCGACGACGGGAGACTTAGTGAATGGAGTGAACGAGTGAACATTCTATATGGTTTTGGACGGGACATTTCCACTTGTTAGATGCTGAAACCAATGGCAAACACAAAGAACCATCTAGGATTATCCAGTGAGTTCGTTCCTTGTTGTTTTTTGTACGTTGTACGTGACGATTTTAGGGTAGCCTAAGGAAGCTAAATGAACTGGTTTCCAGACAAATGTTCGTGGGGTGGCCAAGCTTTTGTCACGAGATAACAACCATGTTATGGTAACAATTATGTTCTTCGAATGAGTGTAATCAGTTTCGTACCTTTTAATTCCGCCCTATTTTGCTTATCCTTTGACAGATACGCGTATTTCGACTACCGCTTGTAATCTTCCTCAGTGTCAGTTAACGAAACTGATTACACTCATTCGAAGAGGGTATTCTGCTTAGAGGGTTCCATCATGTTGTTTTCCGATGGTCTCCAGTGAATTTAGCTTATCCTACGACAAACCATTAGGAAGGGTATTACCTTCCGGTGTGACTATGCAGCTATAGGAATCCTTGCGCTGATGGTTGGTACACCATTAAATTTCGAATAAACTCGTAGAACATTAATTTTTCCAGAATCACGCAAAATATCAGTTTTTGAAAATTTAGTTTATATTTTTCTTCTTTTTACAAAAAAAATAACTTTAAAGTCCTATAACTTTTTAACCGTTTGACCAATTCTATTTTTGTAGCTTGCTTTTGTAGATATTTTTGTTGCCTAAAAATGCTGTGAATGAACTGTACCTTTAAAAAATCGGTTTAAAATGGATAAATATCAAAAGCCGTTCGAAAACACGTAGTTTATTAGAAAAATCAGAATTTTGGCAAAATTTCAATTGTTTTCATGCTTAGTTTCGGGCTTAAAGTGATTTTTTTTTTTCTAAATAACCATATGACAGCCTTAAACTTTAATTTTTGGAGTGTTCTGAATCAAAAAATATGTTTATGTTTTAAATGCGAGGAAAAAACTTTTAAAAAAATGCTCCAATGTGTTACATATCCCTAAATATGATGCAAAGTATCTGGTATGGACTAAAAATGCAAATAATCGCCAAAAACTCCAATTTTACATGAAAAATTCAAGTTTTGGCACTTTTTGGTGAAAAGTATCATAGAGGTGACTACTTTGATGAATAGTTTGTTTGGGACAAAGAAACAGAAATATCTATAAAAGCAAGCTAAAATATTTGAAATTGGTCAAACGGTTCAACAGTTATCGGACTCTAAAGCTAAAAATTTTTGTTTAACCCTAAAAGGGATCATCATCAATGTATTCTGTCTAAACCAGTCTTGATTAAACATTCTGTGAAAAGTTTTGTCAGTGATTTCTGCTGGACTTCTGACGGAAACTCTTCCGGAAATCTTACAAGAATACTGAAATTTCGCCTGGAAATCTCCAGAATGTAGGTTGATTAAAAACCATTTAAAATGCTGTAAATATTTTAAATAAAATGGTTTTATGCAATTCAGTATAACAATTTCTATTTTGTACTACTCATTTCAGTATCATAATGACCTACTTTTCCGTAACGTTTCATTTTGCAACTGAAATGATGTGCATAATGAAAAGTAGTTGCATACTTTTCATTATGCAACTCATTTGAGTTGCATTATGAACATTATGCAACGCAAATGGATTGTATAATAATAAAAAAAAAATTGCATATTTTTTTTTTGCAAGTTGTCACTATAATATTGGATTTTATTCTTGCCGTTTGATAACACTCAGCCTACTTTTCATCACTATAAAAAGCAGTTGCATTTTCATTCATAATGCAATTCATTTGGGAGCGAGCGTGAGGTGGTCGAGAGGTGGCGGCAGCATTACGATGAGCACCTCAATGGCGACGTTGCAAGTACCGAAGGTGGCGTGGTAACAGATCTAGGAGTATGTGCACAGGACGAAAGACTTCCGGCCCCTGACCTTCAAGAGATTGAGGAGGAGGTTGGCCGGTTGAAAAACAACAAGGCCGCTGGAGCAGATCAACTACCAAGCGAGCTTCTAAAATATGGTGGAGAAGCACTGGTCAGAGCACTACACTGGGTCATTACCAAGATTTGGGAGGAGGAAGTATTACCGGAGGAATGGATGGAAGGTATCGTGTGTCCAATCTACAAAAAGGGCGACAAGTTGGATTGCGGGAACTACCGCGCGATCACACTACTGAGCGCTGCCTACAAGATACTCTCTCAAATTTTATGCCGCCGTCTATCACCGATTGCAAGAGATTTCGTGGGGCAATATCAGGCTGGATTTATGGGTGAACGCGCTACAACGGACCAGATGTTCGCCATCCACCAGGTGTTGCAGAAATGCCGCGAATACAACGTGCCCACACATCACTTGTTCATCGATTTCAAATCGGCGTATGATACAATCGATCGAGAACAGCTATGGCAGATTATGCACGAATACGGATTCCCGGATAAACTGATACGGTTGATCAAGGCGACGATGGATCGAGTGATGTGCGTAGTTCGAGTATCAGGGGCACTCTCGAGTCCCTTCGAATCTCGCAGAGGGTTACGGCAAGGTGATGGTCTTTCGTGCTTGCTGTTCAACATTGCTTTGGAAGGTGTAATAAGAAGAGCGGGGATAAACACGAGTGGGACGATTTTCACGAAGTCCGTTCAGCTGCTTGGTTTCGCCGATGATATTGATATTATTGTTCGTAAATTTGAGACGATGGCGGAAACGTACATCCGACTAAAGAGTGAAGCCAGGCGAATCGGATTAGTCATTAATGTGTCGAAGACAAAGTACATGATGGCAAAGGGCTCCAGGGAGGAATCACCGCGCCCGCCACCCCGAATTCATATCGACGGTGATGAAATCGAGGCGGTTGAAGAATTCGTGTACTTGGGCTCACTGGTGACCGACGACAACGACACCAGCAGAGAAATTCAGAGGCGCATTGTGGCAGGAAATCGTGCTTACTTTGGACTCCGCAGAACTCTACGATCGAACAAAGTTCGCCGTAACACGAAGTTAACCATCTACAAAACGCTGATTAGACCGGTCGTCCTCTATGGGCACGAAACATGGACCCTACGTGCAGAGGACCAACGCGCCCTTGGAGTTTTCGAACGGAAGGTGTTGCGTACCATCTACGGCGGAGTGCAGATGGAAGACGGGACTTGGAGAAGGCGAATGAACCACGAGCTGCATCAGCTGCTAAGAGAACCAACCATCGTCCATACCGCGAAAATCGGGAGGCTACGGTGGGCGGGTCACGTCATCAGGATGTCGGATAGCAACCCGACTAAAATGGTTCTCGAGAGTCATCCGACCGGTACAAGAAGACGTGGAGCGCAGCGAGCTAGGTGGGTCGACCAAGTGGAGGACAATCTGCGGACCCTACGCAGAGTGCGGAACTGGAGACAAACAGCCATGGACCGAGTGGAATGGAGGCGGCTACTATGTACAGCAGAGGCCACCCCGGCCTTAGCCTGACCGGTAAGGTAAGGTAAGTTGGGTTGCATTATGAATCATAATTAAATTGTTTGGTCAACAAACTGTGTTTCCGCGTCAAGAGTTTGAAAAACAGTAACGGTTATAGCCCAGCTTGCTTGATTCAAGTTTTGCGTCTAGCTTGATGGAACACGTGGGTGTTCCCGTTCAACAACCAGGAAGCATGATGATACTGATAACTCGGCAAGCCTCGTCGGATAAATGTACGACTCGTGCTGAAAAAATCAACTTTTTGTAACTCGTTATTTTCAGAAAAAGGCGGAGGGGCCCCTTGTATATGGTACTTCGGTAAGGGGTGTGCTTAACCCCTAAAACTCCTCCCTTGGGAACGGGCCTGACTATTAACACACTTGCCTTGATAACGAAATATTCCCAACACAAATTTTCAATTAAATCTTCCATCACAAAACACACAAGATTGAGTGCAGCATTCCCATTTTTTGACGTAAACTACGTCTATGGGGAAGGTACGGTACTGTACCACGGCACCGGGTGTAAAATGAAAATCTAAATTTTGCGACCGTCACGAAATTATGAAAGATTTTGCACGCTAATAACTCAGCCATTTATTGACCGATTTTTAAAATTTTGCCATCAAACAATCGCAAAACTATGTCCCTTTCATGTCAAATAGAGAAAACTATTGATTTTCAACAGCAAACTATTGAAAATTGCGGAAAAGTGAACCTATGTTTTAATTTTATCCAGCCAATCACGAGCGAGCACATTTTTTGGGTTTTCTCGCTTGGTATATAAGTTATTGTCTTCTTCTCATCTTCCATCATTCTTCCGCGACACCTCGAGGGGAACGCATCGGAGGACTGCTAGCCAGTTTCTCCGCTTGCTTCTCCCTTCAGTATGCTTTGGCTAGCCGAGCGCGGTGGTCGTCGGCTGTTGCCACTTTTACCAGTCGTCGTCGTCGCGTCGCCGTGCGCGGTACCAGTGGGGCCGCCAACCAGACCGGATCGGATCTGCGCAAACTTTCTTCATTCTGGCTTCATCGGGCGTCCGGGCAGTACAAGCCAACATCGGAATCAACAAAATTATGGAACGCGCTTGCAGTAATACTGCAAGTAAATTAAAACAGCCCTTGAAAGGGCTACGAAAATGTCCCACGGGAGTGAATCGAATAATTTTCTCAGGAGGAAAGCCTCCTTCAGTATGTTCTGCCCAGGCATGCGCGGTGGTCGTCGGCTGATACTAGTCGTCATGGCAACGCCGTGCGCGGTACCGCCAACCAGGTCACACCGGATCGGATCTGCGAAAATTTTCTTCATTCTGGCTTCATCGGGCGTCCGTGCAGCACAAGCCAACATCGGAATCAATAGAATTATGGAACGCGCTTGCAGAAATACTGCAAGTAAATCAAAACAGCCCTTGAAAGGGCTACGAAAATGTCCCACGGGAGTGAACCGAATAATTTCAGTATGTTTTGTCTAGCCGTGCGCGGTGGTCGTCGGCTGGCTGATGCTAGTCGTCATGGCAACACCGTGCGCGGTACCAGTGGGGCCGCCAGCCAGTTCACACCGGATCGGATCTCTGCTAAAATTTTATTACGTCAATGTCAATGTCGGCGTGGAAGTGTGTTTTCAGGTAGCTTATGCCAATTTATTAGCAATCGAATCCGACCACATCGCGGCCTATCTTGATGTACGTGCCTGAATCGCCCGAGAAATTCGTTTTCTTTGATCGCAGTACGCAGATGCGTACTGAAGAAATGACAATTCAAGTGGCACTGTTAGGAAGTTTCTGCCAGGAATCGGTCAAGACATTTCTCGAGCGATTTCATTTAAACACGAAACTGGGCTTTAGCAGCCAAACGATACTCAGCAAAACTATCATCGACTGAATGTTGTCACCAACTCCGCTATCGAACAATGTGTGGGCTAACAGAACATGTCTCGAAACAACTCTCCAGCGGGGCGAATGGGATATGGTCGTCCTGAAAAGGACGGTTTTGATTTTGGGTCGACACGCGAGGACGCCTATGCCGTCGTCTTCTTCTCGGTCTTCTTGGGCAGCAGAACGGCTTGAATGTTCGGCAGGACACCGCCCTGGGTGATGGTCACGCCGGACAGCAGTTTGTTCAGCTCTTCGTCGTTGCGGATGGCCAACTGCAGATGACGGGGGATGATTCTGGTTTTCTTGTTGTCACGGGCAGCGTTTCCCGCCAATTCGAGCACCTCCGCAGCCAGATACTCCATGACGGCCGCCAGGTAGACTGGGGCCCCGGCACCGACCCGCTCGGCATAGTTGCCCTTCCGGAGCAGACGGTGGATGCGACCGACCGGGAACTGCAATCCAGCACGGCTGGAACGGGACTTTGCCTTCACCCTCGCTTTGCCTCCTTTGCCACGGCCAGACATTGTGTGCGTGCGTGCGTGTATCTGCCTCTATACTGATGGCAGGGCCGACGGTGTCGAGCGCTTTTGTACTGGCGTAACGCTGCGCTGCACCAATACTGGGACGGCACGAACGAGACGGACTGGTACGACGTGCGAGCCAAAGGGGCGGAGCTTCGCTTGCTATTCGATCGGCATAAAAGCGGAGCCCCTGCCGGTTGGTAGGTATCACTTTGCGCGCGTATCCCAGCCGAAGCAGTCGAAGCTCGAAACATGGCACCACCGAAAGCAAGCGGAAAGGCCACCAAGAAGTCGCCCGCCGCCGGCAAGGCCCAGAAGATCATCGTCAAGGGCGAAAAGAAGAAGAAGAAGAAGCCACGCCGAAAGGAAAGCTACGCTATCTACATCTACAAGGTGCTGAAACAAGTCCACCCGGACACCGGTGTCTCGTCGAAGGCTATGAGCATCATGAACAGCTTCGTCAACGACATCTTCGAACGGATCGCCGCCGAAGCCTCCCGGTTGGCGCACTACAACAAGCGGTCGACGATCACCTCCCGGGAAATTCAAACCGCCGTCCGGTTGCTGCTCCCCGGCGAGTTGGCCAAGCATGCCGTTTCCGAGGGGACCAAGGCCGTCACCAAGTCACAAGCTCGAAGTAGACGAGACATCGATCCCCGCACCCCGAAAAAGGCCCTTTTCAGGGCCACTGCAACCCTCCCGCGTAAGAGTTGATTCCGAAATATAGATCCAATAAGTGGGGGCAAACTTTCCCATCGTTGTTTTAGCTGGCAAACGGTGTCATCCTTGCATCTCCGCGAGTGGAGCAACTGGTACGTAACCAGAGCTAGAGTAACATGCCGGGAGTATAAGCTTCCGTCTGGTGTGCAATACTGGTGTTGCTAGCAGCTCGGAAGTATACACTATAGCATTTTAGTTGTTGCTCGCTCTGTCAGTACAGCTCGGTTATCTAATGCAACTGCTACTTCCCGTTATGATTTCACACGTTTCCGAATACTAGGCAGATTATTCTGGGGCTGTTTCTTCGCTCGTTTTCCAGTAAAAGGCATTGGGCGCGGTTTGAACTGTAAGCTTTTGCAGATTAGCCCCGAACACGTGCCAGAGCACAGCCTCGAGCCTGGTAGGCTGTGGAGTGAGTAGTAGGTAGGTGTCACAAACCGGCGGTTTGTGCTAGTCGTCATGGCAACGCCGTGCGCGGTACCAGTGGGGCCGCCAACCAGTGCACACCGGATCAGATCTCTGCGAAAACTTGCTTCATCGGGCGTCCGGGCAGCACAAGCCAACATCGAAATTAACAAAATCATGAAACGCGCTTGCAGTGATACTGCAAGTAAATTAAATTAAAACAGCCATTGTAAGGGCTACGAAAATGTCCCACGGGAATGAACCGAATAATTTTCTCAGGAGGAAAGTCAATCACTGTGAGCGCTGTGTGAAAATTGAACTGCGCTTTGCCGCAACAATGAGACATTGAATTCAAAAGTGTGAAAACTGTGCTACTTGATTGGCAATTGGAAAACATTTTCTTCAACTCAGATGATGAAGAAATTTTCATTTTGATGAAATGCATTACTCAGTGTTGCCATATTTCAATGTATGTATAAGTCTTCGCAAAATTCTTGAATCAATGAGATAATTATTATTCGAAAGCATTTGGTTTGCATTGTGCAAAAATTAACAGGTCTTACGCATCCATGATAAATTCATTCAGAATGTGCAAAAGTAAAGATTTTTGTTCGCCCGCGCGTCACAGCCACGGCATCGACAATTACAATTTTAGCATCAAAGTCTGCGCCACCGTCGCTGTTCTGGCTCCCGCTGCCTAAAACAAAGAAATCTTTATCTACAGAATCTTCCTATGTTGAAAGTTTGCTATATGCTAAAAGAGTTAACGGTGAACATTCCTAGTGTCATATCCGCCAACTATTATGGAACCACGCCACTAGTACATTAAACTCAGAACTAAATAAATTATAGAAATTATGTGTTACCTATTACAATTTTGCGCTACTAATTTTCAAATGATAAGTGAGTAATATTTTGAAATACTATGACAATGTGTAAACATCTCTTTGATTACATAGAAATCTGTATGGAATCACTGATTATTACCCCTCTTTCATCCAACCAATCACGTGAAAGAGGGGAATCCAGACACTTGTGCGATATAAAAGCAAATTGCTTCTTCGTATCTTTAATTATTCTTCTTTAACTCATCCATGCGAACGCATCGACGGGGATGCATAAAAGAGAGCTGCTCCGCTTGGTTGGCATCAAAATTCAATCAGTCACTGTGGATGATGGCAGCGAATACCAGCGGAAAGGCCACGAAGAATAATTCCGCCGCCCAGAAAAGTGTTACCTTTGTAACAACGGCTTCCAATAAGGCAAAGAGGAGGAAGAGGAAACAAAGAAGGAAGACAGCCATGGTGTACACGAACCGAGTTGTTCGTGCTTATGGGAGTACTATCCGAGTGACCTTCTCACTTGTTCCAGTGCTTCTACCGAGCAAAATGAGCTGGTTTCCGGCCCGAAAATGATGAAAACAAACGGCCCTTTTAAGGGCCAACAAAATATTCATTAGAGAGTTGATTTCGAAAGTTTGATGTACCCAGTATCCTGTCTATCCATATCGAATCTGTTGAACAACCACATAAAGAATCATCAATTATTATAAGTTTATTTTAATTTCATCAATAGAACTTTAACTTCGCATGCTCAAAACTTGTTAACGGTGTTACACATTGAAAAGAATGTCTAAATCGTGTGTATTCTTCTCACTTATTATAAATGAATGCTATCTCATCCGAGGCTTCTTCGCGACAAATGCTTCAATCAAAGCTCAAAGGGTCGTTTGGATTTTGTAGCTGATTCCCTATCACAGACATCACATTTGTATACCACAGTGCTGATGGGAATAAACGTTCTCTGTAAAATCCAATTTTAGCAGGAGTGCTTTTTCAAAGCTTTTGAAAGTGACACACAGTGATACTTGTGGAAAGTGGCGATTTTGAGAAATGTCTAAACGTTTGTCGAAGAAGTATTTGCGCGATTACCGCAAGCGCTTGGCGGACCAGCAGGCGGGGAATCCATCGAAGCGGCCAAGGACGGATGCGGAGCGAGCTCAATGCTATCGGGCGCGTATGAAGATGGCCGAAGGTAACGCGTCTCCAGCCGATGGTTGGGACGCTGGTGAAGGGCCTTCAACTCGAGGTAGGAAATTTTAATAATTTTTCGTAAAGAGGTGACCATTTTGTCGAATTTAATTCATATTTCGACACCTTCAAAACATGATAAATTGATTTCATGTTTTAATTCGATAGTTTTTTCCATGTATCTGAAAAAATTCACAAAACACCTCGCTTATCAGCTAATAGTGTACTATGCACCTATTTAGTGGAATCTTAAATTAAAATTTGGAATACACATTAAACTGTACAGAATTTTATAACAGAACTATTAAACTAAAATTTATAAAATATCAAAAGTAAACTGATATTTGCTCAAAATGTTCAATCCTAAATTAAAATTGTTCGATCTCAAATTCAAAATTTATATAGATAAACTAGTTTTCATGTAATACGATTCAGTGATTCTGTTCCAAAACCATTAAACATTTGAACTTTTATACCATTTTATTTAAAACTGGTAAATTTACACATAATGGATAATCTAAGCACTATTTCATAATTGGCTTGGAGTTTTCTAGACTGATGATAGCGTCGGTTTCGTGCAAAAGGAGAACAACTCAAAATATGTGCTTTTAAAATTTGGACGCAAATGATGTAAAACTATGTGAACTTTCATTACATAAATAACCGTTCCGAAATTCGTTGAAACACTTTAGATTTAGATATTTCTATCAATGTTGTACAATAAAAGCACAACTCAAATCGTCTAGTCCAATTATGAGTAATAATAAAATAAATGAGTGATTTTGTAGGTTGTAATTTGGGAGCCCTCCGAAGTTTTTCTTAAATTTGCATTTTTGAGTTGTGTTCTTCTTTCCAAAGGCGACGAACTATAGTTATGTAATTTACCTTGAATATAATTTGAAACAAATTAATTTTATTACACTCCGGCTCAAACAGTCTATTCTCATTATCGTCTGTCGTAATATAGTGCAATAAAGATTTATCTTGTTGCAAAGTATGTAGTGTTTTCTGCCTGTGACTGTCCTTCTGTCATACATTTTGTTTCTAGTGTTTCCTGCGGTGCGTCAACTTGGGGAACAAGTTGACAATGGGGTTGGGGATGTTTTGTTCAACATTGATGACCTTATGGTCGGTGATGGCTTTCCGGCACGAAACATGTTCTACAACCATCTCAGTCAAATCTCATGCTCCACCCTAGTTTCGACTGATGATGACAGCATGCTCGATCTGAGTATGTGTGACAACCTGTATCCTGAGCATACAGGGCAGGGTAAGAAAATATATTATTTTTGGATGTTATATTATGCAAACTGACTTTCTGATACATACCTTAATCGTAGTGTTCCCACTGGTTCGCTTGCTTGACAATCGTGCTCACAACATCATTGGTAATCCGGGTGTTGGGGAGATTTCGGTCAATACTGTTGATCTTATGGTCGGTGATGTTCCACCGGTGCCAAATTCATCTCGCAATCGAATAGATCAAATCAGTGAAATCAACTTGCGTGAAGAACGTGTGGATTTCTCGTATCCCGAGCATTCAGTCCAGGGTAAGTAACAATAATAATGTCTAAGTGTTTTGATTCATTAACAATATTAAAATTTTGTTTATAGCGTTCCCACCGGTTCCATCATCTGATTTACAAGTCGGAATCACCGTTGGTAATCCCGATGGTGGAAATACTTTGGTCAACTTTGATGACCCTATGGTCGGTGATGTCACACTGACGCAAAACTCATGTGGTTCTGGAACTTTGACAGCAGTCGAAAACGTGCCAGAACAAAACATTCGTGGCGGACACGTTGGCTTCTCGTCTCCTGAGCATTCAGGCCAGGGTGAGCAACTGCACTTATTTTGAAGTTTTACATGTAACCATTTTGTTACCCCACATTCCTCTTACTTTCCAGAACCATTTGAGCCGAACCTAGAAGGCGCAACGAAGGAATTCAAGAAGCGATTTGTCAACAATCGTTTTGGATTCCCTTGTGGCGTATGCGACAGGCTATGGTTTTCAAATGACTTAAAACTGCTCAGTAATGCCGAAGCGATGGTGTTAGCCGGCACCAATTTGGAAACCACAGGCTTGTCTGCATGCGTCACATGTAGGACCAGCCTGAAACATGGAAAGGTTCCATTGTTGGCTGTATCCAATGGCTTCCAGTTTCCAGAATATCCGTCGAATCCGCATCTGCCACCGTTGGACCCGATCAGTGAGCGCTTCATTTCGCCACGGTTGCCGTTCATGCAAATTCGGCGACTGCGCTTTGCAGCCGGCAGTTACGGCATCATTGGTCAGGTGATCAACGTGCCTGTAGATGTGGATCAGATGGTCAGGGAGCTGCCTCGCCAACTCGACGATGACAGAGCCATCAATGTCTCTATTAAGAAGCATTTGGTGCACAAGACCAGCTACCTGTCTGGATGGGTGAAGAAGGCAACTATCAGAGCCTGGTTGCAGTATCTGGTGACTACCCCGCTTTACCGTCACTACGGTATAACCTTCAGCGAGGATAACCTGCAGGCCATTGATATCCACCCTCGAGTTGATGATGCCATCGAAAACCTGGAAAGTGAAAACGACATCGAAATGCTGATTGGGCAGCAGCAGACCTTGCTTTGGAATGAGGATAAATGTTTGGAGATAGCTCCGGGGCAGAACAGAGTGCCATTGTCCATCATTTACGATGAGCACGCTGAGGAGCTGTCATTTCCGGATATTTATCTCGGACAACCAAGAAGGTTCAATTCGGAAATACGAGTGACGCCGTTCATGATGGCCACCAGTGAATTGCGACGTCGGGATCGACGGGCAGCCAAACCGAAGCATCTTCTGTATGTGGCAATGAAGATTCTTCGTCTACGCGTTTCTGAAGGACTTCAAAACACATTTCGGTGTATGGGAACCGCAAATATTACACGCGAAATGCTGAATGACAGGGAATTTCTCGAGCAATGCATCGATCGAAACCTGTCTTTCTTAAAGTCGATCCCAAATTCGGTGCAGTATTGGCAGCAGCGCAAACGTGATCTATTTGCGATGATCCGGCAGCTAGGGAAACCCACAATGTTCCTCACTTTGAGTGCTAGTGAGACAAAGTGGCCACTTCTACTGGAAACACTGCAGAGATTGTCGGGAGGAAATATAAATGGCAACGTTATGCAGACGCTATCGGCTTTACAACGGGCAACACTCGTGAACGAAGATCCAGTGACTTGCTGTGTGTACTTCAACAAACTTGTTGATGTTATAATGCAACTCTTGCAGTCTTCGAGGTACAGCCCGTTTGGAGAGTACCGTGTTGTGGAATTCTTCAAGCGGATCGAGTTCCAACATCGCGGAAGTCCCCACGCCCACATACTGCTCTGGTTAAACAACGATCCTAATGAAGCAGTTTCGGAGAACATGCCCGCCACAGCGCATCTGATCGATAGCCTTTGCTCCGTGAAGGCAGTTGATCTACCGGAAAGCTACGGAAACCAAGTGCATAAGCACACCTTCACTTGCTTCAAGCGGGGCGAGAAAAGCTGCCGGTTCAATATCCCGTACTGGCCGACGGATCAAACTAGGGTATTGCTGCCACTTCCGGTGGATGATGGACGCCGTACACAGCTGAAGAAACGATCCACCGAAATACACAATCTGTTGGAGACCAAAACGTTCGAAACGTTCGCCGAGTTTCTCCACGGTTGCAAGTGTACGATTGAAAGTTATCTCGATATTATTCGTGCATCGATAAAACGGCCAACCGTGTTGATCAAACGCTCGATGACAGAGCTATGGACCAACCCGTTCAACCCGTGGATCGCCAACATTTTGCAGTCAAACATGGATCTTCAGTTCATTCTCGAAGAGTTCTCTTGTGCAGCGTACGTAGTCGAGTACGTCAACAAGGCAAATCGCGGCATAAGCAGTCTTCACCGTGACCTTGTGCAGCTTTCAGAGCAGTTCCCGGATTGTGACCATTTGTCGCTGCTGAAGAAAGTCGGCCTCAAGATGCTGAACTCTGTCGAAATGTCTGCACAAGAAGCTGCATGGTATCTCCTACGCCAACCGATGTCCGAAGCCAGCAGAAAAGTAGAATTCATCCCAACCATGTGGCCGCACGAGAGGACCAAGACACGGAAGCGTACGCAGCAAATGAACGATGAAGGAATTGCTGACGATTCTACCGACATTTGGACATCCAATGTGATTCAAAAGTACGAAGCACGTGAGGAATTAGATGATGTATGCTTAGCCGATTTTGCCGCTTACTACACGAAAGTTCAGAACACGGCTAATTCATACCATCGTCGAACCACTGCACGAGTGCTACGTTGGCGCGGGTACCCCATGACCGATCTTCACAACTACAAGCGTGAGATGGTACTACTTTTCCTTCCGTTCCGCAATGAAATGCTGGACTTGCTTGATTGCAACAAATTCCTCCAGTTGTACGACGAGCATGAAAGCGGTTTGTTGCAAAAGCGAAAGGAATACGACTGCGAGTTCAATCTCGAGCAGACGGTCGATGAATATCTGCGCATGTGTGGCGCAAACGCTGACGAAGAACAAGAAGCAGCGACCGACAAGCACAACGAATGTGTCCGAACGATAACTATGGAGCCCAATGACGACGACATCCAGAACTTGCCGACTCATACCTTGACTGCAGTTGTCAAACAACGGTCCAATGTGATGAGTAAGCAAGCTTACTGCGAAATGGTCCGTGCCACAAACCCCGAACAGCGTGCTTTGGTTCTCCACGTCATACACTCGATCCATAGTTTCGATGGCGCCCGAAAACCGTTGCAGATCTTCTTTACTGGCCCGGCTGGTAGCGGTAAAACTTTTACATTGCGTGTCCTGATGGAAACGTACAATCGTTTCAGCCAAGCACATAATGCACAAAACAACGCATATGTTGCATGTGCTTCGACTGGGAAGGCTGCCGTTGCGATTGGTGGAACGACGGTGCATTCTGCTTTCCGCTTGACTATGTCGCGCAGGAACAATGCAAAGTTGAGCTTCGAAATCCTCCAGCTGTATCGGAATGCCTTCGCGCATGTACAAGCAATAATTGTCGACGAGGTAAGCATGATCGGGGCTAATATCCTGGATTCAATTCACGCAAGGCTACAGGATATAAGAGGAGAGTACGACGATGCCTTCGGTGGAATAGACATTATCCTTGTTGGAGACTTCCGCCAGCTGCCGCCAGTGAACGCTAGATTTATCTGGAAACCGCCAGCAAACTCCATGCATGGTGCTGTGTTGTGGCAATCGCTCAAGTTTTATCCTCTTGTCAGAGTCATGCGGCAGAGTGACGAACAGTTTTCCGCTGTGCTGACAAAGATCGGAAATGGCACTCGATTATCGGATGAAGAAACGCAGCTTATCGAAAGTCGCTTCCGAACGGCAGACTGGTGCAAGCAGAACGTTCCTAATGCAATTCGTCTCTTCCACCGAAACCTTGATGTGGACCAATACAACAACGACATACTGAGGGAAACGGATGGACTAGATTGTTTGGCGGAGGATGTTTTCAGTGGGTACCGTAGTGACGAGCAATTGGCAAGTGCAAGGAACAAGCTTCACAAAATGAGCGTTGTAGAAGCTGGTGGATTGCCATATCTGCTGCGTCTCACCGTTGGAATGCCGTACATGATAACTACAAACGTTGAAGTAGAAGATGGCATCGTCAATGGGGCAATTGGCGAACTCATGTACGTAGAGCAGAGCGAAGATGACCATCAGCAAACAGTGCGGTTATGGTTCAGATTTGAGAACGAAGCAATCGGATCTAAGCTGCGGATCAAATCAAGACCTCTCGTGTATTCGAGACCCGGCATCCTGCAACCAAACTGGACACCAATTACGAAACGGTCTGCAAACATTACCCTCGGCAACATGAAATGCAAAAGAGTTCAGTTCCCTGTGGTTAGTGCATGCGCTCTGACTGTACACAAATCGCAGGGAGGAACCTTTCCGCAAATCGTGTACCACTATGACAAAGGACAAGAGCAACAACTGGTCTACGTCGGGCTATCCAGAGTGTCGTCCTTGGATGGTCTTTACTTGACTAACGCGAAGAATGAGTTCAAGTTCCATCACGCTAAAGGAAGCGATTCGCCGAAGATGAAGGAACTTCGAACGGAAATGGAGCGTTTATCCAACCATCGCCTTACCACTCTCAGTGATGAATTGGTGGCATTCGTTGAGAACAGAGGCTCTGGTGTCGTGCTGGTGTCAGCCAATGTTCAGAGTCTGAACGCCCATGCACAGGATATTGCCACGGATCATGTGCTGATGACCGGCGATCTTCTGGCCTTGAGTGAGACGTGGCAGGATAACGAAGTGTCCACGCAAATCGAAGGGTTCACCAGCATTTCTCAATCTAAGCGGATCGGGGCAAGAGCGGCAGGAGTTGCAATTTACCAGAGAACTGGAGCAACAAGTGTGGCAGTTCCGCATTCGATAGAGAAGGCTTGTGCAAGTCACGACGTAGAGCTAGGATTGTCGGACGAATACGGAGACGTTTGTGCTGCTGAGGTTCAGATTATGGGTACACGCACGCTCTTGATCTCGTTGTACATTTCGCCAAGCACCACGACCAAACAGAAGAAATTCTTCCTGGCACGGAATCTCTTCATGTACATGAGATCGAGCATGCCCATCATCGTCACCGGTGATTTCAACATCGACGTGTCCAAGGAAGAAAATATTGAATTCATCGACTTCATGAAGCAATATCTTCACCTGGAATTAGCCACAGATCCTTCACAAGCGACCACTCTCGGAGGAAGCTGCCTGGACTTGATCTTCACACGTAAAATTCGTGCTGAAAGTAGGAGATACTGTTCGTACTTCTCGTATCATCGGCCCATTCTGTCAGTGCTTGCGTTTCCCAGTGGTGAGTTTCCAGGATGTGTATGTCTTAACCAATGAAATAAGTTCATATTTTATTTCAGATTCGCAGTCATCCACAAGCACTGAGTAAGGGTCGTGCATCTCTGTCGGTGGTTTCAAACCATTTATTTTCCCGCAGTCAGGGCATCTCTGCCGGTTGAGGGCTCTGCTTTCCTCCGGTTGAGCTCTGCCTTGTTCTTGCACCTCAAGAACCACCGCAGACACCGCAGACGTCCTTCAACCCGTCGTTGTGCTCGATCCACCTGTTCGAACAGTGCTGCCCCTCATGCTGCTCGCATCTGAGCGTATTGGGCGAGGATGATTCGCAAACTGCGGTTCAAGGTCTTAATCTTTGGTAAGCATATTTATTCGATACATTCAATTACATTTCTAACACTTCTTCTCCTTCCTAATCTGTTTCAGAACCTCTGTCGGTGGTTTCAAACCATTTATTTTCCCGCAGTCAGGGTATCTCTGCCGGTTGAGGGCTCTGCTTTCCTCCGGTTCAGCTCTGCCTTGTTCTTGCACCTCAAGAACCACCACAGACAACGTGCCGTTCCGTATCTGGAGCGCATCTATCATCCGCACCCAAGCATTCTCGGATGCTAAACACCGAAAACATCTGCCACAGTCCTTCAACCCATCGTTGTGCTCGATCCACCTGTTCGAACAGTGCTGCCCCTCATGCTGCTCGCATCTGAGCGTATTGGGCGAGGATGATTCGCAAACTGCGGTTCAAGGTCTTAATCTTTGGTAAGCATATTTATTCGATACATTCAATTACATTTCTAACACTTCTTCTCCTTCCTAATCTGTTTCAGAACCTCTGTCGGTGGTTTCAAACCATTTATTTTCCCGCAGTCAGGGTATCTCTGCCGGTTGAGGGCTCTGCTTTCCTCCGGTTCAGCTCTGCCTTGTTCTTGCACCTCAAGAACCACCACAGACAACGTGCCGTTCCGTTTCTGGAGCGCATCTATCATCCGCACCCAAGCATTCTCGGATGCTAAACACCGAAAACATCTGCCTCAGTCCTTCAACCCATCGTTGTGCTCGATCCTCCTGTTCGAACAGTGCTGCCCCTCATGCTGCTCGCATCTGAGCGTATTGGGCGAGGATGATTTGCAAACTGCGGTTCAAGGTCTAAATCTTTGGTAAGCATATTTATTCGATACATTCAATTACATTTCTAACACTTCTTCTCCTTCCTAATCTGTTTCAGAACCTCTGTCGGTGGTTTCAAACCATTTATTTTCCCGCAGTCAGGGTATCTCTGCCGGTTGAGGGCTCTGCTTTCCTCCGGTTCAGCTCTGCCTTGTTCTTGCACCTCAAGAACCACCACAGACAACGTGCCGTTCCGTTTCTGGAGCGCATCTATCATCCGCACCCAAACATTCTCGGATGCTAAACACCGAAAACATCTGCCTTAGTCCTTCAACCCATCGTTGTGCTCGATCCACCTGTTCGAACAGTGCTGCCCCTCATCCTGCTCGCATCTGAGCGTATTGGGCGAGGACACGGGCGAGGATGATTTGCAAACTGCGGTTCAAGGTCTAAATCTTTGGTAAGCATATTTATTCGATACATTCAATTACATTTCTAACACTTCTTCTCCTTCCTAATCTGTTTCAGAACCTCTGTCGGTGGTTTCAAACCATTTATTTTCCCGCAGTCAGGGTATCTCTGCCGGTTGAGGGCTCTGCTTTCCTCCGGTTCAGCTCTGCCTTGTTCTTGCACCTCAAGAACCACCACAGACAACGTGCCGTTCCGTTTCTGGAGCGCATCTATCATCCGCACCCAAACATTCTCGGATGCTAAACACCGAAAACATCTGCCTTAGTCCTTCAACCCATCGTTGTGCTCGATCCACCTGTTCGAACAGTGCTGCCCCTCATCCTGCTCGCATCTGAGCGTATTGGGCGAGGATGATTTGCAAACTGCGGTTCAAGGTCTAAATCTTTGGTAAGCATATTTATTCGATACATTCAATTACATTTCTAACACTTCTTCTCCTTCCTAATCTGTTTCAGAACCTCTGTCGGTGGTTTCAAACCATTTATTTTCCCGCAGTCAGGGTATCTCTGCCGGTTGAGGGCTCTGCTTTCCTCCGGTTCAGCTCTGCCTTGTTCTTGCACCTCAAGAACCACCACAGACAACGTGCCGTTCCGTTTCTGGAGCGCATCTATCATCCGCACCCAAGCATTCTCGGATGCTAAACACCGAAAACATCTGCCTCAGTCCTTCAACCCATCGTTGTGCTCGATCCACCTGTTCGAACAGTGCTGCCCCTCATGCTGCTCGCATCTGAGCGTATTGGGCGAGGATGATTTGCAAACTGCGGTTCAAGGTCTAAATCTTTGGTAAGCATATTTATTCGATACATTCAATTACATTTCTAACACTTCTTCTCCTTCCTAATCTGTTTCAGAACCTCTGTCGGTGGTTTCAAACCATTTATTTTCCCGCAGTCAGGGTATCTCTGCCGGTTGAGGGCTCTGCTTTCCTCCGGTTTAGCTCTGCCTTGTTCTTGCTCCTCAAGAACCACCACAGACAACGTGCCGTTCCGTTTCTGGAGCACATCTATCATCCGCACCCAAGCATTCTCGGATGCTAAACACCGAAAACATCTGCCTCAGTCCTTCAACCCATCGTTGTGCTCGATACACCTGTTCGAACAGTGCTGCCCCTCATCCTGCTCGCATCGAAACTGTTTCAGAACCTCTGTCGGTGGTTTCAAACCATTTATTTTCCCGCAGTCAGGGTATCTCTGCCGGTTGAGGGCTCTGCTTTCCTCCGGTTCAGCTCTGCCTTGTTCTTGCACCTCAAGAACCACCACAGACAACGTGCCGTTCCGTTTCTGGAGCGCATCTATCATCCGCACCCAAGCATTCTCGGATGCTAAACACCGAAAACATCTGCCTCAGTCCTTCAACCCATCGTTGTGCTCGATCCACCTGTTCGAACAGTGCTGCCCCTCATGCTGCTCGCATCTGAGCGTATTGGGCGAGGATGATTTGCAAACTGCGGTTCAAGGTCTAAATCTTTGGTAAGCATATTTATTCGATACATTCAATTACATTTCTAACACTTCTTCTCCTTCCTAATCTGTTTCAGAACCTCTGTCGGTGGTTTCAAACCATTTATTTTCCCGCAGTCAGGGTATCTCTGCCGGTTGAGGGCTCTGCTTTCCTCCGGTTTAGCTCTGCCTTGTTCTTGCTCCTCAAGAACCACCACAGACAACGTGCCGTTCCGTTTCTGGAGCACATCTATCATCCGCACCCAAGCATTCTCGGATGCTAAACACCGAAAACATCTGCCTCAGTCCTTCAACCCATCGTTGTGCTCGATACACCTGTTCGAACAGCGCTGCCCCTCATCCTGCTCGCATCGAAACTGTTTCAGAACCTCTGTCGGTGGTTTCAAACCATTTATTTTCCCGCAGTCAGGGTATCTCTGCCGGTTGAGGGCTCTGCTTTCCTCCGGTTCAGCTCTGCCTTGTTCTTGCACCTCAAGAACCACCACAGACAACGTGCCGTTCCGTTTCTGGAGCGCATCTATCATCCGCACCCAAGCATTCTCGGATGCTAAACACCGAAAACATCTGCCTCAGTCCTTCAACCCATCGTTGTACTCAATCCTCCTGTTCAAACAGTGCTGCCCCTCATGCTGCTCGCATCTGAGCGTATTGGGCGAGGATGATTTGCAAACTGCGGTTCAAGGTCTAAATCTTTGGTAAGCATATTTATTCGATACATTCAATTGCATTTCTAACACTTCTTCTCCTTCCTAATCTGTTTCAGAACCTCTGTCGGTGGTTTCAAACCATTTATTTTCCCGCAATCAGGGTATCTCTGCCGGTTGAGGGCTCTGCTTTCCTCCGGTTCAGCTCTGCCTTGTTCTTGCACCTCAAGAACCACCACAGACAACGTGCCGTTCCGTTTCTGGAGCGCATCTATCATCCGCACCCAAACATTCTCGGATGCTAAACACCGAAAACATCTGCCTTAGTCCTTCAACCCATCGTTGTGCTCGATCCACCTGTTCGAACAGTGCTGCCTCTCATGCTGCTCGCATCTATGCATATTGGGCGAGGATGATTCGCAAACTGCGGTTCAAGGTCTTAATCTTTGGTAAGCATATTTATTCGATACATACAATTGCATTTCTAACACTTCTTCTCCTTCCTAATCTGTTTCAGAACCTCTGTCGGTGGTTTCAAACCATTTATTTTCCCGCAGTCAGGGTATCTCTGCCGGTTGAGGGCTCTGCTTTCCTCCGGTTCAGCTCTGCCTTGTTCTTGCACCTCAAGAACCACCACAGACAACGTGCCGTTCCGTTTCTGGAGCGCATCTATCATCCGCACCCAAGCATTCTCGGATGCTAAACACCGAACACATTTGCCACAGTCCTTCAACCCATCGTTGTGCTCGATCCACCTGTTCGAACAGTGCTGCCTCTCATGCTGCTCGCATCTATGCATATTGGGCGAGGATGATTCGCAAACTGCGGTTCAAGGTCTTAATCTTTGGTAAGCATATTTATTCGATACATTCAATTGCATTTCTAACACTTCTTCTCCTTCCTAATCTGTTTCAGAACCTCTGTCGGTGG
Organism: Aedes albopictus; assembly: GCF_035046485.1. Classification (NCBI taxonomy): domain Eukaryota; kingdom Metazoa; phylum Arthropoda; class Insecta; order Diptera; family Culicidae; genus Aedes; species Aedes albopictus. The sequence continues at coordinate 96,866,154 of NC_085138.1, read as the reverse complement.
TTTCAAACCATTTATTTTCCCGCAGTCAGGGTATCTCTGCCGGTTGAGGGCTCTGCTTTCCTCCGGTTTAGCTCTGCCTTGTTCTTGCACCTCAAGAACCACCACAGACAACGTGCCGTTCCGTTTCTGGAGCACATCTATCATCCGCACCCAAGCATTCTCGGATGCTAAACACCGAAAACATCTGCCTCAGTCCTTCAACCCATCGTTGTGCTCGATACACCTGTTCGAACAGTGCTGCCCCTCATCCTGCTCGCATCGAATCTGTTTCAGAACCTCTGTCGGTGGTTTCAAACCATTTATTTTCCCGCAGTCAGGGTATCTCTGCCGGTTGAGGGCTCTGCTTTCCTCCGGTTCAGCTCTGCCTTGTTCTTGCACCTCAAGAACCACCACAGACAACGTGCCGTTCCGTATCTGGAGCGCATCTATCATCCGCACCCAAGCATTCTCGGATGCTAAACACCGAAAACATCTGCCTCAGTCCTTCAACCCATCGTTGTACTCGATCCTCCTGTTCGAACAGTGCTGCCCCTCATGCTGCTCGCATCTGAGCGTATTGGGCGAGGATGATTTGCAAACTGCGGTTCAAGGTCTAAATCTTTGGTAAGCATATTTATTCGATACATTCAATTACATTTCTAACACTTCTTCTCCTTCTTAATCTGTTTCAGAACCTCTGTCGGTGGTTTCAAACCATTTATTTTCCCGCAGTCAGGGTATCTCTGCCGGTTGAGGGCTCTGCTTTCCTCCGGTTCAGCTCTGCCTTGTTCTTGCACCTCAAGAACCACCACAGACAACGTGCCGTTCCGTTTCTGGAGCGCATCTATCATCCGCACCCAAGCATTCTCGGATGCTTAACACCGAAAACATCTGCCACAGTCCTTCAACCCATCGTTGTACTTGATCCACCTGTTCGAACAGTGCTGCCCCTCATGTTGCTCCCATCTGAGCGTATTGGGCGAGGATGATTCGCAAACTGCGGTTCAAGGTCTTAATCTTTGGTAAGCATATTTATTCGATACATTCAATTACATTTCTAACACTTCTTCTCCTTCCTAATCTGTTTCAGAACCTCTGTCGGTGGTTTCAAACCATTTATTTTCCCGCAGTCAGGGTATCTCTGCCGGTTGAGGGCTCTGCTTTCCTCCGGTTCAGCTCTGCCTTGTTCTTGCACCTCAAGAACCACCACAGACAACGTGCCGTTCCGTTTCTGGAGCGCATCTATCATCCGCACCCAAGCATTCTCGGATGCTAAACACCGAAAACATCTGCCACAGTCCTTCAACCCATCGTTGTACTTGATCCACCTGTTCGAACAGTGCTGCCCCTCATGCTGCTCGCATCTGAGCGTATTGGGCGAGGATGATTTGCAAACTGCGGTTCAAGGTCTAAATCTTTGGTAAGCATATTTATTCGATACATTCAAATACATTTCTAACACTTCTTCTCCTTCCTAATCTGTTTCAGAACCTCTGTCGGTGGTTTCAAACCATTTATTTTCCCGCAGTCAGGGTATCTCTGCCGGTTGAGGGCTCTGCTTTCCTCCGGTTTAGCTCTGCCTTGTTCTTGCACCTCAAGAACCACCACAGACAACGTGCCGTTCCGTTTCTGGAGCGCATCTATCATCCGCACCCAAGCATTCTCGGATGCTAAACACCGAAAACATCTGCCTCAGTCCTTCAACCCATCGTTGTGCTCGATCCACCTGTTCGAACAGTGCTGCCCCTCATGCTGCTCGCATCTGAGCGTATTGGGCGAGGATGATTTGCAAACTGCGGTTCAAGGTCTAAATCTTTGGTAAGCATATTTATTCGATACATTCAATTACATTTCTAACACTTCTTCTCCTTCCTAATCTGTTTCAGAACCTCTGTCGGTGGTTTCAAACCATTTATTTTCCCGCAGTCAGGGTATCTCTGCCGGTTGAGGGCTCTGCTTTCCTCCGGTTTAGCTCTGCCTTGTTCTTGCTCCTCAAGAACCACCACAGACAACGTGCCGTTCCGTTTCTGGAGCACATCTATCATCCGCACCCAAGCATTCTCGGATGCTAAACACCGAAAACATCTGCCTCAGTCCTTCAACCCATCGTTGTGCTCGATACACCTGTTCGAACAGTGCTGCCCCTCATCCTGCTCGCTTCGAAACTGTTTCAGAACCTCTGTCGGTGGTTTCAAACCATTTATTTTCCCGCAGTCAGGGTATCTCTGCCGGTTGAGGGCTCTGCTTTCCTCCGGTTCAGCTCTGCCTTGTTCTTGCACCTCAAGAACCACCACAGACAACGTGCCGTTCCGTTTCTGGAGCGCATCTATCATCCGCACCCAAGCATTCTCGGATGCTAAACACCGAAAACATCTGCCTCAGTCCTTCAACCCATCGTTGTACTCAATCCTCCTGTTCGAACAGTGCTGCCCCTCATGCTGCTCGCATCTGAGCGTATTGGGCGAGGATGATTTGCAAACTGCGGTTCAAGGTCTAAATCTTTGGTAAGCATATTTATTCGATACATTCAATTACATTTCTAACACTTCTTCTCCTTCTTAATCTGTTTCAGAACCTCTGTCGGTGGTTTCAAACCATTTATTTTCCCGCAATCAGGGTATCTCTGCCGGTTGAGGGCTCTGCTTTCCTCCGGTTCAGCTCTGCCTTGTTCTTGCACCTCAAGAACCACCACAGACAACGTGCCGTTCCGTTTCTGGAGCGCATCTATCATCCGCACCCAAACATTCTCGGATGCTTAACACCGAAAACATCTGCCTTAGTCCTTCAACCCATCGTTGTGCTCGATCCACCTGTTCGAACAGTGCTGCCTCTCATGCTGCTCGCATCTATGCATATTGGGCGAGGATGATTCGCAAACTGCGGTTCAAGGTCTTAATCTTTGGTAAGCATTTTTATTCGATACATTCAATTGCATTTCTAACACTTCTTCTCCTTCCTAATCTGTTTCAGAACCTCTGTCGGTGGTTTCAAACCATTTATTTTCCCGCAGTCAGGGTATCTCTGCCGGTTGAGGGCTCTGCTTTCCTCCGGTTTAGCTCTGCCTTGTTCTTGCACCTCAAGAACCACCACAGACAACGTGCCGTTCCGTTTCTGGAGCGCATCTATCATCCGCACCCAAGCATTCTCGGATGCTAAACACCGAAAACATCTGCCTCAGTCCTTCAACCCATCGTTGTACTCAATCCTCCTGTTCGAACAGTGCTGCCCCTCATGCTGCTCGCATCTGAGCGTATTGGGCGAGGATGATTCGCAAACTGCGGTTCAAGGTCTTAATCTTTGGTAAGCATATTTATTCGATACATTCAATTACATTTCTAACACTTCTTCTCCTTCCTAATCTGTTTCAGAACCTCTGTCGGTGGTTTCAAACCATTTATTTTCCCGCAGTCAGGGTATCTCTGCCGGTTGAGGGCTCTGCTTTCCTCCGGTTTAGCTCTGCCTTGTTCTTGCACCTCAAGAACCACCACAGACAACGTGCCGTTCCGTTTCTGGAGCGCATCTATCATCCGCACCCAAGCATTCTCGGATGCTAAACACCGAAAACATCTGCCACAGTCCTTCAACCCATCGTTGTACTTGATCCACCTGTTCGAACAGTGCTGCCCCTCATGCTGCTCGCATCTGAGCGTATTGGGCGAGGATGATTTGCAAACTGCGGTTCAAGGTCTAAATCTTTGGTAAGCATATTTATTCGATACATTCAATTATATTTCTAACACTTCTTTTCCTTCCTAATCTGTTTCAGAACCTCTGTCGGTGGTTTCAAACCATTTATTTTCCCGCAGTCAGGGTATCTCTGCCGGTTGAGGGCTCTGCTTTCCTCCGGTTTAGCTCTGCCTTGTTCTTGCACCTCAAGAACCACCACAGACAACGTGCCGTTCCGTTTCTGGAGCGCATCTATCATCCGCACCCAAGCATTCTCGGATGCTAAACACCGAAAACATCTGCCTCAGTCCTTCAACCCATCGTTGTGCTCGATACACCTGTTCGAACAGTGCTGCCCCTCATCCTGCTCGCATCGAATCTGTTTCAGAACCTCTGTCGGTGGTTTCAAACCATTTATTTTCCCGCAGTCAGGGTATCTCTGCCGGTTGAGGGCTCTGCTTTCCTCCGGTTTAGCTCTGCCTTGTTCTTGCACCTCAAGAACCACCACAGACAACGTGCCGTTCCGTTTCTGGAGCGCATCTATCATCCGCACCCAAGCATTCTCGGATGCTAAACACCGAAAACATCTGCCTTAGTCCTTCAACCCGTCGTTGTGCTTGATCCACCTGTTCGAACAGTGCTGCCCCTCATGCTGCTCGCATCTATGCGTATTGGACGAGGATGATTCGCAAACTGCGGTTCAAGGTCTTAATCTTTGGTAAGCATATTTATTCGATACATTCAATTACATTTCTAACACTTCTTCTCTTTCCTAATCTGTTTCAGAACCTCTGTCGGTGGTTTTAAACCATTTATTTTCCCGCAGTCAGGGTATCTCTGCCGGTTGAGGGCTTTGCTTTCCTCCGGTTTAGCTCTGCCTTGTTCTTGCACCCCAACAACCACCGTAGACAACAAACGCAGACCACCACACCCACCGCATTAAACAGAATGCTATGTGGCATTCATCGAATCGTGTTGCTTCACACTTCGTACCAATCGGCCCTTCTCAGGGCCACCAATTTATCCACGGAAGAGTTAGTTCGAATAATATTTCTTATTTTTCATATCACAATTTCCTCTTCCATACTTTGTCTAAAGTACGGGGAAAATAAGGGATCGTTTACAATCTACATAATGATGTAGGGATACTAACACATAATATTATAATACAGCCTATGCGTTGTACGCTCTCAAAAGTTTCAATGGTTTTCATGACGGGAATCATCTTGAACACAAAGAATTCAATTATAAATCATAAAGATCAAATTTTAGTCAACTCAGGTCCTCATTCCTCTTCCTCGCTTAGAATTTCGTACAGACAAGTTGTATATTACGCCAAAGGAAGAAGAAGAAGAAATAAATAGAGTCCTCCACAGTATCACGGTTCATATAAATTTTCAAATTGGTATGTCTAAATGCTGTTTTACGGTGAAGGGAGGGGTTGAAACATTGTTATTTCTATTGTTACAGAATATTTGAATGACCACTTGACTCTTGGCACCGGGTGATTATTAGAAACAATATTTTCAACTATTTTAAAGGAGGAGTTTTAAAATATCCTGCTATAAAATAGAAGGTTTATGAGTCAATTTTACTCCTTTTGATATGAGCGGCTTCCCTATCACAGACATCAAATTTATACCTTTGATGAAAATGCAAACTGAAAATCAGCTTTTTGGAACGAGTATCGTAGCCATGTCCACCGCGTGGGAAGAAGAATCGTGCGTCCAAGAGGTCTTTGACGTTGTTGAAGCCATCGAACGCTGCAAGTATACTTGTAGGTTAATGAGCCTAAACACGCAAAGCCTTTCCGGTCACGCATGCGATCCGGTTTTGAAGATGGCAGATATCCTGGCTTTCTCCGAAACATGGGCCGACCATGTGGAGATTGAAGGATTTACCTCCATTGCAGCCGCCAAGCGTGACAAAGTTTTAGCTGCCGGCGTCTCGATACTGCAGAAGAACTCCGCAACAACGATGGCTGTACCGCACACGATCCGGAAAGTGCACCACCACGATATAGAGCTGAGACTGTCAGACGATTATGGTGATATCTGTGCTGCAGAAATCACCATAATGCAGCGTCGGGCACTCCTGGTATGCATCTTTATATCGCCTGGTACCACTTCCAAACAAAAGAAGTACTTCATGACGAGGAACTTCTTTCACTACCAGACGGAGACCATGCCGATGATCGTGGTTGGAAATTTCAACCATGACCTGACCAAGGAGGAGAACATCGAGTTTGCGGACTTCTTAGAGAAGTTCTACAAACTTAAACTGGCTTCGGATCCAGCCAAAGCCACAAACCTCGATGGGTCGTGCGTGGACCTCACGTTTACCCGGAATATTCGCGTGGAGAGCAGAAGCTACGGTTCGTGCCAATACCACCATCGACCGATTTTGTCGGTATTAGAGTGTTGAGCAAGCAACCCTCAAGCAAACAAAACGGCCCTTTTCAGGGCCATCATAATTAATCCCCGTAAGAAAGTTGGAACGGAAGTTGGTCTTGACAAATCGTATGATTTGTTTGACAAAACAGCAAACAAAAGTCGTTTAGTATTCACAATAAACTGCTTTACGTAGTTTACGTCATGCGGTTGTGTCTTGCACACACCCCTCTGATTTTTTATTCGATACATTCAATTGCATTTCTAACACTTCTTCTCCTTCCTAATCTGTTTCAGAACCTCTGTCGGTGGTTTCAAACCATTTATTTTCCCGCAGTCAGGGTATCTCTGCCGGTTGAGGGCTCTGCTTTCCTCCGGTTTAGCTCTGCCTTGTTCTTGCACCTCAAGAACCACCACAGACAACGTGCCGTTCCGTTTCTGGAGCGCATCTATCATCCGCACCCAAGCATTCTCGGATGCTAAACACCGAAAACATCTGCCTCAGTCCTTCAACCCATCGTTGTACTCAATCCTCCTGTTCGAACAGTGCTGCCCCTCATGCTGCTCGCATCTGAGCGTATTGGGCGAGGATGATTCGCAAACTGCGGTTCAAGGTCTTAATCTTTGGTAAGCATATTTATTCGATACATTCAATTACATTTCTAACACTTCTTCTCCTTCCTAATCTGTTTCAGAACCTCTGTCGGTGGTTTCAAACCATTTATTTTCCCGCAGTCAGGGTATCTCTGCCGGTTGAGGGCTCTGCTTTCCTCCGGTTTAGCTCTGCCTTGTTCTTGCACCTCAAGAACCACCACAGACAACGTGCCGTTCCGTTTCTGGAGCGCATCTATCATCCGCACCCAAGCATTCTCGGATGCTAAACACCGAAAACATCTGCCACAGTCCTTCAACCCATCGTTGTACTTGATCCACCTGTTCGAACAGTGCTGCCCCTCATGCTGCTCGCATCTGAGCGTATTGGGCGAGGATGATTTGCAAACTGCGGTTCAAGGTCTAAATCTTTGGTAAGCATATTTATTCGATACATTCAATTATATTTCTAACACTTCTTTTCCTTCCTAATCTGTTTCAGAACCTCTGTCGGTGGTTTCAAACCATTTATTTTCCCGCAGTCAGGGTATCTCTGCCGGTTGAGGGCTCTGCTTTCCTCCGGTTTAGCTCTGCCTTGTTCTTGCACCTCAAGAACCACCACAGACAACGTGCCGTTCCGTTTCTGGAGCGCATCTATCATCCGCACCCAAGCATTCTCGGATGCTAAACACCGAAAACATCTGCCTCAGTCCTTCAACCCATCGTTGTGCTCGATACACCTGTTCGAACAGTGCTGCCCCTCATCCTGCTCGCATCGAATCTGTTTCAGAACCTCTGTCGGTGGTTTCAAACCATTTATTTTCCCGCAGTCAGGGTATCTCTGCCGGTTGAGGGCTCTGCTTTCCTCCGGTTTAGCTCTGCCTTGTTCTTGCACCTCAAGAACCACCACAGACAACGTGCCGTTCCGTTTCTGGAGCGCATCTATCATCCGCACCCAAGCATTCTCGGATGCTAAACACCGAAAACATCTGCCTTAGTCCTTCAACCCGTCGTTGTGCTTGATCCACCTGTTCGAACAGTGCTGCCCCTCATGCTGCTCGCATCTATGCGTATTGGACGAGGATGATTCGCAAACTGCGGTTCAAGGTCTTAATCTTTGGTAAGCATATTTATTCGATACATTCAATTACATTTCTAACACTTCTTCTCTTTCCTAATCTGTTTCAGAACCTCTGTCGGTGGTTTTAAACCATTTATTTTCCCGCAGTCAGGGTATCTCTGCCGGTTGAGGGCTTTGCTTTCCTCCGGTTTAGCTCTGCCTTGTTCTTGCACCCCAACAACCACCGTAGACAACAAACGCAGACCACCACACCCACCGCATTAAACAGAATGCTATGTGGCATTCATCGAATCGTGTTGCTTCACACTTCGTACCAATCGGCCCTTCTCAGGGCCACCAATTTATCCACGGAAGAGTTAGTTCGAATAATATTTCTTATTTTTCATATCACAATTTCCTCTTCCATACTTTGTCTAAAGTACGGGGAAAATAAGGGATCGTTTACAATCTACATAATGATGTAGGGATACTAACACATAATATTATAATACAGCCTATGCGTTGTACGCTCTCAAAAGTTTCAATGGTTTTCATGACGGGAATCATCTTGAACACAAAGAATTCAATTATAAATCATAAAGATCAAATTTTAGTCAACTCAGGTCCTCATTCCTCTTCCTCGCTTAGAATTTCGTACAGACAAGTTGTATATTACGCCAAAGGAAGAAGAAGAAGAAATAAATAGAGTCCTCCACAGTATCACGGTTCATATAAATTTTCAAATTGGTATGTCTAAATGCTGTTTTACGGTGAAGGGAGGGGTTGAAACATTGTTATTTCTATTGTTACAGAATATTTGAATGACCACTTGACTCTTGGCACCGGGTGATTATTAGAAACAATATTTTCAACTATTTTAAAGGAGGAGTTTTAAAATATCCTGCTATAAAATAGAAGGTTTATGAGTCAATTTTACTCCTTTTGATATGAGCGGCTTCCCTATCACAGACATCAAATTTATACCTTTGATGAAAATGCAAACTGAAAATCAGCTTTTTGGAACGAGTATCGTAGCCATGTCCACCGCGTGGGAAGAAGAATCGTGCGTCCAAGAGGTCTTTGACGTTGTTGAAGCCATCGAACGCTGCAAGTATACTTGTAGGTTAATGAGCCTAAACACGCAAAGCCTTTCCGGTCACGCATGCGATCCGGTTTTGAAGATGGCAGATATCCTGGCTTTCTCCGAAACATGGGCCGACCATGTGGAGATTGAAGGATTTACCTCCATTGCAGCCGCCAAGCGTGACAAAGTTTTAGCTGCCGGCGTCTCGATACTGCAGAAGAACTCCGCAACAACGATGGCTGTACCGCACACGATCCGGAAAGTGCACCACCACGATATAGAGCTGAGACTGTCAGACGATTATGGTGATATCTGTGCTGCAGAAATCATCATAATGCAGCGTCGGGCACTCCTGGTATGCATCTTTATATCGCCTGGTACCACTTCCAAACAAAAGAAGTACTTCATGACGAGGAACTTCTTTCACTACCAGACGGAGACCATGCCGATGATCGTGGTTGGAAATTTCAACCATGACCTGACCAAGGAGGAGAACATCGAGTTTGCGGACTTCTTAGAGAAGTTCTACAAACTTAAACTGGCTTCGGATCCAGCCAAAGCCACAAACCTCGATGGGTCGTGCGTGGACCTCACGTTTACCCGGAATATTCGCGTGGAGAGCAGAAGCTACGGTTCGTGCCAATACCACCATCGACCGATTTTGTCGGTATTAGAGTGTTGAGCAAGCAACCCTCAAGCAAACAAAACGGCCCTTTTCAGGGCCATCATAATTAATCCCCGTAAGAAAGTTGGAACGGAAGTTGGTCTTGACAAATCGTATGATTTGTTTGACAAAACAGCAAACAAAAGTCGTTTAGTATTCACAATAAACTGCTTTACGTAGTTTACGTCATGCGGTTGTGTCTTGCACACACCCCTCTGATTTTTTTTTAATGAAATGAAATTAGCTGATGACTCCAGATTTTTTTTAGTTTACCCTTCTATATCTAATATAGTAAACTAGCTCTACCCGGCAAACTTTGTCTTGCCTACTGCGTTTTTTGACGTTTGAGAGTTTGTAGTCAAGTCCAGCTCCCCGTTTGAAACGTATGAAAACCCGATTTTCAAAAACTTTCAATTTTTACATTTTTTTTTGTCTCATAAACTTTCCTTGGGTGAAAACTAACAGAACAAAACTCATACGACCCAAATCGGACCATCCGTTCGCAAGTTATGCGTGGTCCCACGTATGCCACTGCATTTTTATATATATAGATGCCTAATTACTACATTCGTTCAGTAGGTAAGTTTATTTCGATGTAGCTCAGAAAAATTGAAAGAAATTAACATCATTGATAAATATAACATTGAGGGACATATCAATGCCCCGGATACAGAACTGAAAACCCACATGATTCACACAAATAGGAAAAAATTGAAAGTTACCATTCCAGTCTTCCTCAGCAACCTTCTAAAAGTCCCTGCCACATCTGGATGGGCGACTTCTAGCCATAAAACCTGATCCACCACAAAAGATTCACGCGACCTAGTACCACTAGTTTACCACACATGTGTATCCATCATCATCACCATTATCATTAACTACCACCACCTGAACAAGCACTGCCCATATTCGCATAGTCGATGTAACCACCACTGGCGATGCCACCGTACAAAAGCTAATATCTAAAGCATGTGCATATTTGTGACCTGTTTTATTCAATAGATCACAAGAATTAACCCTTAGTTAGACGTCGACGTGGTAAAGATCTTGAAATTTATATTTATTCATTGTTAAAATTCCAAAAGCATGTTGAAAAGTACAGTGGCGCTTACATCGACTATGCGAATATGGGCAGTGCTGCAGCAGTCCATAAAGACGTCCCGACGATCCCAACATGCTTCGCTGAAGAGAGTTTGAGACTCCAACTCTTAAGACCTGCTCTGGTCCCCTTTTCACACAAACACACACACACACACACACACACAACCTATGCTGCGAATATCGGACAATCTTCTTAAAAGGCATCCGACGACGAACGTCGTACGGACGAACGAACGGGGGTCATACAGAAAACGCGAAAGCAAAAATTCACTTGCTATACCACGGTGGGTAACGTGCGATGTTCAATGGTGGCCTGGCTGTGTCCTTTCGCTTCCACCGCCGCCGCCTTCCATTTGCTACTGCGGCAGCGGGGTCCCAGAGAAAATCCGGTTAACGTACCCGCGTTGAACCTCTACTGCCTCCCATCCTCTGTGGTGTAATGAGAACACGACTCGGTCGTCCCCAGCCCCAGAAGCGGATCGTTTGCAGCTTCATCAGGGAAGACTTGTCTAGTGTGAATCTACGAACCGTCACATGGAGTGGAGCTGTCCGTTAGCTCCACATTGAGTGAAGGTAGCCGTTCAAAGTGAATCTCATGCCCATTTGCCACAAAATATGTAGAGTTCGTTTCACTGAAATCAAGTAAATTCAATAGCTACTTCAACTCATTTGATATTGATACTCTGTTATTGAAAGCTTTACTTGACTGAAAATACATATGATAGCTATATCGAAACAGTTAATTTTTACACAATTTTGCAATTTCATACATGAAAATGTACGATTTCTAAGCTGTATTCAAAAGCTTGATTTGATTTTAATTTTGAAAGTGTGTGTTCGATGCATTTGCGGTTTAATCAAACTGGTGGGCTCGTTCCATGTTATATTGATTTTTTTTTTGCAAAGCCTTAGATAGTCTTTGTGACGCAAGTTATTAGAACAATCATGAAACGTAGCTCTTTTCAATTTAGTTTTATAATGGTTGTTGTTGTTCCTCGCTTCTATTGTCTTAAAAATGCTACTTGGGTTACTACTGCCACGTTCAAGGTCCATCCACAGTACGGTACCCGGCAGCAACATCATTCGCCGAAAGCATGCCCGGCTGTTGTGAGAGTGGAATCCACCGGACGATTTCACCTTCCCTACCGGGAACAAAACTATTCCACTCAGTGCATTTTGGTTTTAGAAACCAAGCTCTTGGATGTGACTGACTGCCCCGCGCCAGTAGTTCCTAATCCGGAACTTGAGCAAGCCAGGAACGAGCGGCGGCAAGCGTCACAACGTTCAGCAGCGCATAGTTGCACCAGTTTGTGGATCGATTCCAGAGTGGCTCTATCAGTCCAGTAGCCAGTAGCTGTGCCAACTGTCGAACGAGAGCGCCACTTTCTTCATCTTTGACTATCCCATATGAGACCGTGAATGACAACGACGACGGCAATCGTAGACTGCTCGACTCAATAAAAGCGCACAGTGTTCGTCGTCAAGTCCCATTCATAGTTGTCAAGCTGGAACGTTGAATCTGTAATACAGTATTGGTGCCAGCATTTGTGTCGTTTTCAATTTTGTTTTCAAAATTTTCAAATTCAGAGTGATATATCGAAGTGGTTTATACCCCTGTCGTAACGAACCAGCACGATTGTGCTGTTGAAACATAACAGTTTTATATATTGTTTTCATCTGTTTAATCTTTGTTTTATGTAATGTAAACTGTTTTAATAAACTCATTATGTATACTCACATGTGTGCAAACATACTTTGATTTACGTTGCTTGTGAGATTTGCCAAAACAACTTAAACAAAAGGTGGACAAAATACGAAAAAGATTCATCTGCCGCATATTTTTTATTTCCAATTTGTCAATGTAGTCAAAGCTAGAAATCTAAAGTTGAAGCGTAGTCCTTCCGTCCCGAAAGGGATAAAAAGCAAACTTCCTGGGACACTCCTCCAGATATTTCTCCTGCGATTGGTAAAGTGACTCCATCATAGATTTCTCCAAAATACCTCTACCGATTCTTCCAGAGATTTCTCTAGACATTCCTCCTGGTATATATTCAAGGAACTTCTTTGAGGATTCTCCCAGGCATTCCTGACGGAATTTCACTAGAGATTTCTCTAGTTATACCTTCTATGATTTTTTGTATAAATTCCAACTATGCTATCTCCAGGAATTGTTGTAGGGATTCCTCTACAGATTTCTATTCGGATTCCTTTAGCTTCAATTCCTGGAGGAAGCCTAAGTGGAGTTCCATGGGGAATTTCCTTTCATATGAGCTATCTAGAGTAATTCATGAATAAAATTTCTGTAGGGATTTCTGGATGAATCTTTAGAAAAATCCATGAAAGAATTACAGCTGAAATTCATTGTGGAAAGATTGCTTTGAATAATCCCAGCATGAGTTTTTGAAGGAATCCCAGGAGAAATCCTTAGAATAATCCCTATAAGGATTGCGGAAGGTATTCCCGTAAGAATTTCGCGAGTAGTCCTAGGATTAATTGCTGGAAGAATCACAGTAGTAGGGATTGCTGGGGGAATTCGTGGAGGAAGGCCAAAAGGAGTTCCTAGAGCAGGGGTTCTCGAGTGTCATCCGACCGGTACAAGAAGACGTGGAGCGTAGCGAGCTAGGTAGGTCGACCAAGTGGAGGACGACCTGCGGACCCTACGCAGAGTGCGGAACTGGAGACAAACAGCCATGGACCGAGTGGAATGGAGGCGGCTACTATGTACAGCAGAGGCCACCCCGGCCTTAGCCTGATCGGTAAGGTAAGTTAGAGCAGGGGTTCTCAAACTTTTTCAGCTTGCGACCCACTTTTGATTTTTAAAGATTTTGGCGACTTTCATAAAATACGTCATTTTGCTAATTTAGACTGATTTTTAAGATAAGCACATTTTGTTTTGATAAACTAACGTTACGTAGCACTCAAACTAAAAAAGTTTTTTTCTTAAAATTTATGATGTTTTCGTTTTTTTTTTTGAAAAATTAAAAAAAAGGATAAGTGTTCAGCTTCAGTCAATTTTTAGTCTGAAGAATTTAAGATAAGTTTCCAAATTTCTAATATATTTAACCAAACTGGCTTCATGCAACACTATAGAACAAGTTGAAGCTAATCTCACAAGTTTTAGAAATATACTATTTATACAAAGTCTTTGAAGATATAGTAGCAAATTAATGCTTCTGCAGAACTTTTTAAAATCTACTAAGATGAAAGATCGGGTTTAAAATGCTACAAACATTCACAGCGAGTGGGTGACTACGTAGAGTTAAGAATTATAACACTGCAGAAAGTTCAGATGAATCCTCTTGAAATTTTAAATTATTATTTTTTTTTTTAATTGTTTAATTGTATTGTATTTCTTCATCTGACCTCTGGAGTCTTAATGAAGTGTGGTTGGGAAAAGCCTTTTTAGGCATAAAAACCCACATCTTAACATATTACACATTAAAAATACAAAATTAAAACTAAGAACTAATACTCACATTTTAAAAATAACAAATCTAAGTTTTACAAAATACGTTAACGGAAATCAAAATCATCAAAAACATTATTAAAATTCACTACCATATACCTAAGAGGATCATGTTGTCCATATCGGCTATTGCGAGAATCGAAATGGAGAAAGTTGCGTCGTCGTAGTGGCCGTTCAGGAACGTAAATACGAAGTTCAGAGAGTAAAGCTGGAGCATCAATCTCGCCATTCAATAGCTTCCCAATAAAGCTGGATTGCATAGACGATCTCCTTTTCTCCAAAGTATCCAACCCCAATAGCATGCACCGATGCTCATACGGAGGAAGATGCACAGCGTCCCGCCAGGTTAGGCCCCGAAGAGCTAATCTCACGAATTTCCGTTGTACAGCTTCAAAACGATCTATCCAATTCCGGTTATATCCTTCACAAACACTTACTTTATTTCTATTTTTATTGAAATCACTTTTCAGTTGCTTTGATTTCCGTAAAAGTTCAAGCTTTTGGCATTTAACAGAATTTTGCCGAAATTTAGCTTTACTAAAGTTCTGACGGCTTTTCGGGCCCGTATGAAGTTGATCACCAATATCAACTTCTTTTCCCGATCAGCCTAGATAGCTGTGTAGTGTCGGTAGCGGTTAGTTCAACTGGCTAAGAATAGCACTACGGACCGCCTGTTCCAGTGGTAGGAATCCACTAATCAGGTGACCCCTAATTCATGGTGTTATGCGGCTTTATGCTTACCGTGCCTAGGAATGAATGGCTAGGGGGGTCTAATAAAAACCTAACCGCAAACGGAGCCTGTGGAGTACCAGGGCACCCTCCACAGTATTTGCCCTTACTGTGCTAACCGGAGCAATAGCGCGGTGGACCTTGTGTTTCTCCGAGACAATCAGCTGCCCTTCTTCAATCTCATACTTGAGGCTGAATAAGGGCGGGATTATGAAGATGTTATTAATTAGTTTAGATTTTCACCTATATGGTTTCGCATTATGCGTTTTACACAGTGTATTCTGTGCATCCTCGCCTTTGGCGCACTCAATTCGATACCGATCTGGCTTTATTGTTGCTGTTCTTTTTTGTGCTGTGATTGTTAAGAGTTTAATCTTGCCTAGTTTGGGTAGTGGCTACGGTTAGGATAGCTCAGATCAATCTTCAGCACAAAAGAACAGCAACGATCAATCTTTGTAGACTTATGCAAAATGGTACAGCCCAAGTGGCGTTAGTCCAAGAACCTTACTTTCGTAAGGGGAATTTCTATTTAGGAAACCTTGTGAATCCGGTGTTTGCTACTTTCAGTAAAAATGAAATGGCAAACTCACGTGTCATGCCTCGAGCATGTGTGCTTGTCAACAACGCAATCGTTGCTACACTCATCTCTGAACTAACTACCAGAGATGTATGTGCTATCATAATAGATGTATCTGTTGGAAACCTCAACAGGAAATACGTTTATTGTTCGGTTTATTTACCGCATGATGAACCATCCCCTACGGATGCTTTCAAGCAAGTCATTGCATACTGCACTTCAAAAGGCCTTCCGCTAATTGTTGGTAGTGATGCTAATGCTCACCATATAATCTGGGGCAGCTCAGACATCAATTTGAGAGGCTCCAGTTTGATGGAATACTTGAGTAGTACAGATCTTGGATTACTTAACATAGGCAACCGCCCAACCTTCATGGTATCTGGTAGAGAGGAAGTGTTAGACATAACGCTTTGCTCTAGCAGAATTAGTCATGAGCTGACCAATTGGCATGTGTCAGATGAAGAATCTTTATCTGATCATCGTTACATCTTGTTTGAACATGTGAATTTTACTTCGCAAACTTTGCGTTTCAGGAATCCCCGGTCAACCAACTGGGATCTCTTTACCGATTTGGTTGCAGCCAAATTTCATGGATACTCACCATCAATTGACACTCCAAGTGATTTAGATGATGCCGTTGATACTACAACGGCCTTCATCATGGAAGCTTTTGAAGAAGCCTGCCCTCTGCGGTCTGTGAAGACCACAAGAGGAACCCCTTGGTGGAACTCCGATCTGGCGAAGCTCAGGAAACAATGTAGAAAGAGTTGGAACAGACGACGTTCGGCTGGATCGGAGGCTTTCAGGTCGGCTCGCAAGGCCTACCAGAAAGCTCTTCGGTCTGCTGAACGATCCGGCTGGAAAAACCTTTGTACAAATGTTTCCAGTCTGAGTGAAGCCAGTCGATTGAACAAAATCCTTGCAAAATCTAAGGATTTTCAAGTGAACGAACTTCGTTTGCCAAATGGTGATTTCACTTCCTCTGATGAGGAAGTTTTAGAATGTTTATTCAGTACACACTTCCCCGGATGTGTGGATATTACATCTTCGGATGAACCTGATGTCTTTTCTTGTAGTTATGATTCTTTAGCTTCGGCTCGGAGTATCATAACTTTAGAATCGATTGAATGGGCACTTAATAGCTTTGCTCCTTTCAAATCTCCTGGGGCAGATGGGATTTATCCTATTTTGCTTCAGAAGGGATTTGATCATTTCAAACATGTTTTGAAACAACTACTTGTTTGCAGTTTTGCTACAGGGTATATTCCCAAATCCTGGCGGGATATTACTGTGAAGTTTATTCCGAAAGTGGGTCGCGCGTCGTATGAAGAAGCAAAGAGCTTCAGACCTATCAGTTTGACCTCTTTTCTTCTGAAATGCTTAGAACGCATTGTGGATCATCACATCCGTGATGTTTATCTGGCCAATGTGCCTCTTCATGTGAACCAACATGCTTACCAATCTGGAAAGTCCACTGTGACTCTTTTACACAAAGTTGTTTACGATATCGGGAAGGCATTCGCTCAAAAGCAATCCTGCTTGGGTGTTTTCTTAGATATCGAGGGTGCCTTTGACAACGTGACTTTCGATGTCATATTGGCAGCCGCATGGGGTCATGGTATATCTACAATGATTTCCAATTGGATTTACCAAATGCTCAAAAACCGATATCTCTTCTCGACATTGCGTCTAGCCGGGATTAGGAAATTGAGTGTTTGTGGATGCCCCCAAGGGGGAGTCTTATCACCGCTTTTGTGGAATCTCGTAGCAGATACGCTATTGAGGCAACTCAATAATAGCGGTTTTCCTACTTATGGTTTTGCCGACGACTACCTAACATTGTTAGTTGGTATGTGCATCAGCACCCTTTTCGACCTGATGCAAAACGCCCTTCAGGTAGTTGAGGGTTGGTGTCGCCAATATGGCCTTTCGGTTAATCCGAGTAAAACATCTATTGTTCTTTTCACGGAAAGGCGAAACCGTAATGGCGTTCGAACTTTACGTCTCTTTGATTCTGAAATCAATGTGACTGAACAGGTAAAGTACGTTGGAGTCATTCTTGATTCCAAGCTTTCCTGGACACCTCATGTTGAGTTCAGAATCAAGAAAGCTTGTATGGCCTTCGGGCAATGCCGGCGAACCTTTGGTACAACTTGGGGTCTAAAACCCAAGTATATCAAATGGATCTACACAACTGTTGTTCGGCCAATATTGGCCTATGGATGTCTTGTGTGGTGGCAAAAGGGCGAAGTGAGAACGGTCCAATCAAAGTTAGGCCATCTCCAAAGGATGTGCTTAATGGCGATGTCTGGAGCGTTCTCTTCAACTCCCACGGCAGCGCTCGAAGTTCTCTTTGACGTTGTCCCACTACACATTCATCTCAAACAAGAAGCACTTTCTTGCACTTACCGTCTATGGGTACTCGGTTTACTAGCGGAAACTCCTGTGAACCGCAGTTCAACACACACCTCGTTGTTTCCACTTTTGGTGAATTGGGACAAAGTTGTCCTTGCTCCAAGTGATCTTACAATTGCTTGTAATTTTCCATATAGGACATTTTCCACGAAATTCCCTTCCCGGGAAGAGTGGACATCTGGTTATCTGGAGAGAAGTATTTCAGACGGCATCGTATGTTACACTGATGGCTCCCTTCTCGAAGGTCGAGCAGGTGCTGGTGTTTATTCTCGTGAGCTAAGGCTGTATCAGTCTTACTCACTTGGTAGACACTGCACCGTTTTTCAGGCCGAAATCTTTGCTCTTATGTGCGGAGTGCAATCAGCACTTCAGCAGCACGTAATGGGCAAAGTAATATACTTCTGTTCAGATAGCCAGGCTGCTATTAAAGCACTTGCTTCGGCCAACTCCAGGTCGAAGATAGTTATCGCTTGTCGAACTCAAATTGAGGAGCTGAATTCAGCAAACGCTGTTCACCTTGTATGGGTACCTGGCCATTCTTCCATCGCTGGAAATGAATTGGCTGATAAGTTAGCTCGCACTGGAGCATCACATGACTTCATTGGCCCTGAGCCAGCTATTCCGGTATCCAAGTGTTGGGTGAAGCTTCAGATTGACACCTGGGCTGCCACTCAGCACAAACAATACTGGAATAGTTTGGAGTCATGTCGTCAAACAAAATTGTATTGTACTGAGCCATCTCTAGGGGTGGCAAAGTATCTAACAAATCTGTCAAAGCAGAATTGCAGCATGCTGGTCAAAGCATTGACTGGCCACTGCCGACTCAGTTATCACATGGCGAATATTCAGCAAGCTGATTCATTTGCATGTGATAGCTGTGAATCCGATTATGGAACTTCGTATCATTTAATATGTAACTGTCCAGCTTTTGCGCAATTGCGTTTCCGAGTACTCGGGAAACACTTATTTAGTGAAACTGACTTCAGAAACCTGAATCTTCAGGACGTTCTGTTGTTCTTGACCCGCTGTGGTAAAGAGCTATAGGCTCTCTTTACGCTTTATGCATTATCACAGTGCCCTTCTCAGGGCGCTGTTCGCACCCATTGTGGCACGCTTATGCGTTATTACAGTGTCCTTTTCAGGACGCTATGTGAACCCATTGTGGTACGCTTTTGCGAGTATGACGATCCTATTCCCTTACCTGTCCTTTCCCATCTCCTATCCTTTTTCCTTCCCTTCTCCGTCAGGTAAATGATGAATAGGCTCGTGTTCATGGCGATGGCACAAATTTCCCAAATGGAGGAGAACGTGCCTCTAGAGCCGACCTACTGATACCTGATACCAAAACGATCTATCCAATTCCGGTTATATCCTTCACAAACACTTACTTTATTTCTATTTTTATTGAAATCACTTTTCAGTTGCTTTGATTTCCGTAAAAGTTCAAGCTTTTGGCATTTAACTGAATTTTGCCGAAATTTAGCTTTACTAAAGTTCGATGAAGTTATGGTTTCTTGTCGAAACTTGGTATTTTTTTTTTTGCATAAATCAATTGATTTGCCAGGATACTTGGGGAAAATGTCTTGGATAAAAAATCCTGGATGAATCACCGGAGGGAGTTTCTGGCAGAATCTTACCTGGCGGAATATCTAGAGAAACCCTGAAAGAAGCGGTAGAGGTTTTCTGGAGGAATTCATAGAGAAGGCCCTGAAGGAATGGCGGGAGTAATTTCTGACGAAATTATAGGAAGATTTTCCGGAAGAATTCCAGCAAGAAAGCCAGGATAAATTCTTATAGGAAAAACTACAAGAATTCCTGGAGGTAACATAGTTAGAATTTTTGGAAGAACCGCAGGAAAAGTTGTTTGTAGAATCCTTGGAGGAGGGCCAAGATCCCATGAGGAATTTCTGGAAGAATCTGTGGATAAAATCTCTGGAAGAACAACCGAAGGAAATTCTGCAAGAATCCCAGAAAGATTGCCCGGAAAGTCCCAGCAAGAAAGCCAGGAGCAAGCTCTAAAAGAATGATGATGATGAACGTAAGCGTGTTAAGTCATGCAATACCTGTAAGTAAAAAGAAAATCGGATTAAGTACTGTTAAGTCGAGTCAAGCACAAGACACGGAAGACGACCTTACAGTCGAGGTCGAAATACGTATCTGTCAAAGGATGCAAATTCTTAGTGGAAATGAAAGGAACAGTACTTTACCCGATTTTCTTTGTACTCTTGAAGAATCTCTAGCAGAGTTTCTTAAGTATCGCTGTTTAAATTTCTGGTGGAGTCCTAGCAAAAATAGATGGAAGAACCCCAGAAAGAATTGCATGACAAATCCCAGCTGATATTTCTGGAAGAAGGCCACGAGGAGCTCCTGGAGGAATCCCATGAGAAATTATTGGAAGAATACCAGGATAAAATATCTGAAGGAAGAACTTCTGGAAAAATATCAAAAATATTGCCATAAATAATCCCAGCAAGAATTACGGAAGGAATCGCACGAGAAATGTCTAGAAAAAAATCACTAGAAAAACTCCTGAAGGTATTTCAGTAAAAAAGAATACTAGAGGGGTCCTAGGAGGAATGCTAGAACCACAATTGCAATTGCTTGAGGGTTCCTAGATGGAATTTTTGGATTAAATCTCTGAAAATGTTCCTGGAGGCATCACCGAAGGAACTTCTGGAATAATCCCAAGAAGATTGTCTTGAATTATCCCAAGAATTCTTGAAGGAATTTCTGGAGGAGTTCGAAGAACTCTGGGTGGTATCATAGAATTACTGGAAGAATTTCTACAGAAATTTTTAGAGATACCCCATCAGAATGCCGGGGGAATCCTAAGATAAGCTCCTTCAATAAATACCTTCAGTTCTCCTTGGAAGAATCGGTAGAGGTATTCTGGAGGAATTTATGGAGGAGTCCCTGGTGGAATCGCAGGAGGCATTTCTAGATGAATCTCAGAAAGATTTCTCGAAAGTATTGCTGCAAGTGTAACAGGAGAAATTCCTAGAGAAATCCCACGAAATATTCCTGGAAATAATCTAGTTAGAATTTCTTGAGAGGTCCTAATAGGAATTGACATGACTACATGGATCTGGATTTGTATGGATTGGGTTTTCATCGAATTATAGTTATAATTCTTTCTTGCCGCACCCTATATGAGTTACTATGGAAACAGTGACCTTCAACATCGAGTTTTTCTGTTCATGGATTTTGTTACAAACCGTGTTTGGCAAAGTTGAACTTGCTTTACATAATTAGGGTTTAAATATTTATGAACTTATTAAACTAATTGTTTTAAATTTTCCAGAGTTTTCCCTCTCCTGATTTTTTTTAGACTTTAAATTTATTAATTTTAATTCATTCGCCTCCAATTCCTGAAAATACTTATATGTTTGAACACTCAAAACTCCTAATTTGGCAAGCGATTGCAATCATCACCTTCCTCCCCACATTGATCTGCAACCTGACGTAGCAGGCGCCATTCTCACCTAAAAATAGAAGATCGCCAACACTCACACACTAAAGTTGCAAATTGCATTTCCCAAGCAACTATCCCATTGGTTCCTTGTGTGAGTACAGCTAAGCTGGCTGGACTGGAGTGGAGTAGCATCTACGGGCAGTCAACCAATCTCAAGCTCAAGTTTGAGCTCTCCAAACTCGTAATTTTTACATTTCCTTATTCTTAGAAAGAACTGTCTAATATTTCTTTTCAATTCAATTTGATCAAAATAATATTTTGTTGTTAGCCACTACTTTAAGACAAACCATAAACGACGATGATCCCGTACTCTAAATGGAGTATACGCGAAAGTGCACTCCAACATTGTTGCTCCAACGAAAAAGTACCAAATCCCCGCCGGCTATGGGTCATCGTCGAACGTCTCCCTCTCGATCCACAGGCCTCCATATAGACGGACGGCATGCTCCGCCAGATTCCAAAAACAAGTCTGAATGCAGCTTAATTGGATGCGTTTCGGGTATTGCTTCTCTGGTGCTGCCCTACCGGCAGTTGGATTAAAGGCTTCACAAGAAGGCTAGGAAGTTTCGACTAAATGACGAAGCTAATGATACCGCCCATTTCGAACGGCGTGGATCGATTACACACGGGACAGGCGGGTGTGATGGCCTCCGTCGTCGATTCGATTGGACTGAGGAGAGGATTAGAAAATCGATCGATTCGGAATAGCGGTACTCATTATTGTTGCCCCAAGGGGACGGGATGGTTGTCACTGTTTTTGGAAAGCAAATACGATAAGTGTAGCATTGGTGTTGTTCTAATTGATAGTTTGACACGAGAGTGGTGTTATTATCAGCTGATGGAAGGTTTGAAATAAGTAACATTTATGAATGACTAATGACAGTATGACCAGATAACAATGTAAAACATATTTTCAAAGCAACAATAAGTGATAAAAATTGTTTTTAAATCAGTGAACGCGTAGGTATTCAGCAAACCTGTTTCGAGTGGCTGGGTTCGATTCTCGGTAGATTCAGGAACTTATCGCCTGCCCAAGCAACACACATGTTATATAAGAGTTTTGGTTGTATAGAAGTTAATTCGACGTAATTCTAGCACTGTGTTAGAATTTAGTCAAATAAACTTCTATGCAATCAAAACGCTGTCGTAATTCTTATGTAACATATGTGTTACTTAGGTGAAAGTTTGGGAACCTATCTATGACTGATTTCTTTGGATACATCGGCGTGTGTTGGACCGAAGCTAGATTTTCTCAATTTGCACTCAGATTTTGCTCGGATGGATTATAAAATCCTTGGTTTTCAATAAACTGCAAGGTGGTACTAAGGCGTTTTCTTCAATTTTTAATAACCTCAATATTGAGAATTCAAAAAAAAAGATTAACATCGCTTTTACTATTTTAATGAACAGATTGAACGCGCACCTGTGTTGAAATTCTTTTCAACAAATAATGCAAATCAAATTTAATCCAATTCATATTTGGATATTCAACCTACTTGAAACCTTGCATTTCCTATCAGAATCTGCTGTACCCACATTGTATGTGCATATTCTGCAAATTCATTAACATGTAGTTGCCATTTCAAAACAACCTTGGGCAATCAATTTGATAAGCAGTGTCATTTTTAGCTTCCTCGCTAATTACGTCCCACTAGACACAACCAATGATACTAATTTATTGTTTTTTATCTCTCCAATCTGTTTCCCCACAGGTAATAAAATCAGCAATCAACCGTCTAACGGTTTCCACTTGGCTTCGATTTCCGGCTAGCGGGCTGCGCCGTCGTAGGCTAGAATCCTACGCCTACAAGCTCCACGAGGTATGTCTGCTGAACAAGAACTTTGTCTCTACTCAGTCAATAAGTATACTTTCCGGCGACGACGTCGCCGTTGTTTGATTTGGTTGGCGTTAGATCAACTTTCTCGCTGCCGAGACGGCAGCTGAATCAATCAGCAACCCACACAAAGTTCTACCAGTATACTGAGTGGGACAAGTTCGCCTCAAGATCAGACGGCAACCTGAATGAAGTCCAAAAGCAACAATCCAGTCCAGTTTGCGTTTTGCGCAGAGCCATGTGCACAATTTTGCGCTTGATCAGCAACGTTCTTTCGAACGCTGGACTCTGCGGCGGCGGCGTTGATAGGTGAGGGCATATACAATACCAGCTCAGCTAGGTCAGCAAAACAAGTGCACCGCAGAATCGTCTGACCAGAACCAGACCGGACCGACACCGACTGTGGTGGCGGCAGCGACGAAGCTCGAACCAAGGTTGATTTGAATCGCTGATTCGCCCTCAGCACTTTATCTTCCAGCTGCGCGAGCCCCGAACAAAGAAACTGGATACTCCTTCGCGTTACTCTTAGGAATGCTGGAGTAAGTTGAAGTTAGAAAAGAATAAGTGCTAATCCACGCAATTTTTTATCAATTTGGTACAAAAGTTTCTCCATAAACGCCCTTAGGAATTTAGATTTTTTTTTACAGATAATTTCAAGAATTATTGTATTTTTTCCTCTACCAATTCCAGAGGGAATTTTCCAGAGGAGTATTGAACCAATTTACCTGAAAGTTTATCAAAAAATGGCAAATATTTCTTAAAATCAGAGTGTAAAAAATTCGAAGATCCAAAGTGAAGATTTGCATTCTCGTTTTTTCCATTCGTGTTTCGCCACATTTATTGTCAGCTGAATGCCTTTCTTTTTTCATTCAATTTTCTGTCATGAGTATTTTCTTGCATATCGTAAAATGTCCAATTTCTTTCAGCAGAGTCAAAATTCGACTCAATAGACAAATGAAGCAGATAGTTAGTATTTCAATTAATAACTTTATTCAAGTTTTGAGGTGCTTGGAAGTATAATCGGGAGTTATGATCTAATTTTGTTATTCAGTGGAAATTGTCATTGTCAGAAAAATGAATGAATAAGAGAGAAAATTCATTCACCAAAATATTTTTTTTTTTTGATCGCTCAGTTTGGAATTTTCAAAATTCACGTTGGTTGTACTCTTTGAAAATGAAAATTTTAAACTCTACTTAGAATATTTCTCACATTTTAAAATCTTTTTGACTTTTTATTGGAAATTTGTTGTTTTTAAAAAAAAATTCAGAACATATTTGGAAAATTTATTACATGAATTCTTTCGGATTATTTTTCTGAAGGTGCTTGTCCTGATTTTTTTGCCAAAGTTTTTTTTTGCATATTTAATAAATGAACTTGTAAAATAATTGATATAATTGTAAATAATAATTGAAAAATATTCTCAAATAAATAAAAACTTTTTACTGGATTTTATTCTGAAATTTCTCCTAAATATCTTTCCCTGTCCAAGAGTGATGGGTTTGACGATGGCTTATCAAGCGTCGTCATATAGTGAAAATGTGTTTAAATAGTTTCAATTTTAGTCTTTTATAATTATAGATTAGCTAAATTAAATATAGTAACGAAAATTAGTGAAATAGTAAATGGAATAGTACTTGAAAGTAACTAGGTTTTGAATTAAAGCATTTCTTTACAAAATTAAACTAAAATAGAATCTGAATAACCATACCATTGCTTTTTTGACTTTAATTTAAACGCTTGATTTGTCATGCCTCCAGCATACGCTTAATTGCTGTCGCATGATCTAACAACAGAAATTCCGTGAATAATTTAAGGAAAACCTTCTTAAGTAATGCCCAAGTTGGGCTATAATACCAGAAGGAATTTTCGAAAATATTGTAGAAGAAACCCTTGACGAATAACACAAGAGAGTCGCGGAAAAATCTCAGAAACAAATGATTGATGAGTTTCAGAAGGAACATCTTGAATTTTGGTCTAATTGATTGCTTTATTTCGATTTTTAGTTGTGCGATACATTGCTGTCGTACATAGCTTGCAATTGCTAAAAATAATAATCCCAAAAACAATCACTGAGGCTGAGGGATATTTTTTTCTGGAGTACTAAAGACCCATCTGAAATTTCTTCTGCGATTCCTTCAGAAGATCTTTACGAGATTTTTCAAAGCGTTCTTTATGAGGTTTCTCCAGGGTATTCTTCTGGTATTTCTCATGATGTATTTTTCTTTTTCTTTTTTTTTTCAGAAAACCCTAATGAAATTTCTCCAGATATTCTTCTAAGATTTCTCTAAAAGTTCCTTACTAGATTCCAGAAGGAATTTCAAGAGAGGAGGAATTCCTGAAGGTATTTCTTGAGAATTCCAAGAAAGAACTTGGGGAATTCTATAATTATTTTTGAAGGAATTCCTGAAAATATCTCAGAGGGAACAACTGTATAAATATTAGAAGAAAACCCCCAAAAAATAGTGCTTGAGGGATCTCAGAAGGAATTTAACCTGAAATACGCAGAATTTCAGTCAAATTTATTGTTATGTATTTTCAAAATTTTTAATTTGCCACAATATAGCTGTCATAAATATCTGGAGGTATACCAAAAAGAATTCCTGAAAAAAAGTCAAACAACCACTGAAGGTTATTTCTTCTGCAACATTGGAGGAATTTCTAAAAAAAAAGACCCTCAAACAACCACTGAAGTAAATTTCTTCTGCAACCTTGAAGGTCCTTCTGATATTGCTTCTGTGGTTTCTCCAGACTTTCTTCTATTATTGCTCATAGAGTTTTTTCCGATATTTTTTCAGAAGTCCCCAATGGAATTTTTCCAAATATTCTTCTAGGCTTTCTCTACATAAAAGTACTTTCCAAGATTCCAGAAGGAACTTCAGGAGAAAAGAAATCTCAGAATTTTTTGAAGGATCCCAGAACTACTTGAGAATTCCTGAATTAATTTTTGAAGGAATTCCCACAAATATTTCAGAGGGAACACCACTAGGAATAGCAGAAGAAAAAATCCCAAAATAATTACTTGAGGATTCTCAGAAGAAACTTTCTGAAATGTCCCAGAATCTTGGACATTTTTTTTTTGAATTTCTTATTGTGACATAATAAAGCTGCCTTAAATGTCTGAAGGTATACAAGAAGAAATTCCTAAAAAAATCAAATAACCTTCTCTTGAACCTTCGAAAAGCTTCTGATATTTCTTCTGTCATTTCTTCAGAAGATCCTTATAAGATTTTTCAAGGATTTTTTTTCTGAGGTTTTTCCAGGGCTTGCTTTGAAAGTGCCTTCCAAGATTTCAGAAGGAACATCTGGAAAAATCCAAAAAGGAACTTTCTGAGGGATCCCAGAAAACTTTGACAAATCTAAGGAAAACTTATTGAGGCATCCCCGAATTAAATTTTAAAAGAATTTCTCAAAACATTTCAGAGGGAACACCAGTAGGAATAACAGGAAGAAAAATCTTAAAATAATTGCTTGAAGATTTTCAGAAGGAAGTTTCTAAGGTATTTCAGAAATTTGTTCAAATTTTGTGCTATTTTCAAATTCTTAATTGTGCGATGATGGAAAAAAGGCAAACCACCACTGAAGGGAATTTCTTGTGCAACCCTGGAGATCCTTCTGAGATTTCTTCTGCGGTTCTGTGGGTTTTCCAGGGCTTTCTTCTGGTATTTCTCATGGAATTATTCGTTTGTTTTTCATGAATTCCTAATGGAATTTCTCCAGCTATTCTTCAAGAATTCCGCCAAACGTTCCTTCCAAGATTCCAAAAGGAACATCAAGAGAAATCCCAGATGGAACTTCTTGAGAGATCTTAAACTTTTTTGAGAAATCTAAGAAACAACTTATTGAGAAATCCCTCAATCCCTCGTAATCTTTGAAGAAATTCCTAAAAATATCTTAGAGGGAATTCCAATACTGTAGCAATAACAAAAAAAGGTAGATAGATTTTTTTGTGAACTTGTAGTTTGTAATTTTATTAGTTACTTAACTTTTTTCATGTCAAGGAAAGTCCATTAGTTTTAAAGACGGGGAACATGAGGAAAACTTATACAGTACAGTACACAAATCTATGAGGAATCTAAGAAGAACCTTCTTGAGGAATTCTAGAAGGAATTACCGGAAGATTTCAAGGACAATTTCCGGGGGAAATACATTCATGAAGTTTAAGGTATTGCATGTCTGGTTCCAATAAATTTCAACGTATGTGACTACTAGAGCAATAAGAAATTTTTGGAAATCCCTCTGCATACAAAAATTCCACTATTTTAAAATTCAGCATTTCACTCAAAGCTAGGAATGTTACCACAAGATTATTTACTGGACCCTGGTTTGAATGTTAAGCACCTACGATAACAACTTTCTGAAATTTAGAAATTTTGCAATTTCCAGACAAATTAAAGTGGACGCCTTGGATGATTTTTAGAGCCTAAAACCATGCAAAAATCCTACATTTGCCGAATGAATTCAGAGAGGGAGTTGCTAGAAGAAGCCCTTAATGGATCTGTGTAAACCACAAGTAAAGTTGTCGAAGGAAATCCTTAAATAAAAACTATTGATAAATTTTAGAAAAATCCTTGAGGAGCAAATGGTAGGAATTACAACTGGTACCTCTTGAAGATTTAAGGAAAAAATAAACCTGAAAAAAATGACATGCATTGCTGAATTGATTTTAAGAAAAATCTGTAAAGGATTCTTTCGAAATAATGAGAGATGTTGGCAAGGTATATTCTGGGAAATCATTGAAGAGGCTCCTGGAGCATTTCAAAAGGAACACATTGAAATAAAAATCTCTAAAACGTTTTCAGTATTTGAAAAGAAATCTTCTCTCTGTAATGAATTAGTGAGATAATTTCTGACCTGACCGAAACAATCACTGTTTCCCCAACATACTATGAAATCATTTTGTCAAACATTACTATAATCATTTATGATTATGCCCTGGAAAACTCGAAAACTACAAAGGCACTTTCATAAGTCTCTCATTTGAACGATTGCAGGGCTAGGATTCTGACTGGCATTGTCAAATTAAAAATAGAAAAAAAAATCCCAAAATGTTATATTTCGGTTTTTGTTTTTTTTTTGTTAATTTCAAGCACGTCCGTATTGTGTTTTTTAAATAACTTTCAAGACTAACTTACAGTTGGATCCCTGCATGAATTATTGAACAAGTTTATCTGAGAATCCCAAAAAAAAATGCTTCATTTCAAAATAATTAAAATTCAGAAAAATGCCGAGGAAATCTTTGTTGTATTTTCTGAAAAAAATTGAAAATTAACTTATGGACTTATTCCTGGATGAATTTGTGACTATGCTCCAAGAAATACTTTTAATCAAATTTCGCTGACAAACCTCTTCTAGAAATCAATGTTTTACTCTGTAAATCCATGAATAACGTCCTTCAAAATCCCCATCAAATCCTATTGAATGAAGAAATTATTAACGAGCTTTCTGTAAAAGCTTCTCTCATAACT
Source organism: Aedes albopictus (assembly GCF_035046485.1). Taxonomy (NCBI): domain Eukaryota; kingdom Metazoa; phylum Arthropoda; class Insecta; order Diptera; family Culicidae; genus Aedes; species Aedes albopictus. Next base: position 96,837,659 of record NC_085138.1, on the reverse strand, counting down.
CACTTGAAGTGCAAATTTTCGGTAATACCAATCCGTGTGGTCAAATTATGAAATTCAAATAACTCAACGTACATATGTACAGATGGGTAAATTATTGGTTAAAATTGGGAAAAAATCCACAGGTGAGATTTGAACTCACGACCCTTATAACCCCCCAAATCTCACCTGAGCTGTGGATTTTTTCCCAATTTTAACCAATAATTTACCCATCTGTACATATGTACGTTGAGTTATTTGAACTTCTCTCATACTTTTTTTATCGACTTTCTGCAAACGTCCTTAAAAAAATCTACTAAAAACATTTTAAGAAAATTCTTAAACAGTACCTAAAATATTTCCTGATAAAATTGTTTGGAAAAATTGTCGTGAAGCTTCTTTTGCAAAAAGAACTGAAACTGTCCTCTTAAAGGAAAATTTTCAAGATTTTTTTTCCTAAAATATCTGCGGGGATTTAATATGATTAATTCTGGGTGAAAATTTGAGCAAATATTGGAGATTTTTTTCGAGATTTTCTGAAAGAATTGCATGAAAACTTTGGAAAGAATGGTATAAAGTTTCTTTGAAATGCTTTTTGCTATTTTCGTTTTCACAAGTAAAATGTCATTATGCTTGATCATTACATCATGGAGCTAAGCTATGAAATCATAGTGATGAGTCATGAAATCATGACTCTGATTCCTGTAAACATGAGTTGGCGTCATAAATTCATTAATAAAACCAACGGATTTTTGTTTGTCCTTTTTTCATCTTAGTCAAGGGGTCCTGTGCGATCGGCGGTGGTTTCGGTGAGTGGTGAAAATGTTGTTGATTTTCATATTTTCTGAGTTAAGTCGGTGAATTTGTGAGAAATTCAATTGCTTGTTCTAAATTTTATAAGCTTGCGTGCGAGTAAAGGTGGTAAGTTCTCAAAGCCGTAAAACTCAAACATTCCTGGAGCATTGAAAGTTTTCTGTTTTAAGTAATATTTTTCTGTTGAAATTATATGGTAATAGTGTTTATTGAGTTTCCCGCTAAACATATCGGACTTTTTTTTTTGGTTTTCGAATCTGGCCAAGAAGAATTATTGGAGATTAAGGTTTTAACACCTTTGCAGGAAAAAAAAAATTGTGCTGGAGATTGTCCAGTACAGTTCGCTGAATCGATCCTACCTGTCGTCAAGATTCATTAATCATGCTTATGTTTTCATAAACTATCTTCTTGGTTACAGAGTGCATGCTTCGTGATTTTATGACTCTGTTTGCCATTTACGGTCAGCAAAATGAATCATAAAGAACTAATCGTGAATCATGCTTATGTTCTTATTAACTATGTTCATAGTTCCAGAGGGCATACTTAGGGAACTGAATCAGAAGTATCTGAAAGTGATCGAATCCATTGTTGGTCGTCGTCACAGTGCTTATTGGACGAAAAATCATGAGCCATCGAATGGCCAATGTTATGAGCCTTTGAACGGCGCAATGGCTAGATATCCTGAAAATATTCTTTTTGGGATCCTACTTGAAGGTGATTTCAGTATATCCAGAAATGACCAGATCCATTGCTGGTCATCGACACAGTGCCAATTGATACCTTGACCAAAAAAAATCTGGAATTTTGAGGCCGGTGAATGGTGGAGTTGCAAGAAATTCTGAAAGAACCCCACACATTGGAAACAAATCGTTGTCGGATTCATGACCAAAAAGTCTTGGAATCATAAACCTTACCACTTCATGATATTTTGATTATAAGTCATGATCTCAAGTACTAAACGGTGGTTAGAAGTCATGATTGTGGATAACGTTATACGATGCCATTCTTATTTTCACAAATAAAATATCATGATGCTTAATCATTACATCATGCAGCTAAGTCATGAAACCATAGTGCTGAATTATGAAATCATGGCTCTGATTCCAGTAAACATGACTTATCTATTTTTAAGGATCCATCCTATTCATCCATTTCAACTTGTACTCCGAGGCACTTTTTCGGAGATTTTTGATTTGCCTGTTATGGATTTCTTCGCTGCAGTTTAGAAAGCAATTGATATCGGATCAGATTATCAAAGTGGTCAAAGTACATCGCAGGTGCGTGCTCGTATGCATCGATCGCTGCCCGGTATGAAATTATGCAACGCACGTGTCGCCAGCGCTTACCATGGAACATGTATAACATTACTAAGCACTTACACGGTAGGTACATACTACCTGGTCGGTCCGTGGTCGCATATCACACACGTATTCAACTCAGCTGTGAAGTTACGTCGTGTTCGCGCACATGCTGGTATGGCTGGATGGATGGATGGAAAGTATTGAATTTCCCTTTAGACTAGATCGGCACAATTCCATCGAAACCGATTCCGAACAAACCAAACCGTTCGTTCGATCGCGTAACCAAGGCAGAATCTCAAATTTTGTGTTTTACAAAGCTGCCAGCACGACGATGCGACGCGTCGTCGTTTATGGTGGAGGAGGCGAAGGAGGTATCGAATAGTCCGCCAACGCAACTCCACGATGTTCGCATACCGCTACGCTTCTGAAGCTCCTAACCTGCTCTAGCAAAAGCACTAGCCAGCAGCAGCAGCAGCGGGTGGTATCAAATTTGCTATGCCCTCTGCTCCGCAGTAGTGCTGCTGCTGGCTGGCTGGCTGGCTGGCTGAACTCCACAGATGTGGTTGTTGATGTTGGATAGAGAGAGGTGCCCATTTCGGTGCGGTAAATCGTGATGGTTAATACCCCCGGCAGAATGCCGGACCCCGGGATGATGACGATGATCCATCGGGTGGTGGTTTTGCGTTGATGTTGAAAGTGCGCGCACACGCTGCTCTGTGTGTGATCGATCGTGATTCGAAGCTTATAGCCTGCCTGGAAGCAATCCACCTTCAAGCAATTTTGATAGAAAACTACATCTTCATAAAGTATTGCCTACACTTTTCTAAAGTATAAGAAATGTACAAAAATACTCATATTGTGCCTACTAGGCCATCCGCAGCCATATAGTTTCGTGAATGAAGGTTTGATAGGTTGATGCTTGTGCTCGGAGGTTATCCATCTATGCTACTCGGCAAGTGTGATAGAATGTAAATTGAAATCGGTCGTCGTCGTGCCGAATGTTTTGCTTACGACGACGACGACGACGACGACGATGGGAAATTCGTGGAAGATGAAAGAGGGTCAGATTTGAAAGTTATTATTGATTGGAATTTTGAATGGTGTGCTGGGAATTCGGAGAGAATGATAATTAAATGCTTCAACAAGATTGGTTTGCAGAAGCTTTAATTTGTTTAACCGCACGGTTTGGAGTTCTCACTAAGCTCAGCTAGTTATAACGCAGAACACATGTTAGTCCGGCTGAAGCTGGCATGAGCGTTCAATTTTAAAAAGTTTTAGCGCTGACCTCAATATAAGACATGATCAACATTAGAACGCCACAATACTTGGTCGGTTTCCATTCTCGGTCACAAAACGTCGAAAAGTGAAAAAATGGATTTCCCTGGAGCCGGAGGGGTCATAATATGACCCCAACATAGAAATGGCTGCATAAATTCATACATTTAATAAAACAGAACACTGTCGTGGGCAAAGTTGTTGCAAATCGAGCCCTCTATCAAGGAAAAATTCAAAAATTTGTATTTGATACTTCATTGAGAACCTAGAACATCCTGAACACCATGAAGTTTGGAGAAACGAAATAATTGACATACCAGTTGTTCTAAAAGCTGAATTTAGATATGTGTTACGTTAATATGCATTCATTTAACCTTCGTCAAGAAAGATGTTTTGTGTGCTTGTGTGGCTTCATGGTCGTGCGGCTAAGGTCACCAAGCCTTTAGTCGCATCGTGCTGAGGAGCGCGGGTTCGATTCCCGCCGCAGCTGTCAGGAAAAGTTTTCGGCTGTGCCACTGGGCGTTGCATGCTAGTCCGTTGTCTAGTGTCGTGCTTCCTTCAAAGAGAAAATAGCTCACTGGAATGCATCAAACGTGTCCGTGTCTTTAGTCTGGGATGTTCTAGGTGTTCCAAAACGTCCTAGAGTGAAGTTCTTCAAATCTACAAAAATAGTTTTATGTGGTTTCGCCATTAATAATAGCATTACATAAACAACTGGGATTCGCGAAGCTGTTGAAGTCTATACTGCTATTTATAGATGATATAGGGATGTTCCAGGTCAGCCAAACTACCTTTGGAGTTCAGAACTTCAGGTCTAAACTCGTTACAGTAGTCATATCTGCTATACCGAGTAACGTTGCGTAATCAACCGTGGTTACTGGACCAATATGAAGTATACTATATATTATCATAAACCATTGGGACATTCAGGGTCATCCAAACTGTCCCATAGTGAACTCCTTCAAATGTACATACAAGAATAATTTTATGTGTTTTCACCATAAATAATAGCATTGCATAACCTACTGTTATGGAGCTTAGTCGATAAAAACAGCCACTGTAACTTGAGGTGATTTTGTTTTAGATAGTAACGTTACACAACCAAATTGCATCCATGAACCTCTTAATTCTCAAGGGTCACTTCGTGGTAGTTTTGTGATAATTGAGGTCATCCAATCTTTCATGGACTACACAACTTTACATTTACACTTGCACTGCGAGCCTTTTACCAATATTTTTCAAAGACTAGTAGACTAATTTTCCAATTGTTGCACAGCTAAAAACTCGCCTATTGTTGCACACTCCATGTTATTCTTATGAGGTGTGCAATAATTGGCGAATTTTTAGCCGTGCAACAATTGGAAAATCACCCTAGGCATTGTATGGTATCTTTGCATGCTCAAACTTTTATGAAACCCATGTTTAAATCTGCATTCGTTGTTGTCATTACTTGTGCTATAAAAAGTTACGTAACCTAGTCGAACCTATCCAGATCCGTGAACTGCTGTGAAACTCAGAGCCTTTCCAAAATACCTATGGGATATTTCAGAAGTACTAAACTTCCCTACAACTAAGAACATCCAGTTAAGGTGAAGATATGACGAAGCCACATCTCGAGCACAAATTTGAAGGCAAATGTGGAACGTGACCGTCTCCAGTTAGCCTAATAAGGACAAACATCTTGAAATCCCGCATCAACAGAGCATCAAAACATCAGACGCACAAATCTCAAGAAGCAGGCTCTAAACCATAGTGCATATCATTACTCTGTACTTGCTCACTTGTAACTAGCTTAAAATAACAAACTCAGGTGCTGGTTTTGTTTACAAACAGATTTGTGCACTCGAAATCGTGAGTAGGTGCCAAAGTTGGCCATTGTGGCGGCCATTTTGGGATTCTAACAAGTTTGTCCTTAAGGCTATGGATCGCCAATCCAGAGACAGAGGGTTCGATTCCCGTTCCGGCAGGGAAAATTTTCTCGACTCCCTGGGCATAGTGTATCAATGTGCTTGCCTCACAATATACAAATTCATGCAATGGCAGGCAAAGAAAGCCCTTCCATTAATAACTGTGGAAGTGCTCAAAGAACACTAAGTTGAAGCGAGGCAGGCCAAGTCCCAGTGGGGACGTCGAGCCAGAAGAGAAGAAGAGAAGGGACGTGGCCGAGGATAAGGACTGCAGCCACGAATCGAGTGTTGTGGTGAATAATTGTTGATTCAGTTTAATGATAATTGTAATCAACGCTAAATAAATGAAATAGATGCAATCATTACGGTTGTAAAAACAGAAAAAAAAAGATAATATTACGGCCATATACTCAATGTAATATATTGCAGGGTAGAGTGTACGCTTCCGAATATCCAGAACCTATGTCATAGTCTCTGATTGTTTTCCGTGAGCCCCAGTAAGTATAATAGATTACACAACATAAGTCTAGTCTGTATAGCCCAAACAGAAACTTCAATTGCTGTAGATGCTAGATTTATAACATCGTAATAGTTTGGATGACCCCACCTGATCTGATGATGTCTATTGAACAATCAGAAGATTTACTGGACATGATAGCATACAAATCGTAGCTTTGTATAATGAAAGAAGTTATTGTTACACCCATAGACTTTAGGATCTAAACTCAAGAACAGTTTGGATGACCTAGGGTATTCAGAATAAAATATTTTGCATCATATTCTACCCGTTTTATGCAACAAAACCACAGAAATACGAATGCTAAAAGGTTGAATGCCAAAACGTCGAAAGGAACAAAACAAGTAATATAAGCAAATAGTTTTTTTTTATCTGTATTAACAAGATTTTTAGCCCTAGGGTAGTTCATCTCGGGACCCACGCGTTACTTCCCTTCCGAAGAAAGAACTCACATTTTGTGAATTTGTCGGGAGTGGGATTCGACCCCAGGTCCTCGGCATGATTGTCAAGTGTTCTAACCATCACACCAGGTCCGCTCCACTTCCTGGAAACCCTTAACTCATTTGAAATGTTTGTCCCTCTGAAACGTCCCTGAATCCCCGTGAATCGTCCGTGAAAACTCCCCTCAAAACCCCTACCTCTTAAAACACCAACCTTAAACGCTCCAAAAAACGCTTCTGAAACCCGTTAAGACCCCCCGAAACGCCTCTGGGACCCCCTGAGATCTCTTCTTGCCTCTGGAAACCCTCCAAAAACTTCTGAAACCCTCATGCAATACCCAGAAACCCCTCTGGAATCTCCTAAAACACCCTGAAACCTCTGAACCCCCTGAAACACCTTCGCTTGAGCCCCTGGCACGCTTCTGAAACATCTAGCAACGTCTCTGTACGACTCATGAAACCCCCGAAATCACGTTGAAACGCTCCGAAATCCCCAGGAACCAGGAGGACTTTATCCCAGAGATCATCTGTTGAGAAAATCTGCTGATCAGATATCCAAGAATTGGTTATCTCGGGTTATGTGGAGTCGACCCACTAAAAAACTGTATAAAACTGATTCTCTCTCTTTTTTACCTTCTTGGTACGCCCGTTAGGAATGACTTCCAGAAGGGAGGGGGCGTACATGAGTCCCTAGTGGTTAGCGTTCCACCAGCTACCGTCTTAGTTTGTCCTCTCTTCCCTGGAAGCATGGGTCCTGGCTTGTACTATAGACTACCCGTTGGACTCATGCTCCCGGATAGGGAGGGGCGCCAACTCAACTTGCTGTTGATCAGCCCGCCGTTTTCTCTGTAGTTCAAGTACGATTCGGGAGACCGTGGAAATAACAAAATCCCACTTGTCCGCCCCCGTACACATCCTTTCAACAATGTTGTCCGGAGTGATATATCTACCGCATATCTCCTGCATACTCAACCTTTGCTCAACGTAGCGTGGGCATTCACAGAGCACATGCTCCGCGGTCTCGTCGCAGTCTGCGCATTCTGGACATGCGGGAGAGTCTGCAATGTCCGAATCTATGCAGATGCCATCTAAAACACCCATGGCCTGACATAAATTGTGCCAAATTAAAATTCACCTCGCCATGGGGCCTGCTCGTCCATTTTGACACGCTCTTACAGTTTTCTTTTGAATTTTTTGATAGAAATAAAACTATACACTCTTACTTCTGAATCATCAGGTACTTTTTTACGAAATTTCAACAGCAGAATCTGTGTAACGTTTGGAAAAGTGAACAATCCATTTTTGCTGGACGTGTTTAGTATGCAGCTGTTCTGATTGTCTAGTGGAATTTTTGACCACATTTCTGAACCAAATTTCATTTGTAAATAAGGGTCTGCACATATTTGACTTGATAAATTTAAGTATTGTTGGAATCTGTTAAACTCTAACAACGCATTTCACGCCACTTCCCTCACACACGGTTCAGCTCTAAACCAACAAATGTTTGTTGTTTACCTATTCGCTTTTTTTTTACGCGGAATTCTGGTCAGCAGCAGCGGCGCGGCATTGCCGTTGGATCAACCACCGAGCAGCGCGTACAAGAGACGTGCAGTTTGCCCATTTCACGCTAATCGCCCGGGCGTAATCGGATTTGGAGTAAATTATACATTTGTTCAGCACAAGTTAATTCGTTTCGGTTGTCGAAGAAAGGCCCCCCATCGCATCGGAGTTGGCCGGTTGTTGTACCTCGCGCGCCCATTCGGATGACTGATGTGAGCTGCCTGTGTAGTAACCTAACAGTAGTTTAGTTGGTTGTTTGGTCGTTAAGGCTCAAATGAGAATCGCATATTATCCAAAACCGAAAGAGCACTTTTCCCCAGAATGACGAAAAACCGAACTACACCCGCGTGTCCGATTGTCATAATTGACTAAATAAACAATCGGACATTCTTATTTTCTTCAATTTGTGGATTATTTTGGGAAAAAGTGCTTTTTCCAGTTCTGGAACACTTGCTATTCTCAGTTGAGCCTTAAAAAGCAGCGGCACCCTACGACGTCGAAAGGTCATTCCACTCAGCGAACTCGGACACACCGCGGCAACCGTGAGAAGGTCATCTGGAAAATGGGCGAAATGACCATTCGGTAATGAGATTTCACCTACGGAGTCGCGCGTAGACTTGATTTGCATGCCCAACCAACCGTTGCTGCAGTCGCCGATCAATCGACTTCGTTAAGGGACAATCAGTAGTGCCCATTATTGCAGCTATCTACGTAACGACCAACCAGAATCTAGGCCATACCCTACATCTGCCCTGGTGCATAAAATCGAAGTACATATTGCACACACGAAGGTTTCCGGCTGCCGCCGGTACGAGGTACGTGGTCACTTCATCGGTGCCAATAGACACGGAATGTTTACAACCTGTCGATCACTGCTGGCTGCCATGCCGTGCCGTGCCGGAGAGGTGTGAATGGATGCAAACATGCAACAATAAGGCATCAAACGACTACCGCCCGCCGGCCCCTGCTTGTTTGCCATGAGATGGTGATGGCAAAGACATGGTCCATCATTACCGTATCATTCAGATACCAGTGGTGGATCGTTAGTTGTTCTTTGGTATAATACACTTGTGCAAAGCATTGGTGCGGAGCTGCGTCAATCTTGATTTTTGCGGTGTTTAGTCGTACATATTATAATTATGATAATAATCAATCAAATCTTACTAACAGTCACGGTTGATGCTTTATGCAAGTATAAATCTCGTGTGAATGAAATTTTGTTGAAAATATTCTTTTGAAACTCCTTAGCAAAGCTCAAACGGAATCGTGAATCGCCCAAGGGCGCTTCCCCAGCACATGTGGCCACCCATTGTGCGAAATCGTGGGCACACGAACGAAACTTGGTCCGCCGTTTTCTCTAAACCTGTTCAAAGCGGACACTCTTGACAAAATTCAAATACAGCTATTTAATCTTGTCCAAAAGGCAAGATTAAATAGTTGTATTTGTATTTGAATTTTGTCAAGACAGGAAGAGCCATTTTCAAGCTCCGACCGGTGAGCCAATTCCAGTTTTCTAGAGCTTATCCACTCCTCCACAACTGCGATCGTGTGGGCAGCAGTCAATCCCACTTCTTCGATCGATTTTCCGTAGACCTCAGTGTAATATCGTCAGCGAAGCCAACAGTGACCACGCCCACCGGGAACTTTAACTTCGACATCTCGTCGTACATGACACTCCATAACACCGGACCCAGGTTGGAACCTTGCAGAACTCCTGAGGTTACATGAAAGCCCTATCGACCCAACTCTGTGTCGTAAACTAGTACTCGATTTTGGAAATAGCTTCCGAGAAGTAACCAGCCGTCCAACTGGCATTACTGAAAGCGTTCCTCACATCCAGAGACACTTCTGCATAGCAACGATTTCCACACCTCCTACACTGGTGGAGCACTATCTCGGCGGTCTTTGTAACCAACAAGATGGCGTCTACGGTCGACCTCCCCTTCGGAAGCCGAGAGATCAACTCCACCCTCAGCACGTTCTCCGCCGTGCCGACTAGTATCTCCTCCGGTTCCCAACCTTGGCTCTCGCGAAAACACCTTCTGAATTTCTTACTGAAACTTTCGAAGTCATTTCTGTCTTAATCCCGAGATTAATTTTTGGCTAAATTTTCGGATAGAATTTTAATTTTGGTCGGAACTTTTAAAGTAATGGCAGAGTTTCGAAAAAAAAAACTGAATCATGACAAGATTTCTGAAATAATAATTTTACCTTCTTTTTCTTCGTGATTCTGAAAGCTGTGCTTGTGAAATTTGCAAATAAAAACGTCTTCCGGAAATTTTGGAGACTCATTTCATGGATTTTTTTAGTCAAATTTAACACAGTCACTTAACCAAGTATCTTGTGCTATTTCCAAAATTCGTGAATAAAAGATACAAGTAAGATGCTATGGAAAGTTTAAGGTTGCATTCTATGGACAAATCATTGGAAAAACTCTTGCTAGATTGAGTTATTAGTAGAAATTCTATCGAATTGATTTTGTTTTTGCTTAAAACTCTAATAAAATTATTCTAAAAATACGTGAACTTTTGAAGTCATGGTAAAATTTCTCTTTTATTTCCAATCGAAGCACTCGTTGAAAGCACTCGTGTAGCGCATACTATTATTAAAGGGTTTTTTGCTAGAATTTTTGGTGGATTTTCTTATGCTTGATGTAATTTCTTATGCTTGAACAAATAGTTGAAACTTTCGGAATCCTAAGACTGATGGCATTTTTGCTGAAATCTTCATTGAATTTACAAGAGTTTGGTGCGGCCATAAACACTTATCATTAATTTCTTATATTGGGTTTCTTATTAATGTTTAGACTACTGTGATAATTTGAGAATCCACTGAATCATCATTTCCCAGCGAAATTTCACACTAATCAAGCTTATTTTGTTTACCTGTTGTGCATCCAACGCCCCTGTCTTGAACTCAACCGAACTTGTGCATGCCAGCCGCTGCGAAGTCGTGTGCGAAATTCGACTGTGATGATAATGAATTTCGGCCGAGTCTAAATGGGTGCAAATGTCGCAATAAATTAATTATTTTACACATATCTTTCGGTTTGTTCAGGACATGTTCCAGACATTTTTATTGAAATTCTTCTTTTTACAATACAATTTTTCCTTTGGAATACAATTTTCGGTGTTTTACAGTTTCGGGGGGTTTTATGAGATTTACAGGGACGTTGCAAGATGTTTCAAAAGCGCACCAAAGGCTCAAGATATTTTTAGATGATTCAAAGAGTTTTAGGAGGTTTCAGAATGGTTTCTGAAGTCAGGGAGTTTTCAGAAATTAAAATAAACTCATGAAATTTTCAGAGATGTTTCTAAGGGTTTCACAGGGTTTTATGAGGTATCATGAGGTGTTTGTTTAAACTCCTAAACCTAGTTTGAAACCCCTCTGAAATTCCAAGGAAGTCTTGAACCCTCTTAAACCCCAAAAACCATCATGAATTAGCATAAGCATTGAAAGAGTCGAATAAATTCGTAGGTGGTTCTGTCCTAGACCCCTGCTGTAAGGGCCGCCTCCCGTGCTCAAAAAACACTAGTTTGAAGAAAAGCAGGCCAAATTCTTATGCGAACATAGACCCAGAAAGAAGAAGAAGTAAGGAGTGTATCGGAAATTAACTATATATGTTCAAAACATCCTAAAAAATAATTTATTCGAGTAATGAATAATTTTATTTTTGGAGGTACTATATAAATCCTCAGAAAAAAGAATGGCACTTTTGCTTTTGTAAAAATAATTACTTTACATGGACATCAATCTCAAAGTTTAAACGCATGATCTTGAAATTTTGGACACCTCTTAAAAATTTGAAATTGCGAAAAAAATGGAAATTTTTTTGATTTTTTTAAATATTTTAGCGCAAATATATTCTTTCCCAGATTGCTCATAATATAGGTAAAAAATTATTTTCAAGAAAAAATTCGACTCCATTTTAGCGCAATTCTTAAAAATGAAAAAATGTCATTTTTCAGGGACCCATTTTTTGATGCTCATTCAAAGCACGATTACGCAAATAAAAAATACATCAAATTGATAATTCAATTTTTTTTAATTGGAAATGTTTTTAAACTTAATGACGAGGTAGCTTTAGTAGAGAACGGAATTGTATAACCTTTGAAGATATTTAAAACAGACTGTCAAAGTTCGACAAAAAATTAGTGTTTTTTTAGGATAGGCCATTTTTTAAATGTTGAGGGTTTTTCGATCATAAATATTTTTTTTTAGGTTGGTGTTCGGTGATATGTTATGTGTACATAACTGCTAACAATAATTAATATTTTTTGGATTTTTCGCCGTACAAGTTTTATTCGCTACAGGTTATTGAAACGCTGACAAATCTTTAAAAAACAACAATTTGTCCAAAACTTTAATTTGTGAGATGTATTCATTCTACAATATTTTCAATAATGCTAAACATTTTTCAAATTTTTTCGAGCTGTTCTAAGCTTGACTGTATTGTGAAGATTTGATAGAAGAACTGAAATGATAAGACCAAACATGCTTCGAGATAGAGCATCCTGAATGTTTATATGTAGTTAATTTCCGATACACTCCTTATGTATTAAAAATGTCAGTTGCTAACTTTTTAGTCAAATCAGTGCTGAATTATAACTACCCTGACTATTGTTACTACAGCCACTAAGGGAGGTGTTTCCCCTATGAAAAAAAATAGGACATGAATTAGGGTGTCCCGTGTCCCACATAGAAAAGTTTTGAAAAGTGAACTTGCGCACCTCTAGATTAGGGTCTTAAAAACAAAAGTTCCAATTAATGAGATCTTTAATAGATAGATTTTATGCAAAGCGATGATTTACAGTTTTACAAAAAAAAATTCTCATGAGTTGAAAAATAAAATAAATTTAACTCGTAAATCTCTATAAACTGTGAATCATAGTTGATTGCGGGACTCTCAGAGTTTTGCGGGAATTTAAGTCATCAAACTTAATTTACAATATTTTGTATAAGTTTTAATATCTAAAAAACGATTTTTACCATTTTTCTAGTCTAGTCTAGTCTAGTCTACACATACACATCCTTCACTTGGAGAATTCTGGAAAGTGATAGGATCAGCTACTTCTATCATTTTTCTTGTTATTATCAATACTTGCAGCGTCGTTGAATAATAAATTAAAACCATAGAACGGGGACATACCATAACAACCGCTCCTTGTAGTATGTGGTATAGCGGTTGGTTAAGGAAAAACGTTGTGCGTGACGTTGCCAAGAAAGCTAATGTCACTTCGTCTAGAGGATTTTTCAAAGGATTTTCACCTTATAGCCCTGGCTCAAAAGCGCCCTGGCTCAAAAAAGCGCCATTGCCCGCTCTCTGGAACTAGATAAAAATATTGTAATCCCTTCCCTTCCCCGATTGTACTAAAAAAATCAAACTGTAAGTGGATAAATTGTGAAGTAATTACCCAAAATCTATCATGTTTTATAAAATCGCTGCGTGCAAGAGTTCTCATTTTTGGAATTTTTGATTCGAAGACCCTTTTATCTATCATTTCAGGGGTGAACAAGTTGACTTTTCAAAACTTGCTCTATTTGGGACATTGATTGATTGATTGATTTATCTTTATTTGAGAGACTTTCAGCCCTTGGCTGGTTCGTCTCTTATTTGGGACATCCTACTGTTCTGTAAATCAAGGAACTCAAGAACTATTCATTAGTTCTTTTCTACTCTATGCATGATAGAAGGATGAGCACAAGAATGATGGATGGCCGTTGTTCCTTTCCAGTCCGACTGGGGATCCATTATGAGTAGCAGTTCGCCGATGTCCAGGCATCCGGGTCCGTTTGAGCCACGGGAAAGGGTCAGTGCCAGCCGCTCTCGGGGGAAGAGCAGCTGCCGGAAAATTGCAAGTGCCGCGGCTGAGAATCAAACCCATGACCATCCGCATATGAAGCGAACGTGTGACCAACTACGCCACGGGCCCTGGCATATTCATTAGTTATGAACCATCAATCATGTAAATTGTTCAGGTATCTTGCAAATATATCTCAGGTTGGTAGAATAGCAATCAACTAAGTACCCGTCTCCTTAAATTCTACTCATGCACTCAATAGGGATGTGAATGAAAATGCATGCGACCAAAATCACACTTAATTTCCCCAACAGGGGAGGAAAAAAGAAAAACAAATCACACTTGCTGAAGATTTTAATACCTTAAACCAGCCTTTTTCTAGCGAGGTGCATTTCATCCCACAGATCCGTCGCGGGTGGAAGCCAATACAGAACCAGTTCCTGACAGAGCAAAGCAACCGGATTAAGCGATCTTCCAGAACTTTTCGATTTCCAGCTCCCAGCTGGAGTTAGTGAACGCGCACGGCTTGGTATTAAACAACAATCTTTAATCATTCATACCGTGCGCGCACAAATCCTGTGGATCGTAAATTCCGAATTCCATTCCGTCCGTTGACAACCCACGACCACGACAACTACGCGAGGGGGTTCATAAGCCAGCAACCTTTTGCTTTTAATAAAGTTATTTTTATTTCGCATTCAGACATATGCGTCGTGTATGCAAATCGCTAGTCGCTACGATACAAGATCATCAATGAACAACAACCACGACAGACAATTGCTTTGAGTTATCCATTCAGTGAGCAATTCAACAGTAGTGCAATGAAGTTATCGTGGTGGGCAGGTAATGCAACGAATATCCGGAGGCAAGTAATGCAATGGCAACGTTGGGCAAGAGTTGCTGTCCTTGACAAGGACGCTCGTTTGGAGCTATGTAGTTGTACGTACTTGTATTGTGGTATTGCGCACTTGTTTCCTCCGGGTTCAGATGTTTTCAAATAAGAATAACGAGACTCTCTGAAAAAAATCTTGATGCAAGAAGTTTACTCAGTAATTCTTCTAGAGATTCGTGAAAAAAGTATACTATGAACAATTCTACTAAGACTTCATTAAAATAGTTACTCCGAAATTATGGCAAAAATTCCTTCTTTCTACAGGAATATTTAACTCGGTTGAAAAAAGCCATAGTCATGAAATTTGACTCCAGAAAGTGTTTGTGTTAGAGGTTGTGACCCTTCGGATAAGGTTTATTTCGAGATGATTTCAAACTTCTTCCCATTCACAAACGCCAATAAAAACAAACATCCACTAGCCTAATTTCCATGCCGTTTTTCAAAGTCATCCCAACGCATCGGTCATCAATCGTAAACAACGGAATGCGCCCATCAATGAAGGTAGCAATCAGCAGCAGCAGCATCAGTAGATATGCGTGTCTGGAACCTGTTTTCTTGCGAGAAGAAAACACCGCCATTAATGCTTGGACTCTCACTCTGGCCTCGTCCCTTCTGGACCATCAACTCCCCACGTCCCCGTCTACCGCTGCGCTGCTATCCTTACCCATTTTTAACTGGATGTGAGAGTGACAGTTAAACACTTAACTCAATCCTCGCGGCAAAGTGCCAACAGCATCGCTGCGTTGGGCCAAACCTGTAGCGAAGAGGCTCTGCGCCACAACCAGAAATTGATGGGCTTTCCCTTCGGTTCCCTACATTTTCCTGTAAACGACCAAGAGTCACGAACGAAGATGATTGCTGCCAGTGCAGCCCAATTTGCATACGATGGCGACGACGGCAGTTATGTGGGTTGGTAGATGCTTGGGACCGTCCTCCGCTAATGGTATGCGCATGCTGTTTATGAAAATGAGACAAGTGGCGTAGTAATCGGCATTGACACATTTTTGATTCCTGTTCGATGGCTACAATCAGGTTACAGTCGAAAGTTTCACTCTCACTTTTGATTGGGCCCTACGAAGTGCGAATTTACAATAATCAAAATTGTTCAATCCTTTCACAAATTTGTGTACTTGCGAAGTTTATGATTGAGATTATGATAACACCTAGAATTATCATGGACTAAAATGTTCGTTGAAGTACTGCTTCCAGCTTTCAATTGCCGGAACTTTTAGAATAATGGCACAGGTTCATGGCAAGATTTCTGAAGTAATAATTGCATCTTCTAGGTAATTCTTGAATGTTTTTTGGTAAAATTTTGCAAAAAAAGTTGGAGGGGTTGTATACTAGACACGACCGCAAGTCTGACGTTGAATAACGTCCGTTTATGCATTAGTTTCGGTTATTGAATGCTGTAATTAACATTGATAAAGACTGTGATGCGAAATTTTGATTTGGTTTAGTTTTATTGTAGACGGCGATTTATAGTGGAGTATGTTATATGGGTTCATTGATATATTACGTAATGCAAAATTTGGCAGTTTTCGACCCCCTCCCTCCCCCACGTAACAACTTCTATATGGGATATTTTGAAATTTTGTATGAAGCGTAACACAGCTCGAGACCTCCCTCCCCCTCAGTGTTGCGTAATATTTGAACGGACCCTATGAATTCGATAATTAACCCTTGAGTGGAATTTTCGGTGGCCCTGAAAAGAACTGTTGGTTTGATTGGAGATGGTGATTGGTCAATCTTGTTGTTAATGAAGATTGATTTGTCGCCATGTCATGCATCTTGATGCCGATGAAGGTTTGTGGAACAAGCTCAGAAGATTGGTTGGAATCGGTTGGTGTTACTGTTTTGAAAAATCTGCAATTATTGAATAAAAAGAAAATAGGGTTAAGTACTGTTCCTTTTAATTCCACTAAGAATTTGCATACTTTGACAGATACGTATTTCGACCTCAACTGTAAGGTCATCTTCAGTGTCTTGTACTTGACTTCACCATCATGCAATTATTATTAGTAGATAATCAAGATTAATCCGACAAACTACATGGTTAACTCATAAATACTGTCAGCATCGGTCGGTGGAGGAAGCACCGCATAGCATCTCTAGGTTTCATACCTCACATTTCGAGGAAATGCCAAATCCTCTTTGAGTTGTTGCTTGAGCCGGGTTTGACGCCAGATTGGTGCAGATTTCAGATCCTCTCGCACAATATCTCTGCTTTTGCAGGTTTTTGAAATTTTGAATGGACGCTACAAGACTTGACCTGTGTAGTAGTTGGTTTTAACATATTTTCATAAACGAATTTGTCAAAACTATTTAATAGTCTTTACCTTTAACAGAATTGTCTTGGTAACCGTTCATTTTATAAGAATTAAAACCTATGCAATCCAACAGATCATTCAAAAATGCAAATCATCAAGCTTTTGCTGATGGTGGACTAAATTTACCAATATTTAATTAAATAACTAATAATTTTTAGATATCGTTCAGTTTTCTTCTGGATTGTGTGGTAAAAATGGGCATAGAAGTGTTCAATTTTTGCGGAGACAACACACATTGAAATTTGGCTGGGAAATATCAAGGATGCTACAAGAATCTAATATATTTCCACTACTCCGTTTGCAAAGTTTATGCTATGGTTTTGGACTTAGCCGGTTTTGACACATTTGTGACCTGCCGCGTCGTCTAAGAAAGTTATTCGGGTCACTCTTGTGGGGAACATTTTTGAAGCCCTTAGAAGGGCTGTTTAATTTTATTTGTTGTACAATAATCGTTCAATTATTGCATGAGATGTAAATCGGTAGCTATGCCAACCAAATCCAGAACGGCATCGGTGGCGTTGACTCCGATGGGGTTTTGCGATGGAGATGCTGCGCAAACTCGGGACAAAAGAAAGCCCTCGTTGTGGCCGCGCACCAGTTTGAACTGGCTGATTGCTCCACTGGCGCCGCGTACGACGATACGAAGGAGAGCGTAACAGCCGACAACCACCGCGCTCGGCTTGCCAAAGCATACTGATGAAAAACGCAAACGGAGAAACTAGCTAGCTCTCCTTCGACGCGATCCCCTCGAGAGGTCAAGAAAGAATGATGGAAGATAAGAAGAAGCAGTTTGCTTTTATACGGCACAATGGCCTGGCTTCCCCTCTCGAACGTGATTGGTTAGATGTGAGGGGAGTAAAATTCAACGATGCCATAAAAATTTATCTGCAATAATTTATTATAGCGGAGTATTAAAATATACTAAAATGATTATTATTAGCCATTTCCAAATCAGTATGTAGGCTTAGGATTAACCAATATTATAAGGTTTAGTAAGGAATGACAATTTCTAAAGATTACAGATATTTGAAATTCTTAAATTCTTATTGAAATTTGGCAACGCTGGTTAACAGTTTTCATTTTCCAGCAAACCTGCCATTTTTCAAAGTTGTAGAAATTTCAAGCAGATTTATGATGCGCGCATAAGTTTAAGCTTTTGTTACCGTATCTTGAATTTAGAATAGATTCTACATCAAGCGGTTAAAATATCCCCAGTTGTTGCCATGCGCATCCGCTACCGCACTGGGAAAATGCGAATGAGCCACGGCTGCTTCTAGGTTGCTGGCGGTGCTCTCGAAGTAGGTTTCAAAATGTTTGCAGGAATTCGAATCAACTCTTACGTGGAATTTAGAATTGTAGCCCTAATCAGGGCTGTTTAATTTTGATTTCACAAAACCAAACCGCTTTGCTGCCATGTCGTCGGCGCCCATCCGCTTCCGAACTGGGGAAATGATAAATTCGCCTTGACGGAGGCTCTCTGAGAGAATTGCGCTGTGCGTGAAAACAATTTTTTTTAACATGGGAAAGGATAGGAGCTGCATTTTCAAATGCTTCTAATTCTTTATAGAAATTTTTTTAAGCAAAACGTTCTTAATGTTATTGAATGAGATTTTGATACGCTATATTATAGACATAACATTGTGATTTAAAAACATTTTGTCTAAAACCAGTTATAGTGTAGCTAATTGAAAGTATATTGCAAAACATTAACTCTTTTTTCAATCTGAAGTCCCTAAAATATTTAAGAAGCATTTGAAAATGCAGCTCCTATCCTTTCCCATGTTAAAAAAAATTGTTTTCACGCACAGCGCAATTCTCTCAAAGAGTTCCGTCAAGGCGAATTATTCCACCAACTCCGCTGCTGCTCGGTTGTCGTCGGTGCGTCCGTCCGTCTACCGCGGTCGACAGCGTGAGAATGTGCTGTGAGAAGAGAATGCTGAGCGAAAATGCGAACCGAGCTGTGCTCCTCCGTCTCTGATCCGGTTAACGAGCTGCCGCGCGCGAAGAGGCACCGACCACCGCGCTCGGCTTGCCAAAAAACACTAAATGAAAACGCAAGCGGAGCAAACTGCACAGCTCTCTGCCGATGCGTTCCCCTCGAGGTGTTGATGAAGAATGAAGGAAGAGGAGAAGAAGATTATCTTTTATACTGCTCGGCGGTCGACGGAAAAATCCAAAACTGTGCTCGAACGTGATTGGCTGGATAAAACATGGGTTCACTTTTCTCAAATTTTCAATAGTCTACTATTGAAAATCAATATTTACCTAGCATGGATTCGACGCGTAAATAAATTTCTGATAGATTCATGCAAAAAGATTGAAAATCCATCAATCATTGACAAAGTTATTAGCGGTCAAAATCTAACCACTTTTCGTTACATGCTCAAATTTTCTGTTTTCTGAATTGTACCCCCATATCTTGCCGAACGACGTTATTCAACGTCAAAAGTCTACCGGAAGTTTTGGAGAATCATTTGGTGAAATCAAGGGTGAAATTTCATTACCAAATAATACTGAAAATCATTGGTTTTGTAGACCGTGTGTGCTGTTACAAACGATCTGAATAATTTCCTGGCACAGTATATAGTGAAATTTCGTAAATTCTTGAAAATAATGCTGGTAAAATGTTCTGGATGTGGTGCCATATTTACATAATTTTATAAAAAAAAAGTTTGGTAAGAATCTGAATAATATAAAAACCTGCAGGATTTTCTATACAAAATACAATACATACATAGCTGTAAGCAGCTCATGCGGCAAACTCTTTTAGAAGAAAGCTTAACTTTTATACAGCAAACATGTTAGTTTGAGTTAGGGAACGTCCATAAATTACGTCACGCCTTAAGGGGGGAGGGGGTGTTCAGCAAAGCGTGACGACCCATACAAAAATTTTAGAGGTCCCATACAAAAAGTGTGACATATGGGGGAGGGGGGGGGGGGGGGGGGTTGAAAATTGCCGATTTTTGCGTGACGTAATTTATGGACGTTCCCTTAGGGTAAAAGTGTATAATGCGCCGCAGTGGGCGGAAACGGACCCGTAATCGGACTTATTTAGAAACTCGAACTAATGCATTTTCCATGGAAAATGGGCCGATAAATCGAATGGTGATGGTTTCATCTTGTGCAGACCTCGAGAAGGGGGATGCTGGGTCATTAGGCCGAAGGCCATTAGGCCGAATGGTCATCAGGACGAATTGAAAGTTAGCCGTTGTTTTTACCTTTTCCAACAATTTTTGCCAAAAACTAGTATAACAATGAAACTAGAAAAAATAGCCTATGTTTTAAAGAAGGAAAAATTTATGAATTGAATATCAGCAGTTTCAGCGCCAAAAACTATTTTAGCAATGATACTAGAAAGAACAGCCTATATTTAAAAGAAGGAAAAAATCATGGATAAAATATCAATAAAGTATCTTCGTGCCTTTCACACGATACACACATGCAAAATGGTCATTTGCAGAGGAATCTCTCAGTTAATAACTGTGCAGAGTTAATAGCTGAGAGGCAGGCTTTGTCTCAGTGAGGACGTAACGGCAAGAATAAGACCCAATGACCATTCGTCCTGATGACCATTCGGCCTGATGACCATTCGGCCTAATGACCTTCGGCCGAATGGCCTGACACCGCGTCGCTATGTTGTATGCATAGAAATTGACGAATATGATACTATTTTGTTTTCAGAATAGAGTTATGAAGAGTTCATACAGTGCTGATTCTAATAAGTGGCCCATTTTGCCCTATTTCACCCTAAATTTGTAGTTTTAAATAATGTATGCCTATAATTTCAATTGATTCAGATTTTATTTGTACATGAATGAACAAAAAAACAAAATTGAATGAAGATGACATCATGCTATGCTTAGTCCAAGAAGTGGCGTATTTTACCCCATAATACCCTATATTAGTAGTGTTGGTGAATATAACATCTATAGCTTCAAATGCTGCAATAATTTAAGCTTATGATTGGACAAGTAATATGTTATCAGCTCTACAGCACTGAATGATGATAAGGTCATGATGTGACATGTCTAAGTAATGGCCCATTTTACCCCATATCACCCTATATAAGTTATTTTGCAAACAAATCTTCATAAATTAGTTTTAAAGATTTGTATTACAAAGTAATCGACCAATTTGATGTTATTTAAATTGGATGACAGTGATGAGATGGGGTGCTGAGTTCAATAAGAGGCCCATGTAACCTATACCAACCTATATTTATAATTTTACTAAAAATATTACTCTAAATCAGATACTGATATTTTTGTATAGTAATGTTTAAATTTGACGTTATCAACTTTACAGAATTGGATGGTTCCAGAAGAATCCTGACAGGGATACAGGGAGAATTGTGACAGGTATTCCAGAGAAATCCTGACATGAATTCCGGTGGAATCCTGTCAAGAATCCCGGAAGGATCCTGACAGGAATTTCAGAGGAATCCTGACAGGAATTACGGAGAAATTTTTATAGGGATTCTGGAGGGCTTCTGAATAAGAACTCCGGAGGAATTCTAATTAGAGTTCCCAACAGGAAATCCGGTGTAATCCTGAGAGTTATGCCGATGAAATCTCTGGCAGGAATTCCACGGGAATCTTGGCAATAATTCCAGCAGAATCCTGAATTCCAATGGGAATCCTGACGTGAATTCTAGCAAAATCCTGGCAGCAATTCCATCCAAATCCAGGCAGTAAATCGAGCGTAATTCTAACAGGGATTCCAGAGGAATCCTGACAGGAATTCCCGGAAAATCCTGCTGGGATTCCGAGGGAGTTTCGACAGGGATTTCAGTGGAGTCTCGATAGGGATTCCTGGGGAGTCCCGACAGGGATTCTGGGGGAGTCCTGGCGAGAATTCCGGGGGAGTCTCGCCAGGGTTTCTGGATTAGTCCCGAAAGGGATTGCGAGGGAGTCCCGACAGGAATTCCGGGGGAGTCCCGACAGAGATTCCGGGGTAGTCCTGACAGGGATTCCGTGGAAGTCCTGGCAAGGATCATGATTTCCACTGAAATCCATGCCAGAATTCAAGATGGAATCTTTGTCAGGATTTGACAGAAATTCTCGTCAGGATTCTCACTGAAACACCTGCAAAGAAATCTCTGAAAACCCTATTAGGATTACCTTTTTTTTAATTTCTTTTTATTCGTGAATTTTAACTTAGGCAAATTCTTCACACTTTAGGATTACCGTATTACCCCGCTAATACGACACCGACTGTTGTCGAATAACCGGGGTAAACTTTTAATTCGACAAACTGGTCACCCTACACCACGTTGCTCATTGAAATTTGGCAACTCTATTTTTGTTTTTGTTTTGATTTCCGGATTTGTTATGAAACATAATTTCAACAGATAATGCGGTGGTGCGAATGAAAAGCTCGTTCTTTTTACGATTGTCGCCATCCTCAGTCGATTCCGGTTGGTCTCCAGGCGGTTTGGGCGTCAAATAGCAGCAAAACAGAACTTCCGGAATTAGCGTCTGCAAGAGGAGCTGCTGCGGGTGCGAGTATAAGCGCAATATTAAACTGTTTTGCATTTACAGTGTACATCGCTGTGACATTTCAACACTTTTTAATTCGACATGTGTCGAATAAGCGGGGTACGAATTAAAAAGTGTCGAATTAAAACGTGTCGAACGAGCGGGGTAAGACGGTACCCTGAAATTCCTTCCAAGATTTTCCTTGAATTCCTGCCAGAAATCATCTGAAATTGCTGCCCGGTTTCTAGTAGAATTCCTACCAGAATACCGTTGGAATTTCTGCCATGGTTTGCTGCAATTATTGCCAAGATTCCCGTGGAATTTCTGTCAGATTTGCGCTAGAATCCCTGTCTCTCAAGATTTTTCCTGTAGTCCCTGTCAGGATTCTTGTTAGGTCTCCTTCAGAATTCCTGTAAGGATTTCACCAGAATAACTCTCAAGATTACACCGGATATCCTGTTGGGATATCTCCGGAAATCCGGTTAGCATTCCTCCGGAAGTCTTATTAGGATTCCTTCGGAATTCCTATTAGGATTCCTCTGAATTTCTGAAAAAGTTGCTGTAAATTTTTATAAAATTCTATCCAAAAATCTGCAGAAATATGTCCCACAGGGACAAAATGTATTAGCGATTTTAGCATGAAATTCCACTAGTGTTACTCTATTTAAATCTTCACAAAAAGGTGTCTGCAGAAATTTATCCATGAATTCCATTAGAAGTTTCTAAAAATTTTCATGAATTTCTGCCAACAGATTTTTTGAAGCTTAATTAAGATTTTCTCAGGTTTTTTTTACTATAATGTTTGCTTTGAATTATTTAAAAAGTTTCTTGTTATTTGGTAGACACCCTAATAAGCAATCAAAGAACCATCGATCCAAATCATTTTTTTTTTCAATGCAGAAATTGGGATGATAGTTTAAAATAAATTTGCAACAAAAGTCAATATGAGCATGAAATATGAGTCGATGATTTTTCTCTGGGAAACGCTGGCTCTCATGTAAAGCCCTAAATGAGCAATAAAATAGCTGCGTAAGCTATTATTATCTGATTATTGAAATATTTCACGAAATTGTAAATGAAATAATCAAGAATTGCCTTATTGATCGTGATTAATGAATAAGTTCGCTAAAACCAGTTGTTAGAACCGCTCTCATCTTAAAATTTGGTCGACCCAATTTCCAGCGGTACTAGCGTAAGTTATCTTTTTTTTTGGAAATGTTGTACCTTTAGGTTAAGTTCACATATAAATAGTTTTGTATAAATTTATAAGTGTATAGTTTCTTTGACTTATTATCTTTTGAATAAGACCTACAGTTTTGAAATCGGACGCAAACGGAGATATGGGCCTAAAAAATGACATGTTTTTGAGGAGGTGATCCCAAGCTTTCGTTCGCGAGTGTACATATAAAAATCCGTAAAAAACACGCATTTCAAAAAGAAAAATGAAAAATTTCGGCTTTATTTTGATTGTTTTCATGCCAAGTGTTGGCCTTAAAATAAAAAGTTTATTGAGGTGTAGAATTAGCTTAGGTTAAAATACCCAAAAATGAAAATTAAAAAAAAAAAAGTTTATTTTAAATAATTATTTGAAGAATTTAAAACTTTATTTTTTAGAAGGTGCTGAATTAAAAAAAAATGTTCAAAATACAAAAAAAATGTTAAGAAAAATCTATCACTGTATCCTTCAACCCTATATACGATGATAAGTATCCGATTTTGAGTAAAAACTGCAAAAATATATTACTAAATTTTACATATACATGAAAAAAAAAATCAAATTTTTAGGCATGTTTTGGAAGTTTCTGGGAAAAAGTATCATAAAACTGAATACTTTGTTTGGGGCATATTTAGACAACAAAAGTATCTGCAAAAGTACGTTGAAAGTTTTGAGATTTATCAAGCAGTCAAAAATTATCGGGCTTTAAAGTTATCATTTGAAGTACAAAAAAGAAAAAAGAAAATTATTCTTTAGGAGCTTATATTGTGCTTGTTTTTGGGAAGAATGTTTTACAAGTTTATTAAAAAATCCATCTCAATTTCATTCATGTAGGAAGTTACAAAATCGAATGAAATTTGAGAAAATTATTCTCAAAGTCAACTCTGAGTCGTTTGCGTCACCTACAAATCTACATATTGTTGGCTCAAACTCGTTTTATGGTATTTAAATCCAGAAGAGCCGAATCCCAGTTTTCAACAACTTTGAGAGCGAGAAAGAGACAGATTTCAATCATCAGCAACCTCTATTATATAGTACTGTATTGCCTGCCGTATGCAACATAGTTGTCCCATTCTCTATGGGGATCCCTAACCCGAGTTCCAGGGGGTTTCAATGATTCCATGTGGGTTTTAAAGGTGATGCAGCAAGTTCGAGGGAAATTCAAGGGGATCCCTAGAGATTCCATGAGGTTTTCAGGGGTATTTCAGGGGAGTTTTAGGGGGCTTTTAACGTGAAAGCTGGATTTCAAAAGGTCTCAGGAACTTCTCAAGACTTGTGGTTTCAGGAGGGTTATGAGGAGCTTTCCATAATATTTCAGGGAGTTTGAGAGGCTCTCAGAAAGTTGCAATGGATTTCAGAACAGTTTTTAGAGGCGTTTAAGAACATTTCAGGTGCTTTAAGGAACGTATCAGAGAGCTTCAGGGAATTTCAGGGCTGTTCAGGGGGTTTTAGGAAGGTTTTCAGGGACATTTTAGAATAATATAGGGGGTGTCAGAACCTTTCAAGGAGTTTCAGAAGGTTTATCAACGGGCTTCGAACCTTTTAAAGCAAATCGAAATCCCCCCTGAATCAAGACCACTTCTCTCCCTCTGGACAACGGAGAATTTTTTGAAATGCCTCTGATATCCCTTTTAGAATGCATCTAACACTATCTGAAACCACCTCTTAAATCTGACAGAATCCTTCCAAAACGTTATCATCTCGGGCTCTTCTGAAAATCGTGAAACTGTTGAAAACCTATTACAAGCTTTATTGTTTGTTTTTAGGTTTGCTAAGTTGGCGATTCAGTCATCAAATTGATTGAAAACGATGATTAAATTTTCATCCAACGTTTCGCTTCGTATCATGTGTCGTGTGTCCCATTTTAATTTGTAAATATTGTCTCAAATAAAATTCACAATTGTAGTGTTCTGGCGTAATAGAGCAT
The DNA here is from genome assembly GCF_035046485.1 of Aedes albopictus. Lineage (NCBI taxonomy): Eukaryota > Metazoa > Arthropoda > Insecta > Diptera > Culicidae > Aedes > Aedes albopictus. The sequence goes on along the minus strand of NC_085138.1, from coordinate 96,812,227 downwards.
CACAAGATCTTATCAGTCTCATTTTGATGGCCTATATTCAGGTCATTTCGGACAATGATTAACTAGAATCCTTGTGTAAACAGGGACATCATAGTCTAAACATCTCATATTAAAACGAGATTCAGTGTGCCCCTTAGAATTAGAAATTCCAACACAAAATTCAAGCAATTTAAGCAACTTATGCTGCAAACAAATAGGCAACCTGCAAAACACGATAACAGGATTGACTGATGATGGTCCAATAACAATTATGAAACCTCGTCATCCTGGATTCGGAAATTATTATCCACTAGGGTAACTGGGCACAAAGTTTATGTTATATGTTGTGTATGTCCACTAGCCTGGTACACGGTTTATATGGGAAAATACAAAAAATGGAAAAACTCAAGTTCCTGTATACTTTTTGAGTTCCACTTTGGTCCCATATCAACTGTGCAAAATTTCAGATCGATCGGAAAAACTATATTTTAGCGCCCGCGATTCTTAGTTTTTCATACGATTTACTATGGGGAAATATTACTCCTGCAAAGAAAAATCGCTAGGAGTCACCCCTAGATCCCTAAAAATAAGTCGACGAAAGATTTCTGTAGAAAACTTCACTAGGAATCAGACCTCTAAAGACAGCAAATCGATGCGACGTTCGTGGAAAAAGTTATTAGGCTTCACCCGATCGATAAAATAACAAGATTTTATTATTTATTGTTATTCCTTACATGTTAAACAGCGTTTGCATGCCATTCGGTTTTCAGTCAAGATCGCTTTGCGGTCTTCGGAGGGTTGGTTCCTCGTAAAATTTCCAACAAAAATCATTCATCGATTTATTTTTAGGGGTTAAGGGGCAACCTGTGGCGATTTTTCTTTGAAAAAGTGATTTTCGCCATACTAAATCGTATGAAAACTTAAAATGGCTGGCGCTAAAATATAGTTTCTCCGATCGATCTGAAATTTTGCACAGTTGATGTGGGACCAAAATGGAACTCAAAAAGTGTACAGGAGTAAAATGTCTTTTTGTGTCCCACGCTAATGTCCACATGTGGTGTTCTAAATAATAACGCATTTGTAGTGTTCCTCTACACGATGTTATATTTCAATATGCATTTATAGTGCTTCATTAATTCTCATAATATTGTTTATGTTCGTAATAAACTTCCTAATCCGCATATCAAACCTCTGGGAACAAAAACTATCTTTACAAACTAAGTTCTCTCATTTCGTGCTGACTCCTTTTCTGCACAAAATTCCCTCCTTTGATGCACTGTTTTAATGTATGCAGCTTTTCAATTTATGCGAAAAAGCTCCAACATTTTCTTCAACCATTTTCATGGTTTCATTTTAATTTTTTAATTTATTTAGGTAGCGAACCACTTTTGCAGCAGCCGGTATTTTGGGCACTTTTCGCTATAACTCAGTCAATTCCAAACCAATTGACTTGAAATTTTGTACACGGCTAGATACTATACGTATCTCATCGCGTTCCAAAAATTTTGTCAATTGGTTCAGAATTAGCTGAGTTATAGCAGAAAAGTGCCCAAAATAGAACCCCTGCCGAGAGGGTTCCACTTCCCTATTCTAAACTTTAATTTCTGTTATAAATTCATCTAAACATACACCATGTGCCTACAAAAATGATAAACTTAAAAAAGAATTGCAAATAATTCACCCAAAAAGAGTATAACGCAGATTCATCAGAAAATCGTAAAAATAGCAGAAGTTTGTTCAAACATTCCAATCAGAGTTTCTCTTGAAAATTTTTCATAATTTTTTAGAACCTCCTTCAAATTTCCCTGAGAAATTCAATATTTTCCAAAGAGAGGTGAAATTTTCTGAAATTCCAGGTTTTCTCCGAGCAGTAGACCCAATGATTACTTCATATGTCCTGCATATTCAAAGCTTCTGGAAAAATACAGTAATAATGTGAATGATTCAAGACATTCTTGGCTTTTAGTCGCTTCTGTGAAGAAAGGTGACATATTTCATGCTTTACGTTCCTAATACGGGATCATCACCACCACCTCATCGAAACCCGATACCACCACATTTCTCCTGTTAATCCGCTAAACTATTTCCATTTCGAACGATGAACTCTTTCTCTAGAAAGAAAGAGTTCAAAATAGCGCAGCGTCGTGCTAGCCAGCGCCAAACAGAACGAACCGATTCTCGAAACACAATGCAATGACTGGTCGCTGCCGTTCGTGGAGAAAACAAAAAAGTCATCAACCTCCTCACATCGACTCTGGTCTGGTCTGGTGCCGCGGTGAAAAGGCGAGCAACGAAAGCCAGAAGTTCTTATATGGTCAGAAACCACATGACGGGATGCAGTGAACTGAAGGTGCACTTGAGGCCACCACCTCACCACAACCAGGTGGATTGGCTTCTGCACCGCCGGCCGGCACTGAACGAACTCGTTCCAGCAGTTGCTACATTACTGGGCCATCGGGGTAAAACGATTCACTCCGAAATTGACTCCGAAATATTTTCAGCGCTGTTAATTCCGTTAATTCTAGGCATTGAAAGGTGACACACAGATTTTTCTTAAACAGACTGTCAGATTGATCATTGATAGGAGTGCGCATCCCGCTCCACTCTCCCCTATTCTGCACCATTTCTTTGGTGGCGCCGTGTGTGCTCCGACCGAAGAAGTCCAGATTTTCAGCGTTCCTTTCTTTGGCGTTCGGTTCACCTGTGCACCGGGAGGTGCGATGATTCATTCGTCATGGCATGGGTTGCGTTGCGGCAAAACCCGTTGTCGCGTAGTTGCAGCCACCACCAGTCAGTCCAGAGCGCCACGGTCGGTTGAAGACTTTTAAAACAATTTGGGAAAACGTTTAATTAGTTCTCCTTTCGTCTAAGTCGTTGTTTTAAACGACCGGCGTTTTTTTTTTCTCAACGGGGAGCCACGAGGTGCCATCTTTACGGCATTTGCCGGTTGATTGAATAATAATGAGGTACATTACCGACAACGACGCTCACAAGAGAGTTTGACTGAGGGCCCCGGTTGTACGGTTGAATATTCGGTTTTCTTCGCGTGGACAATATCTAATTGTTCAGCTTCAGGTGTAACCTTGCTGGAAACGGCCAAGAGAAGGGAAACTTGCAGCGGTCGGATATCTTTGGATTGACAGGTTTCACCTGGCGGATACATTAGCGCCACCGGATGAACGGTTTTGAAGCGAGACTAGGGAATCAATTGTCACGATTTGAGTTTTTCGGTGGAACACTTGGCAGTGTCACGATTTTCCTGTGTTGCATTGTTTCGAGCATGTAAATCTAATTTATTTTTCCTTCGACTGACGCTGGAAATATGCACTATGAAAAGGTAGCACAAAACGTTATACTATGTCAAAATACAAAACAAAACCTCGCTATTAGACTGGATCAACAAGGTCGATATTTTTGGAACAAAGCTTTTTCGACTCCTTTCGGCGTCCAAAAAAACTGTACAAAATTTGGGAGCGATTGGTTGCGTCCCGGTATTTCGCATTGGAATTAAAATTTGTATGGGAAAACGTCCTTTTTTGCATTTTGCTCATACGTTGAACATGTTTGTCTAAAACCAAGTAACTAATGATGTTAAAGTATGGCCTAGAATATGCCGAAAAACTTTGTCGAAGATCGCAAAGTGATCCGACACTTGTAAAAATAAATATTCGCTTCATAACTCAGACTGAAGATTTATATTAATTTTTATAATTGACGTTATTTCTTTACATATTCAATGTTGAAGACCATCATAAGATCTGTTCGTTACAACTTCTATCAAAAGTGTCGGATCGCTTCGCGGTCTTCGACAAAGTTTTTCGCCACATACATAGCTACATATTAATATCACTGGTTAAAAAGATTATGATAAAAATAAGAAAACACGAAACAGATCGTCCTAGAATTTCTTCTGAACCCCGGAATTCCAGTCAAGGTTCTTCCTGGGTTCCCTTTAAGTACTCTTCCAAAGATTCTTCCAGAAATTTCTCCCGAGATAATTTTTCAGTATTCCCGAAAAGATTCTCCTGAGATTCAGGGATTTTCCGGAATTCTTTACGGGATTATCCCAGAAATTCCATCTGGCATTCCCTGATTGATTTCTCACTGGATTCCTTTAAAAAGGGTTTCCTCCGTAGTTGCTTCAGGGAATTCTTCCGGAATTCCTTCAAGGGTAGTTTCCAGAATTCCGTCAGGGATTCTTCACTGATCTTTTTTCCGTGTTTCCTGTAGGGACTTTTTTTTAGAATTCTTTGCGGTATTTTTTTAAGATTTCTCTTGGATTTTTTTTTTAAACGATTTCTTCCGGGATTCCTTTTGTTCGGATATTACTCCCAAGATTCATTTAGGGTTTCGACCGTTTCGTCCTTTTGGATTTTTTCACGGATTCCTTCAAAGATTTCTTCCAGGATTCCTTGAGGGATATTTTCCCGCACTGCATTACGGATTCTTTCCGAAATTTTCCCGGAATTCCTTCCGGGATTTTTTCACAGATTATTCCAGAGATTTTTATATTTGTCTCTTGAATTTCCGCCAAGGATTATTCCAGGGATTACATCAGGGTTTCCTGTCGTGATTCATTCAGAGAATTCTTCCGGTATATTTTTTCAGAAAGAAATACATCTCGGAATACCTTTATTGATTGCTCCCGGGATTCCTTTTGAAATTGTTCCCGGGATTCCTCCTGGAGATTGCTCCACGGATTTCTTCAGAGACTTCTTCTGGAATTTCTTCTGGGGTATTTCTACACATATTACTCCCGGAATTTCTACCAGGATTAATTCACAAATTATTCCCGAGAGCTTCATCAAAGTTCCCGTCAGGGAATCCTCCAGTGATTCCATCAGTGTTTTCTCCTGAAATATTTCTTTATTGATTTCACCCAGAATTCCTTCTGGGATTTCTTTCGGTATGTTTCCTCCGTTAGAAATTATTCTCTGGATTCCTCGCATTGATTGCTCTCGGCATTTCTCTTGAGATTTTTCCGGGTTTTTTTCAGAGATTCCTTCATCTCCTGGGGTTCTTCCTCAAAAATAGTCCTTTTATTAGCACAAAAACGGGTCTGCCGTCAATATAAACACAATATTTCAAAAACTAATACCATTCAAGAATGCCTAGGGGTGCCTGGAAAAAAAAAACAAAAATATTGGAAAATTTCAGAATTTGAAAAAATATTTAAAAAAAATATTTGTTTGAGAATTTTTATAAAAATCGTCCTGGCGGAACCTCTAGGGTAATTTTCCAATTGTTGCACAGCTAAAAATTCTCCTATTGTTGCACATTCCATGTTATTCTTATGAGGTGTGCAATAATTGGCGAATTTTTAGCCGTGCAACAAAATTACCCTAAATGATATTTTAGAAATCGAAATGTTTTACAAAAATACTTCAAATATCTTTCATTTAAGGATTGAGCAACTTGGCTATTCGATCATTGTTTTTTTTTGGACAGTCTGTTGTTGACCTTCTAGGAGCTATTCACGGAATCTCTTCCGCCGGATTTTCTGATAAATGAAGGATGTCTTTTAATGAATGGAGAATTAATCGACAGATCCAAATGCTTCTCAATGCTGGCTGTACAACTCCTAGAGGAATTTGAAAAACTAGTTTGGATGTATTCCTATTTTTCGAGAAGATGTGTCCACTACTCTTCAGTTTCCACCAAAAAATATTCACGAGCTTGCAAGTATTATTTAGAAATTTGGTTAGCAATTAAGTTCGAAATACGTTTTGAATGTTTCCTGAAATATCCAATAAACAGCCTAACAATTTATGTTCGAAACTTCAATGTTTTGTTTTCGGTGATTGTTGATTTTTCTACAAATTCAGCTTGAAATTTTTTCCTCTCATTCCACCAAAAATCCGTTATTAATACCTCCACAAATTTCAAAATTTTTTGAGAATAATTTCTCCCAGGAATTGCCTTAGCATTTTAAGAAAACTCCCTTAATCTCAGCTTTTTTTGTAGTAAAATCATCATAATTTCTCCAAAATAGGAGTTTTTCACAGCAGTTTGGTATAAGCTGAATCTCTTGAGAAACTCTAGCAGAAATTACTCTGAATTGTGCATTTTTTAACAGAAGCAACTTTAGAAGCCAGTCCTTGTTCCTAGTAGTAATTTTGTTCATTTTTAAAGAATCTTTAATTCGTCCTTTTAACTTATATTTATCATAATTATGGAAATTTTGCCGAACATGTCAAAAGTAATTTCCAGCTCAGGATATTGAGTAAATGAAAAAAATCAGCATTTTTTTATCGGACTTGAAAAATAAATTGAAAAATCTTAAAGTGCTTAAACAGTTTTACTGATTCTACGTTCCACCGGGGGAATGTCCACAGCAGTTTCTAACTAAAGGATTACACCTCTGACTACACAATTTGAAACTTGCACTTGTAATCCCTTCAGAAAATCAGTCAGGGATACCTCTCGGGATTCTTTCTGAATTACTTCTGGGACTTGTGATTAGATCAGGATTTTCTTCCAAAATTTCTTCAGGAATTCTTCTTGGGATTGCTTCTGGAATTTTACCAGGAAGTTTTTCGTGAATTTTATTTTCATTATTCTCCAGGCTTTTAATCTGGGATTCCTTCAGTAATTCTTTCTAGGATTTCTTGTAGAACACCACCACAAATTCTTTTGGTGATTCTACCCAGGATGGTTTCGGATATTCCACCTGTGTTTGATACAGGAATTACTTCTGGGATTTCTTCCGGAATAAGTCCTAGCATTTCTTACGGAATTCATCCTAGGATGTTTTCGGGAATGCAATCTGGGATTCTTTCCGGAATTCTACCTGGGATTTTTTTTCCATAATTCTACTTATGATCCTTCTAGGAATTTCTCCAGGAATTCTTCGCGGGATTCCTTTTGAAATTCCCTACTCCTTCCTTCAAAAATGTCTCCTGAGGTTGCTTCGGGATTTCTTCAATAATTCCTCCAGAGAAAGCAATTCATCCTGGGATTCCATCAGTGATTCGTTAATCAATACCTTATTCAGGAATTTGTTCAGGAATATCTTTCAGGAATTCCTCCTAATTTTCCTTCGGAAATGCAACCATTTTACCTTGGATTTCTTCGAAAATTCCACCTGAGATTCCTTATTATTTTCTCCGCTTTTTCTCAATTTAATCCATATGAGCGATGTTATCAAATACTTATTGACTAGAAAAGCACGGTTTACGGAATTCTATGCTGTAAAGTGTACTTCTTTAGATCTTCATTGAAATGTTTCACAGAATGAAAACTATAATAATCATTGCACTGTAGCATTGTACCTGTGATGAATTGGTGCATCATTGCATTGGTGCGGCGTTGCATTGGTACATCGTTGAATTGGTGCATTGGTGCGTCATTGCATTAGAGCAACATTGCATTGATGCATCGTTGCTTTGTTGCGTCGTTACATTGGTGCATCGCTGCATTGGTCGTACATCAATGCATCATAAGATTTGTAAAGCAATGTTTTGCTAAATCAATTCAGCAGTTTCTGGAATTTTCTTTTCATTCTATGGATCAGAACCCTACAACAGTCATTTACAGTCAAAAGGTAGATACTTGGAAGTATACCTTCTGGCGCTGCTCAATGAGATGTCCAATGCTGTGAAATATTTCGTATATGCATTAATGTAATAGCTTTCATAGATTCTTCTAGAAGTATCTGTAACTATAATTGATATATATGTATATATAAGTTCCCAGAATTTGATGTCCTTCCCTCATGCTTTGAAATGTTTCATAGAAATGTTTTACAGTATGAAAGCTATGGTAATCATTGCACTGTAGCATTGTACTTATGTTAATGCATTGTTGCGTTGTTGCATTTCTGCATTTGTTGTACATCAATGCATCGTAAGATTTGTAAAGCATTGTTGTGCTTAATCATTTCAGCAGTTTCTTTAGAAGTTTTCTAGAATTTTCTTTTAGTTCTATGAATCAGAACCCTACAATATTTATTTACAGTCAAAATGTGGATTCTTGGAAGTATACCCATACATTGGGCGCTTCTCAAAGAGGTGCCCAATACTGTGTGAAATGTTTCATATATGCATTAATGTAATAGCATTCTTGAAATCTTAAATCAAGTTTCCTTTTGGAAGATTTTGTAAATAAAAATCATAGATATAAAACTCCAGAGATGTAAGTCTGTCCTTCCGTCACGCTTTGAAATGTTTCATTGAAATGTTTCACAAAGTATGACATTTATACAATTGTCATCTTTGCATTGCACAATGGGTCCAGAGCCGTGTTTACGAAGACAAAAATGTTTGTGTCTAAACCATAAGTTTTAGATACATGGTGTCTTTGGGAAACTTTCTTCTTATTTTTCGACCTTTTTTTTCATTATTGTGAAATTAGGGTGGTCCCTCTAGTTTCGCGGATCCAAACATCTGCTTTTTAATAGTTTTATGTACGTTCACAAAATGTTCTACAAAGTTGTAAAAGAACTTATTTGGAGCAAGTTTGCCGAGGAAACCATTATTCTATCTCTTATGCAGGGTGTCTACTACCTGGAAAAACCTGGAAAACCGGGAATCCTCAGGGAATTTTATTCAACAGGGAAAAACCTGGAATACTCAGGGAATATCTCTAGTACTCAGGGAAATTTTACTCCGATATAAAAAAAACATCAGGTCGTATGAATAGAAATCTGGTAGTAAAAATCCATATAGAAATTTCACTACAAGGATTTTTTCCAGAAATTCCGTCAGGGTTTCTTTCTGAAACATCTTTAGAAATACCTCCTGGAATGTCTCCCAGGATTTCTAATAAAATTCCTTCCGCATTTATTCCTTTTTGATTGTTTTCAGGAAAGGTATACGTCCAGATTCCTTCCAGGGATTTCTGAATTCCAATCGATTTCTCCTGGAGTTTTTCACGGGGATGCTATTTCTTCCCGGAGTCCCTCCAGTGTTTTGCTCAAAGAAATCTTCGTAGGATTTTTACTAGAATTTATCCCGAATACTCCATAAGAATTTCTGTCGGGATAAATCGTGGCATTTCTTTCGGCATTCCTCATGGAAATTTTACGCGATTCTTTCCGGTGTTCCTCTTGGGACTTCCCCAGAAGATCTTCCCAGAATTTCTTTCTGAGTTGCTGAAGGAGTTATTCCTGAGATTTCTACTAAGGTTCCTCCAACGGTTTCTGAAGGAATTTTAACGAAAATACTGCAAGAGTTTCTCAAGAGATTTCTTTCATTTTTTTCCTGTGATATCTTCAAACAATTGCTTTGGGCTTTCTTCAAGATGTTCTTCCTGGTCTCCTACAGGAATTTCTTAAAAGTTTTCGCGAGGTTTTTTTAGTTTTAAATGAAATTTCTCTCGGAGTATCTTCTGGAACTTCTCTCAGAAGATTCCTACCGATGTTGGTCATGAGATGTCTCTCAGATTTTTTCTTAATTTACCCTGGACTTACTCCTAAGATTTTTTCTACAGAGTGCCTTTTGGAATTTCTACAGGAGTTATTGCTGATATTTGTCATTGAATTCTTCTCTTGCATTCCTTCAGAGCAAAGCTGTTCCTTCTAGTTGTACCGGATTTCTTGCAGTGATCTACCTGAGATTTTTTTACAGATATTCTCTGCATTATTCCAAAATTTTTTCCCGGAATCTTACCAGAAATTGTCCCGAGATTGCAAGTTATTGCAAGGATTCTTCTACGGGTTTTTCTCAGAATGTCTCCTGAGATAACTTACGAAATACCTTATAGGAAACTCCTGTAGAAATATTCGAGAGAATTCAAATAAAATCTTGCTAGAAACTCCGCAAAGTGTTATTGAAGAAATCTCGACAGAAATTTCAGGAAAAACCTGAGAAAAACCTGGATCCTCAGGATGAATCCAGCGAGAATCTTTGGAAGTATATCGGAAAACCTTTGCAAGAAATATCGGGACGTACTCAAACAGATATCTCGTGAAAGAATCCTGCGGAAATCCAGGAAGAAACTTTGGAAGAAATTCCAGGAATTACGCTCAGAAATCTTGAAAGAATTTTTGCAGAGTAGGGGTATTTACGTATTTTCGTCAGTTTTGTTCTCTTCATCATGGGGGATTTTTGGAACCTGTTGAGCTCAGAGTTGGCATCATATCCTTCCCAACCAAGCTGAATATGATCAAGTTTCAGGCAATTTGGCCTACATAAATCCCTCATGACGAAGAGAACAAACCTGCTGATGATACCCTAAGTGACCCTTTAAAATTTTTAGAAAATTTGGATTATTTTTTATAAACTTTCAAAATTTCATCTGTTAAAACCTGGAAAACTCAGGGAATTTTATTTTGAGTTATGAGTAGACACCCTGTTATGGTTCCTAACTTATGATTTTTTAAAAGATTCATGTTAGGGTGATCCATGAATTTCAGTTTTCCTGAAATAACTTTTAATTATAATATAATTTTATGTGTTGATTTTTTCGCAATACTTTGTTCTGAGCTCTTTTATAGCAGCCAAAAACTCACAATTTTTTCGAAGACGCCAAGTTTGTATTTCATCGATTTTCAAAGTTACAACTGCTTTTCCATGAAAAAAAAAAAATCGTATTTTCAAAATTCAATAAAAAGCTTTAAACAAAAAAGGTACCTACAGTTTTTTCACCATAAATAGAACAGAGTACGATCTTTCCAATGCAATCGGAAGATTGAAAATCCATTTGCTCCTTTTTGAGATATGACATTTTGAAAAAAAGTGATTTTTCGAAGAAAAATGCCAATATCTTCTTAACTATGAGAGTTAGAACTTTGAGCTCTTTGGAAAAAATATGCGTCGTTGATAGTTCTAAAAGTGCTCGGAACAAAGTATTTACGAGAAACGAACGAATTAAAAGTTATTTCAGGAAAACTGAAATTCATGGATCACCCTAACATGAATCTGTTAAAAAATTATAAGTTAGGAACCATAAGAGATAGACTAATGGTTTCTTCGGCAAACTTGCTCCAAATAAGTTCTTTTACAACTTTGTAGAACATTTTGTGAACGTACATAAAACTATTAAAAAGCAGATGTTTGGATCCGCGAAACTAGAGGGACCACCCTAATTTCACAATAATGAGAAAAAAGGTCGAAAAATAAGAAGAAAGTTTCCCAAAGACACCATGTATCTAAAACTTATGGTTTAGGCACAAACATTTTTGTCTTCGTAAATACCGCTCTGGACCCATTGTGCATTGTTTAGTCGTGCATTATTAGTGCATCGCTGCATTGGTGTATCATTGTATTGTTGCATTGCTGCATTTATACTGTAGAAAGTTCTCGAAGTTTCTGTCATTCCATGAATTAGAACCCTACAACAGTCGCATACGAACCAAGGTTGGATACATAATAGTATACCTTCTGGCGCTTTCCAAGGAGGTGCACCATGCTCAGTGAAATATTCCACAAATGTATTCATGTATTAGCTTTTATGGAAGCTTCTTTAAATTTTCCTTCCAGATGATACTAAGAGTTTCTTGATTGTATAAATAAAACAATTAAAATTAGAAATTTTATCTGCAAAGTATCGAATACACACACACACTTTTTTGAACGTGGGTAGCCACGTTGGGGCCCATATAGCCGAGGCGGTAAACGCACGGGTATCCAGCATGACCATGCTGAGGGTGACGGGTTCGATTCCCGGCCGGTCCAGGATCTTTTCGTAAAGGAAATTTCCTTGACTTCCTTGGGCATAAAGTATCTTCGTGCCTGCCACACGATATACACATGCAAAATGGTCATTGGCAGAGGAAGCTCTCAGTTAATAACTGTGGAAGTACTCATAGAACACTAAGCTGAGAAGCAGGCTTTGTCCCAGGAGGACATTACGCCAAGAAGAGAGAGAGAGAGCCACGTTGGGTCTGCTAGTTATGTATAATACGCCAAACATTATGGAATTCTTTCTCCCGTGAGAAGCGTAACCTCAGATTTTAAATGGGAATAAGTAACTTGTTACCAAACTTAATTTTGGAGCAATCCATTTGGTTGAAAATAGTAAATTTCAGTTCCTGGAAGCGTGCGTTACGGTTAATAAAAGCCTATCAAATACTGACACATCAGGGACTTCAGGGCCTTCTCACGATAATGTGTTGCAATAAATTTCCATCAAATTTCCGATCCATATCTCACGGGTACACATTAGAATGTTTGTTCACCCTCCAAACCATTAAGAAATGCCCTCTCAACCACAACTCTGTCGCGATCCGGTTCGCTCCGGCCTCTATTTAGTGTCTAGTCTCTAGTAGTCCATCCATTCTACGACCTTGAACTGCTGCAGCGCCGCGCGAGCCGCTAGATAAACTATTCAAATTCGTAGAGGAACGAAAAATCTGCATCTAAAGTCCAACTAGGTACGAGAGGTAGGTGACAAGCCGGCGGCGGCGGTGCAGTACTCTTATGAATGCACCAGTCTCCACGACGAAGTCGTCGTCGTCAGTCGGTCACCAATTGAATGACATGACAGACAGCAGCGCAGCCATGCAGTTGGTGGTGGCATAACGATCGACGGCAGCGATCAAATTACCTTAAATATCTGCCACGCTGATCATCCACTAGCTGCTAGGGTCTTACTTGCTGTGCACAGCGCCAGAAGCAGCAGCAGCAGCAGCAGCAGCAGCCGAAAAGTCGTTAACCCTTCACTCTGCGCCGGGGCTGTGATATTACCTTAGATGTAACTGAGTACCGCTGCTAGCGCTGCACCGAGCCGGTTGCTGGTACCTAGGTGACACAAGAAGGTCCCAAAAGGTGCAGGGAGAAGTGCAAAGATTTAGTCGAGATCTTCTGGCCTGTTTTTCGTACGAACGACGAGAGACGATCGCATGTAAAGCAGTCATCAGCGTCGCGTATCGATCGCGTGTATGCTGCATACGAACGTACCTGTTTAGCCCTAGGTTTTACTAACTAGATTGGGGGTTTCAGCGAGGCTGCTTTTTGCATCAGATGGATCGATCGATCGAGCGGTCAGAGCTGGAAGATTGCATAATTGTCATGGAAGAATTTTTGTTTTGCTTTGTTCGTGTGAATTCCGTCTTTCGGGCGTCTTTAAGCAACTCGCTTTTATTTGCTGGGTATTGCTAAAGCTGCAATAAGTATTTTTTATTAATCCATTCTAATTTCTCAATTCATGTATGTTCTTACAGCTTAGTGTCCGACTACAATTCAATTCACACTTAGAACTAGGGTAAATAATTATACTTTACGGAATCTACAAAAATATAACAAAAATGTAATAAAAATTTATGGAAGAAAAATTCACAAAATACTTGATATCGTTGAAATAAACTTCTGTCTTCTACAATTTTCAACAACTGCTTCTCATTCTCTCTGACAGTTTACGAATGACAGGTCAGCAATGACACTGACAAACGTCACCATACCTACGTGGGGCTTACATCGCTCCAGAGTCGAGGGGTCCGCAACATTCTCCCCCACGTGTCGCTAGAACTTCCGGTTCGGCGTCACTTCTGGCAGAAATCTCTAGTAGGGCTAATTTGATTACTGGTCGATCCCGCATCACCGATCCGTCTGAAGTTCGTACATCTGCACGCCGTGGTACGCCGTCTCTTCCCGGATATGTCCTTACCACACGACCCCTGAGCCACCGATTTCTCACCCCCTCATCCGCAATTACCACCAAGTCACCCTCTCTGATATGACGAACGTCGTGGAACCATTTAGTTCGCCGAGTTATAGTCGGCAAGTACTCCTTCAACCAGCGCCGCCAGAAGTTGTCCAAAGTGTGTTGAATTTTATTCCAACTTCCCTTTAACGCCATGCCCACGTCCACCGGTGTCTTTTCCGCTTGCTTCACACCACTCGAGTTCAGCAACAGGAAATGGTTCGGCGTTAGTGACTCATGATCGTCGCTCTCGATTGGTACGAACGTTAATGGTCGCGAGTTGATCATGTGCTCGGCTTCTGCAAGGAATGTTGCCAAGGATTCTTCGTCGAGTTTCCGTTCGAAAGGTAGTACACCCAGAGCCACTTTAACTGACCGAACCATTCTTTCCCAACACCCCCCCATGTGCGGAGCAGCCGGTGGGTTGAATGTCCACTGCGTTTGCTGATCTGTGAAGGTACTGCTGAGTTCTACGTTGATACGTTTAATCTCCTTGGTTAACTCACGACTAGCCCCGATGAAGTTGGTCCCTCGGTCCGAATAAATTTCAACGGGGGCCCCTCTGCGCGCGATGAACCTCCGTATCGCCTTCTTGCACGAGTCCGTCGACAAACTACTCACCACCTCCAAGTGAATCGCTCGTGTGACCAAGCAAGTAAATAGAGCGACCCACCTTTTCGCCGCAGAACGCCCAACTTTGACATAATATGGTCCGAAATAATCGATTCCGGAATAGGTGAAGGTCCGCTTGAACGGTGTGAGCCTCGCTTGTGGTAATGGTCCCATTTTCGGTGGCACAGGAAAGGTTTTGTATACTTGACACCACGTACACCGCTTCTTCGTCGCACGAACCTGACTCCTCACGCTTGGAACATGGAATCTCTGGCGAACCTCGTTGACCACGGTTTCGTTGTTAGCATGACGAAACTTGCGGTGATACCAATCCAGAAGAAGTGTTGTAATGGTATGATCTTTCGCTAAAATGATTGGATACTTCGCGTCGTGGGTTACGTAGTCACTGTGAGCTGTGCGTCCATCTATACGAATAATTCCGTCCTCGTCCATCATCGGCGACAGTTTTGCAAGAAGGCTGCGTTTCTCCAGCCTTTCCAGGCGCTGCTTGTTGGCTCGAGTGTTGTACCTCAACGTAGCTACTTCATCCGGATACGCGTCAGACTGCACTAACTTCCATAGTGTAAGCTCTGCTCGCTGCAACTCGTGCTTCGTTAGTCCTCCTTCCGTTCCAGGCTCCTTTCTGTAGCGCTGCTTCAAATTTTCCACAAAACGATGTACGTAAGCGACGCACCGCAGCAGTCGCTCCCATTTGGAGAATTTGAATGAAAATGTACGCTGGCCGGAGCTCTTCATCGGTGATTTTGACCTCGGATCGGCAATCCTTGGGCCATTCACCTTGAACGTCATACAAGAACTGTGGTCCAACTAAAATTCTGCTGCCGGGTTCGAACGATGGACCTCTTCCCCACTTCGTGGCCTCATCAGCGACGTCGAGCTTAGTTGGAACCCACCGCCATTCCTCAACAGATGTCAAGCTTAAAATTTCGCTGACGCGAAACGCCACAAATTGACGATACCGACGTGGATCGGTCTGGATCCATGAGAGAACAGTTCCGGCATCACTATGAAAAAACGTATGCTGAATATCCAGAGAATGATTTTCAATGATTGTCCTCTTCAAGCGAGCTCCTATCACCGCTGCCATTAGCTCTAGTCGCGGGATTGATAGCGGCTTAAGTGGTGCTACCTTAGTTTTCGACGCAACCAAGCAGCAGCGAACTCTCCCTCTGTCGACAATACGGAAATATGCACAGGCAGCAAAGGCCTGTTCACTAGCATCTACGAATATGTGTAACTGCAGCGAGCGATAGCTATCCGGATCATACCCTGGGAAATAACAGCGGGGAATCCTTATTTCACTCATCTTCAAAAGAGTTTCTAACCACAACTTCCATCTATTGAATATGTCTTGAGGAACTCTCTGATCCCAGTCAACGCCTGCTCTCCAAACGTCTTGGATAAGAACCTTTCCGTGGATCACGAATGCCGCAACAAGTCCTAGGGGATCGTAGACACTCATCACCACTCGTAGCATTTCTCGCTTTGATGGCACCAATACACCTTCAATCAGGATGCGGATATCTTGACGAAAGCTTAGTGCAAACATGAAAACATCTTCCTCCGGCAGCCAGACAATTCCAAGTAGACGTTCAGCTTGACCTTCTCCCGTGAAACTTTTGACCGTTGTTGGATTCGTTTCACCTATTCGCTCCAGTACGCTGTGATTGTTCGAGATCCAGTTTCGAATAGTGAAACCGCCGGCGGCGTGAACGTGTGCCACTTCCAGTGCTAACTCCGTTGCTTCTTTGGCGGTATCCAGGCTGTCCAAGTAGTCATCGACGTAATGTTTCTTTTGGATCGCTTCGGCAGCTCTGGGATACTCGGCTTTGTGTTCTTCGGCATTCTTATTTTTTACAAACTGCGACTGCGCTGGAGAACATGTAGCGCCGAAGATTGCGACGTCCATTACCATAGTATCCATTGGCAAATCCGGCGAGTCTCTCCACTTGTACAGTTGAGCACAGCGATCGTTTTCCTGAATCAATACTTGGTGGAACATCTCCATAATGTCCGCGCATATAGCTACTTCTCGCTCACGGAACCCGAACATTACTCTCAATAACGGAGCGAGAAGATCTGGACCACTCAATAACTCCGTATTTAGCGAAACACCTTTGACCTTAGCTGCGGCGTCCCAGATGAGCCTCACTTTTCCAGGTTTGTTAGGGTTCAGTACTACTCCTAGTGGCAAGAACCAGGAACGTCGACGCTCGAAGTTGTCCAATTCTTCGGTGGTTGCTTTATGCGTATAGCCTTTCTCCTGCATCTCCGCTATCTGTCGACGAACGGTATTGTACAACTCCGGGTCCTTGCAAAGCCGTTTCTCGAGGCACATAAGCCGCTTTTTAGCCATCGGTTCGCTGTCCGGAAACTGAATAAAGTCGTTCTTCCAGAGCAAACCCGTTTGAAACCTTCCGCTTGCGATGCGCTTTGTCGTTTCCTCCAGAATCTGCCGAGCCCGTTGATTTTCCGCCGTTTCTGCCTCCGGCACCACCGAGATTCCCAGACTCTCCAGTGCAAAAAACTCTTGGACATAGGAGTGCAATTCTTCATTAGAGGGTCGTACATCAATGTGCATTTGACGGTGCGGAAGTTGATCGACTCCCCCACGTACGCTTCCATACACAGCCCAGCCAATGCGTGTCTTGGTTGCTATTGGTTCACCGATCCGACCTTCACGCAGCTTCAGTGTAGCCAACAAGTGGATATTGTTCAATCCGATCATCAACCCAGGGACAGCTGCTGTAAAACTTTTCACCGGTAATCCCTTGAGATAGGCGAAACGCTGTTCCATTTCTTGAAAGTCTACTGTTTGTTTCGGCAGGCCCAGATTTTCAACAATGTACACCTCTGATGCTTTGAACCGTTTATCACTGCCGACTGCTGAAAGTTCTACTGCAACTTGCTGGGCGCTTAGTTTCTTCTGAATTCCTCCAGTCCAGTGGATGCAAAGGGTTTCAGAATTTCCTTCCAGTCCAAGCGCTTCTGCAGTCGATTGATCTACCATAGTAACGGACGAACCATCATCCAGAAAGGCGAAAGTGTTAACTTGTCCTTTTCTTCCGTAGAGTGTTACGGGTAGCACGCGGAATAATGTTGACGACGTCGGCTTACGATGGACAGTAACAATAGCATTCTTCTCCTCTTTAGGCAATTCGGAATGGAGCAATCGATGGTGGCGTCTCTGGCAGCCATTTACTCCACAGACTTCTCCCCTACACGGCCAGCGGCTGTGTGCTGTCAAACACCGGCTGCAGAGCTGCTTCTCCTTCACTTCCTTCCAGCGGTCATCCAGGCAAAGTTTTTTGAATGTTGAACAGTTCGCCACCTGGTGACCTCCTCCGCCACAAGACAAACATGTCGCTGCTGGTTCGGCTTTCTTCGCTGCGATGTGTAACTGTTGCTGTCTATCCATTGGTACTCCTAGATCGTCATCTTCTTGGTTGAATTCTGCATGGGCATTAACGAACACTCTATCCTTGCCCCTTGGTCGATCCTCCTTGCTAGTCTTCGGTTGGCTTATCAGAGGCGTGGCAACGCTACTTGTGGCGGCGGCCACCTTCTCCATATAGTTTCCAAAACTGCTGAGATCCACGACAGGTAGACATTGTTGATAAAGTGCCCAGTTAAACTTCACAGTAGGTGGCAGTTTCTCCACCAGCTCCTGCAACAGTATGGGGTTGGACAGATGGTTCTCTAGTCCAACCGCTTTGAGATGACCGCACAAGTTCTGCACCATCAACCCAAAGGTGACCCACGTATCCAATCGATCTGGTTTTGGAGCAGGAGTATTACGCACCTTGGAGACCATGTTGTTCACTATTTGTTCCGGTCGGCCATACAAGGTTTGCAATGTCGATATGATCTGCGGAACGGACGTTGGATGTAAGAGAAGGCTGCTAACTGCATCTTTCGCCATACCCTTGAGACACCGCTGAAGCCTCAGTAGGTTTTCAGAGTCCGTATACCCACACGCGCTCGTTGAATGCATATAACTGCTAATAAACATTGGCCACTCGATAGGATCCCCCGTGAACGACGGAAGTTCCTTGGAAATTACCTGTCTCGCTGCCACTTGTTGCGGTGTTGGGCCATGCTGAAACTGCAGTGGACCGTAGTTCGCGACAGATGGGCATTCCTGAACGATAGGCTGACGACGCTCATGTGGAGGCATGGCATGGGGGGGGAACATGGGAAAACTCAGAGGTGGTTCATGCTGAGGAGAGGTGGCAGAAGGGGTAAATACTGGCACTGATTGATTAATCGGTATGGAGTACAAAGATCGACCACCCATCGGAGTGATCATCGAACGCTCGTCCAGCTCATTTTGTCGGTGAGGGGTGTATGAGGGGGTGGTATTTATTGATTCCAAAGGCATGGAAGAGAAATGTGGTACACTTACCAAGGGAGTAGATTGGCCCGTGATGGTTTGACCTTTGCCTACTTGCATACAATCTGGCAACCGCGGCCGCTCTCTCGGTGCTCGGGTGGTCTCATGTACTGGTTCCGCTGTAGCTACGTCGTTTGGATTATGGTCTTCCGCACCAGACTGGTGCTTCTGCCGCGACGAAATCTGAATTTCCAGGAACGCTCTCTCTATTCCCCGCAAACGTTGCAACTCTGCATCCTGTTCCTTAAGGCCTTCTTGACTTCGCTTCCTGATCTCTGCTTCTTCTCTTTCATGAAGCTGCAGTTGACGGAAAAGCTCGGCTTCGCGTCGACGCTGCAGCTCGAACTGTTCCTCTTGGCTATGCTTCAGCTGATTGACTTTTTTTATAAGATCCAGCTCACGTTTGCGCCGAATCTCAATTTCCATCTCGTGCTGTTGTTGCCTCTCGTTGTGTTCTTTCCGGAGGTTCTCGGTCTCTCTACGCCACTTTTCGTACAGAGGCATCGGGTTCTTGGGGCGCGCACCTTTCTCGGGAATCTTGGTTGGGGAGTATTCAAGAAGATCTACTAATGGCTGAACATCCACCAGCGGTACGTTGCCCATCATGCCGCCAGATTCCACGGGACGTTCAATACCATCGATGGTTATGCTACCGAACGTTATCTCCATTTCACTATCAGCCACACCACTTATGCTGGACACTGGGCGACTGTTACCGCCCTTTGGATTTCCACCGAGCGCACTAGACCCCGTCTTCAAAGGTGTGGAAGTGATCTGGACCTTGTTATGGGTATCCGAAGTCCTAGCGTTTGTGTGACTGCTCTCAACACATGCACCAGGTTCACGAACGGCACTGATGGCTCCCACGTCACTATTTTGTTCGAGGACCCATTCCTTTACTCGGCTAGTTTGGTTGGTCCTATCACTTCGCAAGCTCGACATATCAGCTTCGTCCTGCTGCTCCAGAAGCTCATATTTTCGAGCGATGTACTCTTTCTCGCGCTCCAGCTTTTCCAATGTCGCTTGTTGGATCCTTTCCTGCAAGGCACGTTCTTCCTCAAGGCGTTGTATCTCACGAGCCAGTCGTGCTCTACGTGAACTGGACGAACTTGTCCGGGCAGATACTGAGGTTGGAGGAGGCATGAGTATGCGAGGTTCACATAACGCACAAGTGAACGATTTCGAGTGCACTGTTTTATGAGTCACTCCGGCACAGGAAAAGTGGTACCACTTCGCACAAACTCCACACTGTACCATAAACCACTCGGCCTTGTTAGGACGATCGCAAGCACCACAATCACGCTCATCCGCACGCTCGTCGTCGATTACGGATGCTTCGAAATTGGCCTCCGATGACTTCGCGGATGCATTCTCACGCTGTTCGTTGTCATGGAGGTTAGGTGTATCTGCTGCTACACCTCGAGCCCGCGATCGCGTCTGCCTTACGACCGATGTCCGATTCATGGTATCGCGATGAGTCCGTAAGCTCTTTAGTTTCTGTTCGTGTGAATTCCGTCTTTCGGGCGTCTTTAAGCAACTCGCTTTTATTTGCTGGGTATTGCTAAAGCTGCAATAAGTATTTTTTATTAATCCATTCTAATTTCTCAATTCATGTATGTTCTTACAGCTTAGTGTCCGACTACAATTCAATTCACACTTAGAACTAGGGTAAATAATTATACTTTACGGAATCTACAAAAATATAACAAAAATGTAATAAAAATTTATGGAAGAAAAATTCACAAAATACTTGATATCGTTGAAATAAACTTCTGTCTTCTACAATTTTCAACAACTGCTTCTCATTCTCTCTGACAGTTTACGAATGACAGGTCAGCAATGACACTGACAAACGTCACCATACCTACGTGGGGCTTACATCGCTCCAGAGTCGAGGGGTCCGCAACATGCTTCTTTTGAGATGCAAAGTGCCTCTAGGGCACGGGTTCCCAACCGGTGGTCCGCGGCCCCCAGGGGGGCCGTGAAGCCAGTGTAGGGGGGCCGCGATGTTACCACAAAAATTTGTTAATTGTTTTATTCTGTTTTGTGCTAATTATACATTTTTAATTTTGTATACCGCCACCCTCAAAAGCCACAATTTGAGGAACAAATTTTCAGTATAAAACGCCTTCAGAAGAAAAAATTTTCGGCTGCGCCGCTATTTTTCAGCTACGACCCAAATTGAATGTACATGACATCATTGTTTAAGAAATGTGAGTGTCAAATGAAAAAAACATATAATTGATTGTCGAAAATCCCTTCTAGATTAAATGTGACGTAATGAGTCACTGTACCCAAAAAACTCGGTTTCGTTCATATTTTATTTTCTAAAAATTTTCATTGGGCCGCAGATGTTTTGAAAATTCTTAAAGGGGGTTGCCACCTCAAAAAGGTTGGGAACCCCTGCTCTAGGGTTCCTCCAGCCACATAGTGCAGTTGCGATCGCACCACACATCATGATCGCTTTCGTTGTGAGATGCTGTGTGTTATTTTTGATCAATGCTACGCAGGAGTTCAATCACTACCCGACTAAAATTATATCAAGTTTGTATCATATTGTGTTACGATGTTTAAATAATTTTTAAAAACTTATCTGTATATATATAAAAATGAGTTTAAGTTTCTTTGTGGCAACAAAACTCAAGAACGGGTGGACCGATCAGCATGAGTCTTGCATGGTTCGATTCGTATTCGTGGGGGCTGTGTTTATATGTTCAAAAAGTTACGAAAATCATTAAAAAAAGTAAGAAAATTGTGAAAATACGGATTTTTTATGAGCCGGGAACAAATTCAGCGTGATCAAAAGTAAATCAATCTAGAGTGCGTTGCTGCGATGACCTCAACAGCTGTCAAACCACCACAGCTTGGCAAGACAAAGTTTGCCGGGACAGCTAGTTATGTTATAAATTAAAATAACAAAATAATACAAACGTAATCAAGAAAATAACCAATTGTGTTATAACCAGATCAAAATTATAACAAAACGTGATAAGATCTTAGCTTGAATATTACCAGTTTAAATCATATTTTTTTAACTTTGTAAGAATACTCTCTGAATGCCAAACAACACTTATATCATAATATGTTATAATTGTGTTATGATATTTTAATAACATCTAAGACTTCTAACAATATTACAGGTATACCTCGATTTAGTGGACATTTCAACGAAACGAAGCAAAATGTTATATTTTATTGCAATTTAAATCGGGTACCAAAACATATGAAAACTGCATGAAAACTGAGTTTTCGACAAAAGGCTCGGAGTTTTTAGCATGGATTCCATAAAATAATCTTTAATAATGTTTTCATGCCATCAATGCCCATTAGCACAGAATTTTGAAGGTTTTACATCACACTCAATTGAGAAACTACTCGTGTTGTTCCAAGATTATCTTCAGAAATCACTGAAGAAGTTTTTAGAGACTCTCCTAGGAATTCCTACAAGAATTCATAAAAAGATTCCTCCAGGGAAAACGATTACTCCAGCGATTCCTCCAGGAATTCTTCAAAGGGTTCCTCCAGGGATTTATCCAGGAATTCTTCCGGGGTTTCTCCAGCGATGCCTACAGCAATCCAGCAAGATTCCTTCAGGGATTCCTCCAAGAGTTCCGGTAGAGATTGATCCATGAATTTCTCCAGGAATTCTTCCAGAGACTCCTTCCGGGAAATTCTTGGGATTCCTCCAGGAGCTGTTCCAGTGATTCATTCAGGAGTTTCTCTGGAGATTTATCCAGAAATTCCTGCAGGGATTCCGCCACGAATACCTCTAGGGACTCTTCCAGGAATTTCTCCAGATATTCCTTCAAAAATTCCTCCAAGGATTCCCCAAGGACTCTTCCAGGGATTCTTCCAGAGATTTCTCCAGGAATTCCCCCAGGGATTCCTCCAAGAATTTCTCCAGGAGTTCCTCCAGGAATTCCTCCAGGAGTTCCTCCAGGAATTCCTCCAGGAGTTCCTCCAGGAATTCCTCCAGGAGTTCCTCCAGGAATTCCTCCAGGAGTTCCTCCAGGAATTCCTCCAGGAGTTCCTCCAGGAATTCCTCCAGGAGTTCCTCCAGGAATTCCTCCAGGAGTTCCTCCAGGAATTCCTCCAGGAATTCCTCCAGGAGTTTCTCCAGGAATTCCCCCAGGAGTTCCTCCAGGAATTCCCCCAGGGATTCCTCCAGGAGTCCCTCCAGGAATTCCTCCAGGAGTTCCTCCAGGAATTCCTCCAGGAGTTCCTCCAGGAATTCCTCCAGGAGTTCCTCCAGGAATTCCTCCAGGAGTTCCTCCAGGAATTCCTCCAGGAGTTCCTCCAGGAATTCCTCCAGGAGTTCCTCCAGGAATTCCTCCAGGAGTTCCTCCAGGAATTCCTCCAGGAGTTCCTCCAGGAATTCCTCCAGGAGTTCCTCCAGGAATTCCTCCAGGAGTTCCTCCAGGAATTCCTCCAGGAGTTCCTCCAGGAATTCCTCCAGGAGTTCCTCCAGGAATTCCTCCAGGAGTTCCTCCAGGAGTTCCTCCAGGAATTCCTCCAGGAGTTCCTCCAGGAATTCCTCCAGGAGTTCCTCCAGGAATTCCTCCAGGAGTTCCTCCAGGAGTTCCTCCAGGAATTCCTCCAGGAGTTCCTCCAGGAGTTCCTCCAGGAATTCCTCCAGGAGTTCCTCCAGGAGTTCCTCCAGGAGTTCCTCCAGGAGTTCCTCCAGGAGTTCCTCCAGGAGTTCCTCCAGGAGTTCCTCCAGGAGTTCCTCCAGGAGTTCCTCCAGGAGTTCCTCCAGGAGTTCCTCCAGGAGTTCCTCCAGGAGTTCCTCCAGGAGTTCCTCCAGGAGTTCCTCCAGGAGTTCCTCCAGGAGTTCCTCCAGGAGTTCCTCCAGGAGTTCCTCCAGGAGTTCCTCCAGGAGTTCCTCCAGGAGTTCCTCCAGGAGTTCCTCCAGGAGTTCCTCCAGGAGTTCCTCCAGGAGTTCCTCCAGGAGTTCCTCCAGGAGTTCCTCCAGGAGTTCCTCCAGGAGTTCCTCCAGGAGTTCCTCCAGGAATTCCGTTAGGAATTTCCCCATGTATTCCTCCAGTTATCCCCCCAGGGGTTCTTCTAGGAACTCTCTGAGAGATTTTCAGGGATTCCTCCAGAAATTCCCCGTGGGGATGGTATGGTTGATTCAAAAATCAATATTTTGAGCAATGGAAATACATATTAACGTTATTTGCATAAATGTCTCACCTGGTGGTTAAGGCTATGGATCGCCAATCCGGAGACGGCGGGTTCGATTCCCTTCCTGGTCGGAAAAATTTTCTCAACTCCCTGGGCATAGTGTATCACTGTCCTTGCCTCACAATATACAAATGCATGCAATGGCAGGCAAAGAAAGCCCTTCAATTAATAACTGTGGAAATGCACAAAGAACACTAAGTTGAAGCGAGGCAGTTGGCCCAGTGGGGACGTAGAGCCACAGAGAAGAAGAAGAAGTCTCAATTCTAAAAGTTCACAAATTTATTCAGGAATTCTTTTGAAAATGTCTGCGAGGATACTCTGGAATTCCTTTACGAATTGCTACGGGAATTCCTTTAAGGACCCCTTCTTGGGGACCCCTTCCTCAAGGGGTTCCTTTGGAAATTTAGAGATTTGTGATATGCACTTGATAGAACGTGTGTTACTGGTTGTGCTGTATTTGCCGAACGATATTTCTGTACGTGTAGTGTAGGTTTGTACCGCTATCGCTTTTTGTTGTAACTCTGCGGTGTTAAATAAAAGTAAGTGAACACAGAATTTTCAACTTTATTGCGACGGTCTCTGAAGAAAACTTTCCAAATAAATCATCATGTAAGAGATTATATCAAAAAAAGAATTATTTTCTGAAATCTTGCATAAATTGCTTCACGAACCATTTCAGAGATTGCTTGAGAAATTCGCCCAGGGATGAGAATTCAGAAGATTCTCTGGAAATTTATTCAGAAATTGCTCTTGGCATTCGTTTGGAGAATATGTATTGAAGATTCCTTTAGAAAATCTACCAAAAATCTCTTCGGAAATTCTTCTAAAAAATCTTTAAAAAAAATCTTTCGGAAATTTGTCCGAGTATGCGACCGTAAATTCCCTCACGGATTCATTTATAAATCTAGATGTATGCTTCCATGGATTCATTCGGAAAATTTTCTTCGGGGATTTGTTTGGAAATTCCTCCTATTCTATAAATTTCACAAAGAATTCTTTCAAAGCATCTTGCATGATTCAGAAGTAAATTTCACAACTTTATCTCTCTTTCGGCTCTTAGATGCCAATCTCCCGCACTAAGAGCCGAAAGAAAGATAAAGTTGTGAAAGACGGACCCGGTTTAGGGTGGTGCTTCGAATCCAGTTTGACTTTCTATTCTGCAGAGTTGTAACTTGTTCTGTAGCTTAGTTAGTTAAAGCGCCGGACTAGCGATAATGGAGTCGTGGGTTCGAATCTCACCAAAACAAGTGGTAATTTTTTCACAAATTTATCTCTCAATTTGCCAATTAAACGTACTTTGCCTAAAAATACTTCAAGTTTTTACGTCTTGGCTGGTTCGTCTCTAAGTTTTTTTAAGGATTATTTCAGAAGTTTGCTCAGCAGTTTGCTCAGGAATTACTCAAGCGGTTCCTTCAGAGATTCTTCCAAGAATTCGTCCATGAGAATGTAGGTACCTGTGAAGGGGCGCTGAAATCGGGAAACCTTGTCTAACTTGCTTCCATGACAGCACTGGAAATAATTTATCACACATCCTGTCAGTAATCTGCCGAAGCATTACGGTGATCTTTTTATGGAATTTGCTACAAATTTTGTAATTTAAACCAGCGGAGTACACGCCAAGATAGATTGCTAGGGAATCTGTAAAAAAAATAACGCAAGAGAATCACTCTATCCTACTCTGCTGATCGTGATCATCGCGATTCGGGAAAAAAATTCGTTGCCGGATCCATGACTAAAATGTTATGAAATCATAAAACTTGTCGCTTCATGATATTGTAACTACAAGTCATGATATCGGGACGTTAACAACGATTATCATGAATAATAATAACTGATTCCATCAACAAAAGCCATGGCCGTCAAACGCGTTATGAAAAAATTAAGCTCGTCTTCATAAATTGAATACCATAAAGCTGAGTCATGGTAGCATGGCTCTGAGTCATAAAACTATGACGCTGAGTCATCTCAACCAGACGCTGAGTCGTATAAACATAACGCAGAGTCATAAAATCATGAATCACAACAAACGAATTCGGGCACTGTAAGCGTTACGCAAACCCTCGGGCAGAATCACCTACGCCACTTTTCTCACTTCTGTCAAGGCGCCTTTTGTGAGCGGCAGTGTTTTCCGGTGAGATTTTTTTTGATTTTCGAAAAAGTGTAGTGAATTGTTCTTACTTAAATAGTAGTAAACTATATAATTATTGAACTACATTCCAGAAGTTGAAAGTGGAAAAACTCCATATTCCGGCACAAAACTCCGGCCAGCTTCATCAGCAGCAGAACAATCAAGCTCACGCACAATTCCGGCACAAAATTTTGGCTAAATGCATGACGTAATATATGGACGCCCCCTATGTCTATGGACCTTTTTACGAGACGGTTCAGAACAACTGATCGCTCATTTTATGAATGAAAATTTGACAGTATGGAGCCAGGTCATTTTGACAGATCTCACACGAACAAGAAAAGGTCGGCAAACTGCAAGAAAATTGTTCGTCTCTTTCTTGCATGTGTGTGATCTGTCAAAATGACCTGGCTAATGTCAAACATTTCGAGGTTAGGTTTCGTGGTGTAATGAAGAATAGACTTGCATGGTGTAATGAAAAATAGACTTTGTTTTTTTTGTAGCCAAACAAGACAAAAGAAATTAATCCGATAGTATAAATTACAAATACTAGAATCATGCATACTGCTTATGTTTTTAAAACATTAGGTAATAAATTTAGAACATGCTTTATGATAACATGACCAATACTACCATTTTTCGCAAAACGATCCAGTACCATAAATGACAAATACTTGCACCATGAGTAATGCTCAAGCTTTCATAAATTTAGTTCATAGTTCGAGTACGTACTTCATGATAATATGAACCGACTTACCAAATTTCGCTAATAAAACTGGAACCATAAATGACAACTACTAGTTCTATGAATACCGCTTCTGATTTTATGAATCTAGTTAATAGTTCTGGTATTCATGGGCATGATATCATGACTTAACTTACAAATTTTTGTCAATAAATATGAAAAACGTAACGCCAAGGTGACGTTATGGCAACATGAGTCATGAAAGTATGACCTTTTTTGTGGTGTATATTTATAACATGAAAACACACATTTTACGCGAAATCATGACTCATTTAGCAGGTTTCAAGCAGCGGATTTTTCCCCGTGGACAAAGCGAGAGATATTTATAAAAAGTCAGAGAGGGTAGTATGTCATGAGGTATACTTTGGCGCTGTTATGGCTGCTCCGCGTAAAACAATTTATTGATATGTATGCTCCGCATGTTAAAAGGCTGAAAACCCCTGCATCATATGTCATCATAATACAAATTGCAAGTTTTAAACTGACTGGATATTAAAAAAAGTTTCCATTTAAAAATGTACATGAAATCTTAGTACATATTTAAAATCGAGGGTCTATATAATCATAGGTCCACTAAATTGAGGTATACATATCTGTATAACAGAATGATTTATGAATATCATGGTTTGTTATGATTATGTTACATTTATGTTGAAATCTTCTAGTCATGTACTTTAGCAGCCAGTCAACATTCCTAGGACTACCTCTGTCTCTACCTGCGTCCAGGTACTTCGTCTTGATAAAATTTAGCCGGAGCAGTAAATGCGCTGATATTCTGTTGTAGGTGCCTGGGTACGATTTTCAGTCGGTCCATGTTCTAGACTGGATACCCATTACGTAACTATACATTAGGCCTGTCCAGCTTTTCAAAAATGTTCTCTGATTCTCAAGTCCACCCCCATATTTTGATTGGCATCCTAAAAGAAGTAACTGGTCAAAATTTCAGCCAAATCCGTTGAAATTAAGAGGTGCATCAAATCAATTTTGTGTTTTTCGACTATTTTTGAACTTCAAAAAATCATAACTACTCTAAAACATGTCAAAACTTAATTCTTTCGACAGAAATTGAAAGCTATACTTGTCTGCTACAACTTCTCCGAACAACGTGTGCCAATAAAATTGAAGAAAACATGTGTAATTATCACATTTGTAATCAGAAAATTATTATTAGGGTATTCCAGAACAAAATCTATCAAAAAATCAACTTTTTAAGATTTTTCTGATTACAAATGTGATAATTACACATCTTTCCTTCAATTTTATTGGCACACGTTGTTCGGAGAAGTTGTAGCAAACAAGTATAGCTTTCAATTTCTGCCAAAAGAATTAAGTTTTGACATGTTTTAGAGTAGTTATGATTTTTTGAAGTTCAAAAATAGTCGAAAAACACAAAATTGATTTGATGCACCTCTTAATTTTAATGTATTTGGCTGAAATTTTGACCAGTTACTTCTTTTAGGATCCCAATCAAAATATGGGGGTGGACTTGAGAATCAGAGAACATTTTTGAAAAGCTGGACAGGCCTACTATACATCAAGACGTATTACTGTTATCTACGGTACAGCTCAAATTCTGCAAATCTTTTCAAAGCCCAAAGTGTATACTTCAAAGCTGCCTGAAACCCAGAATATTCCCATTAATCTCTCTCTTTACAACGCGGCATGCTATTGGGTCTCTTAATGCACATGTGCTCACATTACACAACCGTCTCCAACATCCACCTCAAACGAGTGTCAATAGCCCGACAAAAAAAGCTAATCCAACGACGACAACCAGAACGGACCGACGGACGTCGTATAGCCAACACAACACCCGTGAAGGGGATAAACTGACAGTAATCCGATCAGTGACTTTTTTTTTCGCAAATGTCTAATTGATTCGTTCGACGCGAGTTCACCTAGTATGCGGCCTTATGTTTCGCACACCGAACCGCCGATCTAATGAAACAGGTTTCACTCTTTCGGACGAGTCGCATAGACAAATCTGCATCTTCACAATATAGCGCGCGCTCGGGCAAAATTTATCCGCCCCTGCCACGACAAGCAATTTTCACACGCGATCCTCAATCATTCGGCGGTCTCGTCGGTGGTAACAAGTTGTTAGCAATAACCTGTAATGAACACCCGAACAAGCAACGCGGGGCGGCTATTTTCGCAACCTAAGCTCCTCTCAATCTCGAAAAAATACCAGTTTTTTTTAGTTAGACGGAGTTGCAAGTTGCAGACGAGCTCCTGGCGGCGGTTTAGTAGTGCGTCCAGGTCGAACCGGTCCCACACGATTCGGTTGTGAGTTGTGATGATCGCAGATCTGCGATCTTTCAATGAATCGTGTATTGATCATTAGTTTGCCGGAGGATTCGGTAAAAGAATCTTGAATAATGCTTTCATGACATCAACGACCATTAGTACAGAATTTTTTTGTTTACATCACACTCAATAGAGAAGTAGCTTGTGTACCTCCAAGTACATATATCTTCAAGGATTTCTTAGAGAAGTTTTTGGAGATTCTCCTAGGAATTCCTACGAGAATTCTTTAGAAGATTCCTCCAAAAACTCTTTCAGGAAATTGTCCAGGAATTCCTCCAGGAATGTCTTCAGGGATTTCTCCAGGAATTCTTCAAAGGATTCCTCCAGGGATTTATCCAGGAATTCTTCCGGGGTTCCTCCAGCGATTCCTCCAGGAATTGCTCCAAAGATTTCTTCAGGAATTTCTCCAACATTTCCGGCAGAGATTCATCCCCCAGGAATTCCCGCAGGAATTCCACCAGGGACTCCTCCAGGAATTCCGCTAGGGATTCCTCCAGGAATTGCCTCAGAGGTTCCTCCTGGAATCCCCCAAGCAATTCCTCCAGGAATATCTCCACTGATTCCCCCACTCGGTAAATTTCTAGACGAAGTCTAAAAGTTTCTAATAGAATTCTTTAAGAAACCTTTAGACGGATATCTGTATAAGTCCCTGAGAGATTCTGATGGGATTGTTATAAAATATCTAATTAATTTCTTGAATGAATTGCTTGTAGAAGTGTTATGCCAGAAGGAATTCATAATGAATAATATAAAAATACAAAGGAGTTTTTTTTTGAAGTTTTAATAAAATGCCCAAAAAAATTCTTGAAATATCTCGTAGAAAACATGTATGTGTTATAATATGTCAAGGGATTCTTGAGTAATTGATGCAGGAACTGCGGAAACTCAAGAAAAGACGCTGTATTGATTCTATAAAAGAAACCCCCATCGTTCCTGGTGGAATTACTGGATTAATTGAAACATATTTGTCGGTGTTTTTTTTTTTCTAGAGTTTTATGATGAATTTTTGAAAGATTTTTTGTTGAACTGATGAAAAGATCTTAATAAAAAAAACCCGAAATGAATTTCTAAGATAATCTTTTTGTATGGTTAATCCTTCGCCTGAATCTCTTATAAAATTGTTGTTGAAACTCTTGACGGATTTATAGAAAAGCTTCTGGTTAAACTATCAATATAAATTCTCGGCAAAAATCCTGGGGTTTTCAAAAGCATTTCGAGCAGTCCTGGTAAGCTTTAAGTGGAATCCCTAAGATTTTCAGAAAAAAATTCAAATCATTGATCTGCCCGCACCAAAATTTCAGGTTAAAATATTACTCATAAACAAATCCTGAATTTATGAAATTCCTCTTACTCAGAACATCTAAAACACCACTGAGAATAGCATATATAGCAGTAGAATGTAATCAAACATTTTTACGATATCAGCATAAGAAACGGAATCCCTCGGGAATTTTTCTCGGAATTCCTCTCGGAATCCCTCTGGGAATTCCTCTCGGAATCCCTCTGGGAATTCCTCTCGGAATCCCTCTGGGAATTCCTCTCGGAATCCCTCTGGGAATTCCTCCAGGAATCCCTCTGGGAATTCCTCCAGGAATCCCTCTGGAAATTCCTCCAGGAATCCCTCTGGAAATTCCTCCAGGAATCCCTCTGGAAATTCCTCCAGGAATCCCTCTGGAAATTCCTCCAGGAATCCCTCTGGGAATTCCTCCAGGAATCCCTCTGGAAATTCCTCCAGGAATCCCTCTGGAAATTCCTCCAGGAATCCCTCTGGAAATTCCTCCAGGAATCCCTCTGGAAATTCCTCCAGGAATCCCTCTGGAAATTCCTCCAGGAATCCCTCTGGGAATTCCTCCAGGAATCCCTCTGGGAATTCCTCCAGGAATCCCTCCGGGAATTCCTCCAGGAATCCCTCTGGGAATTCCTCTAGAAATCCCTCTGGGAATTCCTCCAGGAATCCCTCTGGGAATTCTTCCAGGAATCCATCTGGGAATTCCTGCAGAGGTTCCTCCAGGAATTCCTCCAGAGATTCCTCCTGGAATTCCTCCAGTGATTTTTCCAGAGATTCCTCTAGGAAATCATGCAGTCCTGGAAGGATCCCTGCAGGAATCCTTGTAAATATCTTTCTATGAAAATCGAGTAAATTCAGGAATGTTATCTGCCGTTCTGAGTGACCAGCCTGTTCTGGGAATTACTACAGGGATCCTCCTGAAACCCGTCTCGGATTTCCCTTAGGATTCCCTCCCCGAACTTCTCTAAGAATCTCTCCAGGAATCCCTCTAGGTATCCCTCCATGAAAGCTATTACGACTTTATCCAGGGAAAACTCCAGGAATCCCTTTAGGAGCTCCTCCATGAGTCTGCTAAATTTTCTTGAAAAAAAGCAAGTTTTTAATAAATTCTTCTTTTCTCTTTCTTTTGCAGGTATTCTACGGGTTCCATTTCCGCTGCATAGATATTGGTAAAGTATAATTAGGCCATTATTCTCGGTGGTTCTACCACCGGTCTGGTTACGATCTTTAGTACCATCGTGATGGTCAGCGTTTGTTCATTCTATAAGTGGTAGCAAGCGCGAAGTTGCGAAATCGCTTATTAATCCAAAAAATTCGCCCACATAGTTGCGTGCTTAACCTGTTGCCATAACACACAAAGCATGCAAATTTTACATCACATAATCGTTTGGTAATTTACCAAACCTTTCTCACCCAGAAATTAAGCTCACATGCAATCAAACTTAATGAATCAATCGGCGCCAAATCAGCCGAAAATATCAACCATCGCTTTTCATCGATCCTACATCTGCGATGCGAATCAATATGTAGGTAAACCGCAAGCGCCAACCATCAACAACAGTTGGCGCCTTGGTCTCGGACAAACACACACACACACAAACCGCATACCTAATTCCGATCGAAGGAAAAATTTGCCTTTTACTAGAGAAAAATCGCATTGCGTAACTACCGGCGGCGGGGGCTACCCCGCTCCGAGGAAGAAAGAGGTATGAGGAGGGTGCTCGCTCCCGCGATTAGCACTGCGCTAAGCACGTGTGAAAAATCGCCTAAAATTGGTGGCGGTGCCATTCTTTGGTGGTCGTCGTCTGATATAATCACGCGCGTGCTTTTTTTATTTTTTTTTGAAACCGAAATTTTCCGCCCAACAAAGCAAATTTCACGTGACTATCTGCAAGCTTACAATAATAATGTCGACGACGATGGCGATTAGGCTGGATAATTGTTTCGTGTTTGGACAAAAGAAGACTACTTCTCTGACATATGTATGAGAAAGTAAAAGTCGCCGAAAAAAAATGGTCAACATGTGCGAACCGAGTACCTTTGGAGTTGTGCCCAGCTACTTTTAATATGACGATCATTCGTTTCTCGGTGGGAAAAGTTTCCTAGAGGTGATAGGAGTAAAATGCTCGTCGGAAGGAAATAGTTCGCTTCTCGCTAATCAAGGTACATAAATAAAAGTGTTCCCATTGCACAATGGTTCGAGGACCGTATTTATCTGGAAGGGGTCTCCAGTTAGCCTTGTAGTTAGGGCTATGGATCGCCAATCCGGAGACGGCGGGTCCGGTCGGGAAAATTTTCTCGACTCCCTGGGCATAATGTATCATTGTACTTGTCTCACAATATACAAAATCATGCAATGGCAGGCAAAGAAAGCTCTTCAATTAATAACTGTGGAAGTGCTCACAGAACACTAAGTTGAAGCGAGGCAGACCAAGTCCCAGTGGGGACGTAGAGTCATAAAGAAGAAGAAGAAGAAGAAGAAGAAGAAGAAGAAGAGAATTTATCTGGACAAAATATTATGCCCAAACTATTAATTTAAGCTATATATGTATATATGCTGTCTTCGAGCAAGTTTCTTCATATTTTATGAACATTTTTTCCTATAATGTGAAATTAGGGTGGTCCAAATGGTTCTCAAGATCTCAGTGTCAACTTTTTATAGTTTCCATATACAGTGGGGACCCGATTTTGTCAGCCCTCGATTATGTCTACCCCTTATTTTGTCAGCTCTTTGACCCGATTTTGTCAGCCTTTTTTGAAGTAGAAATATATTTTTTTTTTCATTTAGCATTCAAATTTTATATTCAATATTAATTCAGTTCATATCTTTAGGTGTCATATAAAAATAACGCAATGAATAAAGTTCGTGTAACATTTGAAAACGGCCAAATATTGTTTTGCAAACTAACATATTTATGCCATTTTAGCACCCAACTCTAGCCAATGTTTTAAACAATAGTTATTTATGCAACAAGTTGCAAAATGATGATTTTTTCAGCACGAGTCGTACATTTATCCAACGAGGCTTGCCGAGTTGGATAAATACGACGAGTGCTGAAAAAATCGAGTTTTGCAACCAGTTTCATACAACATTTTTTGTAATTACGAAAAATACCCATTCCGTATAACTTTTCTCGCAACACAAACATGTATCAGGAGGAGCCACGTGCGAGCATCCATGCTCGTCAGTGTAGTTTTTTTAATCGATCAGGTAGGCTATGGTGTAGCATTTGATCGAGCTCCCGTTGTCAAACAGTTGTTTGTTGGTAAAGGCAGAAGTCGCGAAAGTATCTCCACCTGCTTCTTTTCACCCGATCTGCCATCCGAATCGGAATAAAAGTTGTCTAGATTCGCATTCGTGCTGATGAGTCGATGTAGAATCAGCAGTCGAATCTACGGATGACCGGAAAGTTAGTGCAAAGTGTGTGCTGGCAAAAGTGCCGAAAAGTGCTACTTTTCAGCACCCTTAAGAGTGCCGAAAAGTAGTACTTTTCGGCACACTTGCATCAGAATGGAAAAGTAGGCCGTTTCATGACACTTCAGCCAACTGAAAAGTGAAACTTTTCAAAACGTAATTGCAAAAATATCGTTTTAAAATGCTGGAATATTCCCGCTCTCTCTCTTCTTGGCATGACGTTCCAACTGGGACACAGCCTGCTCCTTAGCTTAGAATTTTATGAAAATTTTTACAATTATTAACTGACATCCCCACAGCCAATGTCTATTTTGCATATGGTCGGCGTTAAGTCAGAGGGGACCAAGTAACAAAATTGACGAAAATTAGATTTTTAGGGCATTCGATGAAGAATTACTTAAGCTACTTGGAACATTCACCCAATTTTCGTAATGTCACAATTAATGAGAGTTATAGCACAATTTTCTTTTGATTAAACTGCAAAAATCGATAAAAGTGTACAGTCAGAGTGGACCATATGCTCATAAGCGTAACTAGGTCATAGCTCTAGGGGGGGCCAAGGCCATGTCGATGTATATTGTTCATACTTAAAAGATAGTTTTCGCCTGAACTGCGTGATTTTTTTCCGAAATGGATTATTCTGGAGGGGGCCAGGCCTCCCCTGGCCACCCCCTATTTACGCCAATGCATATGCTTGATGTCAAGAGAGTTGAAAAAATATGTATTGGTTAAAATCCAATAAATAAAATAGTTTATCATCCAAATCTGATACGTTTCCAAGTTGTATGACTCCCTAACGTATTTTCTGATGATTATTGATCAAGAAAGCACGTGAAATTACATTTTATTATGGTCAATATCGTATTTTACAGATCGTCGTGTTGAAGCATATTGTGACATTTCGCGTGCAGACAGAGTGGACTATGTGTCTCTAAGAAAAATAGTTGAAGTTACCTTATTCTTCGTAATCCTTTCCAAATCAAAATATGTTTGTTTAGTAGCTGTTGGGCATCATATTGAAATGTACCAATACCCGCTTCATGAAGAAATTGATTTTACCGATTATTTAAGAATTGTGTACTTGGTTCACTCTGTCTGAATGATTTTTTTAAAAATGCCAGTCCTCTAAATAAATTATTATAAACTGTGTAACTACATCATTTCAAAAATGTCCTGAACTATGAAAATACATGCAAAAGTTGTTAGCTATTAAATGTTTAATTTAAGAATTCCTAAATTGCTCATTATTTGACTACCCTACATGTGATATTGAACTGTTGTACTTGGTCCGCTCTGATTGAACACAAAAATTGAAAATGGTAATCAACAGTGTAATAACAGAAATAACGAATTTCAAACTTCCTGCTCACATTATTCACTACTCCTATTAACTGTTGTCCTACTTGTGCATTATTATTTTATCAAATATGTAAAAACTTAAGTGTAAACTGTAGTTGGTTGAAGATTTTCCAAAAACCGTTCAGTCAGAGTGGACTAAGTACAATCAATTACTTAACAATTTCTCGGTTTCAAGCTTTATTTTACGTTTTTTTGCGATCAATACAGAGCGATGTTGTGATGAATAGTTATTAAGATTTATGGCAAAAATTCAAGAACAATCGTTGAAAAACTCAATACTTATAGAGTTGCATACTTTTAAGTCGTTTTTCTAGAAATTAAGTAAAAGACACATGGTCCTCTCTGACTTAACGCCGACCATATGTAGATTGTGTGGTACACAGATAAAAATAATGAGATTTACACGTCATGTAAACCTCATTTTAGTCATGTAAACTTACTGTTATGATAGTTTACATGATATATCATGTAAATTTGTGTTATATGTCATGTAAATACACTGAGTACATGACATATAATGGAAGTTTTGGGGCAGCAGGGACGGATGTCCTGGGGCCTGACGCACCCCCCCGCTTGCGAGTCATCCGCGTAGTTGCCGGCTAAGAATAGGACTACTAACCCCAATTCAA
This sequence comes from Aedes albopictus, assembly GCF_035046485.1. Lineage (NCBI taxonomy): Eukaryota > Metazoa > Arthropoda > Insecta > Diptera > Culicidae > Aedes > Aedes albopictus. The sequence continues at coordinate 96,776,586 of NC_085138.1, read as the reverse complement.
GGTGTCAAGCGACCCGTGCCGAGGAATGAGTGATCGAGGGGGTGAAAAAGATGCTCGATCTTTAACGGAGCCTGTGGGGTACCTGGGCACCCCCCACAGTATGCTGTCCCTTACCGCGTTAATGCAGAGCTCTGGCGTGGTGGACATTATTTCTCGTGCAACTCGTGGGAACAATGAGCAAGAATTCTAAATCAAATAACTTAGGTGGAAGTAGCGGTGCGATCAACCCCTTCGCAAGAAGCGGGTTGATGAGGTCTCCGACAAGGAGAAGCGAGGAATCAGGTGCTGGAAGCTGCTTACGCAGCTCAAGCGTGGGAGCTCCTGTCCACTCCACGGCAAGCCAGCCGGCGGAGGTCATGGACGGAGCATGGTTGCTGAGGGCCATCAGCCAAGTTGCAGAAAAAGGACGGCCCGCATTTGAGGTAGCTGAGCAGCAGCTCGGCAAAATTATCGACTTTGCGACAACTAAGTCGAATATAAGCAAGGACCTGAAAACGGCCTTGCTTCGGCTTAGGGCGTCTGTCGATAATGCCAAGCAGGAGCACGCGGTTGCGTTGCTGGCTGCAGCAGCGGCGGAACCCGCAAAGGAGAAAGCGTCTAAGTTTACACAAACGGAGGCCTTCTCCTTCGCGGGTAGTCCGAAGAGAGTGGAAGCGAATGCTCGCGACAAAAGCGACAAGCATTCGCAGAAGCGGGCGAGGCAGCCGTCAGGTGAGGAGCTGTCTGGCGGCGCCCGCAAGGCCAGGCGTATAATAACCCCGAAAGCCGGTGGTAACGCTGGAAAGTCGGACCCCAGCCAGGGTTCCCGGAAAGCTGGGAAGGGTGGGCCTGAAAAGGCCGGCCCGTCCCGGAATGATGGGAACAAGGGGTTGCGACCAATGGTGGGCCCTCAGCAGCCGCAGAGCAGGGCGATCCAAGGAGAGGACCCTCCTTGGACAAAGGTAGAGCGGAAGAGGAAGAAGAAGAGGAATCCGCAGGTAGAAGTGCAGGTCGCCAAGCCAAGGCGTAGGAAGGCAGGTGCCAGGCGCGAAAAAGGTGACGCTATCGTCATCAAGACCGAACAGTCGAAATACTCGGACGTCTTGAAGGCGATGAGGTGCGACGCCAAGCTCGAGGGTCTTGGAGCCGACGTACGCAGTATCAGACGTACTCGTACGGGCGAAATGATCCTGGAGCTTAAGCGCCAGAAGGATCACAAGGGCGCCGCCTACAAGAGGCTGGCAGAAGAGGTCCTTAGAGATGGAGTGGAGGTGAGGGCTCTTACGCATGAGGCGACTCTGAAGGTCAAAGACCTAGACGAGATCACCGAAGCGGAAGAGCTCGTCACGGCACTGCGGCAACAGTGCGATGTTCAGGTGGCCGCCACAGCCGTCAGGCTGCGGAAGGGGCCAGGAGGGACACAGATAGCTCTGGTTCAGCTACCTGTGGCGGATGTTAAAAAGTCCGTTAAAGTAGGGAGTATTAAGGTGGGCTGGTGTGTTTGTCACCTGACATTCCACGAGCCACCTGAGGTTTGCTTCAGGTGTCTGGAACCAGGACACAAGTCGTGGGACTGCAAAGGCCCCGACAGGCGCAAACTGTGTAGGCGATGCGGCGCTGAAGGCCATAAGGCCCAAAGCTGCACGAGTCCGCCCATCTGCATGATCTGTACCGGGAAAACCTCGAAAAACAGACATGCGATGGGTGGTCCAGGGTGCCCGGCCTTTAAGAAAGCCGCAGTGAGCAACAAATCACAGTGCAGGTAACGCAGCTGAACCTGAACCACTGTGATGCGGCTCAGCAACTGCTTTGTCAGGCGGTTTCTGAGTGGGAGACGGATATCGCCATCATTTCGGACCCATACCGAGTACCCGCCGGCAACGGCAACTGGGCCTCGGATGGGACCAGGAAAATGACGGCGATATGGACGACGGGTAAATACCCCGTGCAGGAGTTGGTGTCTACTACCTATGAGGGCTTCGTGGTCGCCAAAGTAAACGGGGTCTTCTTCTGTAGCTGCTATGCGCCTCCGCGGTGGCCGATCGAGCGGTTCACGCAAATGCTGGACCGCTTAACGACCGTGCTAACAGGGCGAAGGCCGGTGGTAATAGCGGGTGACTTTAATGCCTGGGCTGTGGAATGGGGAAGCCGTTTCACGAACCAGCGGGGTCAGATCCTGCTAGAAACACTGGCCATCTTAGATGTCGACTTGGCTAACGTCGGTACCAAGAGTACCTATAGTCGAAACGGAGCGGAGTCAATTATTGACGTGACCTTTTGTAGTCCTGGCCTAACAAGTAGTTCGAACTGGAGCGACCACCTGGCGGTTCGCTACAGTATCGACTACAACAACAGCAGACAGCGGATAGAAGAAGAGGCGGCTAGGCCAAGGCCAAGCCCTCGTAGGTGGAAGACATCATACTTCGACGAAGAGGTATTTAGGGAAGCGCTCCGCCGTGAGCGAAACTTACTCGGTTTAGACGGCGACGAGCTGGTGGCGGTGCTCTCACGTGCGTGTGATGCGACCATGCCTAGGAGAGTCCACCCTAGAAATGGGAGGCCACCGGCTTACTGGTGGACCGACGCGATTGCGGACCTGCGCCGCGCCTGCCTACGGGCTAGGCGGCGGATGCAGCGAGCACGATCAGAGGAAGAGCGAAATGAACGGCGGGTGGTGTTCGCCGCTGCAAAAGCCGCGCTCAAGACCGAGATAAGAGCAAGCAAAAAGGCCTGCTTTGAGGGTCTCTGTCAGAGTGCCAATACGAACCCGTGGGGTGATGCCTACAGGATCGTTATGGCCAAGACGAGAGGTGTGATGGCTCCTACAGAGCAATCTCCAGAGATGTTGGAGGGGATCATTGGAGGACTTTTTCCGCGTCATGATCCTAGTCCTTGGCCTCCTTTCGTAGGACAGCCGGGGACTGGGGCTGGCGATGAGGAAATGGTCACCGATGTGGAACTTGCGGGGATAGCTAAGTCCCTTAGCGTAGGTAAGGCCCCAGGTCCGGACGGAGTTCCGAACCTGGCCTTAAAAGTAGCTATTGCAGAAGCTCCCGAGATGTTCAGGTCTGCTATGCAGAAATGCCTGGACGAGGGAGTTTTCCCAGAAGCTTGGAAGAGGCAGAGCCTGGTACTATTGCCAAAGGCGGGGAAACCACCCGGAGACCCGTCGGCATATAGACCAATATGCTTGATTGACACGGCGGGGAAGGTGCTCGAAAAGATCATCCTCAATAGAATGTTGAAGTTCACTGAGGGCGTAAATGGTCTCTCGAGCAACCAGTATGGCTTCCGGAAGGGGAGGTCCACCGTAGACGCTATCTTGTCGGTTACAAAAACCGCCGAGAAAGCACTCGAGCCTAAGAGGAGGGGAATTCGCTTTTGCGGGGTAGTGACTCTGGATGTAAGGAATGCATTTAATAGCGCCAGTTGGGCTGCTATTGCTGATGCGCTCTTGCGTCTGGGGATACCGGAGTACTTGTACAAGATTCTCGGAAGCTACTTCCAGAATCGCGTACTAGTATACGACACGGAGGTGGGTCGGAAGTGCTTTCACATAACCTCAGGAGTCCCGCAAGGTTCCATCCTGGGTCCGGTGTTATGGAATGTCATGTACGACGAGGTGTTGAGGTTAGAGTACCCAGTGGGAGTGGTGATTGTCGGATTTGCCGACGATATTACGCTCGAAGTCTACGGTGAAACGATCGAGGAGGTGAAGTTGACTACCGACCACTCGATCAAGGTTGTGGAGGCGTGGATGCGGTCCAGAAAACTGGAGCTGGCTCACCACAAGACAGAGGTGACGGTTGTTAACAACATGCAGTCGGCGCAGCAGACGGAGATCAGTGTAGGAGAGTGCACTATCCTGTCGAAGCGCTCTGTCAAGCACTTGGGCGTGATGATCGACGACAAGCTTACCTTCGGTAGCCACGTCGATTATGCCTGTAAAAGAGCCTCCACAGCTATTGCGGCACTGTCCCGGATGATGTCCAATAGCTCAGCGGTGTACGCCAGTAAGCGCAAGCTTCTGGCTAGTGTTGCTACGTCCATACTTAGGTATGGCGGCCCGGCGTGGGGTACCGCGCTAAGTACTGAATGCTACCGACGGAAGCTGGAAAGTACTTACAGGCTTATGTGTCTGAGGGTTGCAAGCGCGTACCGTACCGTGTCACACGACGCTCTCTGTGTCATTACTGGTATGGTGCCCATCAGCATTCTTATCAGTGAGGATATGGAGTGCTTCGAAATGCGCGGCACAAGAGGCATACGCAAGACTGTCAGGATGGCCTCTATGGTCAAATGGCAGCGCGCGTGGGACAGTTCCGCCAAAGGAAGGTGGACCCATAGGTTGATACCGAGGGTAGATAGTTGGATTAATAGGCGCCATGGGGAAGTTTCATTCCACCTGACACAGGTCCTTACAGGTCATGGTTGCTTCCGACAGTATCTACACCGTTTCGGGCATGCGGATTCTCCCGAATGCCCAGTGTGCAATGGTTTAGAGGAAACGGCGGAACACGTTTTGTTCGTGTGCCCGCGTTTTCGCACAATGCGTGACCGCATGCTTGCCACATGCGGGGAGGACACAACTCCGGACAACTTGGTCCAGAGAATGTGTAGGGATGAGATTAGCTGGAATGCCGTTTCAACGGCTATCACCCATATCGTCTGGGAGCTACAAAGGAGGTGGCGCGTGGACTCGGAGAATGGCTAGTCCAGATGCAGTACAAGAGGTGGTCCAGGGGTTCGAAGTCGGCTTCGTAGGTCATACCGGTGCCCTGCGGTCGAGATCGACCCTTACAGCGATTAAGTGGCCGCGGAGAGGAAGTCCTGGTAGCGGTGCTGTCGTGGCGTCAGTCTACTGGGTTGGATCTGAGCCCGCGGTTGGAAAGGGGTCCCCGGCAAGGGTCGGGGTAGGTGAGACCCTGCTGTCTGCAACCTACGGATGCAGCTGATAAGGCCTGAAGGGTAGTGATACCCTTGCCTTCAGCAGGTCAGATCGGGTTGCATGTGGGCATCAGTTCTTGATGTCCGCTCAGCAGTAGGGCGCGGGCGGGGTTGACCCTGCCCGCCTTCCGAGGACAAAGGGAGTGGCGAGGACCACTCGGGAAACTGGCTAAGCGCCAGCATGCTATCGTGATGGACTCTCCAGTGCGAGTCATCGATGTTCGTTGCTGCTAGGCTACGGCAGCTAACCTTGAGGGTGCGATATGCACTAGCCCCTCTCTGAAGCAATACCTTCTTGGTGGTTCCGGAGAGACGTAGGGTTTGGCGACCATAGGAATGTGTTTTAGTGGGTCGAGGAGAGAGTAGTCCTGGCTTCTACCGGCATTGTAGAAGACGGCCTCATCCCCACACTACCCTAACCTTCCTGTTAGGGTGTCTGATGAGCAGATTTATCCCCCTATGGTTTAGAAGGAAAAAAAAAATATAATGGAAGTTTATATGATAGTTTATGACTTTTACATGATAAGTTATGTAATTTCTGTGATATTCCACGCTCCAATTATGTGCATCATATGTCACAGAATTTTACACTCTCTTTTCGATCTGTGTAGTCATGAAGATATTTTATACACAAGGTAATTAAGGAAACGTCGATTATGAAACGGTTCTGGACCAACCGGGAATCGAACCCGCCCTTCCTCAGCATGCTTCTACTGATTGTCCGTGCGCTTATCACTTCGGCTATACAGACTTAAAGACTATTCTAACTTATTTCCTCAGGATCAGAACAAACAAAACACGCTGCCTGTTGTTGTGATTACTAGTCTACCAATTTACATCTTCTTTCCGACATCTCCAGGATTCCTCCAGGTTTACTTGTTAGGATTGCTCCAGAAATTTATTATAAGATCTATGTTGTAGATTTCCTGCTTGGATTGCTTCAAAAATTGCGGTCGGAATTCTTCTAGGGATTTATCCATTGGAAACTCTTAAGCATCCGAAGTGGGGTTCCCCCAGAAATTCTTGTTGCAATTGCTTAAATTTTTGCTTCGTTTCTTGTAAATATTTTTACTGGTGTTTATTCAAGAACTCCGCCGGAAGAAATTTGTTCGGAGATTCTATAACGACTCATTCCGCATTTTCCACGCATTCCTCCTGTGATTTCTCCAGAAGCTTTTCTTGAGATTCGTTCAGGAACGTCTGCTAGGATTCCTCCAAAAATCTTGCTGGTATTCACGCAGGACTTTTTGCAATAATTTCTACATGAACTCCTACTGCGATGTATCCAAGGGGTTTCTCCAAGTATTTCTCCAATAATTCCTCCTACAATTGCAACGTGGATTTATCCAAGCGATTCTTTCAAGAAATCCTGCTGGGATTTCTCCATACATATCTGCTTTGATGGTCCAGGAACTTCTGCTGGAGTTCCTTCAAGATTTTTTTTGAACATTCTATAAAAACCGTTTTATACAGGGTGACTGGTAATTCGTGTTACACCCGAAAGGAGGTGAAAGTAGACCATATTTGCAGCAAAAAATTGTTCTACAGGTAGGTCCGGAAATCACTGCTAAGTGAGTTATTCAAAAATTAGTGTTATTAAATTACCCCATCTTTAAACATCTCTAACTCAGAAACTATGAACCGTATAATCAATCTAAGCGCATGGATAGAAAGCTTAAAGCTTTGTCTTTTAATGCTTTTTGGACAGGTAATTGATAAAAAGTCATTTAAGTGCAGAAATTTTGACTTTTATGTAAAAAGTGCCTAAAAATGTACCCACTTTTCACCTTTTTTGATAGTTTACTAGTGAAAAACGTGATAAATGTGAGAAATGTTCTTCTACAAAACATTCATTTTTTGATACGCTACAAAAGTGTCCTTTGGTGCAACATTGTATCTTTCATAGTTTTGTCACAATCTTGAATTCAAAATTTTGTGAAATAAATTAATGTTTTTATTGCAATACTGTCTGGCAACCCTACACGTTTGCTTGCTGTTGGTCGTCGTGCGCATGGTAACGAAGTCCAGCGTCGCGGCGGCGGTCATCGTTTGACAGAGCCAACAGTGAACGGCAAATTGCGCGCTATGTTTATGAATCAATCTCAAGGCATCCTTCTCTTTGGGTGAAGATTCAATTCGCCTAGATGCCATACACCCAAACCCGCTCACTGGTGGAATTTAGCGAGATCATACCGCTGGGTGGCACCGTTTTAAGGGATATTCAAACCTACGGGCCGAGACTGGGTCCGGGCCGGGGCCGCGGCCGAGTCTCGATAGGGCTTTTGTCGCTTCGTTCTCACTGCACACAATGCTCACCGGGCTATAGCGCCTGCGCACCAGCAATTATGTTGCGCGAACGCACGCACAGTATGAAGCGGTTGTCATTTATTTTTGTTTTTGTTTCTGCGCACTTTCTCCCGAAATGTACATCAACATCCAGAACTTTCTTTTGTAATTTCTACAGGAATCTGGGATTCCTCCAGCTTTTTTATGATTTCCCTAGGAATGCTTTCTGGGACTCTTCCGTAGTTCTTTCTGGAAAACCTCTAATGAGATTCTTCTAGGTGTCCTTCCTGGTATTTCTCCAGCTACTCCGTCTGGGTTTTTGTCCTTGAGTTCTACTAAAATTTCTTCTGGGATACTTTCAAGAACTGGTTTAGAATTTTTCTTTAGAAATTCCTCCAGGAGTAGCTTCCCACAGTTTATTTATTTTCAGTTCAACGGGAAGCCCTCCTGAAGTTCCTGAGAGTGAGTCCAGGAGCTTCCAGGCATACCAAGGGAATTTTTTGAGAATTAGCTCAAGAATTCCTCCAGCATTTGTCGTAGAATCACCCTAGGATTTTACTGGGAATTTCTCCATTATAACTCTGGAAATTAGTGCAGGAGTTCTCCAGCAATAATTCAAGCTTCTCTTCAGGATTTTCCCGAAATTTACTGAATGACTCAAGGGATTTCTCCAGAAATTCCTGTATTAATACCACCAGGACTTCCTCAAGGGATTCCTCCAAAAAAACCTCCACGATGTCAACTAAAAATTCTTCCAGTAGTTCTTCCAGGAATAACTCCAGAAATTCATCTCGAAATTCCTACAGGAATTTCTCTTCAGGAATTGTAGAAGGGATTTCATCAGGAATTCTTCCAGGGATTTCACAAGACAATTTTTCAATAAATTGCTCCAAGACTTTCTCTAAGGATTCCTGCAAGGAATCATCTAGGAATTCCTCTGACAATTCCTCTAGAATTTTTTCCACGGTGTCCTCCAAGAATTCTTCCAGTTATTCCTCCATGAGTTCCTGCAGGAATTTATCCCGAAATTCTACCAGGAAATCCTGCAGGGATTCCTCCAGGAATCCCACCATAAATTCCTCCTGTAATTGCTGCAGGAGATTCTCTAGAGGTTCCTCCAAGGATTCCTCTAGAATTCCTTCCAGAATTTCTCCCAGGAAATCATCAAGAAATTCATCCCAGGAAATCATCAAGAAATTCCTCTAGAAATTCCTTCAGTAATTCCTCCAGAAATTCCTTCAGTAATTCCTCACAGAATTCCTCTAGGAATTGCTACAGGGATTTCTTCAAAAATTTCTCCAGAAAGTACTCCAGGCCTTTCTCCAAGAATTACTTCATGAATTTCTCCATAAATTATTCCAGGAATTCCTCCAGAAATTACTTCAGGTACTACTCCAGGAGTTCCTCCAAAAATTACACCGGAAATTGCTCAAGGAATACCTCCAGAAATTCCATCAGGTATTTTTCCGGAAGTCTTCTTGGAAATACTCCAGGCATAACTCCAAGAATTTCTCCGTAAGTTACTCCAGGTATTCCTACACGATTCTCACAGATGTTTATCCAGGAACTACTGCAAGATGTCCTCCAATTTTTTTTCCAGGAATTCCTCCAGTGATTCCTTCATAAATTTCTCCAGTAAATGCTCCAGAAAATTCTTTAGAGATTCCTTCAGAATTCCTTCCTGTATTTCCTCCAGGAAATCGTCCAGAAATTTCGCCAGTGATTCCTTTAATAAATCTTCTATGGATTCCTCCAGGAGTTCGTACAGAATATCCTCCAGAAATTCCTCCAGACATTCCTCCAGAAAACACTCCAGGAATTCCTCTAAGAATTTCGCCAGTGATTTCTTTCGTCCAGAAATTTCGCCAGTGATTCCTTTAATAAATCTTCTAGGGATTCCCCCAGAAATTCCTACAGAATATCCACCAGAAATTCCTCCAGGCATTCCTCCAGGAATTCCTACAGAAAATACTCCAGGAATTCCTCCAGGAATTTCACCAGGAATTACTCCAGGGATTCATCCACGAACTTTTCCAGAAATTCCTCCAGGAATTCCTCCGAAAATTCCTCCAACAATTCTTTCAGGAATTTTTCCATAAAGTCTTCCAGGATATACTCCATGAATTACTCCAATAATTGCTTCAGGAATAACTCTAGGAATTCATCCACGAATTGCTTCAGAAATGACTTCAGGAATTCCTACGGGAATTCTACCAGGAACTACTTCAGCCTGTCCTCAAAAAAAATCCTCCAGGAATTCTACAAGGAAATACTTACGGGATTCCTCCAAGAATTACTCCAGGAACTACTCCAGGAAAGCCGTCAAGAATTCCTCCCGGAAACAATCCAAGAATTCCCATAATTTCTCTTTGAATTACTCCAGGAATTCGTCAAAAAATTACTTCTGGAATTTTTCCAGAAATTCCTCCCAGAATTCCTTCTAGAAATACCTCAAGGAAATGCTTCAAGAATTTCTTCAGAAAATCCTTAAAGAACTTCTCCAGAAGTGCCTCCAGCAAATCTTTTAGGAATTCCTTCACGAATTTTTTCAGGAACTTCTCTAGATATTGCTTAGGAATATCTCCAGGAATTCGTCTTGAAAACTATTCCAGAACGTACTCCAGGAATTACTCCAGGATTTCCTCAAGAAATGTCTCTAGAACTTCCTTCAAGAATTCCTTCGGTTAACTTTCCAGGAATTCCTCCCGGAATTATCTCAGGTACAGTATTCCTTAAAGAGTTACTACAGGGATTCCAGGAATAGCTCCAGAAACTCTGTTATGATACTTCAAGAATTCCTCCAGGAATCACTCCAGTAATTCCTCAAGGTAGGATGTCATCCAAGAATTTCTGTGGGAATTCTTGGAAAAAAATTTTGAACGGATTCTTGATTGAAATCTTGAAAAAATTCTTGGGGGAGTTCCGGTAGCAGTTTCTGGAATAATTTCTGGAGTATTTTCAGGGAGAATTCTGGAGTGATTTTTTGGGAAGATCCTGTAGGAAATTCAGGAATTACTTTACAAACTCCTCCAGGAATTCCTTCATAAATTCCTCCAGTAATTCCTTCAAAAATTCCTCCAAGAATTTCTCCATGAATTCCACCAGGAAATCCTCCAAAAATAACTTGTGAGATAGCTCCAGGGATTCCTCCTTGAATTCCTCCAGGTATTCCTCCAGTGACTCTTTCAAAAACTCCATCAAGGCTTACTACAGGTATTTCTCTAGGGATTCCTAATGAAATTTCTCCAAGAAAATCCCCCAGGAATTCTTCCAAGACTCCCTCCAGGTATTTCTTCAAAAATTCCTCCAGGGATTATTTTGAACTCTCAAGGATTCTACCAGGGATTCTTCCAGGGAGTAATTCCTGAAAGAAACTCCGAAGGAATTCATGGGAGGAATTCTTAGACAAATTTCCGGATGACATCCTACCTAGAGGAATTACTGGAGTGATTCCAGGAGGAATTATTGGAGTAAGTTCTAACGGAGTTTCTGGAGCTATTCCTGAAAAAAATATGAAGCGCTTCCCAGAGGAATCCCAGAAGTAGCTCTTTGAAGAATTCCTGTTCCTGAGATAATTCCGGGAGGAATTCCTGGACGATTAACCGAAAGAATTCTTGGAGGAAATTCTAAAGACATTTCTTGAGGAAATCCTGGAGTAATTCCTAGAGTAGTTTCTGGAATAGGTTTTGGAGAAAGCCTTGAAGTAATTCATGGAGAAATTCTTAGAGTGTTTCTGAAAGGAATTTCTGGAGGCCTTCCTGGAAAAATTCTTGAGGAATTTCTTAAATAAAACCTTGAGAAATTTCGGGAAGAATTTCAGGACGAATTCTTGGAGATATTCGTAAGCAATATCTGGAAAAATTCCTGAAATAATTCGTGAAGGAATTCCTAAAAGATTGGAGCCACTTCTGATGCAGCTCTTTAAAGAATTTCTGAATAAATTCTTCAAGCATTTCCTTGAGGCATTTCTAAAAGGAATTCTGGGAGGAATTCTGGAAAAATTCCGGAAGGTTTTTTTTATGAATTCCTGGAGTAATTCAAAGAGAAATTATGGGAATTCTTGGATTGTTTCCAGGAGGAATTCATAACGGCTTTCCTGGATAAATATCGGAAAGAATTCGTGCAGGAATACCTGGAGTTGATCCTAGAAGAATTCCTGGAGTCATTCTTAGAGGAATTCCGTAAGTATTTCCTTGTAGAATTTTTTGAGGATATTCTGAAGTAGTTTCAGGAAAAATTCCCGTAGGAATCCCTGAAGTCATTCCTGGAGCAATTCCTGGAGGATTTTCTAGAGTTATTCCTGAAGCAATTCTTGGAGTAATTAATGGAGTATTTCCTGGAATACTTTATGGAAGAATTCCTGAAGGAATTCTTGGAGGAATTTTTGAAGGAATTTCTGGAGAAGTTCGTGGATGAATTCCTGGAGTAATTCCTGGTGGAATTCCTGGAGGAATTCGTGGAGTATTTTCTGGAGAAATTCCTGGATGAATTTCTGGTGGATATTCTGTAGGAATTCCTGGAGGAATTCCTAGAAGATTTATTAAAGGAATCACTGGCGAAATTCTTAGAGGAACTCCTGGAGTGTTTTCTGGAGGAGTGCCTGGAGGATTTTCTGGTCGATATTCTGTAGGAATTGCTTGAGGAATTCCTAGACGATTCATTGAAGGAATCACTGGCGAAATTCTTGGAGGAATTCCTGGAGTGTTTTCTGGAGGAATTCCTGGATGAATTTCTGGTGGATATTCTGTAGGAATTCTTGGAGGAATCCCTAGAAGATTAATTGAACGAATCACTGGCGAAATTCTTAGAGGAATTGCTGGGGGAATTCCTGGAGGAATTTTTAGACTGTTTCCTGGAGGAAATTCAGGAAGGAATTGTGGAGGAATCTCTAATGAATTTTCTGGAGCATTTACTTCCAGTTATTCCTCCATGAGTTCCTGCAGGAATGCATCCCAAAATTCTACCAGGAAATCCTACAGGGATTCCTCCAGGAATTCCTCCAGAAAATCCTCATGGGATTCCTTCAGGAATTCCTTCAAGGAATTCTCCCGTGAATCATCCAAAGATGCCTCCAGGAATTCCTTCAAGGGTTCATTTAGGAATTTTTCCTGGGATTCCACCATAAATTCCTCCTGTAATTGCTGCAGGAGATTCTCTAGAGATTCCTTCAAGGATTCCTCTAGAATTCCTTCCAGAATTTCTCCCAGGAAATCATCAAGAAATTCCTCCAGGAATTCCATCAGTAATTCCCCACAGAATTCCTCTAGGAATTTCTACAGGGATTTCTTAAAAAATTTCTCCAGAAAGTTGTCCATGTATTGCTCAAAGAATTACTTCATGAATTTCCCCATAAATTGTTCTAGGAATTCCTCCAGAAATTATTTCAGGTACTACTCCAGGAGTTCCTCCAGTAATTTCTCCAGAAATTCCTAAAGGAATACCTCCAGAGATTCCATCAGGTATTTTTCCAGGAAGTCTTCTTGGAAATACTGCAGGCATAACTCCAAGAATTTCTCCGTGAATTACTCCAGATATTCCTACAGGATTCCTACAGGTGTTTATCCAGGAACTACTGCAAGATGTCCTCCATTTTTTTCCCAGGAATTCCTCCAGTGATTCCTTCATAAATTTCTCCAGTAAATGCTCCCGAAAATTCTTTAGAGATTCCTCTAGAATTTCTTCCTGAACTTCCTCCAGGAAATCGTCCAGAAATTCCTCCAGGAATTCTCCCAGCAATTCCTCTAAGAATTTCGCCAGTGATTCGTTCAATTAATCTTCTAGGGATTCCTCCAGGAATTCCTACAGAATATCCACCAGAAATTCATCCAGGAATTCCTCCAGAAAACACTCCAGGAATTCCTCCAAGAATTTCGCCAGTGATTCCTTCAATAAATCGTCTAGGAATTCCTCCAGCAATCCCTACAGAATATCCACCAGAAAATCCTCCAGGCACTCTCCCAGAAAACACTCCAGGAGTTCCTCTAAGAATTTCGCCAGTGATTCCTTTAACCGTTATGTGGCCGGCAAACTTTTTGCTTTTTTCTACACCGTGTATTTTAAATGGGTGCTGGGTACCCGGGTACCCTGCCGGCCACATAAGGGTTAATAAATCGCTCTATGAATTCCTCCAGGAAGAGTTTCTCCTGGAAACAATCCAAAAATTCCCATAATCTCTTTAAATTACTCCAGGAATTCGTCAAAAAAACCTTCCGGATTTTTTCCAGAACTCCTCTTAGAAATTCTTTAACCTTAAAAGGGATACCTGGGGTCCATTGGACCCCAGGCGCCTTTCAGAGCTCGTCTTTGATGGAACACACTCAGCGAGGTGACGATACTGAGGCCATGAAGGTATCCCTTTTAGGGTTAAAGAGCTGCTTCAGAAGTGGCTCCAATCTTTTAGGAATTCCTTCACGAATTATTTCAGGAATTCCTCCAGATATTGCTTACGAATATCTCCAAGAATTCGTCCTGAAATTCTTCCCGAAATTTCTCAAGGTTTTATTTAAGGAATTCCTCAAGAATTTTTCCAGGAAGGCCTCCAGAAATTCCTCTCAGAAACACTCTAAGAATTTCTCCATGAATTACTTCAAGGCTTTCTGCAAAAACTATTCCAGAACCTACTCTAGGAATTACTCCAGGATTTCCTCAAGAAATGTCTTTAGAATTTCCTCAAAGAATTCCTTCGGTTAATCGTCCAGGAATTCCTCCCGGAATTATCTCAGGAACAGGAATTCTTCAAAGAGCTACTTCTGGGATTCCTCTGGGAAGCGCTTCATATTTTTTTCAGGAATAGCTCCAGAAACTCCGTTAGAACTTACTCCAATAATTCCTCCTGGAATCACTCCAGTAATTCCTCTAAGTAGGATGTCATCCGGAAATTTGTCTAAGAATTCCTCCCATGAATTCCTTCGGAGTTTCTTTCAGGAATTACTCCCTGGAAGAATCCCTGGTAGAATCCTTGAGAGTTCAAAATAATCCCTGGAGGAATTTTTGAAGAAATACCTGGAGGGAGTCTTGGAAGAATTCCTGGGGGATTTTCTTGGAGAAATTTCATTAGGAATCCCTAGAGAAATACCTGTAGTAAGCCTTGATGGAGTTTTTGAAAGAGTCACTGGAGGAATACCTGGAGGAATTCAAGGAGGAATCCCTGGAGCTATCTCACAAGTTATTTTTGGAGGATTTCCTGGTGGAATTCATGGAGAAATTCTTGGAGGAATTTTTGAAGGAATTACTGGAGGAATTTATGAAGGAATTCCTGGAGGAGTTTGTAAAGTAATTCCTGAATTTCCTACAGGATCTTCCCAAAAAATCACTCCAGAATTCTCCCTGAAAATACTCCAGAAATTATTCCAGAAACTGCTACCGGAACTCCCCCAAGAATTTTTTCAAGATTTCAATCAAGAATCCGTTCAAAATTTTTTTCCAAGAATTCCCACAGAAATTCTTGGATGACATCCTACCTTGAGGAATTACTGGAGTGATTCCTGGAGGAATTCTTGAAGTATCATAACAGAGTTTCTGGAGCTATTCCTGGAATCCCTGTAGTAACTCTTTAAGGAATACTGTACCTGAGATAATTCCGGGAGGAATTCCTGGAAAGTTAACCGAAGGAATTCTTGAAGGAAGTTCTAGAGACATTTCTTGAGGAAATCCTGGAGTAATTCCTGGAGTACGTTCTGGAATAGTTTTCAAGACGAATTCCTGGAGATATTCCTAAGCAATATCTAGAGAAGTTCCTGAAAAAATTCGTGAAGGAATTCCTAAAAGATTTGCTGGAGGCACTTCTGGAGAAGTTCTTTAAGGATTTTCTGAAGAAATTCTTGAAGCATTTCCTTGAGGTATTTCTAGAAGGAATTCTGGGAGGAATTTCTGGAAAAATTCCAGAAGTAATTTTTTGACGAATTCCTGGAGTAATTCAAAGAGAAATTATGGGAATTCTTGGATTGTTTCCGGGAGGAATTCTTGACGGCTTTCCTGGAGTAGTTCCTGGAGTAATTCTTGGAGGAATCCCGTAAGTATTTCCTTGTAGAATTCCTGGAGGATTTTTTTTTAGGACAGGCTGAAGTAGTTCCTGGCAGAATTCCCGTAGGAATTCCTGAAGTCATTTCTGAAGCAATTCGTGGATGAATTCCTAGAGTTATTCCTGAAGCAATCATTGGAGTAATTGTGGAGCCTCGTAGCCGTGCGGTTAGGGTCACCAAGCTTCTAATCGCACCATGCTGTGGGGTGAGGGTTCGATTCCCGCTCCGGTCGATGAAACTTTTCGTGAGAATAGTTTCTTCTCCGTATCCACTGGTGCATGCTCCGTGTGTCCTTTGTCTAGTGTTAAGTTTTATATTCAGTCTGTGCAGCCTTTGGCTGAAGACGGTGTCCGCGTCTTTTATAATTCATGGAGTATATCCTGGAAGACTTTATGGAAAAATTCCTGAAAGAATTGTTGGAGGAATTTTCGGAGGAATTCCTGGAGGAATTTCTGGAAAAGTTCGTGGATGAATCCCTGGAGTAATTCCTGGTGAAATTCCTGGAGGAATTCCTGGAGTATTTTCTGTAGGAATTCCTGGAGGAATGCCTGGAGGAATTTCTGGTGGATATTCTGTAGGAATTTCTGGGGGAATCCCTAGAAGATTTATTAAAGGAATCACTGGCGAAATTTCTGGACGAAAGAAATCACTGGCGAAATTCTTAGAGGAATTCCTGGAGTGTTTTCTGGAGGAATGTCTGGAGGAATTTCTGGAGGATATTCTGTACGAACTCCTGGAGGAATCCATAGAAGATTTATTAAAGGAATCACTGGCGAAATTTCTGGACGATTTCCTGGAGGAAATACAGGAAGGAATTCTGAAGGAATCTCTAAAGAATTTTCTGGAGCATTTACTGGAGAAATTTATGAAGGAATCACTGGAGGAATTCCTGGAAAAAAAATTGGAGGACATCTTGCAGTAGTTCCTGGATAAACATCTGTGAGAATCGTGTAGGAATACCTGGAGTAACTTACGGAGAAATTCTTGGAGTTATGCCTGGAGTATTTCCAAGAAGACTTCCGGAAAAATACCTGATGGAATTTCTGGAGGTATTCCTTGAGCAATTTCCGGTGTAATTTTTGGAGGAACTCCTGGAGTAGTACCTGAAGTAATTTCTGGAGGAATTCCTGGAATAATTTATGGAGAAATTCATGAAGTAATTCTTGGAGAAAGGCCTGGAGTACTTTCTGGAGAAATTTTTGAAGAAATCCCTGTAGCAATTCCTAGAGGAATTCTGTGAGGAATTACTGAAGGAATTTCTGGAGGAATTACTGAAGGAATTTCTAGAGGAATTTCTTGATGATTTCCTGGGATGAATTTCTTGATGATTTCCTGGGAGAAATTCTGGAAGGAATTCTAGAGGAATCCTTGGAGGAACCTCTAGAGAATCTCCTGCAGCAATTACAGGAGGAATTTATGGTGGGATTCCTGGAGGAATCCCTGCAGGATTTCCTGGTAGAATTTCGGGATAAATTCCTGCAGGAACTCATGGAGGAATAACTGGAAGAATTCTTGGAGGACACCGTGGAAAAAATTCTAGAGGAATTGTCAGAGGAATTCCTAGATGATTCCTTGCAGGAATCCTTAGAGAAAGTCTTGGAGCAATTTATTGAAAAATTGTCTTGTGAAATCCCTGGAAGAATTCCTGATGAAATCCCTTCTACAATTCCTGAAGAGAAATTCCTGTAGGAATTTCGAGATGAATTTCTGGAGTTATTCCTGGAAGAACTACTGGAAGAATTTTTAGTTGACATCGTGGAGGTTTTTTTGGAGGAATCCCTTGAGGAAGTCCTGGTGGTATTAATACAGGAATTTCTGGAGAAATCCCTTGAGTCATTCAGTAAATTTCGGGAAAATCCTGAAGAGAAGCTTGAATTATTGCTGGAGAACTCCTGCACTAATTTCCAGAGTTATAATGGAGAAATTCCCAGTAAAATCCTAGGGTGATTCTACGACAAATGCTGGAGGAATTCTTGAGCTAATTCTCAAAAAATTCCCTTGGTATGCCTGGAAGCTCCTGGACTCACTCTCAGGAACTTCAGGAGGGCTTCCCGTTGAACTGAAAATAAATAAACTGTGGGAAGCTACTCCTGGAGGAATTTCTAAAGAAAAATTCTAAACCAGTTCTTGAAAGTATCCCAGAAGAAATTTTAGTAGAACTCAAGGACAAAAACCCAGACGGAGTAGCTGGAGAAATACCAGGAAGGACACCTAGAAGAATCTCATTAGAGGTTTTCCAGAAAGAACTACGGAAGAGTCCCAGAAAGCATTCCTAGGGAAATCATAAAAAAGCTGGAGGAATCCCAGATTCCTGTAGAAATTACAAAAGAAAGTTCTGGATGTTGATGTACATTTCGGGAGAAAGTGCGCAGAAACAAAAACAAAAATAAATGACAACCGCTTCATACTGTGCGTGCGTTCGCGCAACATAATTGCTGGTGCGCAGGCGCTATAGCCCGGTGAGCATTGTGTGCAGTGAGAACGAAGCGACAAAAGCCCTATCGAGACTCGGCCGCGGCCCCGGCCCGGACCCAGTCTCGGCCCGTAGGTTTGAATATCCCTTAAAACGGTGCCACCCAGCGGTATGATCTCGCTAAATTCCACCAGTGAGCGGGTTTGGGTGTATGGCATCTAGGCGAATTGAATCTTCACCCAAAGAGAAGGATGCCTTGAGATTGATTCATAAACATAGCGCGCAATTTGCCGTTCACTGTTGGCTCTGTCAAACGATGACCGCCGCCGCGACGCTGGACTTCGTTACCATGCGCACGACGACCAACAGCAAGCAAACGTGTAGGGTTGCCAGACAGTATTGCAATAAAAACATTAATTTATTTCACAAAATTTTGAATTCAAGATTGTGACAAAACTATGAAAGATACAATGTTGCACCAAAGGACACTTTTGTAGCGTATCAAAAAATGAATGTTTTGTAGAAGAACATTTCTCACATTTATCACGTTTTTCACTAGTAAACTATCAAAAAAGGTGAAAAGTGGGTACATTTTTAGGCACTTTTTACATAAAAGTCAAAATTTCTGCACTTAAATGACTTTTTATCAATTACCTGTCCAAAAAGCATTAAAAGACAAAGCTTTAAGCTTTCTATCCATGCGCTTAGATTGATTATACGGTTCATAGTTTCTGAGTTAGAGATGTTTAAAGATGGGGTAATTTAATAACACTAATTTTTGAATAACTCACTTAGCAGTGATTTCCGGACCTACCTGTAGAACAATTTTTTGCTGCAAATATGGTCTACTTTCACCTCCTTTCGGGTGTAACACGAATTACCAGTCACCCTGTATATTTTCCTAAGAATTGTTCATATATTCTTACTATGACATCCCCAGGGATTTCTTCAGGAGCTGCTGCTGAGATTCTTCCCGAAATTCTTGCAGGTATTTCTGTAGGACTTTATCCAGTAATTTCTACAGGAACTCCTCTAGTGGTGTATTCAGAAAATTATGTAGTTATTTCTGCAATAATTCCTATATGAATAACTCCGTGCATTAGTCCATGGATCAATCTACGGATGGCACAAATTTCCAAAATGAAAGAGAACGTGTCCCTGGAGCCAGCCTACTGATGAATAAGTCTTGCGATTTTCCTGTTTTTTTTTTCATGAATTCCTTTTAACCTTTCAGGACGCGCGCCTGTTTGATCCAAAAACTGCACCGCGCTCGCGCTGTATACGATGAGTGAGGGATTTTCGTAGTTTTGTAGTTTTTACAACGGCGCGCATCCTGAAGGGTTAAGATTCCTTCAGAGACCCTCCTTTGTTTTTCTATTAATGCTTTCAGTTATATTACTGTGAGTTTTTGGTGGCAAAGTGTACCGGCCGCGTTTTCATTCGGTCGTCGTCGTCGTCTATTTGACTGCTCATCTTCGTACGGGGCGATTTAGTGAGTTTTTGGTGGCAAAGTGTACAGGCCGCGTTTTCATTCGGATCGTCCGTCGTCGTCGTCTATTTGACTGTGCTCATCTTCGTGATTTTGGAGGCAAAGTGAAGAGGCCATTTTTTTTTCATTTGGGCCTGCCGCGTCGTCGTCGTCGCAGATTTGGCTGTGCTCATCTTCGTACGGGGCGGTTTAGAGTGATTTTTGAGGCAAAGTGAAAAAGCCGCTTTTTTTTTATTCGGACCGGCTGCGTCGTCGTCGTCGTCGTGAATGTCCACATCGTCGTACCCGTGTGTAGTTGTAGCGGTTCAGTGTGATTTCGGAGAAGAGGCCAGTTAGTGGAAGATGCTGGTGCACATACGCACTGGACACTTCGAAGGATGTTTATTGGTGAGCTCTTTCCATTTTATCATAATAATAATAATAATAATTAATGCTAAAGGATTTATACAATTCTGCTCTGGTTTTTGTGTATTTATCTAACAAATATTGAAAAGTTCGTCACGTCATGTGTCGGCGTTAGTACCCAATGCACAATCAGTTGATAATAAATATGTTTCTTTCATTTTTGCATTTACACAAAAATATGAATGGTTTGTCATCTTCGGTGTCGACATTTGTAATATTTTAGTCAAAATGAATAAATGTTTTGACTCAATAGTAAAGGTTGCATGAGAGTCCGTCTTGGTTCGTCGTTGCATCGCGTCGTCGTTCTGTGTGCGTGCTTTTAGAGAAAAAAAAAAACTAGTTTTTGTGCGAGTCGGTCGTGTGATGCCAGCAGCGGATGACATTTCAGCCCGTCTTGGTTCGTCGTTGCATCGCGTCGTCGTCCTGTGTGCGTACTCATCTTCGTACGAGGCGGTTTAGTGTGTTTTTGGAGGCAAAGGAAGTGCCGCTTTTTTCATTCGGATCGGGCGCGTTGTCGTCGACAATTTGAATGTGCACATCGTCGTACCCGTGTGTTGTTGTAGCAGTTCAGTGTAATTTCGAGGCCAGTTAGTGGAAGATGCTGCAGCTCTGGTTTTTGTGTATTTATCTAACAAATATTGAAAAGTTCGTCACGTCATGTGTCGGCGCTAGTTCCAAATGCACATTTAGTTGATAATAAATAATTTCCTTTAATTTTTTGCATGAACACAAAAATTTGAATGGTTCGTCATCTTCGGTGTCGACATTTGTAATATTTTAGTCCAAATGAATAAATGTTTTGACTCAAATAAAGGTTGCATGAATTTCTGGAAAAAGAGAGGGTCGATAAAAGATAGACGGCGAACCATGCGGTAAGATCTTTCTGATTTATTTATCACGTGTTATTTTGTTAATACTTGTGAATTGATCGCGTTCAGCATTGTCTCGCGCGGAAACGCAAACTACAGATGCGTCGGTGTTTAGCATTGTGTTCTCCTTAGTTGCGAATGAATAACTTATGTAGGGTGAGTTTTGAGGCACAAAAGATCGCGTTCGTCGTCCAAGGTTTAGAAGGGTATTTCTTCGCGAGCGCATTATTAATCGCGAATCAAAACATTACACTCGTTTACCACGACAAAATCCTCAACACATCTCCATTTCCCCTGTCCAAACTCCTAGTGATTTCTCGTAGTAACGCAGAGAATTCCTCGGTTATTGGCCTAAGCGAGAATCATGTCATCACTTCCTTCCCTATCCTCAATTGACCTGCATTCGGACGCGGCCGGCGCTGGTATTGCTTATTGAAAAGTATTGGGATTCCAGCATTTACACAATGAAGTGAAAGCTAATCCCAAGCATCATCTGTTGGTTCTTTGTGTAAATGCAGTTGTCCTTGCAATAACAGAGGAGCAACCGCGGGCGGTCAATCATGCTCATGCTCATGCTAATGCTTTCAGTTATATTACTCATATAAGAATTCCTCTATAGATTTCACTATGAATCCCTCATTAGATTTCTCAATTTTGAACTTTAATATGGATTTCCCGGGGGTCCCTCTTGAGATTTTTCCAGGGTTACCTCTTGGTATTTCCTATACGAAAATCTCTTGGTATTGTTTCTGAAATGCCTTTAGAAAATCTTGTTGGAAATTCTCCTGGAATTTATCAACCCATTTCTGCTGTGGTTCCTTCTTAAACTACTCCAAATATTTCCCCAGTTCTTTTTTCAGGCATCGCTACATGCATTTCTCAAGGAGATTTCTTCACAAATTCTTTCAATGATTTTTCAAGAAATGTTCCAGGAATTCTTCCAGAGATGCGTGTGTGTCTAAGGATACTTTCAGAAATTTATCCGGAGCTTCTGTAAAGGTTATTGCAAAAATTGCTTACGGGATTCCTTCAGGAATGCCTTGAAGGTTACCTTCCGTAATTCCTCGGGTAATTTCTCCAGAAACTCTCCCAAAAATTTCTTCAAAAATTTCTCCTGTGTTTTTTTAGAGATTAGGCTCTGTAAATTTAAGTGGAAAGGCAGCGAAAACGTATAGCTAATTCGGGCAGTATGAGTGTTTGAGGTCTCCAGTTAGCCTAGTTTTTGGCTATGGATCGCCAATGCGGGACAGGAAAATTTTCTCGACTCCCTGGACATAATGTATCATTGTGCTTGCCTCACAATATGCAAATTCATGCAATGACAGGCAAAGAAAGTCCTTCAATTAACCGTGGAAATGTCCGAAGAACCTAAGTTGACGAGAGGCTGGCTAAGCTCCAGTGGGAACGTAGAGCCTTAAAGAGCAAGAAGATGAAGAGTATTTATACTTGTCAATCAGATATTGGTTCATTATCCTTCGTCAAAGTTAGAAGTTATGATTTAAGCTACGCCAACCAGTTCTGCTTCCGCTAGGTCAACTGTCTTCTGTAGACTACAATTTCTATAAGCTGGGAGAAGGCTGTCTTCCAGTCAGGATGTTATGAAAAGGCGAAAAAAAAAGTAAAAAATGCAATAGTTCTGTTGTAAAATGCAAAAAAAAAATATTAATTATGTCAAAGCACTCCCTACTACCAAAAGTAGCTGCATAACAGCTTATTGGGCACACGCTCTTGGAAGAAAGCTCGCATAAGCTCTTATACAGCAAAAATGTTAGTTGGGCTCAATGTTAACTTTAAAATCCCATTTCTTTCTGTGCCCACCCATTAGATTTTTTACCTTAAAAGGTCCGTTCAAATATTACGTAACGCAAAATTTGGCAATTTTAGGCCCCCTCTCTCCCCTGCGTAACTATTTTTGAAATGAAAATTTTGGACTTTTGTATGAAGCGTAACACAGTGCTGGACCCCCTTCCTCTCTCCTTAGCAGGAATTTAAAATTTGAACGAACCTAACGCAGACCCTCCCCACCTATCTCCGTAACTCCTCACTCGCTGCTACTGTCTCTGATGAGCTCAGGACATTTTTTCATAAATAAAAAAATGAATTAAAAAAAATGTCCCGATTTTGTCAGGTACCCGATTCCGTCAGCCCAAAATGTTACCAGGGGCTAACAAAATCGGGTCCTTACTGTAGAATAATGTAATTTTCTGCAGAGTTTAGAAAAAATGCGCCATTGCCAGTTGTACAAGTTGTGCGGTGAAAGTGAATTAAAAAATCAACAGACCCGACAGTTAGAGTCAGACAAAACGACAAATACCGACACAAGTATTTACCCCCTGAGGAAGACGCCCACCAAGCGTCGAAACGTTGGGATAACAACAAACGTCGTTAGTTTATTAAAGACTGCGTAGCAGAATAACTTTAAATTAACCCTACAGTCGTTCAATTACCAGTGCTATCTTTAATTGTTTTAGAGATATAATTAAAAAAAACTTTTTTTTTTTTATTTTTTTAAAGAAAAAGGGCAAAAATATAAGAGAGACGAGTTTCTCATCTTCTACAAAAATATGTGATACTGCATTACACGACGGCCTTGGTGGTTTAATGGCTACAGCTTCTGATTCGTATGCAGAAAGTCATGGGTTCAATCCAATATTATGCACAAGAAAATTTAATAATGACGATAACTATTGCAACGGCGACCAGGGAGTGTTTATAGGGGAGAGCAAAGTGAGGTTACAGGGGTGTTTCAGGGGGTCCCAAGGGGTTTCTGTGGGGTAGCAAGAGATCTCAGGGGGGTTTTCGACAGCATTGCAGAGAGTTTCAGAGGATTTTCAACGAGTTTTGGAGGCGATACAGGTACGTTTTCAGGGATTTAGGAGGTTCTCACGTGCGTTACACGGGGTCCGAGTGGTTCTTAAGCGGGTTTCGGAGGTGTTTTAGAAAGTCTCAGAGCTTTTAAGGCTGGTTTCAAATGCGTTGCGGAGAGGTGCGTTACATAGGGTCCGAGGGGGTTTTAAGAGGATTCCGGAGGCATTTCCAGAAGTTTCAGAGCATTTTTGACGGGATTCAGACACGGTACGGAAGCATTACGGCAGAGTTTTTGGGGGTTTCGGAGGGTCTCAGGTGCGTTTCATGGGGTTCGAGGGGGTTTAGGGGGATTTTGGGGGAATTTCAAAAAGTTTCAGAGCATTTTCGGCGGGATTCAAAGGGGTTACGGAAGTGTTATGGAGGAGTTTTTGGGTGTTTCGGGGGGTCTCAGATGGTCCGAGGAGGTTTTAGGAGGATATTGAAGGCATTTTAGGAAGTTTCAGAGCTTTTTTGGTGGGGTTAAGCGTGACGGAAGCGTTACGAAAGAGTTTCGGCGTTTGAGAGCGTCACTGGTGCATTACATGGGGTCCGAGGCGATTTAAGGGGGATTCCGGACGCATTTCAGGAAGTTTCATGCTTTTTTCCAGGGTTTAGAGGCGTTACGGAAGCGTTACGGTCTCAGAAACCCCTTTGAAACTCACTGAAGTGCTTTGGAACGCCCCTCAAACTTCTTGGAACGCCCTTTAAAGGCTGTTCATGATTTTGAAAGGTATAGCATATTATTACGATGATTGGTCATTTAGAATACATTTGGACATTTTGGAATCGTAATCCAGATTTTCTGTAGTACAGTTCCAGGGCAAAGTTTTGGAAATGGTGCAATGCTGTCATTTGAAATTTCAAAATACACCATTATGTGCTAGTTTTGCGTTGTATGGAATACTTCTGGCCATTTTGGAATTGACAAACTGTTTACCGGGAAATGACTCTAGCGGTTCCGGGTTTCATTTTTCGAATGTGAACGAAACAGCATCATGCGACACCTCGAACTTCGTGGTTTTTCAAGATACATCATTCTGAGCTGTTTTTGTGTTATCCAAAATACTTCCTCCTAGTATTTCTTCAAAAGCTTCTCCATGAGTTTTTCAAGGAATATCTCTATCGATTCTTCCAGTGAATTCTCTAGGTAATCCTTTATGGATTCCTCCCGATATTGCTTCAATATGCTTCTCTTGGGATTTTCCAGGCATTACTGAAGTTTCACCAGACATTTTCGCAGAGTTTCTTCCTGCAATCTCTCCTAGGATTATTCTAGAAATTCCTACTATGATACCTGCAATTCTTCTAAGGATTTCTCTCGAGATTTATATTGTTTTTTTTTTCAGGAATTCTTGGTGAGGTTATTCAAGACAATCTTCCTGTGATTCTTCCAGAAGTTTTTCCGGCGATTCCTCCAGGAATTCCTTCAAAGATTTTGGCCTGGGATTTCTCGAGAAATTCCTCATGGGATTCCTCCAAGAACTCGTTTCGGTCTACCTCCAAGAATTTATTGCCTGCAATTCCTTCAGGGACTCTTTCATGAATTTCTCCAGAATACGTCTATATATTCATAGAACATCTTTAAGGATTCCTCCAAGCATTTTTTATGGGATTCCACAAGAGAATTCTCTAGTAAGGACTGTTCATTTTATAAAGAGGACAACTTTGCAAGGCTATAAAAAGAAAACGCGTAGTTCAAATTTGAGCAGCTTTGGTTAGTTGTTCAGTACATTATATTAGCAGATAATAACCATAAATAAATTGGTTTAAAATTATTGAACTTCATAGAAATGTGGCAAAGTGTTTCGAGAGATCAATTTTTCAATTCCCAAAAACTAAAGATAAACACAAAATTTCTGTAAAACATCGGTGTATCGTTTTTAATTGCAAAAAAGTTTTTGCCATGCTGCAGCAGTTTGAGTGATACATATTCTGGCAAAATATAAACCTAATCGGAATAATGGTTGTTGAGATAATAAAGTTACAAATTGGACTCGATTTTCAGAATAAAATTTATTTGTTAAACAATAATGTATAAAAATATTAAATTTTGAATGTTTTCAATGGATCTAGTCGAAAGTACTAATAATGCAAATTCAAATGCAGAAAACCGCTTCTTGATAGCATTGTTGGCTTGGTTACTGTGCTTCATGGCAGTTACCGGAGATAAAACCGCTTCGTTCTATGAAGGTTCTTCTAAATAACGATGTACTCTATTGCAAATACAACGTAACAATGATGTCGAAAATAAAAATTAACATGTAGTTATTTTCAAATAAGGTATATAATTACATAGGGTCAGAGCTTGCTGAAATAAATAATGATAAGCTTCTCTAGAATCAAAAACTTGCATTTATGGAGCAACCCAACAAACATTTTTGCTGTATAAGAGTGGAACAAATCGCTCTTAAGCGAACTCTACCTTAAGAAACTGCTATTCAGCTAGTTCTGTTGCTTGGGAAAAAGTATGCAATTTTTCATTATGGCCATCATTAAGTATTAAATTTATGATGAAGAATGTACTTTAAAGCATATTTTTTTTCGGTATCATTTAGAGTGCGATTCTCTTCTATACTGGACAAATTTTGAACTGATTCCGTAGTGTTATTGCATCACTGGACTAAAATAAGTATTTTTTATCAATTTCATTGATAACAAGGCAACTCACTATATCAAGCTGTATAATGCTTGGTGCATTATTATCGACCAACTATTATACTCTACCTTTAGAAGAATAGTATTAGATCCCAACACATTGAAAAGTTCATGAAAATTTTAAAGTTATGTATGTGGAAAGTTGTGTAGAATTTTGAGAAATGGGGTTTTATTGAGTTTTAACGAAAACCGCTTCAGTTCCATAACTAAGGACAATTTGTATAATGTTATATTTTTCCTACACTGTAGAATAGCTATGGAAATTTATGCAAAAAACCGATAATGATTTTATTGAAAAATATAAAAGATATCACACAAATAAGGTGTCCTCTTTATAAAATGAACAGTCCTTAATACCTACTAGTCTTTAGAAAAATCACTAGAAGTATCAACAGAGGCATTTCTGGAAGTATCCTAGGAAGACTACTCTAAAGAATCCCAGCTAGAATGTCAAGAGAAATCCATAGAGGAATTTCTGCAGGTATCACAGTAAAACTATCTGGAGAAGTCATAGAAGGTATTCCTGAAAGAATCACAGTAGGAATCGCTTGTTGAATCTGGAGCTGGAGCTCCAGGAGGAATTCCATGGGAAATTTTCGGATCAATCCCAGGATAAAGTTTCTGGAGTAATTTCTCGAGGTAACACCAAAGGAACTTCTGGAAGAATCGTAGAAAGATTGCCTTGAAGCACCCCAAGGGTTTTTGAAGGAACCCCAGGAGAAATTTTAGGAAGAAACCCTAGTAGAATTAGATATTACAGTAAAAATTTCTGGATGAGTCCTGGGAGAAATTGCTGGAAGAACTACAGCAGGAATAGCTTTGACGAATTGTGGGAAAATCCTGGGATAAAATCTAAGCTTTCCCAGAAGTTTTTCCGGTGATTGCTCCAGGAACGTCTTCAGAGATTTTATTCGGGAATTCCAGCTGGGAACCTTTAAGTAATTGCAACTGTGGTTCTGCCAACAAATCCTCCTAGAACTCCTCCAAAAGTTCTTGCCGAAGACGGGTAATTGTCTTTTTTAAAAGTTCTTGTCTTCATTAGAACTTTCAGGAGTTTTTCTAGGTTTCTGTAAAACTGATAACCTTTTTTCACCAGAGAAAAAAATAAATGACTTTTCATATGCGCTAATTCTCGTCATATCAGACGGAAATTAGCCAATACATAATTACAGATATTCCAACTTACCTTTGCCAATGGCTCATGAGATGGAAGCTAAAAGATGTAGATCAGCCTATAGCGCTGAAAATCGAATAATTACGTAAAATTTCACGTTTCATTTTCACTTTACTTACACGTTGATTTTTTTTTCTCGTTTTGCGTACGACGAAGGCAACCGTACCAAAGCAGCAGATAGCCGAATCGTTTTTCATCACCGTTCAATTTTCACTTCGCCAGAACCAACCTTCAATTCACACCCCACATAAGCTCTGTGGCACATCAAAGTTCAATCAAATAAATAACTTTTCTTCCGTCGGTAAAATGCGAACAAGTTGTCTTAGTTTAAAGAGGATGCAAGCAAATGTGTGCGTGGGGTTTTTACATAACAAACATTGTTTTTCACAACCCAGCCTGAAAGTCTTTTTAATAAAGACAAATCAATCAATCAATTTCACAACCGCAGAGAAAGATTTCTTGGTTGCACTGTGATGGCATATTTTAATCTGTTAGACAAACACATTAATTGAAATATTTTGGTTTTTATTCTCAAGCTATATCCATCTCTATATAAAACTTTCTGCTCAATTGTACTTTGAACACATGATTTGGATTGTATAAAAATTGGCCGACATTTCAAATAAACGCCTACGGTCGTATAATAGTTTTTGACCATTCTATGTTCCATAGTGTCACGTAGAAGATGTGCCGGGAATTGAATTTAGGTAATGCCCGAAATAGGCGTGAACTTGATGGAAACATTTACAATTTACAGCTCTTTTGTCCACTAGGGCACTGCGTGAGCGATTCCAATTGGAAGCTATACTTACAATTTGTACAGCGCCTAAATGTATTCTGTTCTAATTCTACTACATATATCCAACTGGTTGCCGTTGCGCTGCTTTCACTTTCTACCCAGACAACCAAGAATCGCATAAGAATGCACGCTGTACATCGTATAAAGTATTATTTTAAGTCACTATCGCATATATGTACGGCTTAGGGACAATTTTCATCGCATATGATGTTATTTTTTGAACTTGTTGCGATGTATCTGAGAAAATCATATAAGTGTGCAAATTAACTTTTATCATGTATGACTACATCGTAGTAGACGATATTCTGATGTTTTATTGCGACGAACTTTGCTCATTCGCAAAAGCGTTCGAGTGAACTCGCAAAGTGTCAATTGAACTCGCATAATTGAGTACTGCGATGATTATACGACTTCGATTGGTACTTTTCTTATTATGTCAGTTTATCTCGTATTGGCCTACAAACTGAATCGCATAAAAGTAAAAATAAACTCGTTAAAACTGCAGTGCAATTTAGTCAGTAGTAATGTTCCTGCACATTTTTGTGAATTTTTCAAAACTGTCCATAGAGCCCTTTGAAATGCATCGTTCCATCACCAATGGCGCACTTCATACCAACTCCCTTCCTTATTTGAATCGGAGTTGCGTTGAATATTTTTTCGGCGTGAACTTGGACAACTCCGTGCCCATGCGAGTGCGGTTTGTGCTGCGTTTGTGCTATTATACCTCCATCATCACCATCGTCGTCATAACATAATTGGAAAGCCAGCCAGAAAACAAGCCGGAAAATCGAACGCTTTACACTTGTTTCCTCGCGCCGCACGGTTTTGCACTTCGATCGGCGATCGGCAAATGTAATATGATTCGATTTTTTCTTGCTTTTTCATCGTGTACGAGGAATTGACCACCAGCAGTAGTGCTTTGCTATGGTTAGTTTAAATGAGGAGTTTCGAGACGGCAGTTATATGGGTCCAACAAAACTGAGATGCGTTTTTGGATGCCTACCTTGCCTATTGGTGCAAATTGGACCACTTTTCGAGGAACGTGTTTTGTCTGTGCGGCTAGGCTTGAGAGTTACACCCAATTAACGGTGAGTTGGTCACTATTAATTGCCTCTTTTACATAATCACGATAAATGGGCGTTTTAAATCGATCGATGGTTTGCAGTTATGCTTAGGATGTTCATTTGTTACGACTAGAAATTGAGCCGTGTGCTTGAACATTATACTGAAACGAATACTTCTAAATTATTCATACAAAATAGTCAAGTTTCAGGATCGGAATCTTCAAGGACTTCATGTTAATATGACAAATGTATCGTAAATACTTGATAATTTATCACTCTCAATGACATCAACTCTTACAA
The DNA here is from genome assembly GCF_035046485.1 of Aedes albopictus. Classification (NCBI taxonomy): domain Eukaryota; kingdom Metazoa; phylum Arthropoda; class Insecta; order Diptera; family Culicidae; genus Aedes; species Aedes albopictus. The sequence continues at coordinate 96,747,338 of NC_085138.1, read as the reverse complement.
CTCTTTGTTCAAACTACCGCCCAAAGGCACTTCTAGTACCATTTTGTGGAATTGTTTGGTTTCTGAATTCTCGAGAATAAGAACTGGTTCACAAACCGAAACCAGTCCTGTACATTAACTAGCTTGCACATTCCAACGTGCTTCAAAACCGCTTTGAACTCGCTTCCCGGACACGTACCGAACCCGGTCGGTATTCGACCTAGTTCTTAATTGATTTCAGAAGTATGCTAGGCTCGCTACTACATAAATGGCAGCATGCGCATTCTGAATAGGCTTTAGATTCAAAGCCTTAGTGAACGAAACGCATTGCCAGACGGCAGCCTATCAACAATCGGATCTCCTCGAAGCTCTAACTAGCTAACCAGCTTCTGGCCGCAGGGTTTCGATTGTTCTGCTCGAAGCCTTGGTCATAAGTTAATTGATTTACCCAATCACTGCATCGGTTTTTTACCGGTTTTACGGGTACCGACGAATGACGAGAGTTTAGATCGTCTTTGGACATTCTTGATTTCATAATGGTTTTATTATTGTCTTAAGACTGAATTCTATTTGTTAAGCCGTTATAAAACCTTACAATATGTCTTACTGTAGTAGGATACAAGATACCAGTTTAAGTGATCAGTTTCTTATGGAAAAATACGATAGGTCGCTAAAACCATATTAAAACCAAATTGAGATATGTTTGGCTTTATTATACCTGCCAGAACCTTTCCAAAACTATTTTAACTTCAAACATTTGCTTCACTACTTCAGTTCACTACTGTTTGTTGAAGACGATTTACTCGAATTATAAATTGAAATTGTGAAACAAGTACCAAAACAAGTAAAGTGATTAAGTTGAGGAACTCGATTAAGTCGATCAATGTACCGCAGTTTGACTGTACCTTAGTGCAAGGCCCGAGCAAGGGCTGTTTTTGCAGCTTATGTAAATTTGCATAATTTCCTCCTTATTGGCGCTAGCTGGTAGGTAGGTATGTGGGAAACAAAACAAAAACTCAATTTTGCCCGCACATAATGACAAATCCAATCAACCCACGGCGGCAACCGCAGCATACACACAGACCACAGCTACCTGAACTGAACGCGCGCAGTGCATAACTTTCGCGGCCGCCGATTACGCGACCCTCTCTGCGCTCAAATCACATCGTGTGCCTGGTGCTGCTGCAGGTCCCTAATCGAGGACCGCGCACGCTTTATATGGATTATGAATTTCCGTCAAATCAGCTGCGCGTTTGCCCGTGCAAATAGCAGCAATAAAACCGAAAGCCCTAAATTGGAACGCGACAATAATGTGCCCACCAGCACCAGCGAGTCAAGCAGAGAGTTGGCGATTTAACACCTGTGTGGTCGATCGAAAGGTGTTGCGGGAGGTGACGTTGGAACCATGCATTGGTGCATAATTCATTAGGGTGATGCATATTTTCTCTAGCTGACCTAGAACTAGAATTTTTAAGGTTTTTCTTGGTACGATTTATGATAAAAAAACTCTAAACAAGTGAAAGAGATGATAACTACTCATAAAAAAAAAGAAAAAGGACTGTCAGATTATATTATATGACTAACTACAAAAATATCTATCTATCTCAAAAATTTCTCTTAGTTTTCTCTTACATCCCCACTTTTGTTTGATCTAATTCATTTTTTTTAATCAGTAAGAGAGTTTAGAGAGTCAGGATTCGATTCCCGGTTGACCCAGGATCTTTTCGTTAGGGATAATCCAAAAACCATGGCGTCATTTATCAATTTTTGACGTCCTCCCTGGTAGAATATTTTCCGATACTAAAAATATGGCTCGTTACACTATCGAAGAGTTCGATTTCTCCATTCCCTATCCAACTTCATCTTCTAACCATAATTGAGATTAATCCTCAGATGAATCCAGTCTTAGGAAAAGCCCCAGAATAAATCGTAGAAGAAAAGTCCGGGAGAAATACCTGAAGGAGTATCTAATCTAATCTAATCTAATCTAATCTAATCTAACACAAACGCAGCCAGTACGAGAAAGCATCCTGGAAAATAATTGGGTTAGATTATGCCCAATTATTTTTCTTGTCAGTATTGAAACTTGCAGCATATCAGAGATATGATACAAGCATCAAAGCGGCCAGGCCTACTGCGTTGTGTTTGCCGCAAAGATGATTCTTTGAATTGTCTCGAATTCAGGTATACTACTACTTGGTAGTATGTATTTAAATCGAAACAATTCTTGAATCTACAGGGACGGATGCATGCGTGGACATACCGTACCAAACGCTCCGTTATAGTTATGTGAAATGTCATATATAATAAATGGAATTGGAACAGTAACAAATAATTTACCTGCGTGGTTCCTGAAAAAAATAATTAAATATATGAAAATTTGAACAATAATGCCATTCAAACCAAAAGATGACACAATAGAATAAAATCATTTAACAGCTTTGAAATTTACAAATACTTTGTATCGAAATCTGATTGCACTGATTTTTTCCTTCGGCTTGAACGATATCGCCATCTCCATGGAAACGAGCTCCAAATAGCAGCGGACAGCCTGTGCACATATTTGAATGGCGGATTGCTCAAAAACCATCGCTGTTTTTGAAGACATTTTCGTTATGCCTTTCTTCTTTTTCTTCTTTCTTTGCTTTGGAAATAAAAGCGGTCATCAGCAAACCAAAGATTAGGCACTACCGATAGAAACGAAACGCAAGACGCCGTAGAAACGCGCACAAATTTTTCATGAAGTGACCACACCGAATTTACCGGAACTTTATACCCTTCCTTAAACTTAATTTCAAAGTCAAACAACGAATAAGGATCTTCCAAGGCACTTAACACTCGAAGAAGTCCGCCCGGAAGAGCGGCTTCCTGCCGGCAATCCACCCGCCAGCCCAAGGCGCTACTGGAGCGATATCTTCTTCAATACTACCGTCGATGGGGGTGACAATGGGTCTGGGGGGTGAGATTGGGTCAAAACGGAGAAACATAAAATTTGAAATAACTCATCAACTATCGCTAATTTATATTGAAAACTTTATATTATTTCAAATAGGAGATGTTTTTAAACGTCATGATGCAGAATAAGATGTTTAGCAATAATCATTTTTTGTTAAATTTGTGGCTAAGCTTATGTGATGAAAGTACTAGTAAATCACTCTGAAAAAATTTCTCCTTCGCAATGTTCCACACAAGCACCTAACTGTAAATTTTCTTATAAGTAGTTAGCTGTAGCTATTACCTGGTTGATGCAATAAAAAAAGTGGGCTGTCAATGCACTTTTTATTAAAAAATTCAATATTTTCGACCCTTTGTCTAAATATTAAGAATGGGGGTGAGATTGGGTCAAGCAATTTATCGAGTGCACATAACCTTAACTAAAAATTCAACTTGTTATCCAGTCCCCATTTGACTTTAAAGTCGTATCATGTTTACCGTATCTTCATAAAAACACGCTTTTTTCGAAAATATGTCGAAGAAGTGTCAAGCGAGTGTGTTCATACGTTTAGTGCCTAAAATCATTTATAAAAATACACCCATGCGTTTGGATAGCTCCTCTAATCATCATCTAGCCTTTAGTGTACTGCATATTCGTTTCAATGTTGTTGCGAGAGAGGGTCGAATAGTGTGAAATGTTGTGTAACATAATATTTTAACGACCCTCTATCTTGAGAGGCCAATGATCATGTACATAAGAGTTTATAACGGAGGGTTTGGTTAAACATTGCTTATGCAGTATACTAAAAATATCATGTTTTTTTTCAATCAATATTTCAATGCGTCCCTCCCTCATTGTAATCTTCCCCCTCCTCTCTTGTAGGTTGAAACTTTAAATGAGGATGATTATGGTGGCTAAAAATGGCGATACAACATACAAACGTTATTTTATCAAATTTCAACTTTTTTTTCGGTTGTATTAGCCCTTTTAGGTGGATTCATCATCTTTTAGAATTACCTAAGTTTTTATTCGTCATGGTTACATTGTATTTCAAATAGATTTACTAGATATGATCAATAAAATTAACTTATATTCTTAGATAGGCGACTTCGAATACTTTGACCCATTCTCACCCCCTCTAAGGGGTGAGATTGGGTCAATTTTCAATCATTTTTAGTTTAGTAAGTAATTCATATAATGTGATACTTTTTTGCTAAACTATCATTACAACATAGAAAAGTATACATACCAAATAAAAAGTTATTCCGACTTCAATTGCATTTGTTATTTAACAATTAATCTTTGAGTATCCTTTTTTGACCCATTATCACCCCCAACGACGGTATTTTAAAGAAATTCGAATCACACTGAAAACTTTGATGAGCACTTAGTTTTATTAAAAATAAGGTTACAAACAAATTCACGAAAACATACCGAACGCGAAACTTTTTTTTCCAGAATCCGGAGAAATACCTGAAGGACTATCAGAAAAAATCTTTTGAGGAATCCCAGGAGAAATCCCGGGAGGAAACTATAGAGAAATCCCTGAGAGAATCCAGGACGAATCCTGGCAGAAATCCCTGAAGGAAACCCCAGGAGCAATCCATGAAAGAATCCTAAAGGAATTTCTGAAAAAATCCGGGGAGAAATCTTGGGAGGAAGCCACGAAGATATCTCTGAATGATTCCCGAAAGGATTCCATGAAGAATTACTAAAAGAATCTCCAAAGAACTCTCTGAAAGAATTTTGAGAGAAATCTCTAAAGGAATCTCTGAAAGAATCACTGGGAAAATTCCCAAATGATTCTCGGGAAGAATGCCGAAAAAAAATCCAGAGAGGAACCTCTAAAGGGGTGTTGTAAAGAAACCTTGACAGAATTTGTGAATGAGTGAATGAATCCCAAGGAAGCTTCGGGAAACATGGGAAAAACAATGATGAAACGATGAAGAAACTGCTGAAGTTCCCGAAAGGAATCCCTGAAAATAGTCAGTGAGAAATTCGTAAAGAAATCCATGTAGAAAAATTAGGTAAAATCCTTGGAAGAATACTGGAGAAATCATTGATAGAATCCTGGATAAACTCCTGGCAGAAACTCTGGACAACTCTAAGAAGAAATCCCCAGAGGAATTCATGAAGGAAATCCTAAAGAATTCCCGAATTCTTGGCGGAATCATTGAAATGATCTCAAAAGGAGTTTCTCGATAAATCCCAAGAAAAATTCCCGTGGGAATCCCTAGACAAAGCCCGAAAGAAATACATGAAATAATACCAGAAAGAATCCCGGGAGCAGTCCCTAATGGAATTATGGAAGAACTATCGAGAGAATTGCTAAATGAGTCCCGGAAGGTATCTCTAAAGCCTGGGAAAATCAATGAAGAAGTCCTTGGTGGAATTCCTGAAATAATCTCAGAAAAAAGTCTGGAAGATAGAAAACACAGGAAGAATTCTGAAGGATTCCCTACTGCATTTTTTGGAATTATTTGAGTAAAAATCCCAGATGAAATCCTGGGAGGATAAAAATCTGAAAAAAAAAACAAGGAAACATCATTCTCCGGAGTGAATTCTAAGAAGAATCCCGGGAAAAATGTTAGAAGAAATCTGTAGAATTGACTATGCAGAAATTAATTGAGAAATGCTGGAAGGAATATCTAAAGGAACCCAGGAAGTAATCCTTGATGGAATCACTGGACAAATCTTTGATAGAAAATTTTGAAACGGTACTTCGATAGTTCGACAGATGTGAGAGCTTTTAGCTACTTTTATCGCCCCAACACTGCAGCACGAAAAAAAATAGAAAAGAAATATCTGAAAGTCCAGGATGAATTCCCAGAAAAATCCCTTGAGCTTGAGCTTGATTGACCGTAGATGCTGAGATTATCTGCCGGGGACTAGCAGGTATCTTCAGTGTGTGAGTGGTGGTGATCTTCTATTTTTAGGCGACAATGGCACCTGTCACGTCAGGTTGCAGGCCGTCAATGTGGGGAAGGGGAAGGAAGTGATGATTGCAATCGTTTGTATCCACATCAGACCGAATATACCTCTGCGTCTGCACAAACTCATACGGATGTCGGAGTGTTATGTTGGGGATATGGTTGGCAGAGGGTTCACGCATTGCTGCGTGGATGCCAGGCGTAAGGTGATAGATTAGTGCGATTATTACTATGAATCTGAAGCGGCACAGTTCGCTTGATTGCATAACTTGTAGGCGTTATCTGATAGATTGACACTGTACTGTGAAAGTTGTTTGGAAGGAAAACGGTTTTCAACCGTTTCTGGTTCTAGCGATGGCTATGAACTTATGACTATACATGAGTTGTATATATAGAGGGGAGGAGTGTAGAGAAAGTGGATAGAAAGATACAAAGTAGAAGGAAAGGGACGGGCCAGGGATTGAACCCAGGTACTTCTGCATATGAATCAGAAGCGATAGCCACCAAGCCCATCACTGATTCCCAGGAAAATCCCTTAATGTCAAAAATGTCAAAAGTTGCCCTTAAAAGAATGCTGGAATAAATCAATGAAGGAATATCGGAAGAAATCCCGAAAAATCTAATGAAATCCCGGGAGTATTGAAAGATTCTGTGAATCAATCTTAGATGGGAACCCTAATCAGGGTGTCTACTCATAACTCAAAATAAAATTCCCTGAGTTTTCCAGGTTTTTCCAGATGAAATTTTCAAAGTTTATAATTAAAAAATAACCCAAACTTTCTAAAAATTATAAAGGGTGACTTGGGGTATCATCGACATACCCTCTTCGTCATGAGGGATTTATGCCGGTCAAATTGCCTGAAACTTGATCATATTCAGCTTGGTTGGAAAGGATTTGATGCCAACTCTGAAATCAAAAGGTTTCAAAAAACCCCCCATGACGAAGAGAACAAAACTGCCGAAAATTCGTAAGTTCCCCTACTCTTAAAAAATTCTTTCAAGATTTCTGAGCATAATTCCTGGAATTTCTTCCAAAGTTTCTTCCTGGCTTTCCGCAGGATTCTTTCACATGAGATATCTGTTTGAGTACGTCCCGATATTTCTCGCAAAGGTTTTCCGATATATTTCTAGAGATTTTCGCTGGATTCCTCCTGAAGATCCATCCAAAACTATTCAAAGTTTCTTCAAGAATGTCATTGGTTGAACCTCGTAGCCATGCGGTTGGAGTACGGGTGGATGAGGGTTCGATTCCTGCTCCGAGCGATGAAAATTTTCACGAGAATAGCTTCTTATCCGTAGCCACTCCGTGTTAAGTGTCGTTCAATCGTTACAGCCGCCGGCTGAAGCCAGTGTCCATGTCTTTTTTAGTGGTTTTCCGGGACAGCTATCCCTAAACTATTGTATTTTTACCGAAAGTTTTCCGATATTCCTCTTGTTCTTCTCGCGGAACTTCGTGTGCAGCTGCTTTCAGGATTCCATGAGGTTTTGAGAATTCCTCCTTGGATGTCCTTAATATTTCTTCTCAGGATAACTATTATCTAGAACTTTTTTTGAAATGTTCCATATTTTTCTCAGGTTTTTTCTAAAGTTCCTGTCGAGATTTCTTCAATAACACTTTGCGGAGTTTCTCGCAAGATTTTATTTGAATTCCCTCGAATATTTCTCCATGAATATAAGGTATTTCGTAAGTTATCTCAGGAGACATTCTGAGGAAAACCCGTAGAAGAATCTCTTCAATTACTTTGGAGAAAACCCTAAAGGAGTATCCAGAATCTCGGGACAATTTCTAATAAAGATTCCGGGAAGAATTTTGGAAAAAATGCACAGAATATCTGTAAAAACTCTCAGGTGGATCACTGCAAGAAATCCGGTACAACTACAAGAAGCTCTGAAAGAATGCAAGAGAAGAATTTAATGAGAAATATCAATAATAACTCCTGTGGAAATCCCAGAAGGCACTCTGGAAAAAAAATCTTAGGAGAAAATCCAGGGTAAATTAAGAAAAACTATGAGAGACATCTCATGACCAACATCGGAAGGAATCTTCTGAGAGAAGTTCCAGGAGATATTCCGAGAAAAATCTCAGGTAAAACTTCAAAATAAACCTCGCGAAAACTTTTAACAAATTCTTGTAGGAGACCAGGAAGAACATCTCGAAGAAAGCCCAAAGCAATGGTTTGAAGATATCACAGGAAAAAAATGAAAGAAATCTCTTGAGGAACTCTTGCAGTCAATTCGCGAAAACTCCTTCAGAAACCCTTGGAGGAACTTAAGTAGAAACCTCAGGAATAACTACTTTAGCAACTCTGAAAGACATTCTGTGAAGATCTTCTGAGGAAGTCCCAAGAGGAACACCGGATGGAATCGGGTAAATTTTCCGTGAGGAGTGCCGAAAGAAATTTTACGATTTATCCTGACAGATATTCTTATAGAGTATTCAGGATAAATTCTTGTAGAAATCCTACGAAGATTTCTTTGAGCAAAACACTGGAGGAACTCTGGGAAGAAATAGCATCCCGGTGAAAAACTCCAGGAGAAATCGGTTGGAATTCAGGAATTCTGAAAGGAATCCGGAAGTATACCTTTCCGAAAAAAAATCAAAAAGAATAACAAGAAAAATAGTGTCAAAAATGCGGAAGGAATTTTATAAGAAATCCTGGGGAATATTCCAGGAAGTATTTTTAAAGAAGTTCCAGAAAGAAATTCTGACGGAATTTCTGGAAAAAATCCAGGTTCATAGGACCTAATGTTTTTTTTTATCGGAATAAAATTTCCCTGAGTACTCAAGAAATTCCCTGAGTATTCCAGGATTTTCCCTGTTAAATAAAATTCCCGGTTTTCCAGGTTTTTCCAGGTAGTAGACACCCTGCTAATAGAAATATTAGAAAATCAACGATGAAATCCTAGGAGAAATTCGTGAAGAAATATCGGAAGAAATCTTTCAAGGAAGCTTGGAAGAAATCCCTGAATGAATTCTGGGAGAAAACCCAGGAAAATTCCACTAGAAATGGATGATGGGATCCTTATAAAATGACAGAAATAATCCTGCAGGAATTTCTAAAGAAAACATGGAAACAGGGGTTCCTGTTTGCAATAAAATGGAAGTCATGAATATCGAGCTGAATATCGAGCTCATCACTGTTTCAAAATAAATAAATTAGTAAAACTTAAATATCTCACGTTTTGGAGAAGTTATTTCAAATCTTTTGCGATAGAATATAATATCTTCCACTCATCTGGACACATATTTATCCTCATGCCAGGAATCTATAGGAGATCCCAGAAGAAATCCACCATGCAATCTACGAAAGGTTATCCATGAAAGTTTGCAAAAATCTCGACATATTAGTTTTTTTTTTTTTTGAGAAGTGTAAATTTGGCAAGGTTTTTGTATGAAACTCAACTTCGGTTTTCACAACCATTAGAAAGGGTCTGAGGAAAGACCTGCCATGGAATGTGCCGAAAATTATGACAGATTTTCCAAAACGTCTATTTCAATGTCTTGCAAGAACTTTGCAAAGATTTCAAAATAGATCTTTCCAGAAATCCCTCAAGATCTGTCTACAAATCCAATGAGAAGAATCATTTAAATTATTCTGCAGCAACCTGTAAAATATCTCGGAAAAACTTTTTTGAAGAATTATCGGGGTTGGAGATCTCTGATTTCCTAAAATTGTTAAGAATGAGTCTTGAATCTGTCAGGAATCTCAAGAGAATTCTTAATTTATCTCGAAGCGAAAATATCAATAGTCTTACTATGAAACATACCAGGTGCGTGTCAGTGATCTATTCAGTATTTTGTTTCCAAATTTCTGAAATTTCACCATTCTCGATGGTTCTGGGAGACATCAACCATAAAATTCAACCAGGAGCAAAATTTTCCAACAAATTTGGCCATAATTTCTTAAGAAATCTTACAAAATCGTTACTAAAATAACTTACTATAAAACTCCACCACTAAATCTGCCAAGGATGATTCAAGAAATTTCAGCAGTTTTCGCACACGGTCGCACACGCATACCGAAGTCGTGAGGGAGCTGCGAAGGCAACTCTCCACGAGTTGAATGTAAATTACACTCACCTCGTGGAGAGTCGCTTCCACAGCTCTCCCAAGTAACAATTCCATTGCAGATTGGTTTTGTTTGATTTTTATTAAGGTTTTATTACAGCAATAATTAAAACTCACAGTTTTATAACTGCTTTTATGAAAACCATTGATAAAATGTTTTATAGTATACTTGAAGATATTCATAAAGACATATTTTAAGAGTAAACAAAACTTTCCGATATGTAAATCTTCTGGCAATCATTATTACCACAATAAAACTGTTAAAACTCTCAACAGATGGCGATCCGTTCGATTAGTAACGACATCTGTTGGTGGAAAAGCAGAAACTACGACACTGCTAGGTTTATTGCGGTCATCATAAAAGTTAACTTGCTTACGTTTTATTTTCGCTGATTATGGTTGTCGCCATATTGAAGAATTAGCTAACGTGAATACAAAATAGTTAATTTTGCTTAAATAAGCAATAAATTGATAGTTTGTCACCATTTTCATAACATGCTCACATAAATAAACTCTCTCTGCTGAGTTTTCTTGTGATTCGAGATAGTTTTACTAAATTCAAAAATTGATTTATTTCATTCCAAGATGATAGTATTCACTATTTTCGAAGCGCAATAATTTTATGATTCTGCCTCCCCAATATTCACGGTAAATTCGAATGCGCATAAGCCTACCAGCACAATAACTACTGAAATATTACTTTGAAATGATCGCTTTCTACTTACGAATGATGTATTCTCCTGAAGTTTACGTGCAATCGCAGAAGCTTCTCTGCATCTGTGAGCTGTTTGTTGAAAAAAAAAAACAACAACAAACGAGAATGCAACATTTTTCAGCTAGGTTTCAAAACGAGTTTATTGCTGCTCTTAATGTGGTTTGCAAAACCTCTCCGAGAGTGGTCCACTTAGCCAGAAGATGCTCTTAAAGAGGTTATCAAGAGGTTTTGATGTATAAATCAGTTTTATTGCAAGTTTTATAAAATTGGTTATGAAGATCTCTTATAGATCCGAACAAAACCTAAAATGTTACTTGGGCTGTCACGACCTTGGGATTCGTGTGCGACCCCTACTCTATTCAGCAAAGTTTTAGACGAAATCACAAGGCAAAAGTCGCCCATACATCGTTTCTTGACTGCACGCTTCTGAGCTGAGAATATAACAAGTGAATGTAACTCGTTGCAAGTGAGTGTTCCCATCCCTGGCCTCAGTACTATTAATCTCAGAAACCAATAACTAATAAATCTGACAAAACTGATATATAACGCTCCCATACTTCTCGAGGACGGATTGACGGAGATCCAGTACTTCAAGAAAAATATCTGACTGAATTCCTAATATAATTGATACAGTTTCCTCTACCAGAACATCTGAATGAACCTAAAATAAACTTTCAGCAAAAATATCTTAAAAACGGGAAATTATCCAAAAATTACACAACTAATGACGACATTCATGAAAATATTCTGACCTAACTACTTAAGTATTTTCTTAAAGATTTCCCACCGTTTGCGGGAAAATTTTTGGTAATTCAGGCCAAACATTTCAATAGGTCCTATCTGCATTTGAGAGGCTCTCTTTGTTCACTTTCTCTTTCAATTATTGCAGTGTAATGGTACACTTTTCAACTATTTTTGCAGTACAAATCAAAAGACGATTGCTTTGACCATCGTTCAATGCAAGGAGACAATCATAATACAAATAAACAGCTGAGATATTAACGAAAGAGAGGGAAACCAAAGAGAGCCTCTCTTCTGCAGATAGGACCTTTAGACATGTTTGGCCTGAATTCATGTCTGCAAATTTATAAAGGACCTTCTGGAAGAATTTCTAAAAAATAGCTGTGCAAATCTCTGAATTTCTCGAAAAAAAATCTGAGGAACTTTCCAAATTAGGGGAAATTAGCTATTCTCGGCCGTTTTGTTCTCTTCGTCTTTGGGGTTTTTTTGAAACCTATAGAACTCAGAGTTGGTCTCAAATCCTTCCCAACTAAGCTGAATCATATGGCCAAGTTTCAGGTAATTTGGCTGACAAAAACCCCCCATGACGAAGAGAACAAACCTGCCGATAATACCCATTGTCACCCTATATAATTTTTGAAACTTGTTTTAAATAATAGTTAGTTTTTTTTTGGAATTATTTTTTTTGTAAATTTAAGTTGATGACATTTGAAATACTTGCTAATTGCAAATTTGTGAAAGAAATTTATGTATAAACTTTTCGAAAAAATTTGGAATCGGATTTTGTCATTTATTTTATTTTTTTTATTTTGAGAGTAATGAAGTCCAAATTTCTATGGGTGTTGTGAATTAAATGTACCAGAAAGACCTTTCCTTTTTCTACGAAACTGGATTAGGTAATATGTTTCTACAAGCTTTTCCCCACTTATTTCGTCAAAAATATTAAACAGTTTGTTGGAACTTTCTTGAAAAATCCCACTCAAGTCTCAAATTTCAACATTTTTTTCTCGAAAAAATCTATTAAAATATTTGTCATACATGCATCTTTATTTTATTTAACCGATGTTCTAATTTTGTTTTCAAATCTTATCATTACTCGTGTAGGAATTCTACTTAAAATTGATCCTAAAAAAAATCAACAGGGAATTTTGTTTTTATAATTGAGTAGATAGATATCCTGATCTCCCTACGAGATCTTTTCTACCATGCTGTGATCATCGTGTCTATCTTGACCTTTACAGGCTTGTTTAAATTTGCTGGTACGACTTAACGTACTGAAAAAAAAACTAGACAATTAGAAGACACATAATGTTGATTAATTGGCAAATTTAAATATCAAATTCTTAAAAAAAAAAACTCGCGTTTTGGTGGGATTCGAACCCACGACTCCGTATTCGCTAGACCGGCGTTTTAACCAACTCAGCTGTGATCAAGTTTAATTTAATATCTGTGGAGGTGCTGGTAGAACTCATCGTGCTCATTTCAAAGGAGAAACACTATTTGTCCCGGTTGGGAAAATACGCCAGGTAGAAGAAAAAAAAATAAAAAGAAAAGTCTTTTAATTCTACTTTACACATAAAGTCTTTCAACGAAAAAAACTTGGAGAACGCATCGCACCCTATTGCTAATTTCTACCGTATAAAAAATCCAACAAATTCAACAATCGTAAAAAACTTCCAACTTTTGAAATTCGAACCTTCGAAGGAATGTGCAGTGAACTGCACTCCACCGCGCCGGTACAGCTCGATGCACCCAAATGCTCAAATGCACTTTTTTTTTCGGTCGGTTTCGATTGGAGCAGGAGGTGTTGTTTGTTGTTGCGTTGCGTTGGTTGGTGTCGGGCGACCGGTGCGGTGGTAGAGGGTCGAACTGCATTCAATTTAGAAATAGTTTAACGGGTAATAAATTTTGTACAACAACTCCCTTCTGTCGGTTTCCAACCAACAGCGACACCCACTCTCTTCCAGATAAAGCCAGAGGCTGCTGGTTGGTGCATGCATACCAAGCACCAAGCAGCATTCAAAGGGATAATTTGTGCACATTTGGGTGTGCTGCGCAGTTTACTGGGTGTTTAGCAGATCGGATCAGAGGTATGCTAAGTATGATTAATTTCTTTTTTATTCGAACCGATTGGGTTAAATGTGGTTGGGTGGAATTTGTTCAGACATCCGTTAGGTCATATTCATCTAGTACAATGGTATCATAGTGGAAAGCTTTGAGGATTACATGTCCTACCCAACAAACATTTTTGCTGTATAAGAGTGGAATAAACCACTCTTAAGCAAACTTTAGCTTAAGAAACTACTATTCAGCTAGTTCTGTTACTTGGGTATAATCTGAGGTCCAGGACAGTTTTGATGACTTAGAATACCACTAATTATAATTAGTGGTTCACGCTATGGGATGAAATTAAAAGTAACAGGGGTTTGGGACCCCAGAAGTGTCATAGTGAAGGAATTTTTGAAAAATAATGGACCGCGGCCCCACAGTTCAAAACCGAAATTTGTATGGGGAACTAGGGGTGTTCATTTCTGTAGGACAATCCTTAACCAGCCGGGACTTTGTGGCTTCAAATGGCTCGTTCTCCGAAACTAGGCCACCAAATTACAATCGGTTTGAAGCATCATCAAGGGGAAGAGTATATCTAAAGAATGATATGGTGGGGATCCCCCCTGACCCTCCCCCTTTTTGCTGCGGGCGGATCTAAGTGTGACATGATACATAATTTTCGCACATCATAATAATTTCGACTGGAAACAGTGTTTTTGAATCGCTGTTAGTGACAAATCATTATATAAATGTTGTTCCGGACCTGATGAGGCCATTTGGTTGGCACGGGTTATCCGGTGGCCACGGAACAGGTTCTGGGGACCACAGGGTCTCAGGCGGAAATGGCCAATTTTTTATTTCAAAAGAACACCATCATGCGACAACTCAAAATTTGCAAAATTCCGTGTGTAATCCAATAGAACCAAAAATTATAGATTTACCCAATGCTGGACACCCGGTGGCCATGGAACAGGTTCAGGGGACCCCAGGGTATCTGGCAGAAATGGTCAATTTTCGATGATAAAAGAACCCCATCATGCGACACCTCAAAATTTGCATAATTCCGTGTGTAATCCAGTAGAACCAAAAATTATAGTTTTACCCAATGCTGGGCCCCCGGTGGACACGGAACAAGTTCTGGGGACCACAGGGTCTCCGACAGAAATGGCCAATTTTTGATTCCAAAATAACCCCATCATGCGACACCTCAAAATTTGCACAATTCCGTGTGTAGTCTAGAAGAACCAAAAATTTTAGTTTTACCCAACGCTGGGCACCCGGAGGCCACGGAACAGGTTCAGGGGACCCCAGGGTATCTGGCAGAAATGGTCAATTTTCGATGATGAAAGAACCCCATCATGCGACACCTCAAAATTTGCATAATTCCGTGTGTAATCCAATAGAACCAAAAATTATAGATTTACCCAATGCTGGACACCCGGTGGCCATGGAACAGGTTCAGGGGACCCCAGGGTATCTGGCAGAAATGGTCAATTTTCGATGATAAAAGAACCCCATCATGCGACACCTCAAAATTTGCATAATTCCGTGTGTAATCCAATAGAACCAAAAATTATAGATTTACCCAATGCTGGACACCCGGTGGCCATGGAACAGGTTCAGGGGACCCCAGGGTATCTGGCAGAAATGGTAAATTTTCGATGATAAAAGAACCCCATCATGCGACACCTCAAAATTTGCATAATTCCGTGTGTAATCCAATAGAACCAAAAATTATAGTTTTACCCAATGCTGGGCACCCGGTGGACACGGAACAAGTTCTGAGGACCACAGGGTCTCCGACAGAAATGGCCAATTTTTGATTCCAAAATAACCCCATCATGCGACACCTCAAAATTTGCACAATTCCGTGTGTAGTCTAGTAGAACCAGAAATTATAGTTTTACCCAACGCTGGGCACCCGGAGGCCACGGAACAGGTTCAGGGGACCCCAGGGTAACTGGCAGAAATGGTCAATTTTCGATGATGAAAGAACCCCATCATGCGACACCTCAAAATTTGCACAATTCCGTGTGTAATCCAATAGAACCAAAAATTATAGATTTACCCAATGCTGGACACCCGGTGGCCACGGAACAGGTTCAGGGGACCCCAGGGTATCTGGCAGAAATGGTCAATTTTCGATGATAAAAGAACCCCGTCATGCGACACCTCAAAATTTGCATAATTCCGTGTGTAATCCAGTAGAACCAAAAATTATTGTTCTACCCAATGCTGGGCACCCGGTGGCCACGGAACAGGTTCAGGGGACCACAGGGTATCTGACAGAAATGGTCAATTTTCGATGGTGAAAGAGCCCCATCATGCGACACCTCAAAATTTGCACAATTCCGTGTGTAATCCAATAGAACCAAAAACTATAGTTTTACCCAATGCTGGGCACCCGGTGGACACGGAACAAGTTCTGGGGACCACAGGGTCTCCGACAGAAATGGCCAATTTTTGATTCCAAAAGAATCCCATCATGCGACACCTCAAAATTTGCACAATTCCGTGTGTAGTCTAGTAAAACCAGAAATTATAGTTTTACCCAACGCTGGGCACCCGGAGGCCACGGAACTCCACAGGATCTCTGGCAGAAATGTCTTGTCCCTTGTGATTAAGGGTTAAAACAAGCTTATCAACTTTCCACTTTAATTTAGTTGTCTCTCAACCGATTCTTCTTTTTTCAAGTATGCAATTTAAATAGTATCTGGGATTGTAAGTATAATGAAATTGAATTCTACCTTATATTTTTAAGATCTATTTTCAGAAAATACTGTATCTTCCTATAAATATTTTAAAATCAGTATGCCTTCAAGAAAAGCATCTCCCGGATACATCATAGTATATGAACAGTCTTCTTGAATTTATCCTCAAGGTGTATTCGCTTCTTTTAAGTTTTTAAAAAACATAAAATAAATTCACAAAATACCGTATCTTCATATATATATATATATATATATATATATATATATATATATATATATATATATATATTTATCTTCAAAAGTTGGAATTTATATACGAGAAGTTCATTGGAACGTCACCACAAACACCAAACACGCCAAACGGAATCCTCTCTAAAATGTATTCAAGATCTAAATATTCATTCTAAGCTTTAAAGTTTCATGTAACAAAACTCTGATTTTCTGTGAGAAAATCTACGGAAGATCAAGTGTGTAAGTGTTTGCATTGTCCACTTAGAATCCGTACGCGCTGCATATTTTCTAGTGACACGCTTAGTTTACTCATAAACTATTCCTCTTTTAATGGTGAAAATTTCACCGGTTTTCGTACAACGAATCAAAAGATATACCAGAATGAAAATAAGACGAACAAAAAAATCTAGCACAAACGCCTTGAAAATTCAACATTTTCAAGCGCGACTATAGCAAAAAGCTTAAATATCGCCAAAACTATCATTTGTTACGCGCTCAAATGTTATTGATCATGACATGAGAAGATGTCCCCTGCCGATTGGAGTTCGTGTTCATGGAGAAATTTACTACGAATATCATGGCATGGCGGGTAGTCCTCCTTTGGACACCGTTTTAGTAACAACATGATGATCAACTCAAAATTGTACAAGATCTAAAGCCTCAGAAATCACTAGCAATTTTTAAAACACCGCAAAGGACCAAAGAAGATTTGGCTTGGATTCGAAAGTTGTCACTACAGTCGAAAGATTTTCAGAGGCAACGCAAAAATTGAGTAGTGTTTTTCAAAATAACTCTTTCATAGTCTCCAATATACTACATCCATTCAAACGCCCCCATTTCCATAACTGAAAAAAATACTGGTCAAAACGATTAGGAATCTAAGAAAGACAGGAAAACCGACTCCGGACACTGCACTATAAAATATGTTTCCAAAAAAGCTTGATACTACAAATTTTACAGTTAGACAACTTTTGAAGGAAGTTTACATTAGTAAAATTAAAAAATAAAAGTAATAATTTTAATGATATTTTTTCATGAAGGCGCTCTAAAATATGCATGTTTTGAAAGGTTGACATTTTCACAAGCCAGTTTATTCCAGAGATATTCGTGATTCCGTGTGTACGGATTCTAAATGGACATGATTTATGTTAAGGAGCATCCATTTAGTACGTCATGCACAATTTAGGACTTTTAGCCACTCTCCCCCATTCGTGCGAGGTTTTCGTATATTTGATATATTTTCCGAGCCCACCCTCCCCCTTATAAGCGTGACGTACTTTATGGATCCCCCCTTTCTTCTTCTATTTCCTTCCATTACTAATATCATCACTAAATGTGCTGCGATTGTTTCCTACGACGGATGTCACACAATTATGCAGCAATAATTACCGTAAAACTGGGTAACATTGATTAGCGGTGTAACTCACCTTGATTTTTGTCGTGGAATGTTCAAGATTTGATTTTTCCTGAAGAATAGTCAAGGTGATCAAAGGTTCCCCGCTGATCAATGTTACCCCGTTTTACGGTACTTCTCCCTATCAAGAATTCGATATAGATGGTAGAGAATAATGCGATAGGGTAGGTGTTCCAATATTCGCTGCCCCCAAGCAATTCTTATGGAGGGTGGTGAATACTGGAGCAGGAGTGGCAATACTGATTTATGGAGCTAAAATTTTATGAAAACTTTTTTATTCTTAATTTTTTTGAGTAAACTTAAAGCATCCAAAGCATCCAGCGTTTTCATATCATTTGGATGTGTTTTACTTTACAAAAAAATCATTCATATCGATCTATACAGCGAAAGGCTGAATAATACAGGGTGGCGAATACTGCTACATGGCGAATTCTCGAACACCAACCCTATATGGAATCATGCGATAGTGTGTGATAATGGCTTACGAGTAGATCAACAATGCAACACCGCACTGCCTAGTGCTATTCGAATCTTTGTCTCAGTCGGACTCGTGGTCGTGATTCTTCGCGCCGATAACAAAGTTACGGTTGTTTTTATTTCACAGTGCAAAAAATACGCGAATATTTTAAAGTTTTGATCATTTTCTTTAACATTAAATTAATTCAAGCGTGTCGATATCATAAAAAGTTTATTTTTTACAGAAAAAGATACAATTATTTTTAAAAGCTTAATCTCGGTTTATTTCTACCGAGATTTAGACAGCCGAACAGTACTCCGAAAGAATGAAAATGTTACTGGACATGGCCAACTTTCATCTAAAGAAAATAATTTTTGTCTAAAACAAAATTCCGTTGTAAACTTTTAAAACTCAAATATGGTTTTGTTGCATTTGATACTTTGGGCTGTTTGGTTGATGCTCAGGAACCAATGATAAAATTTTGTTTACTTTCGATAGCCTAAAAAATGTTGCGCAGTGTTTGTTATGAATTATTTTGGCTGATTACTTCTAATATTCCATGTCGTTTTAGCTGTTCTAAGTGCGTCGCTAATATAAAAAGTATTCGAAAAGAACGCTGAAATCAAACGTTGAACACAAAACGTTACTGCGTCCGAATAAAAAAACAGATATTTTTTTAATTGATTTCTAGTTCAAAAAAATTGTGTTTTAATAGTGAATTGTACAAAACAACATAAAAACACAATGCATGCCTGGTTTGGAATCTAGGAACAGATAGAAAATACTAAAATTTCTTACAAAACAACATTTTTGCACATTTTTCCAAACCTGCTTTTCAGAAACAACTCGAGAATTAAAATTCGAATTGTTATGACTTACAGAATACCATTTAAATCCAATCAGCAACTGAAGTTCTACATTTTAAGACTGAATTATTAAACACAAAAAAGTAGATTTATCACCCCACTTACGATTTGATTTGTTTTTATTGTTAAGTAAAGTTAAGTAAACCAGTTTATATAAGAAAAAAGCTTTTATATGGATTGTATCGTAAAATAATTAGCAATGTTTATGACGTTATATCTCAACACTGAATTAAATAAGTCTTTTTATTTCGGTTCTACTAGCAAATCTTTACGATTTAGTTAAATATGAGTCCAACATTTCTTTATTTTAGAATCTTAAGTATTATTGAAGTATGGATAGATTAATGCATGTCACAAAATAAAAATCTGATCAAAATTCGGTTTCTTAAAATATTTCCTCGCAATTAAATAGTTTGTAGCGAGTAAAATTTGTAATGAAAAAAATGTGGAAAAAACATCTTGTTGGGGATTACGCACACTTTATATATTACATAACACCGGTTTTCGAAATAGATATTTTCTATACAAAAAACATCATCAACTTATTATCGGACTGTAAAAAAAGCGTAAATTTAGTTCTTTGCTATAACTACTCCTCTATTATGTACATCGAATAATAAAAAAAGGTTTTTTCGCTTTGTATAATTTTAATTGACATCAACGTGATTAGATGGAACACCATCAAACTGAATACCTGAAAAATGCGTTATTTTCAGTGATTCGAAATACTTTAAAATTCAGAGGAAATTGTCCTTGGTGATCGTGAGAATTGTACCTATGTATGTATTTGCTTAATGAGCCGGATTTTTGTTTTTTCTTATACTTGCTTCCACATTTTTTTTGCAAATTAATTTTTTTGTGCCGAATTTTTAAAACATGTGTTTAGTTTTCGAGCAAAGCTCAAGTAAAATGACTATTTCTAGAAAGTTGCAGTTCGATTTCTTTTTCAATGATTTATACTATATTTCTAAACATCAAATTACTATTTTTGGGTATTTGGCATCTCAGTCTGATTTGGTCAATCAAAAACAACTATATGTTTTCTTAGTCCGACGTTTCGGTTCTTAAGGTCCAATAAATCAGACTGAGATGCCAAAAACCCAAAAATATTATCCAACGTACAGTCGATCATCCAGTTAACCGTTCAGCTATCGCGCGATCAGCCGTCCTCTGCAGCACCGCGCTGTTGCTGTGTACAACGAACGAGCTTTTTTAAGCGAGTTTTACACAATACAACAGCGCGATCAGCGAAAGGTTAAACATCAAATTACTTGTATGTTGAACCTAATCTTTTGAAGCCGTTTTCATCATTGCTAATAACTTTTCGATACAGTCCTTATACGAATGCTTTGCTCGGCAAAATTACAGTTTCTGTTTCTGAATCAGTAGTTGTACTTGAGTTCAAGTGTGCTTAGTAATAAGAATCCAAAGTGCCTAGAACTGAAATACAAAAAAAAATGTCATCGACCGAATGTCTCCACTCACCTGACTCATTTTGCTACGTCTGTGGAGAGTTTATAAGCTCCCGTGTGAAAAAGTGTTCAATTTCTGATGGAGCTAAATTAAGACAAGCATACCAAGAATATTTTGGCCTGGAAATCAAAAACCAAGACAAATATTGGGTTCCACATTTCGTTTGTCAGAGTTGTGCTGTTGGATTGCTTAGTAGGTTTTAGATAAATTGACAATTTTATTAGTAACAATATTTCAAACGCGCGTAATTTGTTGGAGTTCTGATAAACCGAACTATTTGCCATTTTGAATAATTTCCACTGTTTTTATCCGTAAATTGCCGGAAAACAATTTCCGTATGTGTTGTGGGTACGAATTTCTTCTACAGAATGTTAGTAATATAGTTCACAATTAATTGGGATGAACAACTTTCTTATCAGTTAGGTCTAGTATGTTTGCCACCATCGATGGTTTTCATATGGTAAATAGTTCGGTTTAGCAGAACCCTGACCAATTGCTTTTGAAAACAACTCTATTTTAAAGCCGTAGGTCGTACTTTAGCCCTACTATACAATTCACTATTTGAAAAGTAGAGATGCTTTCAGCCATCTAAATAATGAATTTATTTAAAAATTCTTTCTACTAGAATTAGTATAAACCTCTTTTATATAGTGGCTATGGATTTTAGGTAGGACTGAAATACGACTTGACAGAAAAGGCCGTCTTCAAAAGCAATTATGCCCTGTTGAAATTTTGATACCGCATTTGAGCTTTCTAGCTTATTTTTCAATAGAAACAAAAAAAAATATAATATGTTTTCTCTTCAAAGAACCAGCAAAAGATAGATCAGCAAGGTTGAAATTTGACAGGCCAAGAATTTGGAGTCAGCCAACTAGCCATCAAAATGACTGTTATTTTTGTTTGGCAAAAATCTTTCGCGGGAGGAACTTAAATATTTATCCAAATATTCCTTCATCACAAGCTCCAACCCTGTATGCTGGACCAAGCGGATCTGGTCTAAGTCGCACAAATGTCTCTGCAACTGGTGATGCTCGAAGGGTTTCAACTTCAGATATGGAAGAACAACAAGTGGCAGCAGCTGAACAGATCGTCGATCATACTTCAGAAAACGTTGCATCAAGTGTTAATCAGAAATTACGGCCTGTTGACAATGGCAAACCAGAGGTAAATTACTAAATGTGCTTGAAAAGCTTTAGCTAAATTTCTGTTCACTTTTTCAGATGCTTTGGCGATCTGATGACTGCAATCATCATCCAGATGATTTTTGTTACATTTGTGGTTACTTTATTACCAGGACAACAACCAAACATACATTGCGAAAAGATACCAAGTTATATGAAGCATACAAGCAATATTTCAACATCGAAGTCGAACATCAAGATAAACAGTGGGTGCCACATTATGCCTGTCATAATTGCACAAGACGGTTGCATGGTACAGTATTTAATTTAGAATGATTTTTTTATCTATACAATACTGCCATTCTAAGCGTATCTGTACCATGTTGTTTTTCAACGAGGTTGACCCATTCGCTCTAACAAAAACAATATTTTAAAATCAATGTCAGAAAGATACATAACGTTATTGTGCTATATTAAGCTATGAAACCTGATGAAAACAAAAATCCAATTAATTTTAAATGGCTTTGTAACTGAGAAAAATGCTACTTGCATTGAATTCAACATAGTTCAGATATGCTTAAAAGGGCAGAATAGACGTTCTATAACTTATTCATATGTTTACGTTTTACTGCTTTTTCTAACAAATGGTTGTGTCAGAAATCTGTTTTTATTTCACTCGAAAAATTTCTGGTATTTGAACCAAAAACAAAACAGTAGTTGGGTCTATGATGATGAATGGACCAATTTCGTTGATTCCAACACTTAGTCATAATAGAAGCCTCTTTTATATATAAAGTAGCCAATTTTATACAGCCAAGTTGTGATTCGCTGAAAGCTTTACTCATCTAATTTTCAAAAAACGACATAGAAGCATGAAATAACTAGCACATTTATTTTATAAATTAACTTTTATGAGCAAAAGATTCTGATCTTGGTGGACCATTGCTGCTTATGGTTGGACCAAATAAATGATCATGGATGA
Organism: Aedes albopictus; assembly: GCF_035046485.1. Lineage (NCBI taxonomy): Eukaryota > Metazoa > Arthropoda > Insecta > Diptera > Culicidae > Aedes > Aedes albopictus. The sequence goes on along the minus strand of NC_085138.1, from coordinate 96,724,665 downwards.
ACCAACGAAACATGAAGACATTTTTTCGACTAACCTTTTCTTATTCCTTGTGAATCGCAGCGAAAATTGGACTTCAGGTCAGCATTGTCGTTCCGAAACGAATCGGTGTTGCAAGAAGTGATAACCAATTAATGTACGAGGCTTTCGGTTGGCCAAACGATCGGTAGCGGGCCGCAGATACCGCGCACGGAATCCGGATATGATATTAAAATGATGAAACTTCGGGAGCCTCGGTGTACTGGGCGAATTTCAGGACGAGCAGCTATCCATACGGTCGGGGCGCGATGGCAAAGGCTCTGTTATTTGATATAATGTACGTAGAGATCAAATATTTGCAATTTCAAAACTCTTCCACTTCATTTTGAGACCGACGAACGTTTTGAAATTGACATCGCGCGCAAAGAAAACTGTAAACAAACTAAGCCGGACCTAGTAACCAACGGTGTAATGGTTTGGTCCAACCAAGATTACACCGTTTCGGTATTTTCATAAATAAACTGCATTCAAAAATATTTCGGGGAAACGGTCCATTCGGGGAAACGGTTCATTCGGGGAATCGTTTTTCGAGGGAAAAACTTTCGGAGAAACTTCTTTCGGGGTACTGGTTTTCGGACAAATGTCGGTCAACCGCCAAAGAAGGTTAGATATTTTTGCAATAGAATAACGAAAAAAGATCAGGAAATGAAAAAGAATTTCTATGTTCTCGATGCTACAAACTGAGCATTTTTGGTGCTCCACTAGGGCTTCTAGAAAGCCTTTCTAAAACCATTAATAATTTAAATATTTGGCGGTAATTTAATTAAAACCGATGTGATTTCAATGAAGAAAGAGTCATATTTTGTCATTAGTGAGAGTGTAGTTTGAGTTTTTAAGAAAACAATACATTATTTTGGGTTTTCAAAATTGGTCCAACCATGATCAGTTTTTGGACTGGCCCATTCATCATCATCTACCCTACTTCTAATGTATTTTCCAACAATACCACAAAGAAGTCAAGATGCATGCTCTCGGTTTTTACAAGGCAGCCATTTTTTTAATTCTCTCATATATGTCTTTATTTTTTTTTTAAGATAATTTTTAATCTTTCACAGAAATGTCTTCTTGAGTGCTACTAGAGAATTGTTGAGGAATTCTTCCTGAGATTTCTTAGAAAATTTTACATACTTAGTTTCGACTGTATACACTTTGAAGATGAATGCAATTGAATTCCTAAAGTAACTTTGATGTTCTGCACACCGCAAATTTTTAGCTGCCTTGTATTTGATTGGGCCGATTTTTTGGTTGTGATAAGTTTCAGGTAAAGCTAACTTCCATCCTAAACTCAGCAAAATTAATTGAAAGGCAACCCAGAGATTTCGGTGGGTGTAAAGTGATTGCCACTGGAGTTCCGAAGAAAACCACCAGGGTGATGTTTCAATGAAAGAGAATTATTGTATGAAAGAGGAATAAAATGAAATGTAACATGGGTCATTCCATACCAAATCGACAAATCGATTGGCACATGATATTCCAAGTAATGTTCAAAGTAATTTCAGCAGGTCGGAAATGGCTTATAATGGCCTCAGCTCGATTTGTAACACTCGGAGATTATCCGTTCAACCTACACACTATTTTTAAATTTTGATTATTTTTGAAAAAAATCCGTAAATCGCATTACGTATTTACTGATTTCTGATCAGCCAGGAATCATACCGCTTATCTTTTTATGTCTCTAAAAAGGTTTTTCTGTGTAGAATCTGATAAAAATAATCTCAATATGGTTTTCCTGACATTTCTCTCAAATTTATACGTTTTAATCCGATTTTGATAGATATCTCAAGAACACCCCTTTTATTTCTCGATTTTTCAATTTTAAAAGATTTTTCTGAGAGTTTCCCACTTTTTTCGCTTATTTGTACAGAGTAAAATAAGTATAACCTTCGTGGGATATTGTAAAAGTTGGGTTTCGAGTTATCAGAAAAATTAGCTCCTATTGAATAATATTCAGTTGTTTACTTATAATAGTCATTTATTGCGTTTAACTGTTTCAAAATCAGAATCCCTTACATATATAGATGACAGTAGTCTAAAAAACAGACCAATAAATAAAAAACAATATAAATATAAATATTTTCATCATGAAGAAATCTTCGTTATTAGAGAAAAGTTATAGGATCAGCGTACCATTAAAAATCTTACGCGCCTAAATTTATCCTAACCGTAAACAGACTGTTACGGCACCGATTAATTCAGTTCATTTTAACATCATGGGTGCTCACTCCTGAAAAAAAGTACAAAAAAGACAAAACAACAGTTGAAACTTTGCCTTCAGTAGGACTAAACTGGGAGCACCATGTTGAAAGGTAGGAACTGTACCGTGTAGGCACCAAACTCTGCGCAAAACCCACTAAGCTCAAAAGTTTTTCTTCCAATACAAATTGTTTAAGAGTTCCAAAATTAACTAAATTTTCTCCCAATTACTGTTTTTTCTAGTTGACGTTACATCTAAAAATAGTGCTGAAAAGCATGAAGTCTGATGAATATTTGTCTATAATCAACTAAAAATTGACCAAAATGTCACTTAAGCCACTATGTATCTGGGGGCCCCTCAATTGAAACAGATAGTTCACAATACTGACTTTTATTTCTACTTTATCTACGGTAGAACTATAAGCACAACATCTTATTATTGTTTATCATTGTTCTATCTATGCCAGTTCATTATAGGAGTCCGTTGGGACTGTTCAGCGATTACAGGCAGTGTAGCTCAGAGGAGAATCAATGTACAATTACGACTAGAGCGTTTGTTCGAATGGTTGGGTGGAGGATGGAAAACATTTCTTTATGGTGATTTCAAAGACTAAACATTTGTCATGTATTAGAGTGAATTTTTGATAAGATCTAGAGTCTAGACCAACAGGTGCTCCTCTCACATGTTGGTCTAGTAAGTTGAAAATTCAATCCCACAACAATATCAAACTTGTTTAGGGTAGTATATTAATTATATTGATTAAATGTTTATGTAATTTAGTTTTTTTACTATTACGAATGATATGCTCGATAGGTGATATAATATATGTAATACATGACGATAATAATATTAACCAATGAATGTCATACTGTAGGTTCACATTTCCCTAAATACTCGAAGCACTACTTTAAAATTGTCTATCGTTGTTAATACAAATATTACTCTGTACAAAGAAGCGGAAAAGATGGGAAACTGTCAAAAAAATCTTTTAAAATTAAAAAATCGACAAAAAAGAGGGGTGTTTTTGAGAAATCTTTCAAAATAGGATTAAAACACATAAATGATAGATAAATTTCAAGAAATCCGTGTTGTGATTATTTCTATCAGATTCTACGCAGAAAAAGCTTTTTAGGGACATAAAAAGATAAACAGAGTGACTTCTGGCTGACCAGATATGAGTGAATGCATATTGCGTTTTACGAGATTTTTTCAAAAATAATTAAAAATTCAAATTTTGTTGTGGATTGAACGAATGATCTCCGAGTGTTAGAAATCGAGCTGAGAGTTTTTTAAGGCAGGCTCTATTCAACTAGAATATATAAATTAGTATTTGAAAGATTAGTGGCAAAAACATATGAAAAATTTGTCGATTTGACATGGAATGACCCACATTTTATTTGGATGAATACAAAATGTATCAAGTATCGTAAAACTTTAGTATGGTAAAACATGTATTTTCAACGCAATATGGTATATCAAGATAAGCACTTCAGGTTTGAAATATTTTTGGGAGAAAAGGTATTATTTATTAGTCATTTTAGAAATTTGTAAAACTTAAATCTTCTCTGAGCAGCATTACCATTTTTAAATATTTCTATGTGTTGTATTATAGATTTACTCAGGAAAGAATGAAAACTATTTCATACTTGTCATAACAAAATCTTGTACAATTTTTATACCATCAAAAACTGTTAGCAGAATGTTTATGTTATATTTACTATTTATTGATTCCTTTTAAATTCTCAATTATTCAAATACAAATATTCAAACAAATTTCAGGTTGGTACCAAGGAGAAAACAGATTAATGGAATTTGCTGTGCCTCGGATTTGGCATTCACCTTCAAATCATCAAACCGACTGTTATTTTTGTGTTGTGAATTTGGCTAGTGGTCAAAAAAAGTCAACTTACCCTGATATCCCTTCATCACGTGCGCCAATTCCACATTCCGCTGAACGCCCCATACCTCAACGTACCTGTGAAACGGCTGTTAGTACCACTACAATATCGACAGTTAGTGGAAGTTCTGTCCCAAGTAGTGAGTCTTTACAACTTCAAGGAGGAGTGCTCAATATTCCACATTATCCGAATCAAACGGAAATAAATGATTTGATTCGTGACCTTGCACTCCCTAAAAACAAAAGCGAATTATTGTTATCTAGGCTGAAGCAATGGAGTTTGCTGGATGAATCCGTCAGAATAACATCCCAGAGAACTCGCGATGAAGAGTTTTCCTCCTATTACACCAGCGAAGATGGAATTTGCTTTTGTAGAGATATCGAGGGTGGGTATTTCTATCTATTCGGATGACAACAGCATCAAAACGAAGAAAACTGTATCTCTTTTTTTGCAGGTCTATTTTCTGAAATCGGCATTCCATTGATTGTAAGAGACTGGCGGCTCTTTATTGATGGCTCTTCAAAAAGTTTGAAGGTTGTGCTACTGCACAACCGCGTAAAAAGCGAGCAGTACCCATCTCTACCCATTGCACACTCCATTCTCCTGAAAGAAAGTTATGCCACAACAAAATTGTTATTCAACAAAATTCAGTATGAAAAATTTGGTTGGGAGGTAATAGGCGACTTTAAAATGATTGGTTTCCTAATTGGATTACAAGGAGGGTATACTAAATTCCCTTGTTTCCTGTGCCTGTGGGACAGCAGAGACACAGAGAACCACTATAAAATTAAAAATTGGGAAATCAGAGCCCAATACAAAATCGGCGAAAAAAATGTTAAAAACGATCCAGTAGTGAACATGGAAAAAATTTTAATGCCACCTCTTCATATAAAACTTGGTTTGATTAAGCAATTCGTGAAAGCATTGAATAAGGATTCGGAATCATTTAAGTTTATAACAAAACTGTTTCCGAAACTTTCCGAGGCAAAAATAACTGCCGGTGTTTTTACAGGACCACAAGTAAAAAAACTTATAAAATCGGAATCGTTTCCGAAATTATTGAATGAGAAAGAAAAGGCAGCCTGGAAAAGCTTTCGAGATATAGTTCAAGGATTTTTAGGGAATAATCGTGATCCAAGATATGAGGCCATAGTACATGAACTGATGAAAAATTTTGAAACCATGGGGTGTCGAATGTCACTAAAGGTGCACATTCTTCATTCTCATTTGGATAAATTTAAAGAAAATATGGGTGTATACTCAGAGGAACAAGGCGAACGTTTTCATCAAGATATAAAACATATGGAGCAACGATATCAGTGCCAAGCAACATCGAAAATGATGGGTGATTATGTGTGGAGTCTCATGCGAGACACAACAACGGAGTATACGCGTCAACCTATTTCGAAATTGCATTTTTAAGTATATTATAGTATGTTATTTTTCAAATAAAAATGTGTGCAAAATGTGTATATTCGAAATATATTTCCTAAAATGTCTCATTCGCATCCAAATAGCTACATTACTGGGAAGAAATCACTTAAGATATATATATATATATATATATATATATATATTATATATAGCCAAGGGCTGAAAATCTCGATAATAAAGAAAAAAATATATATATATATATATATATATATATATATTTATACAGGGGGTAGACAAAATGTTTGAGATAGGCAAATTTTATTCGTCTCAAAAAATTTTCAATGAGCTATAACTTTTTGGTTATTATGGTTCATCAAAAATTCTCAAATTTTCACTGCGATTTGTCCCAGCTAAACTATAATTTGTACAAAATTGGGCTTTGCCGGCTAACCCTACATTAAGTTAGAGCAATTTCAGCAAAATTCTTCTTTTCTGAGAGCTATTTTTAAAAGTGTTATATCTCAGGGTATAGTTAACGTAATTTAACGAAACTTTGAACATTCATTATTAATATCTTGATCTTTGAAAAACATTTGACTCAACTGAATTTTTTACACAAGAAGGAAAGTTAAAGCGATTGAAATATTTTTTTCAATATATACAACCAAAGCAAAATTTTTGACATCGTATGAAAATTTATGAAAGTGATTTTTGTTTACTTGAAAAGCCTCCAATACATCTTAATATAAATATATTTGAAACGTAAGTAACAAAACGGCCATCCATAATATAGAAAAGGTAATGCAAATATGTCAAAATCGTATAATGTTTAGAAATTCTCACTTGAAAATTAAATCCGCTTTAACTTTCTTTCTTATAAAAAAAATTCAGATAAGTCAAATGTTTTTCAAAGACCAATAAATTAGTAATGAATGTTCAAAATTTCGTTAAATTACGTTAACTGTACCTTGAGATATAACACTTTTAAAAACAGCTCTCAGAAAAGAAGCATTTTGCTGAAATTGCTCTTACTCAATGTAGGGTTAACCAACAAAACCCAAACCTGTACAAATTATAGTTTACTAGCTGGACAAATTGCAGTGAAAATTTGAGAATTTTTGATAAACTACGCAAAAAGTTACAGTTCATTGAACATTATTTGAGACAAAAAAATTTTGCCTATCCCAAACATTTTGTCTACCCCCTGTATATACACATATATATATATATATATATATATATATATATATATATATATATATATATATATATATATATATATATATATATATATATATATATATATATATATATATATATATATATATATATATATATATATATATATATATATATATATATATATATATATATATATATATATATATATATATATATATATATATATATATATATATATTTATTTGGACACCGTCTAAGATATTCCTATCAAACAGTGAATATTGCTTCTTATTCTATTCTTAAATATAGTTTTGCTAATACTAAAATCATACATATAATAATCACAATTAAATAAGGCCGGAACAAATATCATTTTCTTCTTTTGTCACTTTGCTGTTTGACTCGTCAAGGGGGGGACAATAATAAATAAATGGATTTTGTGAGAAAATACCCGAACAATTAGGCAAAATCACAAAACTCATCGGATTTGTTAAGGAATTTTGTGAGTAGCCCAGATTTCGTAAAAAAAAATTTCATTTTCGTTAAAATTTTATTTTTGCCCCCCCCCTCAAAAATGTGAAATCTGGTCAAAATTTTGCGAGGGGGGGGGGGGGGGGTGACATTAGAAGAAATGGAAATTTGTTCCAGCCTAATCGACAACATTCTACAAACGGGTTAAAAAAGCTCCTATGGCCGTCATTTGGTAATCTTAAAAAATCATGCTCTCTCAATGTCCTGGATGGAGCATGAATGTTCAGCATTGCCAATAGAGGACTACATTCTATATTTCCTTGCAGCAAATCAAAAATAAATAATATACGTAACATTTCACTTCTTTCGCTCAAAGTTTCTAGATTGATCAGCCTACATCTGTTTGCATAAGGCGGTAAGCCAATGGAATCATTCCAGGTAGAGATCGCATCGCATATCTAATGAATCTTCTTTGGACACTTTCGAGTATAATTTGTCTAGGAGCCCAAATTTGAATGGCATATTCCAATATACTTCTAACTAGGGATATATATATATATTTATATATATATATATATATATATATATATATATATATATTTATTTATTTATTTATTTATCTAGATCTCTATAGGAATAAGGAAGTTAAAGGAGAATTGTTAAAAAAATTTTTACGAACAATCTTGGATCTTTAAAGAAACTATGATGAAATTCCTGTAAACATCAATGAAAAAACATAGAATAGAGGTATCATGAAATACTTTTTTGGTATAACCGGTAGAAGCAATGCGTGAATGGTTCTCTGGAATAATATCGAATGTTTCATCTCGGAAGAACTTTAGAATAAAATAGAGAAGTTCCATGCAAAAAATCGACAACTGTTACAGGATTCCATGAACTAAAGAAACCCTAAAGGGGGATATCTGGATGAATTTATGAAAGATATTCTGGAGTTTCTAATCAAGTAGTTTTTGAAGGGCCTTTCAATGTAATGAAGAGAAACTCTGGCGTTTAGTGTAATGTGATTGGTTTCAATTACTGTTTTCAGAAAAATGATACTGTCGCTAATCGCCTGGCGACCCAAGCCCCCGGTTTGTTTCCCGGACTTTGTGCACTTCTCGGTGATTGCAAAGGCAGCGAAGAAAGACCTTCGAATCCAGGCAGAGTTCATGGTCGAACAACCAACGAAAATATAATATTTGTGAGGTTCATTGTAAAAATACGGTATTGTGTGATAAACCTTTTTTCAGGAAACAAAAAATTTAAAACCATCTGCACACATTTCCCACATTTTCAGAATATCAGACTAATATTCATATGAACTTCCGAGCTTTATGAAGAATTAATTAAAATGCGGTAGTTTATTGGATTTGTTTACCTTAGATCAAAAATAAAGATTTTTATGATACGGTAAAGAGTGCATATGAGTTAGTTTTGAGAAACACATTTTTTACGATTGATTTGAACTTACGGAATTACGTGAATTTGTTTCATGAAAATTCGAAGTTTTGATCATAAATATAGATTATAAAAATATTTTGAATAAGCTAGTGTAGTTTGTTAATTATCATACGAATATTGCGAATTTGTTTCATAAAACAGATAGATTTTGATAATATTTTGTTTTGAGGTTGGTCTTCTTAGGAATTCCTCATAGAAAACCAGATTTTGTAAATTTGTTTGGAATTTCTGAATAGCAATTCATGAAGCTTAAGGTAACATGCTGTGCCATTGAACTTTAATACAAATCAATGATTTTTATGCTTGTTTCTAATAGTTTGCCTCGCATTTTTGAAATAGTAAAAAAAACGGTTAATTCGGCATTCACGTTGCTGAAAAAGTATCATCATACCAAGTTAGCATATAGAATGGTACTCCAACCCAATATTTGCAACAGGTTTGTAAGAACAATATGTTTTGCTTTCTTGTACTCGTAGATGAGGTTCATACGTTAGCATACCACAAAATTTAACGGGATTTTTAGCAGAGACTGAAATGTATCAGAAAGACGAGAAAACATTTTCCATGGTAATTTTTGTTCAAATTGCAAGCCAGTAACGTCTCCTACTGAATTACCTAAACCTCTTTTTACGTCCATCATTGGCTGATTGATAAAAAATCTGTCGCTAATAGAATAGGCAAACTCAAAACTTATACATTTCTTTGACACATCTACATATTCAAGAGAAGTGTTAAAACATATAAAAGTTTTGTTAAAACAAGCCATTGTTTTAATGGCAGAATTTTGTATCGTTCAGCCAATGATGAACGTATAAAAAGGTGAAAGTATACTTATTGAACTTCCCGTAAAAATAGAAAGAGAAAATCGATGAAAAGAAATCGATCATTGCAGACACGTCGTTATGAAACTTAACGCGAGATATATATTTGGAGCTTAGATTGATATTCCTAAGAATTTCTCACAGAAAACCAAATATTTAAAAATTTCTTCGAGAGATATGGAATTTTTTCTTTTCTGCTTGAGACCCTGTGGTCCCCAGAACTTGTTCCGTGTCCACCGGGTGCCCAGCATTGGGTGAAACTATAATTTTTGGTTCTATTGGATTACACACGGAATTGTGCAAATTTTGAGGTGTCGCAGGTTCTTTTATCATAGAAAATTGAGCTGTTGGAAATTGTAGACTAATTTCCTTCCGTGCCTAATGAGTTCCGAGTTCCCTTTAACCATCTAAATGTACGGAGTCAGTTGAAATTACGAGAACATGTAGTGTAAGAGTTTAATGTAACGAACTACAGTATTAGAAGGGTTAGGAGAGCCGCGTCTCGGAGAATTCAGGCATGAGAGTATAATGTAAGTAATAAGCTAAGTAAAATGTGAATTATTGAAATAAAATACCAATTCTTTGCAGTCTCGAAACCGTTAGCTGCTGTCGAGAGGTTTGATTACATTCCGAGAAAGTTGCGTCCCTAACATGACCATTTCTGCCAGATACCCTGTGGTCCCCTGAACCTGTTCCGTGGCCACCGGGTGCCCAGCATTGGGTAAAACTATAATTTTTGGTTCTATTGGATTACACACGGAATTTTGCAAATTTTGAGGTGTCGCATGATGGGGTTCTTTCATCATCGAAAATTTACCATTTCTGCCAGATACCCTGGGGTCCCCTGAACCTGTTCCATGGCCACCGGGTGTCCAGCATTGGGTAAATCTATAATTTTTGGTTCTATTGGATTACACACGGAATTTTGCAGATTTTGAGTTGTCGCATGATGGTGTTCTTTTGAAATAAAAAATTGGCCATTTCCGCCTGAGACCCTGTGGTCCCCAGAACCTGTTCCGTGGCCACCGGATAACCCGTGCCAACCAAATGGCCTCATCAGGTCCGGAACAACATTTATATAATGATTTGTCACTAACAGCGATTCAAAAACACTGTTTCCAGTCGAAATTATTATGATGTGCGAAAATTATGTATCATGTCACACTTAGATCCGCCCGCAGCAAAAAGGGGGAGGGTCAGCGGGGATCCCCACCATATCATTCTTTAGATATACTCTTCCCCTTGATGATGCTTCAAACCGATTGTAATTTGGTGGCCTAGTTTCGGAGAACGAGCCATTTGAAGCCACAAAGTCCCGGCTGGTTAAGGATTGTCCTACAGAAATGAACACCCCTAGTTCCCCATACAAATTTCGGTTTTGAACTGTGGGGCCGCGGTCCATTATTTTTCAAAAATTCCTTCACTATGACACTTCTGGGGTCCCAAACCCCTGTTACTTTTAATTTCATTCCATAGCGTGAACTTTTCTCATTTTTTGTCGAGCAGTGTTATCTCATGGTGTCTCTTGAATCTTTAGGAAACTCGTTGAGCATTATTACACGCATATTCTATTTCTTCTTCTGTCACACGTCTTATAATTGTGAAACATTATCAATCACAAAATCGTTTATTGCTGTATGTTCCTCAAAAATCATTAACTACATTTGTTCGATCTGACCTCTTCACCAATCTATGTTGAAACCGCCCTGCGCCAGTGCTCCACAGCATTACTGATTACTTCATAGGGCCAACCAAACCTGTTTTCAAGATCACTTCAAAATGTAGGTCAACCTTGATGCCAGCTGAAAATGGTTTCCCTATTCGTTCAACACTTTTAAGGACAGACTTGTTAGAATCCCAAAATGGCCGCCACAATGGCCGACTTTGGCACCTACTCACGATTTCGAAAGCACAAATCTCTTCGTAAACAAAATCAGCGCACCTGAGCTTCTTATTTTAGGCTTATTTGAAGTGAGCAAGAACAGAATAATGAAATGCGTTGTTGTTTGAAGCTTGCTTCTTGAGATTTGTGCATCTGAAGTTCTGATGCATTGTTGAAGCAGGATTTCAAGACGTTTGTCCTTAAAACAGCCATTGCATTGATGTTAGACGACTTTGGTGCCGCCAATCACACTGACGAATTCCGACGATTATTGTTTGGTTCCAATCGAACTATTCGGTGACCACCTGTTCCAACGAACTGATGATGGTGATGGCTTAATGCCAAGATCAACCGAAGCTTTTTAGTTACCGAAAATTAATTGATTTTTATTTTCTCGAACTAAAAAGTCTCCCGTAGAAACCCGTTTGCGTCGTTGCACTTGACCTCCAAGTAATGTGATCACTCACATTACGGCGTTCAAGTAGGTATGACGGCATGATGACCTGTCTGATCTGGACCTGGACTTTAAGTAGTGGCAGGCGGAGCAAGGTGTGAAGTGCGTTTCGAAGAGATTTGGCTGATTGGCAGTTGCGGTGGTTGAGTGATGATCGGCTTAAGCAGCCAGCCACACGTACCTCTATATTTCGAAATTACCTGCCCAATTTAGTCGGTTATTGTTTCGTGAGAATCATCTTCTCCCAATCATCATCGTCCAATCCGATTCAATCCATTCCAATCGAGTGGTAATTGAAGGGTGTTGGGGTTGCTGATTTGAATCAACAATGAGATGGGTGTTTGAGAATCTTTTTTGATGGTTTCGAGAGGAGGAACTCCCGCCTGGTTAAGGCAATTAGTTCGTCATAAAGAATACTAATTCCTGAAATAACGATGACTGCGAATCTTACATGGCAGGAAATTGCTATTCTCTTATGTCTTGTGTTAACCAAGTAGGGGAAAAGGTGGACAAATGAACACTCTATATGCTTCTACACACAGGGTTCATCAGATGCGCTAATTCCCGTCACGTCAGATGGATAATAGCCAATCATTACAGATATTCCAGCTTACCTTTGTCAATGCAACATTAGGTGGCCTCTTTATCATTGAAAATCGAATAATTACATACAATTTGACGTTTCAATTTCACTCCATCTATGGGTTGACGAAAAAGTAATGTAGCACTACAAATGCATATTAGAAATATGACATCTATAGTGAAACACTACAAATACGTAACAAATTAGGATATCACATACGGACACATACAACACACATAACATAAATTTTGCCCTGCTACCCTATTGGATAACAGTTACCAGGATGACGAGGTTTCATCAATGTTGTTGGTCCATCAGTCAATCCTGTAATCGTATTTTTCTCTGGCAGATTGCCTTTTGTTCGCGGCATTAGTTGCTTTCATAGCTTGTGTTTTGTCTAGGAATTTTTCATCCTGAGGAGGCATCCTTATTCAGATTTTTATACGAGACGTTTACATTTTGACGTCCCTGTTAGGGAGCAATTCTCTTATCTGATAGTTGATTTTGCCCAAAACGACCTGAATGTAGGCCATCTGGAATGATGTTTTTGCTAAAATCTTATCATACTCTTTTACCCCAGAGCACTACAAATGTGCATTAAATTTGGGAAAATGGGAAAAGTTAAAATAGTACATTTAACACAAACATAAACATAACAGAAACACACTTGTAATAGTTTGTGCCTCCGTAGTTGCCAAAAAATGTCCCCATACGTAACAGGAAAATTTCTTTAGAGATATTAATTTTTTTTTGTATTCCTTAACAGAAAAAAAGCTTTATTCGTATTATTTGGAAATCTCTCCTCCTAATTATAAGAAGATCGCTTATGTGAGTTTTCGCTCCCAAACGTGCAAATAAATTCAGTCGCATTAATTTTGGGCATTCCAGCAGAAATTTCTCCAGAGATTTCTATAGAAAATCCCTCAGCGATTCTTTCGGAACAAAAGCCTCCAGAAATTACTACAGGAATTTCTTCGTAAATTTCCCCTAAGATTCCTTAGGGGATGTAACAGAAAAAAGTTTTGCTGAACACTACAAATGCTTCGTATCCCACGTTGGGTGACCCATCACAGACAACTATCAACAGAACCCTACAAATGCGCATTTTCGTTTCCGTATCGGGCTCCACGATTGGGCACTTAGCTACGAAAACTAAAATGGAACATTACAAATGCACAAAACACAAACATGCAACATATAACATAAATTGTGCCCAGTTATCCAAATAGATAACGAAGACCAATCCCAGGATGACGAGGTTTCATTATTGTTCTTGGTCCATCAGTTAATCCTGTAATCGTATTTCTTCTGGCGGAATGCCTTTTGTTAGCAGCGTTGAATGCTTACATAGCTTGAGTTGGTCTAGAAGTTTCTAATCCTAAAACTACTCTTGAACCCAACTTAAACTCTTCCAAGGATTTATTTGGATGTTTTCATCGGGAACTGTAGATAATTCCTCCAGGGACTTATTTATAAAATTGTCCAAAAATTCCTCGAAGTATTTGTTTAGAAATTAAAATCCATTGATTTTGTAGTAAATTTTTTTGAGATTGTTTCGTTAGGAATTTTCCTTTTTTTTTTGGAAAATTTTTTATAAAATGCTTCAGATGTTCCTCCAGACATTTATTAAGAAACTTCACTCGAATTTTATGAATTTATTACGCTAAGTACTCTTTCAGAAAATCTTGCTTTGGTTGCTTCAGGAAGTCCTCCATCGATTCTTTCATAGTTGCTAGATAGATTTCTTAAAAACTAATCGAGATATTTATTCAGAAATTTCTACAGGGGTTGCTCTAAAAAAAGCGTTCAGATTTCTTTAGATATTCCGCCACGATTTGATTCCGGTAAATATTTCGAAATTTCTTCGTAAATTTCTCATCCGGATTTTTATTTTCAGAGATTGCTGCATAAATTCTCCAGGGATTCCTTCAGAAATTCTACTAGGAATTCTTTCATAAATTTCACAAATTTTTCTCTTAGCAAATCTTGCACGCTTCTTTAAGAAATTCGTTCAAAAAAAAAAAGAATTTTCCCTACATTATTATCAGCAATTTTTGTCGGATTTTTTTTTCAGATTTGTATCCTTTTTTTTCAGAAATTTTCTTAAAAATCCTTGCGGAATTTCCTAAGAAATTCCTTCAGATTTTTTTCAATGGCTTCTCTTACCCAAGTAACCACAGTGCATGCAGATATACGGTGTATTTAGTGCAATCATTACTTTACATGCAAACTTAAGGTAGATTTAAAGTGGAACTGGGCAATTATAGAATCAAATTAAGAATATACTGGCATAATCTTGAAGCAGTCGCATAATTGCCCATTTCCACTTTAAATCAACTTTAAGTTTGCATGTAAAGTAATGATTGCTCTAAGTACACCGTATATCTGCATGCAATAAAGCTTCAGCACCGTGGTTACTTGGGTAAACAATCTCTTGTTGAATCAATCTATTCGAGATATTCTTCGAAGTAAACAGTTTCCGATATTCAAATTATTGTATGATTTTTTACTTGAAATTTCTTATATTGTTTGATTCTGCCTTTGTATTTTCTTTCTTTTTACTTTTATTTTCAGTCTTCAAAATTTGATTTTGATGACTATTCCTGTTTACCGGCTTGGTTAGGATATTTGAAGATTTTGGCTTAGTTATGGGTTGATTCCGCCAGAGCCTTTAGTTTTAAGTTGTTTATTGTAACGTTTTTGAAAAATTTAGAGGTTTTGTGCCTCTTTGAGAGCAATTTCAAAGATGGAAATCACTCAAAGGGGGTTTTTCCTCTTCCAAATTTTTAGGTAAAAATAAATAAATAATAATAATAATAATTACAAACTCATCCAAGAAGTTCTTCAGTAATTCCCCTAGTGTTTTCTTTAGAAATTCCTCTCAATTTATCTCTTCAAAAAACCTTTTAAAGATTTTTTTAGAAATTTTTCCATGGATTTCTCCACCAATTCCTTCAGTAATTACTCTTTCCAAGGATGCTTTAGGAAATTCTTCCAGGGACTCCTATAGATATTCACAAAAGATCAACCTATTAGACGCAGTGGCTGAATTTCCCCAAAAGGGAAGGAAAAAAAAAATAGAAATTCGTTCTACAATTACTTTAGGAATTCTTCCAGGGATTCCTTATAAAAATGTTTCAGACAAACCCTAAAAACTAATTCAGGGATTCCTTCAGAAATTTCTTCAGATCCTCCAGAAACTTCTTTAGGGATACCTTACGAAAATATTGCATGACTTACTTCAGAAATCCCTTCGTAAATTTCTTCATAAACTAAGGAGTGTATCGGAAAGTAGTTGAAAATGTTCAGAATGCTCTATCTCGAAGCTGGGTTGGTCTTTTCATTTCGGTTCTTCTATGAAATCTTCACAATATAGTTAAGTTTAGAATACCTTGGAAAAATTTGGAAAATGTTTAGTATTATTGAAAATATGGTTGAATGAATACACCTCACAAAATAAAAATCTCCACAAAATGCAATTTTGTTAAGATTTTTCAATGTTTCAAAAATCTGTAGCGAGTAAAATTTGTACGATAAAAACCTGCAAAATATTTATGCTTGTTAACAGTTATGTACACATAACATATCATTCAACACCGACTTTCAAAATTCATATTTCCGGTAGAAAAATCTCCTATATCTACAAAATGGTCCACTCCAAAAAACGTCTACTTTTTGGTCAAACTTTGAAGTTCTGCTTTCAATACCTTAAAAGGTTATAAAATTCTATTTTTTGCTCTAACTTACTCGTCCACAAATTAAAAAACATACCCTATTTGAACAAATGCGAATTTTTCATTTTATGTATTTTTTAATTGCGTAAACATGATTTAGAGGAACATAGAAAAAAGGGGTTCCTCAAAAATGGCCTTTTTCATTTTTAAGAATTGCCCTTCAATGCAGTGGATATTTTTCTTAAAAAAAAAATAATTTGCCTATATCATGAGGATTCTGGAGCTTATAATATATGCACAAAAAAGTTAACAATTTTCGAACATTGTCGAATTTTTTTCGCAATTTCAATTTTTTAGAAAGTGTGCAAAAATTTAAAAACATGCGTTCAGTAATCTAGGTTAAAACCCAGTTGAAAGAACATTTTTAGAAAATCATAAAAGCCATTTCTTTTTTCAAGGATTGATACAGTATCTCCAAAAATAAAATTACTTAAAAGTTGTATGAAACTATTTTTGAGACTATTTTAAACATTTTCAACTACTTTACGATACACTCCTTACTCTAAGGTTTCTTTCTGAAATTCTTCTAGAGGTTCCTCCAGAGATTTCTTGTAGTTTTCGTTTTGAAAAAAAAAATCTTCATGGATTCTTTCAGAAATCTCTCCGGGGATTTTTGAAAAACTTGCACGAATTCCTTCGAAAATTCCCCCAGCGACTGCCTTTTTAAATCAGAAATTCATAACTCCTTCAGCAATTCTTCCAGAGATTCCTTTAAAAATTCTTCTGGATTTCCTCCAAAGTATCCTCCATAAATTTTCGTGGGATTCTTTTAGAAAGTTTCCAAGATTTGCTTCTGAAATTCCTTTGGAAATTTCTCAAATAATGCCTTTAAATCCTCTTAAGATTTTCTTCCGAAAATGCCCTTCGTTCAATTTTCCACAAATTCTTTCAGAATTTCTTCCGAAAATACACTTGAAAACACCTCCAGAGATTCCTTTAAGGCATGCTTCAGAAATTTCTCCAAGGGGTCTTTAAGAAAGACTCGAGTAATTTTTTTTAGAAATTTCTCTTTGCATTCCATCTCAGATTTTATTGGAAATTCTTGAAGGAATCCCAAGTAACATTTTCATGTCAAATATACTAGAAAAGGTTCTTAGAACCATGATAAAATCTAAATAAAAGGTATAAGGTTTTATGACAGTTCTAAAACCCTCTACAAGACTAATTGGCCATAAACATGTTACTTGGGAATGTATCCAGGAATTTCGTCAAGGGTTTCGCCAGAGATTCTAGCATGGTTTCTTCCAATGTATTAAACGGGATTCTTCTAAGATTTGCTCTTAGAAATTTAGAAATTTCTTCACGAAATCTTTCATGCAGTTATTCAGATTTTGTTTCCTTAAACACTTTAGAGCATAACAAACGTGCTCGAGACCAGCGAGTTTGCGGCCATAGTGGCGAAACAATCCAGGAAATCCAAAAGTTTAATATGTCCTAGGAATTTCGACAGTACAGTTAAAAATTTTTAAGAGGATTATTTCAAAATATTTACAAATGTTTATTAGGGCAGTTCAGACTTTAAACATGTCAAAAATTCAAAGCTCCCATATGTTCATTACAATCCTTGGTGCAAAACTAGAGTCCTGTCAAATTTTCAGCCATTTCGGTGGTGATTTAATGGTGGCCCAAAAGCAAAATTGGTTTATATGGGAATTACTATGGATAATTTTCGTTAAAGGTTCTCCGCGCTGTAGAGCATTACCATATGGATAAAGTCATAGGGTCAAACCCGAATTGAATTCTTCAGATCTCAATGATGAATGTTGTCGAAGACCGGAACTTATTTCGACAATCGGGTAAAAAGCTATTAAACAAAATCTCACTCGCATGCGCATCTTTATATACAATGTCCTGCAAGGTTTGCAAGAAGCTAACACGCATACTATGATTGCTTGTCAAGCGTGTCGATCGAGCTGTGGTTACCTTTTCAAGCATTCATGGATGACTATTGATTAATAACTTGTGTCTCATGAGTCGAAACCAGTTGCGGTCTTCGGCAACCCTCATCATTGAGGTCTGAAGAATTCAATTCAGCTTTGACCCTATGACTTCATCCATGTGTTAATGCTCTACAGCGCGGAGAACCTTTTTCGAAAATTCTTGATAGTAATTCCTATACAAACCTATTTTGCTTTAGGGCCACCATTTAAATCACCACCGAAATGGCTGAAAATTTAACAGGACTCTAGTTTTGCACCAAGGATTGTAATGAACATATGGGAGCTTTGAATTTTTGACATGTTTAAAGTCTGAACTCCTCCAGTGACTCCTTCAGAAAATCGTACGGGAATGGATATTGATGAATTCTCCTTAAACTCTCCTTCAAGAGATAGTTTTAGAATTTTTACCAGGAGTTTCCTCAGGTATACCTCTAGAAATTTCCTAAAGAAATCCTGTTTTGATTCCTTTGAGAATTTCCCTTGGCTTACTTCAGATAATTGTTTTCTTCAAATAGTCATTCTTTCGAGAATTCCTTTAAAGAGTTATTCAGGAACTCAACTAATGCTTTCTTCGTAAATTTCTTAAGGATTTTATTTGAAGATTCCAGAAAAATCCATTAAGAAATTCCTTCTGGTATTCCTTCTGCAGTTTCTCCAGTGATTTCTTCAGAAATACATCCAGAAACTTGTTCTGTAAAACAAGAATTTCTTCAAGATTTTCAGCAGCGATTTCTTCAGGAACGATTTTATTGATTTGCAAATAGTTGTTCAGAAATTTCAATTCATCTTAAGAAAATGCTTCAGATTTTTCCCCAAATTTTCCGGCTTCATTTTTTTACTTGAAAATTAAAAGTACTTCAGATATTATTTCTGATATTTCTTGATTAACTCCACCGGGCAGTCCCTTTTCAGTTTCAAAAAGATCTCTTAGAAAATTAACATGGGTTGCTTCTGAAAATTCTCCAAAATTTTTTTTCAAGAATTTCGTTCAGTGATTCCTTAAAAACTCATCGAGTTATTTATTCAGAAATTTCTACAGGGGTTGCCGTGAAAAAATCCTGAAATTCCTACAGATAGGTATTTTATTCGGATTTTTGTTTCGTAAAATCTTTCAAAATCTCTTCGGGAATTTCTCATCCATTTTTTTTTAGAAATCGCTTTAGAAAACTCCTGAAGAGATTCTTTCAAAAATTCATTTATTAACTCAGTATATTTTCTCGGATTCTTTTTTTTTTGGTTTAATTTTCAGCAATCTTCAAATTTTTTTTTCAAAAATTTCCTTATGTAGAGGTTTTGTAAGAAATTTTTCGAGAGCTTCTTTTGAAAAGTATTGTACATCATAAATTTTTCCAAAATTTTCTTCAGAAATTTCTCAAGATTTTCCTTTAAAGGGTGACAATGGGTATTATCGGCAGGTTTGTTCTCTTCGTCATGGGGGGTTTTTGTCAGCCAAATTGCCTGAAACTTGGCCATATAATTCAACTTAGTTGGGAAGGATTTGAGACAAAATCTGAGTTCAATAGGTTTCAAAAAACCAAAAAACGAAGAGAACAAAACGGCCGAGAATAGGTAATTTCCCCTATATTCTTTTTGAAATTCGGCACCAATATTGTCCACGATTCCGTCAGGAATCCTTTTATAGATTTTCTCAGTCATACCTCCATGGATTTCATTGGAAAATCAACAATTGATTCTTTTGGAAAATCTTCCACGAATTGCTTCAACAATTATTCCTTCTAGGAATTCTTTAGGAAATTCTTCCAAGGACTCTAGAAATCACTTTTACAATTTCATCCTTAGAAATTTTCCCAAACTTTCCGTTAGAAATTTTTCCATTATATTTTTTTTAAGAAATCCTCTCTGGAATTTCCTTCTGAATCAGAGGTTCCTCAAAAGATTTCTCCTGGTTTATCGTCGAAAATATTCCATTAAGTTCCTGACAAATTTCTTCATGGATGTTTTCAGAAAGATTTCTGAAATCTCTTCAGGGATTTTTTTTTAAGTTTTTTAGGAATTCCTTCAGAAATTCCTCCAGCAATTGCTTGAGAAGATAAGAATTCCTTGAAAATCCCTCAGAGCTTTTTCCAAAGTACCGTCAAGGCACCATTCACCGTGGATCTAAGAGGATTCGGGGCAAATAAGGGCTGTCATTTGACACCAGTCTCATAAACATTGTTGGTGCCGCTTTTAATTGCCTTCATTATAGGTTAAAATTAAAGAAATATCCACAGAAGTAGAAAATTTTTCACAAAATTTGGTGATATAGTACAATTAGTAAAGGGTAGCAGGGTCGCCTAATTCCGTGGTAGGCCACCATTCACCGTGGTAGTAGAGGTGTGCGCCGATTTGAAAACTGTCGGCGGCGGCGTTTTGCACTTTTTTGGCCGGCGGCGGCGGCGTGATCGGCGTGACGTCGAATGAATTTTCGGCGGCGGCGGCGGCGGCGGCGGTGGCGTGAAACGGCGTGGTCATAATTTTTAAATTTTTGTTAATTCCGTTAATCAATATCAGTGTTTTATTTTTTAGTAACTCATCATTTTGAAGATGCAATGAGATGTTTATAGTTACGGTTTAGTTATTTTTTTTTTAAATTCACATGTTTTTTTAATTTTTTTTTTGAAATAATTGTTATGGTGAATCAGCTGCCCAATAAACAATCCAGAATGACCTTTTAAAAAAATTCGCGGAAAAAAATCTGGAAGAATTCCCGATGGAATTTCTAGAGGAGTTTCCGAATAAACTCTTTACGGAATACCCGGAGGAATTCGTAGAGGCATTCCTCTTGGGTACGGTACGGTCAGGCTAAGGCCGGGGTGGCCTCTGCTGTACATAGTAGCCGCCTCCATTCCACTCGGTCCATGGCTGTTTGCCTCCAGTTCCGCACTCTGCGTAGGGTCCGCAGATCGTCCTCCACTTGGTCGACCCACCTAGCTCGCTGCGCTCCACGTCTTTGTGTACCGGTCGGATGACTCTCGAGAACCATTTTAGTCGGGTTGCTATCTGACATCCTGATGACGTGACCCGCCCACCGTAGCCTCCCGATTTTCGCGGTATGGACGGACGATGGTACACCTTAGAGAAATTCCCGGATGAACTTCTAAAAGAAATTCCAAAAGAGCATCTAAAAGAATTCACTGATGAACTCTTAGAGGAACGTTTGGGGAAACTCCTGGAAAAATTCCGGAAACAAATCATAGAAGAACTCTTAGAGAAGTTGCCGGAGGAACTCTTAGAGCAATTTCCGGAGGAATTCTTAGGGGAATTATCGGTGTAACTCATAGAAGAATTCTCGGAGGAATTTCCGGGCATTCCTTGTGCAACTCCCAGAAATATTTTTAGAGCAACTAGTAAAGTAATTGCCAGAGGAATTTTCGGAGGAACTCGTAGAGAAATTGCCGAAGAAAATCGAAAAGGAATTCAAGGAGGAACTCGTAGAGAAATTACCAGAGGTATTCATAGATGAGCTCTCGGATGAACTCTTAATGAATTTCCCGGAAGAATTTCTTGAGGAATTCCTAGCCGGATTTCTAGAGCAACTCCCGATGGCACTCCTATAAGAATTCCCAAAAAAAAAAATCGTGAAGAAATTCCCAGAAGAACTCGTAGAGAAATTACCAGATGAACTCAGATACTTCTAGAGAAATTTCTGGGAGAACTCCTAGAGGAACGTTCGGGGAAATTCTTAAAGGACTACTCGAAGGAATCTCCTGGCATACCCAGCAAGTTCTAGAGGCAACTTGTATAGCAACTCGTAGTGACATTTCCTGGGGAACTTCTTCCCGGTGAAACTCGTAAAGGTGTTCCCAAAGATTGATTGATTTGTATTTATTAAAGAGACTTTCAGCCCTTGGCTGGTTCGTCTCTTTCCCAAAGATATTCTAACTCCCGGAAGCACTTCCAGACGAATTCCCGGAAGAACTTATAGAGGAATTCCCAGAAGAACTTTTAGATAAAGTCACTGTGAAACTCTTAGTATAATTCTCGGAAAAAAAAATGGTGAGGAATCCCCGAAGTAACTCGGAAGGGAAGGAATTCCCGGGAGAATTCCTTGAGGAAACCCTAGAGAAATTCCCATAGGAACTTCTAGAGGAATGTTCGGAGAAACTTCAAGACGAATTTTCGGGCGAACTCTTAAAGAAACTCCTGAAAGAATTCCAGTAGGTACTGCTACAGAACTTGCCGGAAGAACTCCCAGAAGAATTCCCGGAAGAACTCCTAGAGGAATTACAAGAGAATCTCCTAGAGGAATTATCGGAGGAAACTTCTGGTATTTCCAGTGCAATTTCTATGCACTCTTAAAGGAATTCCCGTAGAACTTCGTTAAGGAATTCCGAATGAACTCGTTTAAGAACTCGTGAAGGAATTCCCGGAGGTGCTTCTAAAGGAATTGTGTGTGTATTTGAAGAGGGATTTTGCCTAGTGGTCATTCGTAACTCTGTTCTAGAGAAATTGCCGGATGATCTCCTTAAGGAATTTCCAGGAAAAACTTCTAGACTTCTAGATGAATTCCTGGAGGAATTCGAAAAATACCCGGAGTAACTCTTAGAGGAGTTTCTAGAGGAAGTATTACAAAAAGTCTCAGTGAAACTTCTGTAGCAATGCGCGAAGAAACTCCTAGAGGATGTCTTGGAGGAAACCCTCGGATTTCCCGAAGGACCTTCAAGAGTTCCCGGAGGAACTGTTAGCGGAATGTTTGGCGAAACTGCTGGAAGAATCCTCAGAAGAGTTGCTGGAGAAATTTCATCTCTTCTGGAGATCTTCAGGAACCCCCGGTATCTTTGTAAACTCGTTTCAATTCGGTGGACAAACTCTTTCACTTTTTTAGAACTGTTATAAATTTGGACCAAAAAATGGACCACCGCTGAAAACGAACCTACAAATGCTATGTATTGCTTGAAATATTATAATGAAATAAATCAAGAAATAATTTGATTTATCAATGCGTTTTTGGGATCGGCGTAGAAAATTGGAGTTCGGCGGCGTAAGTGGCGGCGCGCCGAAAAATAATCGGCGGCGGCGGCGTGAACCGAAAATCGGCGGCGGCGTCGGCGTGGCGCGGCGGCGCACACCTCTACGTGGTAGAAGGGACCCATTCACCGTGTATGAGAAATTTTATTCTACTTTGTTTAAAAATGATCAAAACAACCCAGCCAAGGTAATTTTCTTCATTTAAATTCATTTCAAGTAATAACTTGCAAGATTTTATTAGAAAAACGAATGTTTAAATTTTCGATTTTTTCTAGATATATGGGACAATATGGGGCACGGTGAATGGAGACCATTGATTTTTAGGGTACCCATTTACCGTGCCTTTTTGTTTCAATTAAAAAGTACGAGTAATCGTACTTTCTTGTTAAACTTACTTCGGTAATGCAAAATACATACCTGATATGTGAATTTAATTGCTTCTTGGTGGAATAAAAACGTTACTACATTTAGTTTATCGCTTAAATCACCTTAGCGCAGTTTTCGATTTTTCACTATGAATGCAGTGAACGAGCAGAAACCCGCTTCATGTAAACACAGTTTAGTGTCAAAATGATACTTTTAAATGTTTTTAATGAGCGTTTTGACATGGTAACAATACATTAGTGTTGTATTGGTGCAATTGAACGGAAATTGTCATATCATTCAATCATAATATGGAAATAATGAAAAAATATTCGAAGGCACACGGTGAATGGAGCCCCCACGGTGAATGGCGCCTTGACGGTATCCATCATAATTTGTTTCGGATTCGTTTAAAAAATTTTCATGAATTGCTTCGAAAATTCCTGTAAAAATCCCAAAATAATTCAATAAATCATCCAAGATTTTTTTTTCAAATTTACCTTATGTATTCATTTGAGAATTATGCCAAGAATTCCATCATTATATCTTCCACGGATTATTTCAGATTTCCTTTCAGTTTCTCTTCAGGAAATTCACCATGGTTATTTTAAGAAACTCCTTTAAGAAATCTTTCCAAAGAGTCTGTGAGAAATCCTTTAGTGGATTATTTTAGAAAATCCTCTCGGGATTCCTTCTTGGATTCTGTTTGAAATTCCCGAAGGAATGTTTCTAGGAATTTCTTCATGTTTTTTTTCCAGAGATTCTAGCACGTTTTCTTCCAGTGCAGTGGTTAGAACAGAAATGCCATTAAAAATTTCCTTCAAGTATTCCCTCTGCGGTTTTTCCAGGGATTTCTTCAGTATTACAAGAAATTCTTCCAGATTTTTAACAGCGATTTCTTTAGGAATTTTTCCGTTGATTTCTTCAGGAATTTATATAAAAGCCCTCCAATAATTCCCTCTGAAATTCGTTATGATGAGTTATGATGAGCTTATTTATTTGTAGAGAGGTGTTTATTCTTTTGTTTTAAGAGCAAACATACATAATGTATGAGATTATGATGGAATTACAATGTTTTATCTTGTAGACACTATTGGTAAATTAATCGTAGGGTCTCCAGTTGGTCTACTGGTTGAGGCTATGGATCACCAATCCGGAGAGGGCGGGTTCGATTCGCGTTCCAATCGGAAACATTTTTTTGACTCCCTGGGAATAGTGTATCATTGTGCTTGCCTCACGATATACAAATTCATGCAAAGGGTAGGCAAAGAAAGCCCTTCAATTAATAGCCGTAGAAGTTCTTAGAGAACATTAAGTTGATGGCAAACGAACCAACTTCTAATGGGATTGTAGAGCCACAAGAAGAAGAAGAAAATTGGCATGAATAATTAACGCTAGTATGTCGGGGCCCGTGCGGCAAGTGGTCACATGTTTGATTCATAAACAGGTGGTCATGGGTTCGATCCTAGCCCCGGCACTTTCGTCAGTTGCTCTTCCACCCTGAGGGCAGCTGACACTGACCCTTTTCTGAGTCCATGGCTCAAACGAACCCAAATACTTGGACATCGGCGAACGGCATCTCATAATGGCAGCCAATTAATGGTCCCATAAGAAATTAAAAATTTTCCATAAATAATTCGAAAATTGCCAATAAATTAATAGGGGTGGAAGCAATAATAAACTTTAAAAGTTCCATAAACAATTCAAAAAGAGCATAAATAAATCAAAACTTCCCATAAATAATTGATTTTCGAGCAATAAAGAATGTCAGAATTTCCACAAATAAATCAACAATTGCAATAAAAAACTATATTTTTTCCAACAAAAAATTTCGAACATACTAGATCATAGAACTATGATAGAAAAACTGAAACTATTGTGTAATTTAACAGACAATCGCTTGCTGTCCGAACTCGCTAACGCTCGTCGGACTTTAAAAAAGGATAACATCTCTGTTTGCATTATACCGGGCAAATTCTTGGATCTGTGGATTGCCTAGAACCGAATCGACACAGTTACGGCGCATCGGATTTCGGAAACTTCGGCGGCCTTTTGCCGCCTCAGTTCCTTAATTCTCAATGCGGCTTCGCCGCATGTCTTAGCTGATACTTTTACTTTGCTCATTAGCTCGTATTTATTGCTAAATTTTCAATTGCTTTTTTGATGATTTTCAATTGGAAATTTTTAAACTATTTATGGAAAAATCAGATTTATTTATGGAAAATATAAACTTTTTTGTTGGAAAAAATATAGTTTTTTATTGCAATTGTTGATTTATTTGTGGAAATTCTGACATTTTTTATTGCTCGAAAATTAATTATTTATGGGAAGTTTTGATTTATTTATGCACTTTTTGATTTGTTTATGGAAATTTTTTAGTTTATTATTGCTCCCACCCTTACTTTTTTATTGGCAATTTCTGATTTTGTTATGTAAAATGATAATTTTTTTATATCGTTTATATTTTAGCCATCTCATAATGGACTTCTAATCGGACTGGAAAAAGGAATAATTAATAACCACACATCAACATCCTCGTGATCATCATTCTACCATGGACAGGGTAGAAATGTGACAGCAGCGCAAAGGCAATCAGTTCGGTATAGTAGAACTAGAATAGAATACATTTAGGCGCTGTACAAAGTGTAAGTGCAGCTGCCATTGGAATCCCTCACGCAGTGCCCTAGTGGACAAAAGAGCTGTAAATTAGAAAAAAATAATGTTAGTAATAGATAATAACATATTAGTATAGAACGGGCTCACCATTTTATCATTTATCTCTTCGGTACTCATTTCTTTTTTTTTTGTTGTTCAAATTATATCTTCTTCGTTCTGAAAACGATGCCTTCTGCTCGCTTATTTTACCACCTACCTCTCCTTCGGTGACCGACCCAACCCAGATGATGAGAATCCAGATAATTTATTTATGGCACCACCGTAAGAGTCATCCAACTGTAAAACCATCAAAGTTCCATGATCTTCCGACAACAGCGACGACGACGACGTCGTCATTCAGTGTTTTTGTTTACAATCTCTAGAAGATCATTCGCGCACTCATTGGCTCTAATTATGTGTTTCCCTTTATTTCCGAGTTGCTATCAGATCTAGATTTATAGCTTCCACGATTCTACCGGCACTAGGTTTCGCCTTCCTCCGCGGCCGCATCCTCGTTTGTCACCCAAAGCTGGCGCAGAACAATCGACTAGGTAGGTATACCCCATCTATTCAACCACCAGATAATTGAGCCAAGCTGTTCTGGTACTGTTGAGGAGCCACTTGCTTCGGTGGCTGGTAGTGATGAGCTCCCACCAACCAAATCGGGTACAGACAGACAGCCAAGATTGAAATCTCAATTGCTAGGTTTGTGACACGGGCGCCGCCGCCAGTGCCGTCTTTCGTCGATCAACGACTAGGTGGATTCTGTTGCCATTTCTTGGTGTCTTGGAGCCATCAATCTAAATAGGACGTGTCTTTGCGAGACCGATCGCAAATAGTGACAAGACGCTCTAAAACAGCTGGATCGTTTGTGAGGCGAGATTCGGTCAGTGTACTCCCTTGGTATAGCTAGGCAAATGGGACGTTGACGTCTTTTAGCAGAAATTAACCGTTTCCACGAGACGACGGATAACAACTGATTGGATCCGTTTAGTCGGAATGCGGAATCGGAACATGGGCGCCACGTGCTTTATTAGTCAACTAGGAACAAGCAGATTTAGAGATCTGAGCTTCTGGAAGTTTTTGACTGATTATGTAGATTTGCTATACAATCGCCACATTGGACTTCTGTGGCTAGTTATTCTAATGACTTTCTATTCCACAGAACCGTAACTTGTTCTGTGGCTTAGTTGGTTAGAGCGCCGAACTAGCGATACGGAGTTATGGGTTCGAATCCCACCAAAACAAGTGGTAATGTTTTCACAAATATATCTCTCAATTTGTTAATTGAACGTATTTTGTCTAAAAATACTTCAAGTTTTTACGTCTATTTCTGACATACTGGCTAACTGGTATATCCGGGAAAGGGTAATAAATTCTTGTTCCTCTAGTGGATTTTCAAGAAAATCCTCAGAAATTCCTCCGCGGTTTGCATAATAAACTATTGGGCTTTATTGAAACCTTTTTTCATGGATTCTTTCAGATTTTTTTCCGGGGACCCTTCAGTAATCCCTTCAGAGATTCTTTCAGAAATTTCTTCAGAAGTCAGTACAGAATTAATTTCTTGGCGTTCCTCCCGGAAATTCTCTGAAAATATTACTTAAAATTACTGCAAAATATTCTCAAGTTTCCAGAAAGTCCTTCAAAAATTCCTTCAAAAAATACGATTTCTTTAGAAATTGTATATGGTGGTTTATTCAACCAGTCTTGTTCAAATATATTTCTGCTGCTGGATTTTGCTCCGTAAAATCCTCTAAGGGTTACCTCAAAAACTGCCCCAGGAGTTTTTGTACACTAGTACTTTTATACACTTTTCAAGAAATACTTTCAATAACTATCAGGAGTTCTTCCAGGGTTTGCTTCAATACATCCTCCAGGAATCCCTTCAGAAATTTAATTTAAGATTAATTCCAGAACTCCTCCAGCACTTTTGTCCAGCACCTTTCTACATGGATTCCCGCAGAAGGAAGAAATTGCTCCGAGGTTTAATGCAGAAATTTCTCAACGCTGTTCTTTGAAAATCTCTTCAGGGGTTTTCTCAGAAACTACTCCAGAAATTTTCTAGGAATTCCACCAGATCGATTTCAAAGAGTTCCTCAAGAATTCCTTCTGGAACTTCTCCAGCGATTACGTCAGAAATTGCTTCAAAGAATTTTGTTTAGGAAACTTGTTAAGAAACTTTAAAAAAAATCTTTTTGGAATCGGTAACCCTTCACGAATTACTCCAGTACTTTTATGTTATTTCATAAAGGATTTCTCTAAAGATATATGCAGAATATCTTAAAGAATTCGTGGAATAATATCTGAAAGAATTCTGAAGGAATTCCAGTAGATAATTCTGAAACGAACCACAGGATAAATTTTATATAGAAACCTTCTATAAATTTCCTGAGTAACACCTGACGTAATTTTCTTAGATTCCTGAGGGAACCCATGGAAGATTTTCCGAAAGAATCGCTGGAAAATTTACGAAAATTCGGAAAATTCAAGAAAAAAAAATTTAAAAAAAAATAATATGGATATCCCTTAATGACGTTCATGAAGAAATTCTGAAACAACTGGGGAAGTCTCAGGAGATATTTCTGAAGGAATTTTCAAAAAACAAAAATTAGAAGGAATCCTTGGAAAAAATTGTAAAAGAATCCTCTGAGGAGTTTTGAATTATTTCTAACTGATTCGTTTAGAAATCCTTGGAAGAATATCTGAAAGAATCCAAAGGAAATTTCTGAATGAATTCTAGATGGAGTTGCTGAATAAATTCATGCAGCCGTTCCATAGAAAAACGGTATAGTGCAATTCCGATTGTTCTGAAACTTGGTGGGTTCATCGAAAGTCATTAGACCCGATTTTTTTTATTTCGTCGGGTGACCAATTTTCGGATCTAGAGGACCACCCTGTCAAGGTTTTTAAAAACATTTTTTTTTTCAAAAAGTCATAACTTTTGAACCAGTTAACCGATTTCAAACTTCTTTTTTTTGTATGAAAGCAATTAAATTGTAGTTTTCTGGAAAAATACGGCGAAGGGGGCAAATTGTGTTCAGATGAAAAAAATATGCAATTATTTTTTTCACGTTTTCATCGTCTTGGGACCAAAGGGATATCCTGTAGGCGAATTCCGGCGCACTTTTTCTTAGAAGAAAATAAAATTTTCTTGCTGGTGAGCAATAGAAGAAAATTTCTTCTCTTCGAAGAAATTGTGCGCCGGAATCCAGCCACTGGTTTTATATTTTTATCAGAAAATACAGGAAATTTGGAAATCAGAGATGTATGTTTTTTAGTTTTTGAGATATGATTTTTTGAATATAAAGTCATGTATTTCAATACTACCTGCTCAAAAATTGCGTGATATTGTGGATCCCCATAAAACCATGACTTGTATTGCTTTTTTGGGTGATTCCTTATGTTTTAGATACCCATAGTTATATGGATTCATAACATTTTATTTTCAATAAATCATATTTCAAAAACTAAAAAAAAAATACATTTTTTGATATGTTACGCCAAATTCCCCGACTTTTTTTTGTTAAAAATATAAAACCAGGGTACCCTTTTGGTCCCGAAACCATGAAAACGTATAAAAACCAAAATAATTGCATATTAGCATATTGTTTGCACCTATCCATAATTTGGCCCCTACAATTTAATAGTTTTCAAACAAAAAAAAAGAAGTTTAAAATCAGCCAAGTTGTTCAAAAGTTTTGATTTTTTGGAAATTTTTTAGTTTTTTTAAAACCTTGATTTTTAGGACCACCCTATCTGAAAATTGGTAACCCTCATGTCGAAATAAAACCATACGGGTCTAATTATTTGTTTACTTTTAATGTAGAATAACCGACTCCCGGCTAAGAAACTTCCGAATCTTTAGATTTATCTCGAATTGTGTATAAAGATTTTGAATGAACAAAAGGCACAATTTGCATCACCAGTTCACCATTTTGAATCTAGCTTCACTCTTGAGAAGAGTCAAATAAAATTAATTTTATAACATGTCAATATAGCGCAGATGTAAGGCGCTGTCCATAAACTACGTAGACTTTTTTTGGGCAATCTCAGACCCCCCCTCCCCCCTCGTAGACTTTTGTTCATACAAAAATTTCGAAATTTGTATGGAGCGTAGACTTTGGCCAGACCCCCCCGTCCCCCCCTAAGAGTCTACGTAGTTTATGGACAGGCCCTAATGAACGTCGGTTACGCCCAACGCTTCACTCCTTCTTGTGCCAACCGTATGATGAGTAAATAACAACTTTGCAATGTTGTTATCCGGCATTATTGCAACATGCCGTGCCCATCGTGTCCGTTCAGCGAGCTAGTGATTCATAATTCGCCGCCACATACCGTCCTACACACCACCATTGATTGATCAAACATGGTTGAAGCCTTATGTCCGTATAGGACCACCGATCCTATTACATGTATTTCACATCGACAATACAGAGAATACAATAGAATACAGAGTGTTTCATTACAAACTTACAGGGGATAGACAAAATGATCGGGACAGGCAAAATTTTCACTTTTCAAAAAATGTTCAACTGGCTGTAACTTTTCGAAAAGTGCATCGAATATTCTCAAATTTTTACTGTAAGTTCATCAACTAGTTGTGTATCAGTGGTCAAAATTTGGGAAAGATCGGGCCATTTTTCACGAAGTTATAAAGATTCTTGAAAAAGGTAAAATTATCCGACGGCCAACTTTGAGCTATTATACCTCCGGATTTAATGCACCGATTGTAATGAAATTTTGATTATTCATGACTTATATAATAAACTCTGGAAAACATTTGACTTATCTTGAAATTTTTAACAAGAGAAAAAGTTATAGCAATTTTTTTTTACGATTTTTTAGCAAATTGGTCTATTTTTAATATGTATTCCATTACTTTTTCAATTTGTTGGCGGCTGTGTTATTACTTTCCTTCAAAATACATTTATATATTCATAGCTTATTATATAAGTCATAAATGGTCAAAATTTCATTGCATTCGGTTCATTGAATCCGGAGATATAACAGCTCAAAGTTGGCTATCGGATAATTTTACCTTTTCAAAGAATCTTTATAACTTCGTGGAGAATGGCCCGATCTTTTCCAAATTTGGACCACTGATACACAACTAGTTGATAAACTTACAGTAAAAATTTGAGAATATTTGATGCACTTTTCGAAAAGTTACAGCTAGTGGAACATTTTTTGAAAAGTGAAAATTTTGCCTGTCCCGATCATTTTGTCTATCCCCTGTATGTGATTTGCATGAGAAAACTACTTTTCAAACTTTGATGCCGATGACATCAATAACGTCTTCTTCAACCTAAAAATTTTCGACACAGGAATTTATTTTAAGATGCTGAATAAGTGCACAGAATTCGACATTTTATTTTATGCCATTAATAAGTTTTTCGCTTAAAATTGATGTTATACGGATACATATTGCAATTGTTTTTGGAATTTATTAACGCTTGCTTAAGAGAATGTGTTGTTCCTCACACTAAAGAATACAACTTTGTAATGACACTTGTAACACAAATCTTCAAATCTACGTAAGTTTTTAATAATACCTCTTCATTATTTCGCCAGAAAAGGTTTAATATTGCCTTCAGTTCATCTTTTTCTTCCTCCCTTTGGGAGAAATGAAGCCACTGCGTCAAATAAGCTAAACTTTTGTGTCAAAAAGTCTATCTTAGCCAGATGTGCAAAGGCCGTATCTCATCAGATAGTAATTTGCAATTGCAAATTTGTACCACATACTAAGAGTAGTCAATTTCTCAATAACAAATTTAAAACGTCCGTCATCCATAATGACATCTTATGTTGAAAACCATTTTCATAGCAAATGATCAAACAGTCTACCCGTAGGTAAATCACAGTCCGCACGAAACGCTCGACAAAACAAAAACATAATAAAATGGCAATAAATCACCAAAAACACAATGACGACTACGACGACGATGATGATGATGATGATGAATACTTGCAGCACATCCACTTCACAATCCAAGCTACTCTATTGCTTCCAACCAATTGGCATGCTCGTTTGCACTACAGCAGGCATAGCGTAGCTGCTGTTGCTGCTGCAATAGTCGATGACTTGACTGCTTGGCATGGAGGCAGTGCCTTACCCGTGGTAGACATGTGCTAAATTTTATTGATTTTCAACATTTATTCAAAAGTGCTTTTATTTTATTTCGCCACGAAAGCTTTGCGTTCGCGCGTTTCGCCAGCCAACCAACTGGATGATGGACGATTGAGACGATTGACGAATGGAACCAACAACGAACGATTGTTGCGATTGTTGATGGAGGGCAGTTACCACCAACAAACTACTAGACTTACTAGAGAGAGAATGGAAACATACTTTGAATTCAAAGTGGGTTTACGGCCCCGAAGTCGCGGTCCAGTGCGGCGGTGGTGTTGTCGTCGTCGTCGTTGTTGTTGTTGTTGCGATGATGATGGGATGCAGAAATAATTGAAATGTTTATTTTCCTCGGCCGGAGTGCCGGAGTTAAGTTGAATGGAGCAGAGTCAATCCAAGCTATGTTGACGATGAATGAATGATTTTGCTACTTTTTTTGTACTGTGACGCAACGTCACGTAAGGATGGGTTAACGATCTTACTTGTTAGGGTGATGATCGACAAATTTAATTGCTGGTGTTATTACACACGTGCCGCACTCACAGGATTGTGGTGAATTCGTCTACCTCGGATACTGAAGACTGACAATAATGTATGTAAGTCGTAAAATCCGAAGGTGCATCAGCAGTGGAAGTCGTGCCTACTATAGGCTCCAATAATAAATGCGGTCGAAAAATATTCATCCTGCACCAAATTTGCTATCTACAAAACGCTGTTTTGACCGAAAAGCTTTCGAAATTTCAAAACTTTCGACTTCTGCAAGTATTCTTCTTGAGAATTCGAATCCCACCTTTCGGAAATTCAAGGTTTCCATGAACTTCCCATAAGATATGTCTAGAACTCATTCGAAAAACTTTCGGAAATTTCCTTTTGGACAATTTTTAAACGACAACTTCTTGAGATTTTTATTTCAAAATTTTGAGAAAATTTAAAAGTGCTCCTGCAGACTTTCAAAGAAATAAAAAGAAGCAAACATAGCCAAATTTTCTGAGGCAATTTCTTGCTAAATTTATACAATATATGCTATTACTCTGGGGCGTTCATTGTATGAAGTTTCGAAACTAATTTCTGGATTATTTCAAGAAGAACTTATAATTGCAACTGTATATGAATAAAATGTACGTGGATATTCTTTAAAAGTTTTTTTTTTTGGAAAGTTGTCAACAATGTTTTTTTGTAAAATTTCTGAAAAATCCTAATCTTCCTCATTTTTAGGGATTTTTCGGATAAATTAAAAAAAAACATGAAACTTTCACAATTTCTTCACTATTATTCAAGTAATATACTAAGATATTGTGTATCATTGTCAAAAAGAGTTGTTTATGATATCACCAATTATTTGTTTGCACCTAAGTTCCAAGTTTTTCAAGGAAATTACAAATTCTTATAGAATTTCATCTAAATTTTTTAGTAATACAAAATAAACGTTGTTTTAACTCTTCAGAATTTTTAAATGTAAAAAAAAAACTGAAAAAATATTTAAGGAATTCTGTCATAATTTCCTAAAAGGATTCTGCTGTTTTCATTGTGCAAAGATTTCCGAAAACATGTTTGAGTGATTTTTTTTATTAATTATGCCGTACATTTTATATACATTTGTCAATCTATGTTTTCTACATAACCTAACAAATAAAAATTTTCCATTAATTCAGCAAGGGTACACAATTGTTAATACGGCCATTCACCAAAATTCCGATATACACCCGTACAAATTATTTCACAAGTTGATTAACTTCGAACCCTGAAGAAGATCCAAATCCGGGGATCGAAACGTCGGCGATGAAAAAAAAAGTATCAATGCTTATTTCTATGGCTGTAAGTCGAAACTAATGAAAGTCCCACCAAAAATCAGTCAACCTAGTTGCAAATGTCTACATAAATTTAATCAAAAATACTTTCAATAAGTTCTTACGGATTTTTAAACAAATTCCTTCAGAAGCAACGCCATTCCATACGTCATTTCCTACGGTATTCGTAACGGTAACTTTGAAACAGTTTTTATTCATATCTGAAAACCTTTTGTACATATGTATTAGTTAACACCGTAATTTTTGGCAGCAGTAGTTCTACGAATAGCGCAAAAAGATCCTTTGAAAAATGCTCAAGTAATTGATTATGAAATTTTCGTATTTTATTTTCATAGATATCTGTTCAAAAACCCGTTTAATGTATCTCTGTGTTTTTCTCCATGTGTTTCGTAAAAAAAATCAAGAACACTCGTTTACCTATATTTCTTGTAAAAGCTTCGCCAAGAATTGCCCAGGAATTTTCAAATTCTCAAAGAGTTTCTGCCGGAAACGACTGAAGGTTTGTCGTAGATGCCCACATTCATATACGTTCATCGGCTTGATCTCCATGTTTTTCTACACAATATCAGCTTTCAAATTGTGACAGGGTCTTGTATCATTAGGGTAGATGCACCTGACTTAGTTACACCTGCCGGTATAACTAAGTCAATTTTATATCTAGTAACATAAATTTGAATTTAATATATGCAGGGTTACTACACACATACAAAACACGTCAAATAAACAACTCGGCTAAAAATGACAACACAAATGTATCACAACAGGTTGGTCTGTAATGGTCTAAAAAAGTGCCAAAGCTTTTCATTTTGAACGGACATTTAAAAGCAAGGATAGAAATCTAGTGATCATGATCAGATTTCGAATATGTCGCGGTCGAACGGCATCGCGCGATCATAGCAACAACGATAACATTTTGTCGTCAAGCATCATAACAAACTTCGGTCCGAGAAGAATGATTCGCTCGGCATGTGCGGGCGCGATGCGATCGTTATCATGAAGTCGAAATGATAAATTACCCAGGTAACCAATAAGCAGTTAAAATGGCATTAATTCGGCACTATATGCGCCTTTACAACAGGTCATTAAATGCTAGTCTGCCGTATATGCGCCATAAGTGCTAGTTAAATGCAGGTTTTGGCCCGATATACGGCTGATTAAATGCTTATCCCTCCTATCCCCCACATTGTCAAAAATAAAAACAAATATTTTCCCCTGCCCATTTTACGGCTTCCATTCTCTTCTATTTTTTTCTCACTCTCCCGTGAAATTTTTGCGGCTCGGAGCATGGTCGGAACTGCCGTTGTTGTTGATTTTTTTGCTGATTTCGGCCAAATTAGGATTCGATCCCTCGATCCTCGGGTTGACGATGCTGTTGCTGAACCGCGCTACAGGGTAAGCTATAGATGATTAGATAATGTGCGTTGAATTTTTGATCTATTTAAGGCTAACACCGGCAGTTCCTTTGTTATGTTATGGGCTTGGGAGGTGTTGATAATGAAATCAACCATAGGAAGCCAGTAATGGAATGTTTTGATTTGTCTTTATTTAAGAGACTTTCAGCCCTTTTGGCTGGTTCGTCTAATGGAATGTATTTGCCATGGCATGATTTTCCCATTAATCTTCGTCGTTGTTACCTATGAATGACAGTACATGCAAATGATAGTGGCTTCTGCAGCGATGATACGGAAATTAGAAGTGGAAATGTTTTGAGCTTTTAGCATCGCTCATCTCTTTTAGCAGTTTTATGGCAATAAAGTAACAGTTATGATGCCTGTTAACCAAAACTTACTGTGCATTTGAGATGCTACGCAACTGCTGTCAGAATTTAAGTAGCATTCAAATTGTTAATGTAGGGCAGTTTAGCAGTCGAACTGCTATGATACGGCAGTAAGCAGGTCGAATGCAGATATGGAACAGAAATACAGCTTATTCAAATGCTTATTGGCTACCTGGGTAGTGATTTCATTCACTTTTTGAGCATTCTTGGTGATTTATCTTCCAGATATGCTTATGAACGTATCATTTCGAATCATGAATGCGGCTTACGGGTGCATAAGTGGCAAACAATGTGATGAATAAAATTTATCATGACTTGTAACATGATCCGATAACGGATCATCACGCGATAAAGCGTGCATCAGATGCTTTAATTGTTCTGTGATACGAGCACGGTGTGAGGCGTCGGCATCATGCTACTGCAAGAACAAGGCTATCTTGAATTATTCGTATCCTGTATCATTTATCGCTTGAAGTGATTTTCTGCCATCCTTGGTTAAAAGCACAGAAAATTAGTAGGAACATCTTATCACCCACAACTGTTATCCAACATAGTTATACACCCAACAGACGTTCCCAAAACACCACTCTATCTCCCACAGATTCACGCTAAAAGTTTACGACAAGTTAACACACGTACTCAATCGTAAACGATAAACCTAAGCCGGTAACAATTTTGATCAGATGTCGAGCAAAAAATTGAATTAAAAAAAAACCTTTATCGTTTTTCCCTTGAAGAAGTCTACCAAACACAGCCGAAACGTCGGGCAGTTAGCAAACTACCGTTTGAATTTGCAAAACTAAATAGTCGAAAACTCCGAGTATAAAAATCTCACTGTTATTTTCCAAAATATAGTCAAGTACTTTTCTACAAAATTCTAATTTTTTTTATTCTGAAATTATCAAATTTTTCATAATTCATTAGCATTATGATACGCATTTTCAAGATATTGTCGCGCTTATCTTTTATTAGAGTCCTGCGGCGGTCGTACGCTTGCAAGGCATACCGCCGCATGACAGTCGCAAGACAAAACAAAACAAAAAGTGTTCCCGCCAAAAACAAAAGCACGTAGGTTTCGCGTAGTGACAGATGTTTTTGAATGTATTTGTGACGAACGGCAAGAGTGGCTCAGTGGGATGAGTGTTCTTGCTGTCAAACCCCATATAAGGGAAATATATACTTTTTAATCTGGTGACGCTGTTATGATTAGTGACTGTCGCGCTTATATCAGAAGCCAACGCAGATAATCGCCATATTCTGATTTTTCTTAAGAGGCATAATAAATTCTATGATTTAAATAAAATTTATGATGTTATATTATTGTTGCGACAGACTTTGCACTCTAGTTCAGCTATCCATAGAAAGGCCTGAATTCTGGATTTACATAACATTTGCTTGGGGTTTTTCCCTCTTTCAAAATTTGAAGTTAAAATAAACAATAACAATAACAATAACAATAACATTTGCTTTTCTCAAATGATTACAAAAAATCTCAATATTCCGAAAATCCCTCTCAACACATCTACATTCATGCTATATGTACCACGGGTTACTCACGAAATTGTGTCAGGATGTAAACTGTTTCAAGAAATCCTTCACGGTACAGTCTAAACAGTGCATACTTCAGATAGTACTTAACAAAATCTTTCAGGAGTTATTACCAAACATATTAATAGTTTAAGTTTTTTTTTCTGGATTTGTACCCTCTAAAGGTTTTAGCAATGATTCCGCCAAGATTTATGTAAACATATTTCCAAAATTATATGAATGTGCTTACAGAAAAATATATATTATTAGCTATGAGATATTTTTCAAACAAAAAATCAATACAATAATTAACCTAAGAATCTATTTTTGATACAAAAAAAAATCCAAAAATTGTTTCCATTTGATTGATGAAAATCCAACAAGTAAAACACGTTAAAAATTAGTTTGAAGCAATTGTCCATACTAAATTGCTACCGTCGATGGGGGTGACAATGGGTCTGGGAGGTGAGATTGGGTCAAAACAGAGAAACATAAAATTTGAAATAGCTCAGCAACTATCGCTAATTTATGTTGAAAACATTATATTATTTCAAAGAGGAGATGTTTTTACACGTCATGATGCAGAATAAGATGTTTTGAAATAATCGTTTTTTGTTAAATTTGTGGCTAAACTTATATGACGAAACTACTTGTAAGTCACTCTGAAGAAATTTCTCCTTCGTTATGTTTAACACAAGTACCTAATCATAAATTTTCTTAAAAGTAGATAGCTGTAGGTATTACCTGGTTGATGCAATGAAAAAAGCGGGCTGTCATTGCTCTTTTTATTTAAAAACTCAATATTTTCGACCCTATGTCTAAATATTAAGAATGGGGGTGAGATTGGGTCAAGCAAGTTATCGAGTGCACATAACCTTAACTAAAAACTCAACTTGTTATCCAGTTCCCATTTGACGTTAGAGTGGTCCCATGTTCACCGTATCTTCATAAAAGCACGCTTTCTTTCAAAAATATGTCGAGGAGTGTCAAACGAGTGTGTTAATACGTTTAGTGCCGAAAATCATTTATAACAATACACCCATGCGTTTGGACATCTCCTCTAATCACCAACTAATCTTTAGTGTACTGCAATATCGTAAGCTCACAAAATATACTTAACATAATATTTGAACGACCCTCTATCTTGAGATGGTGTGATTTGTTTTAGCAATATAGAGGCCAATAATCATGTACATAAGAGTTTATAACGGAGGGTTTGGTTAAACATTTCTTATGCAGTATACTAAAACTATCATGTTTTTTTTTTACAATCAATCTTTCAATGCGCGTCTCCCTCATTGTAATCTCGCCTCCTCTTATGGAGGTTGAAACTCTTAATGAGGATGATGATGGCAAAAAATAGTGATACAGTATGCAAACGTTATTTTGTCAAATTTCAACCATTTTTCGGTTGTATTCGCCCTTTTAGGTGGATTAATCATCTTTTAAAATTACCTAAGTTTTTATTCGTCATGATTACATTATGTTTTAAGTAGGTTTACTAGATATGATTAATAAAATTAACTTATATTCTTAGATAGGTGATTTCGAATACTTTGACCCATTCTCACCCCCTCCAAGGGGTGAGATTGGGTCAATTTTCAATCATTTGTAGTTCAGTAGGCAATTCATATAACGTGATACTTTCTTGCTAAACTATCATTACCACATAGGAGAGTATGCATGAGCCTCTGTACGAATTTGCCCTGTCCTGCTCACTCCCACAGAAAATTTGAAAACAGCGCGCACAGTAAAAGTCACATTTGACTTTTACTGTGCGCGCTGTTTTCAAATTTTCTGTGGGAGTGAGCAGTACACCAGATTCGTGCAGAGGCTCATACCAAATAAAAAGTTATTCCGACTTCAATTGCATTTGTTATTCAACAAACAATCTTTGAGTATCCTTTTTTGACCCATTCTCACCCCCAACGACGCACAGTGGTCCAGATTTGAAAATACCTGGCAAAAATTTCCAAATCATAGTAGTCTGCTAGTTTTAGCCT
The DNA here is from genome assembly GCF_035046485.1 of Aedes albopictus. NCBI lineage: Eukaryota > Metazoa > Arthropoda > Insecta > Diptera > Culicidae > Aedes > Aedes albopictus. The sequence continues at coordinate 96,685,407 of NC_085138.1, read as the reverse complement.
ATATGAATGTATTGGAATATGATTCCCGAGTAGAGGAAAAGAGCTCAATAATAGCATATTTTGATATGGAGATCAAAAAGTGATATGGGTTTGATTGACACAAGAGATAAAAGATCTAAAAATAAAATCAAAAATTTACTCCTGGAACATCATCATAATATCGTATTTAGATTTTGTAAGATCTAACCAATAGCAGCGAGCCATTCATTTGATCTTGAAATATCAAATTTTGATATTGTTCAGCTGTTCCAGGAACATTTTTCAGATATTATTTTCAGATCTTTTATCTCTTATATCAATCAAACCAACATCACGTTTTGATCGTCAGTATTTCACCTCTACCCGGGTTTAGCGCTCAATTTCATTTTAAAGGCATTATTCATTTTTTGTCGGTTTCTTCGAGCATAATCTGAACAAAATTGATGTTTTTCATATAATTTTACTATACACATATCATCATGGCGGTATTGTTTTGGCAGTTCTTGGCAGTTGCATTTTTCTTTAACCGATTCTGCATACATAAACGAGCATTTGAACGGAATCTCCCCGCGGGGAGCAGCGTAAGACACTTTGAAGTCGAACTGTAAGAATTTCTCATATCAATGATATGTAATGTCAATTTTGAAGCCAAAAGTGTTATTTTGATCTCCTGCTCCATTGCAGATGTCTGATATGCACAAGAGCTTACAAATAAACTTTTGAAAGCAATTGTATTACTTATATCAATAGACTTTTGTAGTGCATGAACTTGTTTGTGTTCTTTATCAAAAATTCAGCAATTTTTCCATCAGCAGCTATTCAGTGCTGTAAACAAGATACAAAATCGATATTTTCAATTTTTTTAAATGCCAGTTAGTGCTCCTGGTATTATGGATGAATGCTCAATATACGGTATCCCATATAAGACATGTTCAAAAATTGAGTTTCTGCCAGCTTTTCTCAAAATTGGACCTCTGTGCGACGGTACTGGCAAATTTTAGTGCTAGAAGTAAGCTTGCAATAGAAAGATAATGAAAAAAAAAATCAGGGTTGCCTAATTTTCCGGAAAACTCCAGTAGGAAACAAACATTTTCCACATACACCATCTACTTTGAAAAATCATAACTCAAAAACGAAGCATGGCAGACACATTTTTTTGTGAAATAATTAGCAAATTTTCTCAGGAATTCAAAAAAATACAAAATAAAATTGTTTTCCATAAAATTTTCCACTGTTGAGAGGAAAATCGGTTGGAAAAGTCGGAAAAACTAATTTTGAAAAGAAAATTTTATAAGCTATATTCTGTAAAATTTTCAAGATGTGGTTTTTCTCCATTCCTGAGTTATGACCAGTTTTGTGGAAATTGTCCAGATGTGCTATATGAGCCGTTTCTATGAAAAATTATAACTTAACGAAGCATCGTAAACACAATATTTTTTTGTAAAATCGAAAGAGAATTTTCTCAGCAATAAAAAAAATACAAAATCAAAAATTGTTTTCCACAAATTTTTCCACCGTTGAGGAAAATCAGTTGGAAAAATCGGAAAACTATTTAGGAAGTCCGGAAAAATTGTTATAAAAATATTTTTGTAAAGGAATTACATAAACTATATTCTGTGAAATTTACAAAATGTGTTTTTTTTTTCGTTCCTGAGTTATGACCAATTTTCTGCAAATTAATAATAAAGACGGTCGAAAATCAACATCTGGGCAATTTCCACAAATTGGTCATAGCTCAGGAACGAAAAAACCACGTCTTGAAAATTTCACAGAATATAGCTTCTAAAAACATTTCGCTAAGAAATTTTCCAGACTTCCTAAATATCAAATTTGTTTCGTGTTTTAGGCTGGAAATGCTCTATATGGGACTGGACTGATCTTATAATATCTGACATTTATTTTCTCTAGGGAATTTCAAGAAGTTCTGCAGAATTATTCGGATGATTCTTTTGAATTTCTTATCAACATTTTATCTCTTTTCCCAAGTAACAGCAGTGAAATCAGTTGTGTCCGGGAATATCGACATTCGTGCTTTTTGTATCACTCTATAGTACAACTGAATTAAGCTGTTTAATGTATTTGAATTTGTATTATATAACTGAATTAAACTGAATTTTTATATTGCATCAAAAATATATGTACATGAATGTATTGAAACTGCTATGATTACCAATTTCCATAAACAATAACTTGTACCACTTTTAACCTTCCCTAGCGAGTTACTCATTCTTTAACGACTTCTCCTTCGTGTTTGTTTTATTGCAGATCGTTACGGGGGTCCCCAAATGGATTAACGCCGTTATCAGCTAAGCGCTGCAATCATCACCACCACCGTAATCATCATCATCGTCGTAATCAACCATTCCAAGGAGGCGTGAAAGGTTAGTAGCCGGTTGTTTGTTTTGCTTTTTCTGCGTTCTTGGCGCATGAATATGATAATCCATTGTACCGTCAAAACAGTTTGAACGCGATGATGAGTTTCGAAAATCCCGACACCCAATCGACCGCCTGACGTAATCATCCGCTCACTATTGGGTTAGTCCAAACGAAGTTCTAAATATGAACATCACTTCCTGCCATTGAATTGGATTCGCCTGCGGCACACGGCTCCTGTCCTATCCGTAGCCCGAAGGGGGATTCCAATTTTGTGCAAACGTTATTGGGTAGGTAGGCTATACCTTCATCGACCATGCGTCGAACCGGGATCAGATAGCTTTGTTTCCTATAATTTCATTTTGGTCACACATCACCGATTAGAGTGTGCGGTCGTTCGTCCGTTCGTTCTTCTACGGTTGTTGTTAAATCATATCTATCGGTGTGCAAAGTGGTTCGAATGTATGGTGGAAAAGCTAAATAACTTTTATTTGGACGATTTTGTTCAATTGACGTTTCGGTCCACTGGCATCATTCTTCAGCGACATTAGCAAAACTTCTTAAGGATTAATACTAATTTGACTAAAATAATCCTGATTTTACAATGAATTTGAAGTATCTTGAACTGTTTTTGTCTCTATTTCTGGATTGAGAGAACAAATCTCACAATGTGTCAATATATTAAGGTTCAAATAAGTAGTGACTGTTTAATCTTCAGAATATTTCTCAGATCGAAAAGAATAAAAAATATCAGATATTCTGATTCGTCAATCGAAACAAACACACAATCGAACCACTGTGCACCACGTTTGCACAGCTGACGATTCAAGTTGCGGTTAAGCCGCCTTCTGACTAACTTCTCGTTTTAATTCATGACAATCCAAACATTGGACGCGACATAATTGTTTCGTCATCCCACCTCCGCGCCGATCATATTCCTCCAATCATACACTGCTGTTGTTTTTATTGTTACTATTCCTATCGTTTCAAATCGAATCCGACGTGTGCATTCACGCGATAATAGTTCATTAGATATTGAGCAGCCGCTAGCAGCAGCAGCACCGATCTTTTTCTGTTTGGGTTTCCAGCGTTCCAACATTCCCGTTGTGTCCATAGGTTTTGTTAGAGCAACGGGTCCAATGAGCGAGAGTTCCCTTGCGGGCGGGAGGTTATTAATAAAAGTGATTATGAAACAATGGTGCATATTTTGCTGCTATTTCCTGCCTCGGTGGCATATTTTTCTTCTTCGTCGATAAAAAATAAACCTCTGCGGCTGCGGGGAAATATTTGCAATCGTTGCTCGAGTGTGGAATTAGTTGAAGTATCTTGGTGTTGGCTCGGCATCGCTCCTCTATGAGTATTTATATTTTCACTCTGATTAAACAGCGATAAAGTGCGGGTTCAATGGCGGTTGGCTTGTGGAATTTTGTTAATATTGGTTTTTGCGACACGTGGAGATATTGAACGGCGATATTTGCCAGTATCAAGGCTGTTTTCTTACTTTTAAAACAGACTATGCTCGAAAAATCTAAGGCTCACGCAGTAACAGCATTACAATTTGTCTTTCGGACTTTTTCCTATTTGATTTATAGATTTCCACTAATTACATTTTTTATGAAGCTTCATTTATTTTCATTTTTTTTCTGTGTGACTTGCCAAAATCTAAAAGAGGCAAGGCAATGTGAAGAATAGACGAGATATCTTAAAGTTCTAACATTAACGATTCTGCAGAAAAGAAAGTCAAGCTGAATTTAATGATACGCCCTAGCCGGGTCTGTTCTACTCAATTTCAACCCTTTTTCGGCTGTTATTTTGTTGTGGCTTAGTTGGTTAAAACGATGGACCAACGATATGGAGTAGTCGGTTCGAACCCCATCACAACCAGGATTTTTTTTTATAAATTGATCTCTCAAATTGTCAATTAAACGCAAAATGTGTTTTTGAATTAGAAGATTTTTATTCTGCTTCAGGCAAACCGATTTTGGAAATATTACTCCATGATTTATTAAAAATTTAAAACAGCAAAATATGAGGAAATGCATCCAGTTTCGCCTTAAATCTGAATGCCAGAAGACTCGTCAATTGTGATAGCACATGGTAACATTTCATCCTTGGTACATAGTTAAATAGTTTAGTAACGAGTATAGTTACGATTGCGATTTTGGCAAGCATACATGCTCGAGGCATGACACACGATATATCGTGGGATTGCAAATAACTCGCAAATGGAATGTCCGATTTCGGTTTCAAAATCATTAGGAAATTGAAATTTAAAAAAAAATTTCAACGAAAAAATTTAACTTCAAAAAGCATAGTAGGCAAAGCAAAGCTAGATTCATATAAGTACAGCTTTTCTTGAAGAAGTTCTGAAATGATTCTTTGAAACAGCAAAAATTTTCACAGTAAGTAGTCGCTTTTCCATGATAAGAGAAAAACATAAAATGATGGTTATTCAGCAAAGCCCTGAAAAATATCTTCTATGTTTCAGACAAGATTTCGGACTCGGTTATCTGTAGTTGTGTTTTGAAGCTTCTCAAACAAATATCTAGCGAACGAAATGCTGGACTTTCGAATGATTACTACCAAAAGTTGGTTTGATAAAATGTTTAAATTTCTGCTTTATACAGCATTACGTTCGCCAGATATTTATTTGATTTTTTATATATTCTAGCTATCAGATAATTTTCTTCATTCTTCTAGTTTTTTAGTTGTTTCTAATCGAACCTCATCGCCAGACACCCAAACTAATTTCTCATCGAATGTTCATCTCATTTTGTGCTCATTTGGATGCTCTTGTAAACGATGCTATAATCCTCCCCGGAGCCACCATTGGAATTTCTCAAAATTAATCAGAGTATTATCCAAGTTCATTCTTTCCATCTCTTCCATCGGCTCTTCGGGTTCGTTTGGAAGTTGACCATCAATGTTAACTTCTTTTCCCGATCAGCCTAGATAGCTGTGTAGTGTCGGTAGCGGTTGTCTCAATTAGCTAAGAATAACACTACGGACCGCCTGATCCAGTGGTAAGAATCCACTAAACAGGTGGCCTCTAATTCATGGTGTTATGCGGCTTTATGCTTACCGTGCCAAAGAATGAATGGTTAGGGGGGTCTAATAAAAACCTAACCACAAACAGAGCCTGTGGAGAATTAGGGCGTCCCCCACAGTAGTACGCCCTTACTGCGCTAACCGGAGCAATGGTGCAGTGGACCTTGCGTTTCTCCGAGATAATCAGTTGCCCTTCTTAAGTCTCAAATTTGAGGCTAAATAAGGGTGGGGTTATTCAAATGTTGTTAATTAGCTTACATTACTGCCTATATGGGTTCGCTTAATGCGTTTTCGCCATTGGCGTTTTTCAATTGACCACGATTTGGTTCGTCGTTGATGTTTCCTTTTTGTGCTGTGATTGTGAAGAGTGTAATCCTGTCTAGTTTGGGTAGTGGCTACGGCAAGGAAACCTCAGATCAATTTTCAGCGTAAAAAGCGTATGTAGCCCAAGTGTTCATTTTCGTAGGGTAGCTTCTGTTTAGGTTACCTTGTGAACCCAGCTTTGCTTTTTCATTATAGATGAACTGTCGTGCCTCGAGCATGCTCTATTTTAGAATAACGTTAACAGTATGTTTCAACCTTTCCTTATGGATGCCTTCGAGCAAGCTCTTGTTTTCAGCATCTTTTCGCTGATATTTGGCATCTGAAGTAGCTCAAACATTGATTTGAGATGCTTCAGTTTGATGGAATACTTAGGTAGTACAGTTCATGGCTAGCTTAACATAGAATTGCACCTAACCCAACTCTGCATGAGCAGAATTTGTCATGAGTTGACTGATTGGCATGTGTCAGATAAGGTCTCTCCATTTGACCTTTTTGCACTTTGGAGTGTTCCTTCGCAAACTTTGCGTATTCAGGCGTCTCTGCTCAACAAGCTAGGGAACCTGTAATAACTGGTTGCGATCACATTTTATGGATAACTCGCTTCCATTGCTACTCCAAGAGAGTTTCATTATGGTTTTGTTATTACAACGCCCTTCATTGTGGTATACCATAGCTACTGCTTTGAAAGAAGCTTGTCCTCTGCGGTCTGTGCGGACCTCAAGAGGTATTCCTGAATGGAATTCGGACCTGTTCAAGTTCTAAATATCTTCGGATAAACCAGTCTTTTGTATAGCTACGCATCTTTAGCTTCTACCCCGAGGATTGTAGCTATAGAATCGATTTAGTGAGCACTAAAAAGCTCTGCTTACTTCAAATCTCCTGGAGCAAATGGGGCTTTATCCTATTTTTCTCCAGAGGGATTTGAGTTTTTCAAACATGTTTTGAACTCTTGTAGTTTTCTATTGGGTATTTTCATGGCATGAAATTACTCTGTAGTTTTATCCCGAAAGGGTGCGTGTGTTGTAAAAAGAAGGAATAAGTTCCAGATTTATCTGGTTACGTCGTTCTTTCTGAAATGCTCGAAACGCATTGTCGATTATCACATCTGTGATGTTCGTCTGGCTAACATGCCTGTTCATGTGAACTCACATGTCTCCCAATTTGGGATGTCCACAGTCTTTTACATAAAGTTGTATACGTTTTCAAGAAAGCACTCGCTCAAACGTAGTTTTTGCTTGGGTGATTTCTTGAATATTGAGGATGCTTTTGATGACGTGCCTTTCTATGTCATATTGAAAGTCGCATGACGTCGCAAGCTACCTCCAATGAGCTATAGGCTCTTTTTACGCTTACGCGTTTTACAGTGTCCTTTTCAGGGCACTGATTAACCCCGTTGTGGTATGAGCTATGAGCTCTCGTTGCGCTTATGCGCTCATTCCCTCTTCTAGGGCACCCCTTCCTATTTCATCACCTTTCCCTTTCCCAATTCCCATCCCTTGTCCCATTCTCCCTCAGGTAAATGATGAAATAGGCTCATATGTATGGCGATGGCACAAATGTCCCAAATGGAGGATAACGTGCCTCTGGAGCCGGCCTTCTGATACCTGATACCTGAAATGATTCTTTGAAACAGCAAAAATTTTCACAGTAAGTAGTCGCTTTTCCATGATAAGAGAAAAACATAAAATGATGGTTATTCAGCAAAGCCCTGAAAAATATCTTCTATGTTTCAGACAAGATTTCGGACTCGGTTATCTGTAGTTGTGTTTTGAAGCTTCTCAAACAAATATCTAGCGAACGAAATGCTGGACTTTCGAATGATTACTACCAAAAGTTGGTTTGATAAAATGTTTAAATTTCAGCTTTATACAGCATTACGTTCGCCAGATATTTATTTGATTTTTTTTATATATTCTAGCTATCAGATAATTTTCTTCATTCTTCTAGTTTTTCAGTTGTTTCTAATCGAACCTCATCGCCAGACACCCAAACTAATTTCTCATCGAATGTTCATCTCATTTTGTGCTCATTTGAATGCTCTTGTAAACGATGCTATAATCCTCCCCGGAGCCACCATTGGAATTTCTCAAAATTAATCAGAGTCTTATCCAAGTTCATTCTTTCCATCTCTTATGAAAATCTACTAGAATCGATATAGATTTTCCATCACAACTTAACCGGAAACTTGAACTATTCATTTCTATAATCAGCAGCATTCCCCTCCCTCCGAACGACCTCAATTTTTATAGGAATCCCCCAAGAGTTCCGGTGGCTTGGAAGTCACAGTCGTAGAATCGCCTTTCCGCCGACGGGTAACTGGGTTCCCTTTTCTACTAAATATCCAATATAATACTGTTTTTATGAATTCGTTTTAGATAACTTTCCACGGGTCCCTCCAGAAACATTCCCATGAATTTCTTTAAAGATTATACCCCCCTTGATCTCCAGGAATTTCACCTACAATTATCTTCATGCTTAAGAAATTCAACCAGGAATTATTCGAATTTTTTTTTCCTGGGATACCTTCGGAAAACCATCCACGGGTTCTAGTATTTTTATTTAGAAAATCAAGATTTCTGAATTCTTGCATATATTTCTTTGAGGATTTCTTCAAAATATCTTCCAAATAATCCTACAATAATATTTTTCAGAGATGCTTTAAGATAATTCAACAGCGATTCGTTTAGAATTATCTCTTAAGTTCCTTTTAAACATATAGAGATTTTTTTTTCAAAAATTTCTGCAAAGATTTCTCCCTAAATTTTGCAAAGAATTACTATACGGAACCTTCTATAGATTCCTTCTAAAATTGCTCCATTGGTAAGAAAATTTTTAGCATGCGCATACAAAAATTTTCCCATGACTATGACAAACTTTATAGATTGAACTTCACCTCTGAAGTTTGTGAAGAAGTTGCCACACTTTGCTGATCATTCCTCCCTCTAGGCGTGACGTTTACCCTACAGAAATATTTCAACAAAAATTCTTTCATGCAGTAATTCAAAGATTTTTCCTGGAATTCATCCATAGGTTTCTTCAAAAAATCATTCAGGAATCCCACAATCAGTTTCACCACGGATCCAAGCAGTCAGACCTCCAGAGATTTCTGCAGAACTTACAGCGATTCTTTCAGGAGTTCCTCCGGGTATTTTCTCGGAAATTCTTCCAGGATTTCTTCCACAGATGCCTTCAGGAATTTCTCAGGAAATCTTTCCTGGAAAATACTACAGACATTCCTAAGGACATTTCTCATGAAATTTTTCCATTTATATTTACAGAAGTTTAGGTTTTTCTATAGACACTCTTTCTGTAAAAAAAAAACTTTCACGTTTTCCTTCGGGTATTTTTTTTAGAAAATCCATAAAGGACTTCTCCAGGAATTGCTCAAAATGTTTCTTTATAAACTCGCAAAACAATTACACAAGGGTTTTTCAAGTAGTTTTTCCAGGTATTGCTCAAGGATGTTTTCAACCACACTTTCTAGGATATCTTCGGGAATTATCTAGAGATATTTCTCCAGGGATTTTTCTGTAGAATATCTACTGAGATTTCTAGAGAAATGAGACAGGATTATTCGAAAATTCTTTCCTGGATTCTTTCATAAGTTCCCCCACCAATTGTTTCCGAAACTTCTTCAAGTATTCCCCTATAGACATATTTCCAGAGATCCCTTCAGTAGCTCAAGGATATTCCCATGAACGGATTTTATGAGGGATTATAAAATTTGTCAGGAGTTACTCAGAAAATTTCTGGATGTTTCGTACTGTTCTTGTGGTTCCTTCAGAAACATCTCCTGAGATTGATTCAGAGACTCCTCCAGGAATTATTCCAGATTTCCGGATTAGCATTTCATAAAATAACACAAAAAATTCTGGAGAATTTTTCCAATGATTTCTTAAAGGAATTTCTAAAGGAATTCCTGGGGATTCTTCAGGAGACTCCAATTTTTTTTTTGAAAAATTTTCTGTAGAGACTTCCGATTAAAATTCTGTGAACTAATCTTTGGAGTAGTTTTTGCTGGAATCTCAGGGAGGAACTCATTGAGATGGTTCTGGATGAATTCCTAGAACAGCTCATGAGAAAAATCGGAAGTAATTCTTGGAGGAGATTCTGAAGGATCCCCTGGGGAATGCCTAAAGATGCCTTGAGGTAGCTTCGGAGAAATTGTTAGTAGATTTTTATGTAAATGTTTTGGAGAATTTAAAGAAATCCTTGAGGAGTTTTTGATAAAAAAAATAAAACATCAGAAGACACTGTTGAGGAATTTCTAAAGTGAACCTCGTAAAAGTTTCTGGAGGAATCTTTGATATAATTTCTACAGGAATCCGAGCAGAAATTGCAGACAAAAGTATTGGAGGAGTTCATAAGTAGATCCATAAATAAATTGCTAAAGGGATTCTTGGAGGATGTTCTGAAGCAAACCATGGAAGAACTGCTGGAAATATTTCTGAAGAAGCTCTCAAAAGGTGTTCTTGCAAAATGTTGGAAATTATAAGTGAAAAAAAATTCCATTTTTTTAATAATCGCTAGAGGAATTTTTGGAGGAAACCCAGCAGAAATTTGAACAATTCTGAAATTCCTGAAGAAATCATTAAAATCACTATATTTCTAAAGAAATTGGATTTTTTGAAGGAATTTCCAAAGGAATGTCTGGAACTCTGGAAAATGCTCTTCGGATATTCCTGGAGAAACACCAAAAAATAAATCCGGAAGTTATTTCTAAAAAAAACTCTGAAAGAATATCTGAAGAGATTTTTGTACGTTTCCCGGAAAATGTCTGAAAGAATCCATGAAGAAAGATGCAATCCCTAGAGGAATATTTGAGGAACTTCTGAGACCCTTAGCATTTCGCTAGGTGCATTTTTGGTGCGGTTTTCTTTGGCATATGTAAATCGGGACGAAACCGTCAACTCGTAAGTGGAGTAAAATTTAAATGTGAAATTTTGGAGACTTATTCGACTTGCAATGCTATACAAGTTGGTTTTTAATAGTCTACATATTCATGCTTCTATCTGTTGTGTCATTGGCGAAGGTTAAATATTCGTGATTATTTGTTATTTTTTGTCTGATATGACGAGAATCAGCACATAAGACGTAGTCAAGTTTTAGCCTATTTCTTTTTTATTTTTTTTGCAAAGTTCCATTCTATTCGACTTTTTTCTGTGTGACTTCTTAGCTAATTTAAAATTTATAAAATCTAAAAAATGACAATAGACAGGAATAGACGAGAAATCTTAAATATCGAAGGCCTTGTTACGGTTATGTGGAATAGAAAAATCAAAAATCATACTGGACTCAATGATACGCCCTATCCGGATCAGTTCTACTAACTTCAACCTTTTTTCGGCTGTTATTCTATTGTGGCTTGGTTGGTTAAAGCGATGGACTAACGATATGGAGCAGTCGGTTCGAACCCCATCACAACCAGGATTTTTTTTCATAAATTGATTTCTCAATTTGTCAATTTACCGCAAACTGTGTTTTTGAATTAGGAGATTTTTAGTCTGCTTCAGACATACCGATTTTGGAAATATTGCTCCGTGATTTATTAAAACTTAAAACAACAAAATATGAGAAAAGACATCCTGTTTCGCCTTAAACCTCAATACCAGAAGATTCGTCAATTGTGGTAGCACATGGTAACATTTCATCCTTGGTACATAGTTAAATAGTTTAGTAACGAGTATAGTTACGATTGCGTTTTTGGCAAGCATACATGCTCGAGGCATGACACACGATATATCGTGGGATTGCAAATAACTCGCAAATAGAATGTCCGATTTCGGTTTCATTTGTTTGGTATGTTGTCAAGGTAGATTTAAAAGAGAAAAATCATTAGGAAATTGAAATTAAAAAAAAAATCAACGAAAAAATTTAACTTCAAAAAGCATAGTAGGCAAAGCAAAGCTAGATTCATATAAGTACAGCTTTTCTTGAAGAAGTTCTGAAATGATTCTTTAAAACAGCAAAAATTTTCACAGTAAGTAGTCGCTTCTCCATGATAAGAGAAGAACATAAAAAGATGGTCATTCAGCAAAGCCCTGAAAAATATCTTCCATGTTTCAGACAAGATTTCGGACTCGGTTATCTGTAGTTGTGTTTTGAAGCTTCTCAAACAAATATCTAGCGAACGAAATGCTGGAGTTTCGAATGGTTACTACCAAAAGTTGGTTTGATAAAATGTATAAATTGCAGCTTTATATAGCATTCCGTTCGCCAGATATTTGTTTGATTTTTTTTTTCATATATTCTAGCTATCAGATAATTTTCTTCATTTGTCTAGTGTTTCATTTGATTCTAATCAAACCTCACCGCCGGACTCCCAAAATGATTTCTCATTGAATGTTCATCTCGTTTTGTGCCCATTTGAATGCTCTTGTAAACGATGCTATAATCCTCCCCGGAGCCACCATTGGAATTTCTCAAAATTAATCAGAGTCTTATCCAAGTTCATTCTTTCCATCTCTTATGAAAATCTACTAGAATCGATATAGATTTTCCGTCACAACTTAACCGGAAACTTGAACTATTCATTTCTAAAATCAGCAGCATTCCCCTCCCTCCGAACGACCTCAAATTTTATAGGAATCCCCCAAGAGTTCCGGTGGCTTGGAAGTCAAAGTCGTAGAATTTTCAAACTTTTCCACGCGCACGGGCGTAACTTCTTCACAATTCCCTCGGCAGATTTCCGTTTAAACTCCTCTTAACCTAATGGTTGAGGCTTGGAACCGCCTATCCGCCGACGGGTAACTGGGTTCCTGTTCCTACTAAATATTCAATATAATACTGTTTTTAGGAATTCGTTTTAGGTAACTTTCCATGGGTTCCTTCAGAAACATTCCCATGAATTTCTTTAGAGATTATACCCCCTTGATCTCCAGGAATTTCACCAAGAATTCATGCTTTATGCTTAAGAAATTCCACCATGGATTGTTCGAAATTTTTTTTCCTGGGATACCTTCGAAAAACCATCCACGTTCTAGTATTTTTTTTAGAAAGTCATGATTTCAGAATTCTTGCATATATTTCTTTGAGGATTTCTTTAAAATATCATCCAAATAATCCTACAGAAATATTTTTCAGAGATGCTTTAAGATAATTCAACAGCGATTCGTTTAAAATTATCTCTTAAGTTCCTTTTAATCATCTAGAGGTTTTTCCAAAAATTTCTGCAAAGATTCCTCCATAAATTTTGCAAAGAATTACTATACGGAACCTTCTATAGATTCCTTCTAAAATTGCTCCATTGGTAAGAAAATCTTTAGCATGCGCATGCAAAAATTTTCCCAGGACTATGGCAAACTTTATCGATTGAACCTCACCTTTGAAGTTTGTGTATGAGTTCTCTCACTTTTCTGATCTTCCCTCCCTCTAGGCTGATGTTTACCCTACAGAAATATTTCAACAAATTCCTTCATGCAGTAATTCAAAGATTTTTCCTGGAATTCATCCATAGGTTTCTTCAAAAAATCATTCAGGAATCCCACAATCAGTTTCACCACGGATCCAAGCAGTCAGACCACCAGAGATTTCTGCAGATCTTACAGCGGTTCTTTCAGGAGTTCCTCCGGGTATTTTCTCGAAAATTCTTCCAGGACTTCTTCCACAGATGCCTTCAGGAATTTCTCAAGAAATCTTTCCTGGAAAATACTACAGACATTCCTAAGGACATTTCTCATGAAATTTTTCCATTAATATTTACAGAAGTTTAGGTTTTTCTATTGACACTCTTTCTGTAAAAAAAACTTTCACGTTTTCCTTCGGGTATTTTTTTTAGAAAATCCATAAAGGACTTCTCCAGGAATTGCTCAAAATGTTTCTTTATAAACTCGCAAAACAATTACACAAGGGTTTTTCAAGTAGTTTTTCCAGGTATTGCTCAAGGATGTTTTCAACCACACTTTCTAGGATATCTTCGGGAATTATCTAGAGATATTTCTCCAGGGATTTTTCTGTAGAATATCTACTGAGATTTCTAGAGAAATGAGACAGGATTATTCGAAAATTCTTTCCTGGATTCTTTCATAAGTTCCCCCACCAATTGTTTCCGAAACTTCTTCAAGTATTCCCCTATAGACATATTTCCAGAGATCCCTTCAGTAGCTCAAGGATATTCCCATGAACGGATTTTATGAGGGATTATAAAATTTGTCAGGAGTTACTCAGAAAATTTCTGGATGTTTCGTACTGTTCTTGTGGTTCCTTCAGAAACATCTCCTGAGATTGATTCAGAGACTCCTCCAGGAATTATTCCAGATTTCCGGATTAGCATTTCATAAAATAACACAAAAAATTCTGGAGAATTTTTCCAATGATTTCTTAAAGGAATTTCTAAAGGAATTCCTGGGGATTCTTCAGGAGACTCCAATTTTTTTTTTGAAAAATTTTCTGTAGAGACTTCCGATTAAAATTCTGTGAACTAATCTTTGGAGTAGTTTTTGCTGGAATCTCTGGGAGGAACTCCTTGAGATGGTTCTGGATGAATTCCTAGAACAGCTCATGAGAAAAATCGGAAGTAATTCTTGGAGGAGATTCTGAAGGATCCCCTGGGGAATGCCTAAAGATGCCTTGAGGTAGCTTCGGAGAAATTGTTAGTAGATTTTTATGTAAATGTTTTGGAGAATTTAAAGAAATCCTTGAGGAGTTTTTGATAAAAAAAATAAAACATCAGAAGACACTGTTGAGGAATTTCTAAAGTGAACCTCGTAAAAGTTTCTGGAGGAATCTTTGATATAATTTCTACAGGAATCCGAGCAGAAATTGCAGACAAAAGTATTGGAGGAGTTCATAAGTAGATCCATAAATAAATTGCTAAAGGGATTCTTGGAGGATGTTCTGAAGCAAACCATGGAAGAACTGCTGGAAATATTTCTGAAGAAGCTCTCAAAAGGTGTTCTTGCAAAATGTTGGAAATTATAAGTGAAAAAAAATTCCATTTTTTTAATAATCGCTAGAGGAATTTTTGGAGGAAACCCAGCAGAAATTTGAACAATTCTGAAATTCCTGAAGAAATCATTAAAATCACTATATTTCTAAAGAAATTGGATTTTTTGAAGGAATTTCCAAAGGAATGTCTGGAACTCTGGAAAATGCTCTTCGGATATTCCTGGAGAAACACCAAAAAATAAATCCGGAAGTTATTTCTAAAAAAACTCTGAAAGAATATCTGAAGAGATTTTTGTACGTTTCCCGGAAAATGTCTGAAAGAATCCATGAAGAAAGATGCAATCCCTAGAGGAATATTTGAGGAACTTCTGAGACCCTTACTGGAGAAACTTCTTAAATATGCTTTTTTTTTTTTTTTTTTTTTTTTTTTTTTATTTGAGAACTCTATAGAGGAATTTCGAAAGAAGGTAATGTCTGAGAAAATCTCCGGAGGAATTCCAGGAGGGAACCTCTTGAGGAGCTCCTACAAAAACTTCAGAAATCATTCCTGTAAAAAATCTTAATTTCTGAAAGAATGATTGGGTAAATTTCGGGATGAATACTCTGAACCTCTGGAGAATTTTTTGCAAGCATCTCTTGAGGAATTACTGAAAAAATCTGTAGTAATCTTTGATGGAACTACTGAAAGATTCGCTAGAGGGTCTCCTCTACAATCTCTACAATTAAAAAAAAATAAAAAAATCTTAAGGAATTCGTGGAGTTATCTTTGGAGAAATTCTGACTGAAATTTAAAAAAAAAATGTTTCTGCAATAATTTCAGAGTTTTTGTGAGAAATTGTTGGAGAAATTTCAGCAGTAATCTTTAAGCAACTGCTACAGGTAGGCTCTATTTTTAATATGAGCACTGGAATTTGGGAACCTTGGGTAACTAGCTCGGATTTTACTATGCATGACAGCACTTGTCTACAATGAGTTTTAGAAACATCCATAAAACAGTTATGCAACTCAGTGAATTTCAACCTGAAGAAATGTGTTATATATTTCCATGAGAACGTATTCAAGGAATCTCTCATAAATGTATAGCAAAATTTCTGTGGGGCTAGCGGGTGTGATCTGGAACCGGCTCCGGGTGTCTCGCTGAAATTGGACAAATATAAAAGTGAACTAAACCCATGCACGCGATACATTAAATAGCAGCATTTCTAATAAACTAATGAACGGCAAACAAAAAAAATAGCCTCAGACATCCATAAAGGTTTGGGAGAACCGGTAATGTAACGGAACCGGTTCCGGGTGTCCCGCCGGAAGCGGTCTAATTTAAAAGTGTACCAAACCCACGCATGCGGCACATCAAGTAATGGCGTTTTCGGTAACCTAACGGAACAGCTTTAGATAAAATCTGAACCGGTATTGTTCCGAAACCGGCTCCGGGTGTCCCGTCGGAAGTGATGAAATGTAGAAGGGAACCAAACCCATGCATGCGGCACATCAATCAGCATTTTTTTTTTTCGATACCCCGAAGAGCGGTCAGCATGAAAATAATCTCAGACCACATCTAATCTTCCGGTACTGGTTTTGGGTAACCCGCCGAAAGTGGCCAAATGTAAAAGTGAACCAGCCCCATTCATGCGGCACATCTAATCGTGGCATTTTCGTTAACCTTGTGAACGGTTTGCAAGAAAAAAGCCTCAGATCATACTACTATCGGAGGTGTACCAGAACCGGTTCCGGCTTTTCCATCGGAATTGGTCAAATGTAAAATTGAACCAAGCCCATGCTTGCAATGAGTCGCGTTTTTTTAGGAATCATAATAAACAGTTCGGAAGAAACTAGTCTCAGACTATATTTGAGACAATCTGTACTGTCCCGGAGCCGTACGTGGTAAAATTTCAAATTTAAAGTTAAATTGAAACAAACCCATACATGCAATACATAAGGTTGCAGCTTTTTCTATAACATGATAAACGGTTAGTAAGAAAATAAGCACATACCCCTTACATGGGTTAGTACCGGCAGTGTAACCGGTTCCGAGTGTCCCGCCGGAAGGTCTGTCCCGGAACTGGGACATCAAATTGCTGCGACACATCAATCAATCTGATGATGGCACGAAAATAGACTAAGATCATATGCGTGACTACGGGTAGTGCTTCGGAACCTTTTCCGTGTGTCCCGCCGGAAGTGGCCGAAAATAAAAGTGAACAAAATCCAGTCATGCGACATACCAAATCGTGACATTTCAACTAGCTGATGAATGGCAAGAAAATAGGCTCCGATCACGTGCGTGAATAGTACCCAAACAGTGTTCCGAAATCAGATGCGGTTGTTCCGCAGAAATTGACCACACGTAAAATTGGGCTAAACCTATGCATGTGACAAATCAAATTGCGGCATTTTCGATAACCTGATGGACGATCGCCAAGAAAATATGCTTAGACCATTCCGGAACCAGTTCCGAGTATACCGTAGCAAGTGGTCAAATTTAAAAGTGAACTAAACCTATGCAATCACCAAAACACGGCTTTTTTTGATAACCTGAAGAGCGTTGAACAAGACTGTAAGTGAAGTAAGTAAGGTAATTGTTGAAATTTATCTAAATGAAATAAAACAAAATCTAGATAAAACTGATGTAATCCAGTCATATCACATCATATAACATTTCTGAAGTGTAATAATGCAGTGACAAATTGAAAACTTGATTGCATCAACTGGGAGCAAAATTTGTTCAATCTCTTCTTGCTTCTAAAATATTTGCGCAAGACGGTGCGATTGCGATTAAAATTTGAATGGAATAGTATGAGAAATTTCACACTTTTGTATTTTTCTCATTTCAAATTCAGCAAGAATCGTGCATTTAATTATATTAAACTGTACAGAAAAAGTTTGATCTTACACTTGTGAAAAAATATATAATTGAAATTATCGTCTTGATATTAATCGGCTTCCATTGTGAAGGTGGTCAACAGTCAACTGATAGGACTGATATTGTTCAGCTTTGTCTATACTTATGTTGAACATAACATCGGAATATGAGCCATCAATAAGTTTTCCAATTCGATAATGGCCAAATCAAGCTTGATCAGGGTTTAGGAACATTCGGCTTACTTAGACGGATATATCATGAGCATTAAATTACGAGGAGAAAGGCATCACCAACACTAGGTGGATTAATCTGTTTTTTTTTGAATCTATTGAACTCAAAACTGGAATCAAATCTTTCCCAATCAAGCTGAGTTATGTGACTAAGTTTCAGGCAACTTTGCCGACAAAAACCCCTCTTGACGAAGAGTACAAACCTGCTGATAATACCCTTTGTTAATCTATATCTCTGGTAGTTAGATCAGAGACGAGTGTAGCGATGATGACATTGTTGGCAAGCACATATGCTCGAGGCATGACAGGCAAAAGCCTGTGAAATTTGAACTTTGCTGTTTCTTCTGAAGATTGAGCATCATGGGAATTATAAAGCTGGAAATGTTTAAAAGAGTATACTGTAATGAATAAAATACTCATCAATGACGCCTATTTGACCCTTGTAAGTTACTGAATAATAACACACGATCTTACAGTTCTTATGCTCACATTGATCCTTGTAGTTTTCTTGGTTAACAATTAAAATTTGGACAACATTCAACTTTTCGTTATCTCACACACCTTCCATCACATAACGTAATCATCGCTCCATCGAACTTGAACCCAAATGCAATGCTATGAGGCAATCTCATTAGCCAAATCGAAAGAAAACGGTATCCATCCATACTCCATTTCCTTCTGCCGGACCGATCACCCGCAAACACCACAACGAAGCCCCGTTCGATCTCAGCCAGATTGATTGCACTCAGCCGGTGTGGCGCACAGATGCATTCGATCTATGTGCAAACCACATTTGGCACCCAACAAGCGCCACTTCGATTTGCCGAAAAAAAAACGGATTTTCTGCTCGTTTCACTTTCGTTATGAGATAATGAACTTTATCTTCGTTACTTACTCCTTCGAACGAATTGTATGTAGGGTAGGTAATCAAAATTTGAACCAAATTGTGGCTTTCTGAAGCAGTGCAAATTTTAAGTGATTTTTTCTCCCACATGGAAATAATTTACTACGGCAAAATCGTATGTATATGAAAGCCACGGGTATAAGTTTTCTGTTAAATGGTAAAAAGTTTATATTTGCACCGAATTTCATTGAAATATTTGATTTTTCATCAACAATGATTTTAATCTTAATTTGAACCATCGTAATCATAATTTGAACCAATTTTAATCTTAATTTGAACTACTGGCGGCAGCAGCTCGAGCAACTCACAAAACAGCCAATTCCATGCTAAACAATGAAAAAATCACATGAATCTGCTAATTCGCATACCTATTTTTCATTTGGCAGTGGAATCTCAACTCAGAATGTTCGAAATTCTTTAGGAATTTGGAAATTGAATTTGGATTTTTTCATCCCTCAAGAGTAAACAAAGCAACCACTAGCGCAATCTACAGGCCAACACTAGAAGCTCACCCGCGTTTACTAGTTCAAATTTAGATTACAAATGGTTCAACTTAAGATAACATTCTCCAAGTAAGAATCACTTAAATTTGATAATTTTATGATAAATAATGCGGAATATTATTCGGTTGGTCGATTCTACGATAAAAAAGCTTTCATTTGACGTGTTCACATATTGCGTGTGATACAATGCATGAGCTGTACGAGTGCACCGAAAATGTGCTTTCTCTGGGGGGAAATGGGTGAAATCACAGTGATTTTTCAATTGCCTGTTTTCCATGACAAAAACGCTTTTTTCAATGCTTTTAAAGTCCATGTTATCAGGTTATATTACGGAAAGTTGTTTAACATCTTTTTCGGAACAATATTTGCCTGAAAAGTACGTCGTTTTAATGAATTTTGAAATGGTTCAAATTAAGATTACAATTTGACTAGTTCAAAGTTTGATTTCTTACCCTAGTGCAGCGGGAGCACACGCGCATCTGCCTAACTGAATCGCCATTCTTTGATGAAAAATCGACGAGCGATCGTGAGAAGTCAGTTGCCCGATAGCGGCCGGCGTGCGAACCGCCGCCCGACAGGCAGCATCAAAAACGTCATTCAACGCATGCACGGCGCGCCGCGCCATGCTTCTTTGAATTGATCCTCAATTGCAACCACACACAGCAGCACAGAATAGCAGCGAATTGCGATTTTGCGTGTGGTGGAGCGTCGTCGTTGACTACAAACACCTCAATCTCATGGGGATTGTTTCTACTTGCTACACTCACTCACACACATATGGTGGAAGACCCCCATGGGCAGGGGAAGCGCGAGGGTTTGATGCGATTCGGAAAACGCATTCATCGATTTCGCGCGATAGAAGAAGCCACTGAACTCCGGGGCGGTGGCGCTGCTATGCTGGTTGGTAGGTACGGTGGCGGTGCGTTCGTTTCGCTGCGTTGTTTTGATCCGTAATTTGCGACCAATCTTCAATGTGGAGCGGTGGATCTCTGATCGCAATGCGAGGGTGCTTGGGCCGGAATGATGCAGCACAGCAGCGTGAAGGAAGAGATGCTAGCATACCATATTGGAGAGAAATGCAGCAGGATTGGTTTGGGGGTATAAGGCGTAGCCAGGCGGTAAATGCACCTTTCAATTGAAAAAAATGAGCGGTAAAATATTCTGCATTTTATTATGGTCGCCGTATAATATAAAGCACAAATAGGGATAACGGGGTGCACAAGAGTCTTGCTTAAGCCGTCTAAGACCAATTGGGAAAAACAAATCCAGCTAATATCCATAGGAAATAGAATACGAGGTGTTTAGATCACATGACTATCACGCTGAGAACCTGGAATCGAGCTTCAATTCCGAAAAACTCACTAAATGTGGCTTCTTCCTTCGAAAGAGAAGTAAAGCCGTGGCTTCCGAGATGAACTAGCCTCGCGTTGGAAATATCGTTGATAAAAATAAAAAAACATAATTTTCTGAAAACGACATCTAGATGTACCTGTATGTGTTGATTCCAAAAAAAAAAACGATTTTACCCCAGTTTACCTTTGTTTCACCAGGCAGGGTCACGAGCCACTACATAAACAATCGGATTCGTCGGACAAGGGAAAGGGTGCTAGTAAGCTGCTTCACTTGGCTGCGGTGAGGTGAAGCAGAAATAGTTGAAATGGAGAGCATTGAAAACATTTTCCTACAAGTTGGTTGCGCGATTTTAACTTTTTGCATATCGACTCAATCTCTCAAACGACCACCTTCGATACGGTGAACAGTGGGCAAAAACCGACTAAAACTGACAAAGAATTCTATATCTTTTGTTTGAGTGACGAACATCGAACTCAACCATTTCCGAATGGAAAAAGCCTGGGGAATCGGTTGCTACTGGTTCCAGCCACCGTTTGTACGTAACGAAAAATTGCTCTACGGGGCTCATTTAGCCCCAAATCTCTTATATCATGATATTCCTATGAAATAACGATTTTTTCAAGACATATTCGACTTACTTCGCATAATATGAGATTCTCATAAGACTTGATTCTTCTCTTTGAGTTTGTCTTATATAAATAAAATGATTTGGGTTTTTAGTAGCGTTACATAACCTCATATGACTCATTTGGTCCCAATTTCCTTAAATTTCAAAGGAAATTAATATGTAGCTTATCGTTAATTCAACTTTTTGGAATTGTTTGAGGTTTTCGCCGTGACAATTTTTTTGGAGCGCGTACATAAACATTTCTCGCAGAAATGAGGTGCAGTCTGTTTCGCGCCACTTCCACACAGTGTGAGCCGGATCGATTTCCGAAAAATCAGCCCATCACCGAAAATCAGCCCACGGCTTGAACGAAGTGGCGAATTGTCGGAACAGAAATTGACAAAGGTGGCTATGCTGCAGGCCCTTAAGGCGAAACTGGAAGCATTTCCTCACTTTGTGGTTTTTGTTTTTTTATTAATTGACGAAGCAATATTTTCAAAATCGGTTTTCGTGCACATGTAGAATATGGATCAAGGTATCTTCTGAATTTTTTTGTAGTGGAAAATGTTTTTCGTTTTTGCAAAAACCATTTTTGAACAAAATTTCACAAAAAAAAATGGTTTCTGCAAAAATGGTAAACATTTTCCACCTCAAAAAAATTCAGGATCCATACTAAACATGTGCACGAAAACCGATTTTGAAAATATTGCTTCGTTATTTAATAAAAAATCAAAAACCGAAAAAATGGGAAATGCTTCCAGTTTCGCCTTAATGACAAAACGGGACTTTGTTAATTCCTAAGCAAGGTTACTGATAGGCGAAAATTCTCGCGAAAGCCAAACAATTAATTTCAGTGTGTATCGTCCTAAATGTTCATCATAGAAACAACAACTCGTTCATTTACTCACAAAGGCATGAATGAACTCATCCAGCGTGAGTGTGTTGCCCGCCAATTAAGGACAAACGTCTTGAAATCCCGCCTCAATAGTGCATCAGAACTTTAAACGCACAAATCTCAAGAAGCAAGCTTCCAACAAAAGTGCGTTTCATTATTCTGTTCTTGCTCACTTGTAATAAGCTTAAAATAAGAAGATCAGGTGCGCTGGTTTTGTTTACAACGAGATTTGTGCGCTAGAAATCGTGAGTTGGTGCCAAAATCGGCCATTGTGGCAGCCATGTTGGGATTCGTACAAGTCTGTCCTTAACTGGACTGAAAATTACGAGAGCTCTCTCGAACTTTTTTCCATTCAGCTGCGCAAGATAATCTGCTCGAAAATATCGTGCTGATTCTCAGCTTTCATTCCGATTCCCACTCACGGCGATAATATCATCGATTGTTGAATTGGCAGGAGCATGGGGAAGATTTCATTAGAAGCCCGTTTGTGTGCATTAGGGTTCGGAATTAGTCGGAAATAAATTATAAATTTGTTTGGTAGATCGAGGACTGACATGTAAGGGTTCGTTCAAAAATTACATAACGGGGAGGAAAGAAGCCTAGCGCGTAACGCACTTCACGCAAAATTTTAAAAATTTGAAAATACAATAGTCATCAACTAGCACTCAAGTGCATGAAGATTTTAAATCTAGGAATTGATTAATTGATAAATATCCCGGGAGCGGTTGCGTCCTGTACTGAGACACGCATCATTAAAAATGCACGCATGTGGTACAACGCGTGAGCGCGGCGTCGCTGCAGGTAGTCAAAGCCACGACTGCTCGAGAGACATTTATTGGACGAATGGTGTATCCGGTAAAGTTATTAAATAATTCAAGGATTTACAGAAGATGGATCGCTTGATTCGTAAATGTAACTCTTCCGTTGAGTGGCACAAAAAAGCAAACAATTTTGTCCAATTACATTATCTTTATCTAAATGGTCAGGATCATGATATGTGATGTATTAAATTTTAGTATGTTTATACAATTTTTGATTCCTCCCTTCTCCCTCAGAGAAGCATGTTCTTTAACTATGTAATATGTATACCACAGACAAACAGACGTAACACTTGCAAAATTTCCATCGACCATGCTTTTAACGATTATTTTAAATTTTCATAGTTGTGGCTTTCACAACCAGAGGGGCGCGCTTCGTTTTTCTATGCGTTTGACGTTTCACACTAGCGCCTTCTGTTGACGATATTGCACAACACAGTAATTCTTGCAACTTTTCCACCAGGTGATGGTAGTGTGAACTGGGCGATGGATTTCCATGAAAATCGTTCAAGGTGTTACGTCTGTTTGTCTGTGTATACGGTCCGACCCATAATCGTAGAGGGAGTCCACGCTTCCTAAAACTACATCCTTTTTACTCTTCAAACAAACATTGCAGAAAACACCATCCTCTTGAGCTCTTACCAGTGCATTTTGTATTACACAAGTTTAACTTGTAATACGAGAACGACCAATCCACGCTCGATGAAATGACCTTGCCAAAGGCACACATCTTCCGGTTCATCAGTTAGGTTTAAAATACCGTTGGAGTTGCTTACCAAGCTCATTTTACTGTAGCGCAAAATATGTGTCTCAAATATGTAAATGTAAATCTCTGAAGCAATACCTTCTTGGTGGTTCCGGAGAGACGTAGGGTTTGGCGACCATAGGAATGTGTTTTAGTGGGTCGAGGAGAGAGTAGTCCTGGCTTCTACCGGCATTGTAGAAGACGGCCTCATCCCCACACTACCCTAACCTTCCTGTTAGGGTGTCTGATGAGCAGATTTATCCCCCTATGGTTTAGAAGGAAAAAAAAATATGTAAATGCATCAAGGTATAAAAATGTGCATCTTTGGTGAGCATTATTTAAAGACACGGTATCGATACCGCGCTGCTTTTCCTTTGAATCGGCACTCGTGGAGATAAATTATTTTCAATCGCAGTGAAAATTATCACTCGCGATAATAACTGCTCCAGTTTTCGCTTCCTTCGAATCGTTCACTTTCGAGCAGCGGTGCGAGAGTTGTGATCGATGAATGAACACCACTTCGAGAGCGTGAGTATCTTTGTTTACAAGCGCCACTGCAACCAGCGAGAGTTTTCCTCAGCTAGACAGTGACAGCTGAGTTCATTGCATTAGCGATCAAAATATGCACGGTGAGCTTGGGAATGCTTATCGGCTAAAAAATCATGGCGAGTGCTCCACGGTACGATTATTGGTAACCTTGTTCCTAAGAAAAAGGCACAATAAATGTGTCCGAAACGTCGGATGAAAACATAAGAATCCGTTTTGAATTGCCGCACACAGCAAAAAAAATCTTGTGATATCACATCATATTCGCTGCACATCAGTCACGTCGTAAAACTGATGTAAAAATTACATCCTTCCCACGCAGCAAATTAGCCGCTGCAGCTTGAAAGTGGGTCTAGCAATCGCTAGAACCGGATCGGTAGATGAATCATATATAAGTAAAATATTGGCATGGATTCGTACACTGATCCGTTGATTGAGAGGCATATCTCTTACCTCTCGGCTATTTCACCGAGTTAGAAGGTAGATGATAAATATGATACTGCTTCTAGGTATATGCTGGAATGGGTTTGTTGACACTTTCCGGTGCCAACTACGGTGTACATGGTGAGTGTGATAATTGTGGTAAAACGATGCAACAGAGTTGAATTACGTTAGAAATTGGATACGTCGCCAGAAATTACGCACCTGGATATTACAAAATTATTTGCTGTGCAGACTGAAAGCCATTACCCTGAATCAACATATCACAGTCGTATCTATAAGAAAGTTTCAACATGGCGAGTTACTTTCAGCGATTGGACAACGAATTCGGATCCGCCACAAGATCGATGTTCAAAGATTACGCCACGCAAACTTGGAAACAAGGTCACCAGAAAGGCCACTTCCTTCTCAGGTGCAGGAGAACGGGGGTGTTTCCAACGCACATCACGAACGTCTTCAGGTGCGTTTTTCCGCTAATCGAGGACAACAGCCCGTACCTCAACGAACTGAATCGGCACGTGATCCGGTTCAAGAAGGCGATTCTGAACATCGAGATCAAGCAAACTTTCCACAAGATCAAACACGTCAAGCAAACTCTTTCCCATCTCAAAACCCGGATCGGCCAGGCGGTCCCAGAGTAAGAAAGTAATGATTTCTTCAACAACCAAGACTCGTTCTTCGACCGACACGTCCGAAGCAGCGCAAGTCGAACAACCAGGAAGTATCAGGCTATCATCAAATCATAAGCAAGCATGGGAAAACTCATTCGCTCACCCGAGTGCCGGCGATGCAAAACAGCCAAAAGATCGCCAGCAACCCAATACTGAGTGAGAGCACGGCGCACCATGAACGAACGCAACATGAACGGCTCGCCACCGACGCCACCGAAGCGAATCAGGAGAGAAACAAATAGAGTGTGAAATGAATCAGTAAGGATCGGTGTAAGAAAAGAACGTTCGCTCTCTCAACTACCGAGTGGCATTCAGCTGATTGAATCAGAACGCGCTCACTGATTCAATTTCCAGTACTGAATGCTTCCACTGAACGCTAAATGAACGTTCCAAAACGAATGCTCTCGCACCCGAATCAGAATGCATACATTCGTTCAATATTGGTTCGTTCGTCTTCGGCACACAGATTCAGTAGCGGATTCATTCGGCCGTCGTTGCTTGCGTCGCTCGGTGCTCGGTGATTAAAAAGAGTGTGGAATGGATGTGGAAAGATTCTGCTTGGCGGGGGGAGAAGCACACTCGCATCAGATTGTGCGTGGTTGTGAGTGAGAGATGCGCAATAAATGAATGATTTTTTTCCATCATTGATCATAAGTGCAATAATATAATTGCACTCATGATATATCCCTAAAATTACTTAACATAATTTACTAAAAGATTCAAAACTTAACACTTAAGGCTCAAATAACCATCTCTCAGTCATCAGCAATCATCAGTTATTTAAATACAGTTTTCTTGCTACAAATCCAAAAATCGCCAATGAAAATTATTTCACTGCTATCCAGATGCTGAGTAGAGTACAGCGATAAATTTTCATTACCATTGGTCGTGATTGCAGCGAATAAACTGCTTTTGATTTTCTGGTGAGGGATGATGGTTTGTTTCCTCTTAATATTTAAATTGATTTAAAATGACAGCACACTGAAAACAAAATTTGAAATCAACTTAAGTAAAGACAAACTGATATCAAAATGTGATATCAATTTGTTGCAGAATACAAATCATGTTTCCGATTTGCTGTAATTTTGTTGTTGGATTTTGCTCGGGTAGTCGACAAAATTGAAACTTTTTTCACGCGCTCTGACCATTTGTTCCATTTTTAATGGAATTTAACCCGCTGATTACGAATCTGACTTCAGATTCCTGTATCACGTACAGTTTTTGAGAAAAAAAAAGCTTTTATTCACGAAATTTCATGTTTTTATAGAAAACTAGCTGTCCCGGCAAACTTTGTCTTGCCGTCTTGTGGTGGTTTGACAACTGTTGAGCTCAAAAGAGCACCGCACTCTAGATTGATTTTTGCAACTTTTTCTGCATATAAACACAGCCACCATGAATACGAATCGAACCGTGCAAGGGTCATGCTGATCGGTACATTCGTTCTTGAGTTTTGTTGCCTCAAAGAAATTTCAAACTCATTTATATATATATATAGATAGATAGATAAACTATTATCTTTATAATTTTATTTTTTTATCTGCACATCATAACCAAAATTTATATTCAATAGATTTTGATACATTGATTCAGAATTTTTCCTAAGAATTTCAGTAACACGTAAAATTTGAGAAAAATGGGGTTTTATTCACAAAATTTCATATTTTCATAGAAAATAAACTATTGTCTTTATAATTTCCATTTTTTGATTTGCTCATTTCAACCAATATTTATATTTATTAAATTTTCATATCCCTTTCGTGACGAACCAACACAATTGTGCTGTTGAGCGGTAACAGTTTTGTATATTTTTTTTCATCTGTTTAGACTTTGTTTTATATGATGTAAATTGTTCCACTAATTCAGCCATTACTTATACTTGTATGTGTGAAATAAACTTTTGTTTACGTTGCCTGTAAAATTTACCACAACAAGGTAAACAAAAAGTGGGCAAAACGGTAAAACATGAAAAAGTTTTATCTGTCGCATATTATTTATTTCCGATTTATCTACGTAGTCAACGCTAGAAATCAAAAGATAAAGAGTAGTTCTTTCAAATGAGTAAAAATAATAATTACTTTTTTGGGAAATCTAAGAGTTCTGGAGAGCCAAAGTTGAGCAATTTGTATGGAGATTTCACTTTTTTTGCGCTCCGTCACGAAAGGGATATACTGACTGGGAATCTGATCTAAGAATTTCTGTAACCCGTAAGATTTTTGGAAAAATAGGGATTTATTTTATTTTTGTAAATTAAAAGTTTAGTTTTATTTGTCAGTTCAATTGTTAACTATAATACAATTATTTAGATTCAAAAATCTATAGCTAGGTGAAAATTTAGTGCATTCACATCAATTCTACCGTTACATTGATTAACGAAGCAGATGTAGTTAATAAACAATTTCAAAAATTTCAGTAGTTGGATTCTCCTTATCCCAACTAGGACAGGTCTAACCAGCTCTTCAAAAGAGAATCGTCTCCATCCATTTAGCATAGTCGTAACACTCATTCGGCCCCAATTCTTTTATATTTTTAAGTAAATTATTACTTAGCTCATCGGAATGCACATTTTTTTTAATTGTTCGATGTTTATGTCATAATAAATTGTTTCGAGAGCATACATAAATAGAATCTAGCGGTATAGTGTACCATAAGTTTGCCTAAGTAACTCATTTCCATATTATCCACTATAATAATAGCCGTTTATTGTAAATCTGTATATCTTCTCAATATTACATGAAGTGATTTTAATTGTAAAATGTTCGTTTTTTGTTGGTTTAGTTCGGTGTTTGGCGACTGATTTTTAGATAGTGGGATTTGTGCTTAAAGACTGCCCCAGAAAGTATGGACGCACTTAGTCTTCAGTTGCCTGGATCTGATCAATGGTTCTTGTTTCGGGCTTCGTTTTGGCTGTTTCTGCTTACTATAGGATCGAAAATTCAAACTTTCTTTGCCACGATTGACATTGGAATTCGAAATGGTAACTTTATTGGTCATACCCCGATCTGTGTTAGTTAGAAGGTTTTTTCTTGTGCTCAAACACCTTCATTGTTTGTTTATTCAAACGAGGGTTAGCAGGATATTTATTTTTTACCTATGCTTAAACGTCTTATCCCCAATGTGGTTACTGATTCTTGCATGCACGATTTTCTCAATTACTCCCATCATAGTTTGTTCATTTCCTAAGTGACCTTTCAAACTCTGTACATCGTTTGTGCACATTTTTTCAACGATGCTCCGCTGAAAGTTCTTGTATTTTGAAACACACAGTTGGAATCGCAAAAACCGTTATACAAATGCTGAGAAAAATGGTTGACCAACAGGATATAGCTTTCAAAAAGAACTAGTCATCAATAGTTTTAAAATGGCAGTGTTTTCTTATTGCGTCCATACTTTCTGGACCGGTCTTTATGTAAATAATACAACAGAGCATTTCCACCGAAAATGACGTTTTTTTTTCTTCAAAATTCATTTTGGTTTTTTTTTTGTAATCTCAAATTTTGAAAAAAAAATTGCAAATTTTGCATTCTGACTCTAGCTCTACTTTTGAGAAAGGCTCAAGCAAAAAATTATTGAAAAATTGTAAAAAATCAGAAACGGTTTGTTTGATTGATGAGTTGTCTTCGGTAACAAGGTACACCCGGGCAATTGGTGGCGTAAGATGAAACAGCGTGTTAACATGATAGGGTGACAATGGGTATTATCGGCAGGTTTGTTCTCTTCGTCATGGGGGGTTTTTGTCAGTCAAATTGCTTGAAACTTGGCCATATAATTCAGCTAAGTTGGGAAGGATTTGAGACCAACTCTGAGTTCAATAGGTTTCAAAAAACCCCCAAAGACGAAGAGAACAAAACGGCCGAGAATAGGTAATTTCCCCTATTATCTAATTATGATAAACAATTCGAATGTCACAACGCATAGTTTTTGAATTGAACAATCTTTTGGTAAAAGATAAATTTCCAAATTGTACTGAAATCTATTTCAAAACTTCGCGTTTCATTTTGACCCGATGACAATAATGGTACACATGACAAATTTTGGCCAAACATGCCTGACAAAAGTTCAACACAGTGAATCATGGTAATTTTACATGAATGTCGGAATGCTCATGCAAAGTTTGAGATATATCAAAAAAAAAATGTGTATTGAATTCAAATGGAGATGCTCAATACGATAATGAATAAATTACATTATACGTAAAATTATTGCAGAATTACTCAGAAACTGCATGCATTTAAGAATTGTAACATAAGTGGTAATTTGTATGACATCTATTCCATATAATCTTCTATTTTTCAATTCTAGAAAATCTCAGTAATTTTACATATCCTCATCTCAAAAATAGGAAATATTCACAATCATATTTTTTATTAAAACTCTTCGTAGACTTAAATGCAATATTGATTTTCTTTTATTTGTTTGAAAAATCACTTTCGACAATGCATTTTTTTTTTCAAAATAGTGTACACATTCCCTGATTTATTATTATTCAGTTCAAACATTATGTTATCTGAAAAAGAGACACAAGACCAAGACTTGACTTCTTACTTGGACAATTAACTTTTAAATTAGCTCACTAGAAAGTAAATACAAGAAGCTGAATTTTATGGGTGGAATGCCCAATTGACAGAAACTTCCCTGTCAACACACGATCGCATATGATGTTGTATAGGATGCAAAAGTGGAGGCGATATATGCACACTTTACACGCGGTTAAATGGAAGCATGTACGCATCTGGTCTCCACTTTATCATCCTATTCAACATCATATAAGACTTTGTGTTGGCTGGGTTGCTTGTGTTACGACTATGCTAAAATGCGAAGTTGAAGTCTTTAGAGAAGTTATTAATATAATTTTCCCCCATAAATTCCCTAAATTCAATATACTGGTAGCCAAATAGCTGCCGGCAGTACCATGGTCGACATAGGTGTACGAATGAAGCAGGTCGCATGCTACTTTTGTGACTCAACGACGACTCAGAAATTGTATGTTTTTCATTACTCAGATTTGTAGACGCACCAAAAACTCGAGTTTTCACCCCTTTTTTTTCAATAAATAATTATATATTTTGAGTTTTATCTCAAAGATTATACACATTCTTTCAAAATTTTGCACATCTCCTAAAAATTTGAAATTTTGAAAACTATGGGAAAATATTCACAATTTTTTAATTTTCATTGCGCAATTATATTTTTTTCAGAATACTCATGATATAGGTAAATCAATGTTTTCAAGAACAAAAA
Source organism: Aedes albopictus (assembly GCF_035046485.1). NCBI lineage: Eukaryota > Metazoa > Arthropoda > Insecta > Diptera > Culicidae > Aedes > Aedes albopictus. The sequence goes on along the minus strand of NC_085138.1, from coordinate 96,654,986 downwards.
TCCACTTCATTTGTGTGCGAACCCTTAAAAAATAAAAACCTATTTGAGGAATTCCTTTTTATATGCTCCTCCAAAGCACGATTACGCAAATTAAAAATACAATGGTAAAAATAGCATTTTTTTTTAATTTGGCACGTTTTTTTTTTAATTAATGACGAGGAAGTTCTGGCAGAGAACGATTTTTTTTTTAAATATTTGAAGATATTTAAAGCAGAGTGTCAAAGTTCAACCAAAAACTAGTTTTTTTAAGCCATTTTCGGAATCTAAACAAATACATAGGGTAATTCGTCAATTATTAAACAGTCAGTTTTTCCGTGAATTATTCCACGGTGTAGTGCAAAAATATCCTGTGAACGTCGTTTGATCCATTAATTTTTTGTACTTCCCAAAAAAAAATGAATTTCCGAAAATTCAATTTTCTAAAATAAATTATAGCATGTGTACATGATATCTAGAACCTAAATGTCGAACGCATCCTAATGTTGACCAATTCTTGCCAATTGTAGAACGGTTTACTCAGGTAGTTTAGATTTTAAATTATTTGTTGCAATTTGTTAGATTTTCATTTTCAAGATTCATGGAAGTTTCAGTAAGGATCTTGGGGGCTTTCAAGAGGGTTACAGCAATGTTTCAGAAGAGTTTCAAGGCTTATAAATGCTTATGATAATGCTTATTAGGGGGTTTCAAGAGGGTTTTCCATAGTACTTCCTTGAGTTTTTCGTTTTCCAGGAATTCTTCAACAATTTATTTTCATAATTTTCAGTGAGTGCGAGCGTTATGTCTAAGCCGAAAGAGAGGTGGAATTATGATGGACTTGTGCTTTCTATTCCACCGAATCGGTACCGTAAACCGGGGTCAAATTGATCTCCGGGTTGAAATTGATAAGACGTTTATCTGTTAGATAAAAAATGCTTAATCTAACGGAAAAAACGACTGATAAATTTCGACCCAAAGATCAATTTGACCTTGATTTACTATACCTGTTATGTGGCTTGGTTGGTAGAAGCGCCGGTTTAGCGGCATCCTGAGCCATGGGTTCAAATCCTACCAGAACGCGACTTTTTCACGAATTTAACTCAACAAACAAACACATTCAATTTCTAGTTAAACATGTACGTCAAACTAAGCAATTTTGCCCAATATTTTATCATTTGACTTCATGTTTAAATACTATTTTCAATAAGGAAAATCTGGCAGAGTATTATTCGAATCCAGTAGGTGAAAATCGTACTGGAGCTAATAAGTCGTATTAATTCCACTATCCCACAGTGCGCATGCTGTGCACCCCCGCAGCATCCGATCCCAACAATGTGTATTTACTTCGGGTCCGGACCAGACCAGACCAGCACGAACGATCATCATCATGAGCTCAACAACTACAACAACAACAACAAGAACAACATGATCTAACGGCGGCAACCGAGGTCGTGCGAAAACGGTAATTGCCGGCTCAGGTCTATGAATCTCGCAGCATGGCTGGTACCCGAATAAAAATGTTTGATGGAAAAGTAACGTGTATATTGTATTTCACAACAATACCATTCCACGCACACCTATACTATATAATTCTAAAATTAATTCGTATACGGAACATTTAGTTAGTGTAATTCAAAAAACAATAAGATAACAATACAGCTTATCGTCAGGTAGTATTTATTACATTGTAAGCGGACTATGTTTTTTTGTTTAAGTTTTTAAAGATCAATTCGTAATACACATTCTAATTTAAACGTGTTCTTGTTAAGAATTTGTATTCAACTGACTGATAATATTTGAAGATAAAACTATACAACAAATCATTTCTGTATTGTTTTAGAAGTATAATACTTAGTCCAAGTGTATAACACATATGTTTTGCATATTATCATATTTTGTTTCTTTCCATTTTTTTTCGGGTATTCTGCCTGAAACCCTCTGCTTGCAGTTGACTGTGGATCACCTACGTTGCGGAGGCTGCGGAGCGTTGTGCCAAGTTCAAGTACACAAATCTCCGACCGACCGAACATGGGTAATTGTATTCGTTTGGTTTGCCCTCGCTCGCCGTCGCCCCTTTCTTCTCCGGAAAAGCGGTCGGGACTTGTTGGGTTGGGTCTTGCGAAAGGGGCGAGGGAGGCCCCATACCAGAGATAAAATCACACAACCCGGTGAAATGATTAAAATGAAGCTTTCATCGGGCGCTGGCTGGCTGCCTGCCTGCCTGCTTGGCTGTTGTTCGATTTGTTTGGAATAGGCGAAGCTCTCGACATAGGGTATCGCGCTACTTGGGCGGTGGTTTTCTTCGTCTGTTATTTTCGTCTGTTTTCCACTGTAACTCGGTCAATTTTGAACCGATTGACTTGAAATTTTGTACACGGGTAGATACTATACCTATCTCACCGCATTCCAAGAATTGTGTCAATTGGTTCAAGATTGACTGAGTTATAGTGGAAAACAGACGAATATAGAAGCCACCGCCCAAGTAGCGCGATTCCCTAGCTCTTTTCTCAGTCTTCTGCAGATTGGTGGTGAAAAGTGTCCAAACGGCCGCGCCGCCTACATGTGGTGTGGAGGGTGTCTCGAATTTGAATTTGAATTTGATGGGTGCTGCGCTGCTACCCCGCGGTGTCGTTGAGTAACACACATGACGATGGGATGGCAGGCGTTCGCGATGCTGGTTGTGTTCAATTGGCAAACGAAGAAGAAATCGGTGAAAGGCGCGGCACAGGCTGTGAAACGTTTTAAGGCGATTGGGTTGGGATACCTAGATGCGAGACGATCACTAAATCACTGCCCCGATCAATGATCGCCGATTTGCGTCGTACATCATCATTCCTAAAACTTATCCGGCAGTGCGGGACTTGTATGGATAAGTTCATTTCGAATGAAAGTGAGTCCAATTGGTTTGGGAAAACGGAGGTTGGTATGTGTGTGAATGACATATTCAAGGTGCGGCAAAAGGTTTCTCAGACGCAAGATGTTTGAGTTCCAAATTGAAAGCTTAAAGCGTTCAAAGGATGAAAATCTGCATAGGAGCATCTCAGTTTTACAAAGTAGATATGGATCAAACATACTTTCGGTAGTTTTGTTCTCTTCGTCATGACGGTTTTTTTGTCATTCAAATTTCTGAAAACTTGAAAGACAGGTTTGGTGGTATCGTATGCAGAAGGTCCTGGGTTCAATCCCTGGCCCGCCCCTTTTCTTCTATTTTATATCTTTCAATCTACTTTCTCTCTTTCTCTTCTATACATATACATACATCTTATAAGCTCGTAGTTATCGCTAGAACAGAAATGGGCTGAAAAAGTCGTTTCCCTTCCATCTAACTTTCACAGCACAACATCAATCTATCATATAACGCCTACAAGCTACGTTTGTATTTTTTGTTAGAAGTGAGCACGCATGATAATAAAAAGAACGAACCAATCGGTCTCGTAATCACTTGTTTTCGAATAGGATTATTTGCGACTCTGTTCCTCCCCTATCGATGGATCGCATCATCGACCAAAGATGACTCCCAGATCTCACATCGTACTCACATCCACTCACATCCACTAACAAATACCCCATCCGTATTGGTTGTGGGGACGCAGAGTGCTCACGGTTTCTAGTAGCAACAACCATCACACTCCAAATTCTTTTCACTTCCGACCTGATTGTAAGGACTTGGCCGTTGCTGGTATTTCAAAATGTTTGATATTTTAAATCAGCGTTCATTTGAACAAAAGCAGAGCACAAGAGATACAATCCTTTATTCAGCTCTCAAACATCTAATTTTGGTGATTTTTTTCAACCAGCTTTATTTGAGGTTCATTGGAAGGCTGATTTAAGGCATAATTTGCGCTTAATCTGTAATCAGTTAAATTTATTAATTATGTAAAAATAAAATAAAAATAATTTTGCGAGCCTATTTTTACCATTAGTTGCGTCTATTTCTAGAAGTGATGTTTAGGAATGTATAAATTAATCTGTGGGAAAACTGGGAATTGAACTCGGATCTGCTGATTTATAGTCACTCACCTTAACACCTACACCACACACACTTGTATACATATTCTCAAAATCAAGAGCATTATATGTTGTGTCTGAATAGACAAGAACATAAGTTGAACTTAGGCTGTATTGAGGCTGAAGAAGCGATGTGGACTTCACGAAAACCTTGCCTGGGTCAGCCGTCAAAAAAATATTTGCTTATTTGAGGTTGAACAACAGATGAATAAATCTGCTTGTTGGTATATGTTTTAAAGCTGGTTACCCAGACGAATAATATTATATTCAACTTGATTAAAGAGGATGAACAAGCCATACTTCAGGCCAATATTTAGCTGTCATTGCGTTCAACCATTGACACCATTAACCAGTTATTGTTCAGCAAATACTCTTACTGTTCAGCATTCATTGTTACTTGGGCTGCTGCTTCAATTTCCTGTTGGACTCCCTATCTCAGATTTTTTTCTGCTGAATTTTCACCTAAAGTTTTTTTTTTTGTAGATATTCCGAGCAATCCATACTTTTCTAGAATTTCTATTGGAAATCTTTTACGGGGCTAGTAGGAAGACTTCAAGAGTTCAGATAAGAAAGCCATCAAAATTTAACCGGGAAAACATTATAAATTCTTCATTATTTTAAGAATTCTTCCAGCAATTACTCCACGAATTCTTACATGAAGTAATCCAGGAAATCCTCCAGGAATAGCCCCAGAAAATTATAATTAAAAAAACTTCAAGAATTTCTCCAGGAGTTCCTCCAGCAATTCCTCCACAAATTTCTCTAGGAATTCCTCTAAGAATTCCCCCAGGATATTCTAAAAAAAAATCCTTCACAAACTACTACATGAGTTCTACCAGAAAGTACGCCAAGAATTCCTCCAGGGTTCCCTCCAGAAATTTCTTCAAGAAATTCCTGGAAGTATTCTTGTAGGAATTCCTTAAGGAATTCCTGAAAGAATTCTTCAAGGAATTCCTGGAGAAGTTCTTAGAAAGACTCATGATGGAATTCTTGAAAGAAGTTTTGGAGGTATTCCTGAAGAAATTCTTGGAAGGGAATGTTGGACGAATTCTTGGCAGATGTCTAGGAGGAATTCCTGGGGGAATTCTTTTAGGATTTCCTGAAATAATTTTTGGAGGAATTCCTGGGGAGATTCCTTTAGGCATTTCTGGAGGAATTTATGAAGGATTTCCTAGAAGAATTCCTGAAGGTATTTATTGAAAAATCTCTGGAAGTATTCCTTGAGGAGTTTATAAAGGAATTCCTGGCCAAATTGCTGGAGAGATTCTTGGAGGATTTTTTTACAGAAGTTTTGGAGAAGGTCTTGGAGAAATTCTTATAAGAATTCCTGTAGGAATTCTTGAACGAATTTCTGTAGATATTCCTGGACGGATTCTTGGTGGAATTCTTAGAAGAAGTCTTGGTGGAATATCTGGAGAAATTGTTGGAAAAATTCCTGGAGGAATGCTTGGAAGAAGTCTCGGAGCAGTTCCTGGAAAAAAACCCTGGACAAATTCTCGGAGGAATCTCTAGAGTTGCCCCAAGAGTATCTTCTTGATGAATTTCTGAAAAACTTTCAGAAGGAATTTCAGGATTAATTTCTGGAGGAATTCTTGAAGGAGTTCCTGGAATAATTTCAGGAGACATTTCTGGCATAATACCTTAAGATTTTTTTGGAGGAAATTCTGAGGAAATACCTGAAAAAGTTATCCCAGGAGTATTTTCTTGAGGAATTTCAAAAAGTTTACTGATTCTGGAGGAGTTCTTGAAAAATATCTTTTTAAATCCCCGGATAAATTCTTCAGGAATTCCTGAGGAAGTTCCTGGAGGAGCTCCTGAAGAAATTTCTATAGGAATTTCATAAAACATTTCTTGATGAATTCCTGGAGGAATTTCTGGAGAAATGCCTTAAAGAAATCTTGGAGGAATCCTCGAGTAATTTTTGGAAGAATTTGTGGAGGATTTCCTGCAGATTTCTGGAGGAATTTCTCTAGAAATTCCGATTTACAACGATGAAGTAAAGAGATACAAGAGTAGAACTTGAAAGTCTTAACTCCAGAATAGTTTGGATGACCTAGATCACCAAATGAATGTTGCTAAGTTTTCAGAATTGCACTCTGAGGCTCTAAGAGTAGCGTAGATAAGATTTCGTGAGCTAAAAATATCCTAAGATTTACAGATATTGCGACCAATACTTCATAATACATTGGGGCCCGCTTTTATTCCAGTAGACACCCAAATAGCAACACATAGAGATACTCGTAATATTATGAGGTGCAACAGTTACAATCGTGAAAGAATTATGCCGATAAAGTGAAGAGAAACAGGAGTAGAGCATGTAGACCTTAAAGGTCCTAATTCCAGAATAGTTTGGAAAATCTGGAATATCCTGTGTAGATGTACCAAAAGTATTATAATTATGCCCTGAGGCTCCATCAGCAGTATAGGCTACACTCCACGATTTTTTTAACAATTATAAAGCATGATACAGTATGTAGCTATCGAATCCCAAACTTCAAAGTGTATTGGAGGTCATTTGTATTTCACGGAGTGTCCAATTGCCACAATATCGAGTTGCTCGTAGCATTGTGAGGTCTAATGGACATCATCGTGACTAAATTTCTTGAACAGAGTGGACACAAATGATGATAGATGTTGTAGATCTTAGGAACATGAATTCCAGAGTAGTTTGGATGACTTAGATCACCCAATTCAGAGGTGCTTTGAGGCTTTTTGAGTACCGTAGACTATGTTCTGTGGTTATTCATTGCGTATAAAATTTGGTTTAGAATGTTGGATTTGTGACACAAATTTCGGAGTATTTTGAAAACATTAGAATAACTTTGAGATGAAAACTTCTACAGACTATGATGAGTAGTGTCACAAAAGTTCAGCCTATTGGACGCAGTGGCTTAATTTCCCCAACAGGGGAGGAAAAAAAAATGATGAGTAGTGAAAAATAACAAAAAAAATCGAAAGGTAAGGTTTTTTGAAAACTTGATGAATATTACTCTCAGTGTATTTTTTCCCAAATGTCCTTCAAATATCCTCAAACTTGATTTTTTCAGCACTTACCGGATTTAGACGTGTACGTCTCGTGCTGGAAAAATCATATCTTCACATGCCTTCAACTAAGTAACTACTCGAGCAAAGGCGGATAACAAAGTGATATCACTTTGATAATAATTTGTGTTATCGGTGTTATCATTGAGTCTGATGAACCTCGAATCTAAAAATAGATTCCGCTTTCCACCTTCAATGCGACTGTAGTACTAAAGCGGTGCTTTCAATTACTCTCACTCTCACTGTGTCCCGTTGGTATAGGGGCTATCGGCTGCGACCAGCAATCACTCGATCAAGGTTCGAGACCCGCTGGACGCAATAGTTGAAAACGTGGGTTGTGAATTATGAGAAACTTTTTCAATTACTGACGATATCGGTAAAGTAGATTTTCGCCGATAAAATAGCTCTGAATGATAACTAATTGATAACAAAACCAGTTATCAACCAGCTGTATTTTTTCATGTTGATAACTAAATGCAATGTTGAACAATATATTGTATACATAACACAGTTAGTTATAAACTTGAACTAAATGATAACTTAACCTCTTATCATGTTGATGTTCGAGAAGTAAATTAGAGTTATCATTTTTGTTATGTTGGCCCTTAATTCAAACTCAGTTATCAAACGAATGATAACCAGGTAACAGAACTTGTTATCATTTTGTTATTCGCCTTTGCTCGGGTATTTTATTATTTTCAACTCATGCCTCAACATTCCTGCTTTTACGATTCATATAATTCTTTTTTTGCATTAGAGTATTGAACGTACTTTTTCTCTTTTTCAGGTAATACAATAACAACACATTCTGCCAGAATCCAATATTGGTATTTTTATGTAAGTATTTTATATTATATTTATTTGAATGTGTAATAACAACTGAGATATGACTGTTTAGCAAGTCGGCTATTTGGTGTTCCTGATTCGGCGATTTTACCATACAAATAGCGATTTTTTATAATTCAATAATGAAGCGGACCTGGTGTGATGGTTAGAACACAAGACTATCACGCCGAGGACCTGGGATCTAATCCCACTCCCGACATGCTCACAAAGTGTGGGTTCTTCCTTCGGAAGGGAAGTAAAGCGTGGGTCCAGAGATGAACTAGCCTAGGGTTAAAAATCTCGTTAATAAATAATACCTCAAGCAGTCCTCAATACCAAACCAATAACTTGTTGAGGTATCTTGTTTTGGTATGATACCTGACTTTGGTATGCTGAAGTTTGATGTGTGCCAGTTATTCGTTCCTGTTCAAGTACGCATCACAGTGGTCAAAGTTTGAGACAAACACCTGCTTTTCAAATTTGTTGATTTGATGTGGTGCGTTGAATCTCTCTGAACCGCAGTTCCTTCTGAAGTCCAGCGACCATCAACCCTTGTCCAATAATCATCTGTCGCCGACTTATGTGTAGCATGCAGACCACCTCGAAACCGAATTTCCAGCTCAACTTCAAACACGCAGGACGCCGCTGCTTCCGTTCGTTTACGGTTAGATCACTAAGTTTATGTGACTACACCCGAGCATCATCTCTACACTACAGCTCTTGGGTTCGGTGGATATTCGTTACCCAAATCCATTTCATAATCACGCGAAGCTAGACCCCACATCCACCATGGCCTGTGGCCCGTGGCGTGGCGTGGCGGCGGTACACGATGTATGATTTGTTCAACGTTTTGGGGCATTTTTTCTGCTTCACTCACATGTTTTTGCGGGCATTAGCGGGTCTTCCGGTTACAGCGGATCATTAGGCCACTAAGGCATCGGCGGTGGTGGCTGCGGTGACGACGATGATCGCGCCCGGCTATGCTGGTGGTAAGACAGTCAGTTCAGTAGTGGCCCGGAATTAACGAGAAGTGATTTCTCATGGCGGTGCGGTGGTTGGATTGGTTATCGCGTTTTTTTTTATCGTCTCGGAGTGAGATGAGGTGCATGTCATTCGGGGAAAAAAGAGTCGTTACAAATTGCCATCGGCGGCAGGTTCGTTCGGCTAAAGTGGGTTAGAGGTGTCGAAGCACGGCGAAAGAGAGTGAGGTTATGGAACACACACAGGAAACCGGAAATGGTTGTCGCGGAGTCACAGTTTTGGGGTCTTGCTGGGTCACAGCGTTTGGAGAAAAACATGAATTAATTAGAAGCAGTATCGGGAAAAGAATGACAATTTTTTAACTTTTTGATTACGTCATTTAATGTATATAATGTACCTTTTTAGCACCCCTTCACTGGTACTTCTTCTTCTTCTTCTTCTTCTTTATGGCTCTACGTCCTCACTGGGACTTGGCCTGCCTCGTTTCAACTTAGTGTTCATTAAGCACTTTCACAGTTATTAATTGAAGGGCTTTCTTTGCCTGCCATTGCATGAATTTGTACATTGTGAGGCAAGTACAATGATACACTAAGCCCAGGGAGTCGAGAAAATTCACCCAACCGGAACGGGAATCGAACCCGCCGTCTCCGGATTGGCGATCCATAGCCTTAATCACTAGACTAACTGAAGACCATAAATGAATTCCTGGAGGAATCTCTGAAGGAACCGCTTGAGCAATTCCTGAAGGAACTGCTGGGCCAACTTCTGAAAGAATGCATGGAACAACTTTTGAAGTATTTCATACTGAAATTTTTTAAGTAATTCTTGGAATATATAAAAAGTCTCTAAAGACATTACCGAAACTATCGCTGAGGAAATTGCAGAAAAATTTAAAAAAATCTGAGGAAAAATTTAAATTAATTTCTCAAAGAATTTCCGAAGAATTTCCAGAAAGAATACCTGAAGAAACACCTGGAAATCCTTGGTGGAATACTCAACAAAACCTCTTGATATATTTTTGGAATAAAAAAAATCCTAGAAATACCCCTAATAAAAGTCCTTACAAATTTTTTAAATGAATTTCTGGATCAATTCAGAGAGAAATTCCAAGAGGTACCCTTTAAGGAAATCCTGGAATTTCTAAGAAAATACATAGAGGAAAACCCGGTGTGAATTTTTGCAGCAATCCTGCAAGAATGTCTTCCAGCCTTCTCGTAAGAATCCTTATAAAGAATTTGAACGAATCTGTGGAAAAATTTCTGGGGGAATCCTTGGAGGATTTTCAAAAACTTTCTTTAGAGATCCTTGGAGCAATATCTGGAAGATACATGACTTGAAGGAATATTTAAAGGAGTGTGAAGATATTTTGGGAATTTCCCTAACAATCTCTTGTACATTTTCTAAAGCAATTTTTCGAAAAAAAAATCTTTAGAAAGATTTTAAGAAAATTTTGAAGGACTTCTGAATTACTGATTCTTAATGTATCTTAAAACATGGAGTATTTTTGAGAAAGTTCATGGGTGGATAGAAAATTTTCTGGAGGAATCTCTATGAAAAAAAAATCTGAAGAAAATGCTAGATAAATTTCTGGAACAATCTATGAAAGAATTTCTGGAAAACATACTTATGTCTAAATTAATCCCTAGAAGATTTGTGAAAGAATTTCCGACTGAATTTCGTAAGGATTAACCGGACGATTTCTTTTTAAATAAATCTGCGAGTAGTTTTCAAAGGTGTCCCTGAAAGATTTTTTTCTTATTCCTGTGAGATTTTTTCCAGCAACTCGTGAAAAATCTGTGGATGTTTTCTCAAAGCAATACTTGGAGAAATTTCTAAAGGAATCTCTGGAGGAAAATCTAGAGATATTTCTGAAGACATTATAAGTCGAATTAGTGAGAATGCGTATAGCAATTTCTTAAGGATTTTTCGAAAAACAAATCTAGAAAAGTCCCAAAAAATAGGGCAAACATCTGAAGGATTTTGTAAAGAAATCCTCGAAGCAATTTTCTTCATGATACTTCTGGAGGAATCTTTGGTGGAATTTCTGTAAAAATTGGAAGTTGCTATGGAATGCTTTGGAAGAATTTCCAAAATAACCCCAGTACAAATATTTGAAGGAACTTTTGAAACATTTTCTCTGGAATATTTAGTTTCTGAAGGCATCACTGAAAGTTTTTTGGAGAGTTTTTCTGGAGAAATTTCTGAATAAATGTTTAATAAAAATTCTGAAGGAATCTCTGGAGTAATTTCAGTGAATAGCTGTCACTGAGGAAGATTTTTTTCAGGAACTAGTGAATGACCCAGTCAACCAGTCATCGTATAAGAAGTTGTATAAGATGTTAAAGTGGAGGCGATATGCGTACATTTTACATGCGCCTAAATGGAGGCATGCACGCATATGGCCTCCACTTTATCATCTTATGCAACATCTTATACGTTGACTGGTTGTCTGGGGATTTCTTAAATGAATCCTAGAATAGATTTTAGCAAGCCTCCATGAAAGAATTATCAAAAAATCTGTGGAAGTTGTTTTAAAGTAAGCTTTATAGTAATTTGTAAAGAAATCAGTGGATACATGGAGATATTTCTGAAAAAAAAATCAAATTTATAATAAAAGTCATAGGAGATCTTTTGAAAGAATCACTCGAAAAAATTGTGCGACATTTTTTATAGGAATCCCTGCAGAAAATTCCCAAGTGGATATTACAATTTTTGAAAAAAAAAGTTCCTGGAGGATTTTTAAAGATATACAGAAAGATTTTCTGTCAGAAATTCAGATTTTCAAAAAACAAAATGCTTAGAGCAATTTTCAAAGCAAACCCCAAAGAAAATTTTGGAATAAATCCTTGAAAATTGTTTGCGAGAAAGGAGTTTTCGATGGATTTTCGGAAAAAATCTAGAAAAGTCCCGAAAAAATGAGGTAAATCTGCAGAGCTATTTCTTCAAAAACCTAAACACAACTCTGTGAAACTACTGAAGGAATCCCTAAAGATATTTGTGGAGAAAATGGAAGTTGATATGGGAACTTCTGGTGAAATCCTTGGAAAAATTTCCGAATATTTGAAGAAATGTTTGAAACATTTTCCGAAAAAATCTGGAATAATTTCTGAAGGCATCGCTGAATGTTTTATGAAAGGAATTTCTGGAGAAATTTCTGAATAAATGTTTTAAAGAAATTTTTGAAGGAATCTCTGAACGAATTTTTGAAAGAAACCCTGGAGTAACTTCAGGGGATAACTGACACTGAGGAAGATTACAAGTGGTAGGCGAAATACGCGTATCTGATGTCAAAGGGTAAGCATAATGGGGCGGAACTAAATGGTACAAAACTGATTACATCCATTCGAAGAAGGTATTCTGCTTAGAGGGTTCGATATGACGATACAAGATCATAACGTTATTGTGTATATCCATTTATTAAAATATTTGAATTAGAATATTTTGAATCAACAACAAGCTAGCGAGATAGGGGTTTATTTATGATTTAGCGAGAATTACCAATACTAGGTATGCCAAAAACTTCGGGCCCTTTATCGAAAACTCAGTTTTCATGCTGTATTTATCTGTTTTGGATCGAAACTTTTGGTACATTTTGATATACAATTTTAATAAAAATAAAAAAAGGAGATATACCTGTATTTGATTGGAAAAGTCCTTTGGAAACTAATGCGAAAATAAATTTGGATACTTTTTCGGAAATCTCTTTGATGAATCCGTTGGTAATTCCTTTTGAATTATGTTCGAACATGTATAGGTAAAGTTTTTTTTGGCAACTTCTCTAAAAGTTCCTTGGGCTCCTCATTTGGCCATTCTTGAAACCATTTTTCGGAAATTCCTTCCACAATTCCTTTGTCGTGTTTCTTGAGAGTTTCTTCTATAATACCTTTGTAAATTACTACGGTTATTCTGTGGTTATTTCGCAGACAATTTATCTAAAAATTCAGGAAGTCCCAATCGAAAAGGCTGAAAAAATAACAATGGGATTACAGAAGGAGTTGCTAGTCATTAAAACAATTACCGAATGAATTTCAAAACATAATTGTTGAATCAATTTTGCAGGAATAAGCAAAAAACTGCTTGGGGGCTGTCCATTAATTACGTAAGGTTTTATGGGGGGGGGGGGGTGTCGAGTAACCTTACGCGCCATACAAAAATATTTGGGTTCTCATACAAAAAATCTTACAAGGGGGGGGGACAAGGGTTGGTGTCAAAAAATCGCAAAGTTCTCCTTACGTAATTAGTGGACAGCCCCTTGATGTATTGCCAAACGAATAGGCGAAGAAATTTAAAAATAAATTGTCCACAAAATTCCCAATGGAGTGTCGGAAGGATTTTCCGTAGGAACTTCCAAGCATACTGTCGAAAGAATTCCAGAAAAAAAATGCAAAAGCATTTCCATAGGAATTAACTGGATCACTTCCGCAAAAAGCCAAAGAAGTTTTAAGGAAGTTTTTGATAAAAAATTTAAGAAATTACAAAGGGCATCAAATTTCGAAGAAGTTCTCAAAATAATTTTTAAAGGAACATCGAAGTGAATTCATAAATCAAACGATTTATTTTATTTTGCCCGACGTTTCGGCAATTCCAAAGAAATCACTGAATTGGGTTGCTTAGTGAATAAAATATTGCTATTTTCTATAGCCTAATCGAAAGAGTTCATTTTTCTGAGTATAACATGATTTTATTGGATTCCAATACCTATGTTTTGATGATTAAATTAACAAAACAGTTTTCATTTTTGTGGATAGAATGACACTTCAATCGATAAAGTGACAGTTCAACCCGAACAAAAAAAATCCCCATACAAACTTTAAATGCATTTTAAAAATAGTTCCCGATCTCCGAAAATTATGAAATTTTGGATTTCGACTAATTGTTGGGCGGAGAATCCGATTATGAAATAATCTGGATACCCCTAAAGAACCCAATTGCTGAAGGCATTTCGAAAGGAATACACGACGCGATGTACTAGATTCTAAATAATGAGCCGAATTTTTGTATGGTGAGATTAATTGATTGATTTGTCTTTATTAACCCTAAAAGGGATACCTTCATGGCCTCAGTTTCGTCACCTCGCTGAGTGTGTTCCATCAAAGACGAGCTCTGAAAGGCGTCTGGGGTCCCCAGGTATCCCTTTTAGGGTTAAAGAGACTTTCAGCCCTTGGCTATGAAATGAGATGATAAATTCTCCGTTTCTGCAATGAAATGGGGCAATCTCAAAGAAATTTGTCAAAAGAATCCTTGATAGAATTGCTGCAAAAAATAAAAAATAAAAAAAAGAGTTTTTCGGGATTTTTTAAAAAGTTACTTTTAAGATTCGTCCTTTGAAAATTCCGAAATTTCACCAGGAATTCCTTCCAAGATACTTCTATATAGGATTTTTTTTCTGAATTCCTCTAGGACTTCCTTCGGGGATTTATCAAGAAGTTCCTTCAGGGTTGATCCAGGTGATCTTTCCTGGATTTCACCAAGAATTTCTAGCGGGATTTTTATTCACTCTTATCGGGATTACTCTAGGAACTCCTTCATAAATTTCTCCCATACTTCCTTTTGGGGTTCCTTCAGGATTTTCTCCAGAGATTACACCAAAAGTTCCTTGTGGGATTCCTTCCATAGTCCTGCATTTTTTCCAGGTTTCCTCTAGAAGTTCTCTTCGGGATTGCTTAAGAAGTTTTTTCCAGGCATTATTTCAGACATTTCAAGAATTCGCCCAGGAAAAACTCCTTGGGAGATTCCTCCTGAAACTTATTCTAGAATTCTTTTAAGAACTCCTTCTGAGATTACTTCGGATCGTATCCTGGTGTTCCTCCTCCATTCCCCAATTTTTTTTATGGGATATCACCCGCAGTTCTGTATGAATTCCTCCAGATGTTTTTCTGAGTTTCCTTCAAAACCTCCTTCTGAGATTAGATTTCTTCAGGATTTCCTTCTGTGAATATCAGTAAAAGTACTTCTGAAGACACTCCAAAAGGAATCTAATTCTCTAAAGGAACCTTTATAGAAATCTCAAAAAAAATTCCTGGAGATATTACAAAAATAATTTCTGGAGGATTCCTATTCCTAGTACTTCTGGATGCATACCAGCTGGAACCTCTTTAGGGATTTCAGAAAAAAAACTACTAGAAGAATCACAGAAGAAACTTTTGAAGGAAAATATAAATTGAATCACTCATATAATATTTACATTTTAGACAATTGGAATTTTAAATTAATAAAAATGTTAATTTTTTGATTTTATACGAAAAAGCACCTTTTTCTGAGCCACTATGCCTTTTTTCAGATTTTTAGAACTTCATTATGGTACCTAAAATTAATTTCAAAGAGATTTTTTGAAATGACCTTTTGACAGATGGGCAACTGGTTGACAGCTCCGCCCAGTGCAAAATACGACGAGGGGTGATTCGACAAATCCTTCCCATATAAACTTCAAATCCTTTTTTAAATTGGTTCCCGGGCACCAAAATTCATAAAAATTTGGATTTCGGCTCAGTTTGGCATGCAGATTCAGAATATGGAATTATCTCAACGACGCTAAAAAAGCCAATTGAACAAACAATATTTTAGGGGTGTTCAAATATCTTCCATACCAATACAACAGTACGAATTTTGTTCGACCATGTTTTCTTTATTTGAGGGTTCCAAATATTTCCATAAATATCATAAATCTTCGTGATTCAAATAAGAACAGTATTGGATTCCCAAATACATCTAGTGAACCTCACAGAAAAATATGTTAGGCATCCCTAGTGCACCCAGAATTGCGATTGAAATAAAACTGTTACAAAATTTTGAATATATACACTCCCGATCAAAAGTTTGGGGTCAGCCCCTCAAAAACATGTAATTTTTTAGGCCTATATCTCCACCAATTTGCGTCCGATTTCAAAACCCTAGTGTCATTCAAAAGATAATAAGTCAAAGAAACTTTGAACATGATTTAAAAGAAACTTTTTCAAAAAAATTTGTATGTAAACTTAACCCAAAGTTGGCAAATTTTCTAAAAACTGAAAATAAACTTACGACAGTGTCGCAAAGATATCAACGAATCACTTTTCCCCAAACTTTTGGTCGATGACATGAAAAGTTAATTTACTTAATATCTTTTTTTTTCTAGATGTTTTAGCTAAGGTCTGTAAAAAGCAGTTGAAAGCTAATAGAAAATGGGTTATATAACCGCTCTCATCTTAAAATTTGGTCGACCCAATTTCCAGCGACACTGCCGTAAGTTTATATTCATTTTTTAGAAAATTTGGCAACTTTGGTTTAAGTTTACATACAAAATTTTTTGATAAAGTTTCTTCTAAATCATGTTCAAAGTTTCTTTGACTTATTATCTTTTGAATGAGACCTAGGTTTTTGAAATCGGACGCAAATTGGCGAAGATATGGGCCTAAAAAAATGACATGTTTTTGAGGGGGTGACCCCAAACTTTTGATCGGGAGTGTATCAGCGATGGCACAACCGATTTTCAAAATTATTTTACTAACATTTTGCTCAAATCTTAAAGTTTGAGAAAATTGAACAAAAAATATTCTAGGAGTGTTCAAATTTCCTCCATACCAATGCAACAGATATGCTTTCTTTTCGACCATGATTTCTTTGTTGTGAATGTTTTAAAATTTCAACATGCTTCAAATGTAAATATTATATGACTAAGGAAAACATGTAGTGAAATATATAGAAAAAGATGTTGAACATCCCTATGCGTCCCAGAACAGTGACTAGCTGCAATTAAATTTTCAATTGGCTATATCTCAGCGATGGCTCATCCGATTTTCAAAATTTGTGTAGCAATTTCTTGTCCGAATGTTCATGCATCTAATAATTAAACAAAATCATTCTAGGGTAGCTCAAATTTCTTTTAGAATCTTCCTAATTGTAAATTTTGTAAAAATTTCCTTACAAATAATTGATTTGTCTGGTTCAAATGAGATTAGTATTTTGAACATTTCTAGCGCTCCAGACACAGCAATAGGAAATTATTTGAAACCATATTTTCAATCAGCTGTATCTCTGGCATAACCGATTTTTTGAGTTGTTTTTACTAATATGTTGTCCAAGTAAGGTACACCAGGGCAAGTTGAAACAGGTGGGGCAAGATGAAACGCGAAGTTTTCAAATAGATTACAATACAATACAAAGGGCCCATATAGCCGAGGCGGTAAACGCACGGGTATTCAGCACGACCATGCTGAGGGTGACGGGTTCGATTCCCGGTCGGTCCAGGATCTTTTCGTAAAGGAAATTTCCTTGATTTCCATGGGCATAGAGTAGCTTCGTGCCTGCCACACGATATACGCATGCAAAATGGTCATTGGCAGAGGAAGCTCTCAGTTAATAACTGTGGAAGTGCTCATAGAACACTAAGCTGAGAAGCAGGCTTTGTCCCAATGAGGACGTTACGCCAATAAGAGAGAGAGAGACAATACAATTTGGAAATTTATCTTTCGTCAAAAGATTGTTTGAACCAAAAACTATGTGTTGTGGCATTCAAGCTGTTTACCATCATTGTAAAACATCATGTTAACCCGCTGTTTCATCTTGCCCCACCCGTTTCAACTTGCCCCGGTGTACTTTAACTCACAAGAAACTGCAATCATTTTTAAGGGATTCCTTGTATCATAATTCACTAAAAAACTTTTCCTTGCATACCACTCATAATTTATTTGTGAGTTGTGGAGCTAATTTCATACAAAACACAATATATTTGTGGAATTAGGGTAAAATAAGCAAAGTTACATTTACGCGGTGACTGCAATCATTTTTAATCGATTCCTTATATCGTAATTCCCCAAATAAACCCTCCTTAGCAAACCACTCATCAACCACCACCACCTTTTGAGTTATGTAGCATGTTTCATACAAAACTCAACATATGTGGGAATTGGGGTTAAATGAGCATAACTGCATCTTCACGGGCACTGTCATCACTTCTAATCGATCCCTTGTATGATAATCCACTGAAGAAACCCTTCATAGCATACCACCCTTAAGTTTCTTGTGAGTTATATAGCGAATTTCATACAAAATTCAATATATGTGGAGAATTAGGGTAAAATGAGCATGATTTCATTCGCTCGGTCACTGCCATCACTTCTAATCGATTCCTTGTATCGTAATCCTCCAAATAAACACTTCTTAATATACCACTCATACGTTTCTTGTGAGTCATAGGGCTAATTTCATACAAAACACATTATATGTGGGGAATTAGGGTAAAATAGGCATAAATACATTCATGCGGTCACTACAATCGCACATTCTTTACATCTTAATCCTTCAGAAAAGCCCTTCAAGGCAAACCGCATTCATGTTTCAGAAGTGTTTTAGAGCTAGTTTAATATAAAAGTCAATAAAAACTGGAGAATTAGGGAAAATGGGCAGGATAATGATCCGTGCGGTCTGTTTAACCACTTTCATTCGATTCTCCAGACAATTTCACGCCTAAAATTATTTTGTTAATTAAAAAACTGGATGCGTTCGTGAGATACAGAATTTAATGTAGGTTTGCACTGTTTTTTCCACTGTGGATTGGTTGATAAAAAGGGTTGTGGTGAATCTCCACAATCAAGAAATGAGTGATTTCATATTAAATCAATTTTTAGACAGAAGCAACTGTTTCATTTTCCACAGCATTTCTTAAGTGTTATTTTGAAATTCAAAGGTTTAAACGATAATTTGCCTAAGACATTCCCTAAATCATTCCCGAAGCCTAAATCATTCCCAAAGAAGCTGAGGAATGGTTTTAAAAAATTTCTTCAGAAATTTTTCGAAATTTTTAGAAATAGGCAAAGTCAACCCCATATGAATTTTCCGAGAATGTTCCAAAGATATTGCTAAAGGTATTTCCTAAAATCATAACTGAGAAATCCACGATGCAATTGTAGAAAGCATTCTCATGTAAAATACAAAAGAAATTCACAAACATATTGTTCAAAAACTTTTTAATGAGATTTTTTAAATAAATTGGCAGTAAGTTGGCAAAATAATTGATAAAGGTTATTACCAAAAGAACTACAGAAGAAATTTCTTAAGTGATTCCACAGGAAGTATCGCAGAACATCCAAGTCACGAATTAATTTCTAAAGCACCATCAATGGGGTCTCTAGTTACCCTAGTGGTTAAGGCTATGGATCGCCAATCCGGAGATGGCGGGATCGATTCCCGTTCCAGTCGGGGAAACTCCCTGGGCATAGTGTATCATTGTACTTGCTTCACAATTTACAGATTCATCCAATGGCAGGCAAAGAAAGTCCTTCAATTAAAAACTGTGGAAGTGCTCAAAGAACATTAAGTTGAAGCGAGGCAGGCCAAGTCAAAGTGGGGACGTAGAGCCATAAAGAAGAAGAAGAAGACCATCAATGAATTTCGTAAATGAATTAATGAAAAATTCCCAAATTTAGGTACACAAGAATGGCTGAATTAACTGCCGAAGCAATTTCCAAAGAACTGAGAAGCCAAGGAAACTAAAAAGAGACATACTTCTTCTGACTTGGAATAACCAAAAAAACGATGAGAATAACAGAGGTTGTGGTAAATTCCACAATTAAGAAATGAGTGATTTCATATTAAATCAATTTTTCGACAGAACTTATAGTTCCAAGCAACCGTTTCAGCTTACCACAGCATTTCTTCAGTGTTATTTTGAAATTGAACGAATTTAACGATGACAGTGACAAATGTTCCTCCAAACTTCTGCCCAACAAAACCGGTAGGTCATTGTTCTGGAAGAAACATCCATTCTGAACCCATTACCAGCGAAGTCCCACGAAGCCCCTCTAACCTCGTAAGTGTCTCACTTTGCAAAAATACACGAACCGGCGACGAACGCCATTGCTGCTGCTGAAGCTGATGATGATGATGAGCCGTGGAGGCCTATTAGCTTTGTACACATCATCAGCAGGCCTTCGTGTAATGACTCGCGGTGTCGTCGTCGCCGTGGTCGTCGAAAGAAAAAAAGGTGGATCTTAATTGCTAAAATGAGCGGTAGTTATACGGGCAGTTAACTGCCTGCCGGCCGTCTTACGGCACGCCAGCAAGTACCGCCCGTTTCCCACAATTTCATGGTCGTGTGGCATTACACACGATTTTTGTCACTATTTTCGTGAGGAAATTTTATAATTTCAAACTCATGCGAAACGCTGCGCCGCGCCGACTGTGTAAATGAACTAGTTTTCCGTGCGGCTGCGGCGCCATTTGCCGAATGATTCGTCGTCGCTTGACGAAATGGATATGTAAATTGGGCTTTCTTGTTGTAAGTTCGCTTAATATGATAATTATGATTGGACAATTGCCATCCAATGACACTCGGAATCGTGGTCGGTGGTGAATCGGTGCGAAAAATTAGGCAAGTAATCGAAGGAGGGACATGGGGCGATGTAAGATGTAAGTTGTGCGAAAGCGAAACACCTAAGTTGATGGTTTCAACGAGCTCACTAGAGTGTGAAACGATTGGCGCCGTTCAATTGAATTAAATTAGGACAACTTGTTCAGTGAAATGGAAACTTAGGGTTTCGACACGACCTTGCGTGGTTGATTTATTTATAAATTAATAGAGGCTCAAGTTTCGTTTTCCATTTAAATTGATTGATGTCACAAACTGCTCAAGCAAATTTTTCACATACTCTGTTATACAGCTTACCACGATCTAAATCGAGTAAATCTAATGATAAAATGTGATTTTATTATGTAAGGAGTGTGTTGAAAATTCACTATAAACGTTCACAACAGCCTTAAAAATAATCTATTCGAAATAAACATAACTTTATTGTTAGAGATACTATATAAATCTTAAAAAAAAATAATGACAGTTTTAATTTTCTAAAGATAATAATTTAACTTGGAATTTTATCTCAATGTTTTTAAAATGTTGGATACCTCCTTAAAATTTAAAATACGAAAATTGTGGGAAAATATTAATTTTTTTTACTTATTTTTACACATATAGGGGAAATTGTGTATTTTCGACAGTTTTGCTTTCTGTTGAACTCAGAGTTGGCCTCGAACCCTTTCCAACCAAGCTGAATTATACGACCATGTTTCAGGAGATTTGGCTGGCAAAAAAACCCTCGTGACGTAAAGAAAAAGCTTGCCGATAATACCCACCGTCACCCTATTTACCAAAAATATATAAGTTTTGATTGCCTATGACAGTATATGTTTCAGAAATCATAAATACACTAACGATTGACTGTCATTTTAATTTTAGAGTGATATGCAGGAAAGTTTCTAATAGATTATGTAGTAAACACTCTAAGAATAGAAATAATACCAACTTTGTTACCATTTCACGCAAAAGATAGAAAATCGAGATCTGTAAACCAAAGGTTGAAAAATGGATGTTGCATGAAATATAAGACAGTGGAATATAAAAAATCTCATAAATGAAACATTTCTTTAACAAACATTATGAAATTACTGTATCGATAAGAAAAGATGTTGCTGTTTTAGCCAAAGTTATTTTGACCGGAAAAAATGGCAAGAATCATCATTAAAAGCCTTCATAATGCAAGAAAAAAGTAGCAAAATTTTGAACACCACTAGCTGAAACAAACGTAACACAAATTAATACCTCAACAACTGTTTATTACATTCGCTGTGATAGTATGACAAGTATTGCCATTTGAAGATAGGATGACCTGCAAAAAAACTTAGTTGTAATGAAATGTGTTCATAAACGCTACGAAATTGTATTCAAGTCCTTACGTTGCTTAGAAAAAACCTTGAAAAAATAAGAAAGTCGGTTTCATCAAAATTCTATGGAAATGGCCTCATGATTTTTTTCCAGGTTTCGATGACGGCATTTCTTATGCCGTTTTTCTTTTTGATCCAGTTCCAACCTGGGTTGGAACTGGATGAGATCACAGTTTGAACCCCAACCCGACTTCGGTTTCGCTTGTACTAAAGTTTGTTTGACGTTGTTTGTTTACACATTTTCCGCCAATCCAGTTCCAACCCAGGTTGAAAAAGAAAAACGGCGTTAGACAAGCTAATGAGGTAGCGAAGGTGATAAAGAGTAAGATAATTTTTGTGGAATGCAATACTGTATACTGTATTGTGAAAACAATTGATTAAAATCATCAAAACACATCTTTTTATTAGAAAAATAAAGTGTATTTATAATTTCTAAAACAGTCTATAAAAATACAAAAATGCTCAAGCTATACCTCGTCTTAAGTCTGGGTTGGATATTAAAAAGTTAATATATTCTAGAAAACAATTACTCCATGGATTCCTTTAGAAAATTCTGCAAAGCAGTTCTTTCGGGAGATTTTCAGATTTTATTCAAAAAATCCTTTCGGATATTTGCAATGAGCTCCAGTTGAAATTTCTTCCTTCAGAGATACCTACAAAAATTCCTTCATGTATTTAAAAAAAAGGATTCAATACGAAATTTTCTTCAGAATATGCTTTGGAAATTCATTCAGATATTCCTTCAAAATTTCCACTGGAAATTTTCCCATAAATTTCACAAATACTTACTTATTTGAAAGCTTTGCTTGAATTGCTCCAAAAGTCTAAAGACTTCTAAAGATCGGTAAAGTCTAAGTCTAAAGATCGGTCAGAAATTCTTCCTAATATGTATTCATAAGTTTCTCCAATGTTTCCTTTAGAAAAATAAACCTTTAAGTATTGCTTAAGAAACTGTTTTAGGGATGTCTTTGAAAATTTCTTCCTCCAGGAATTCCTTAACGGATTGCTTCAAAAAATCGTTCAAGGATTATTTGGAATATTTCTATAGGGTTTGTTTCAAAGTTTCTCCAGTGATTAGCTGCCTCGAACCCCTCGATTATTTTGAGCGATTTTTTCAGAAGATTGTGAAATTCGACCAGGGATTACTTCAAAGACTCGTCTGGATTTTTTTCCCGAAATTTCTCCAGGGATTTCTTTATACAATATTAAGAAAATCTTCCAACATTGTTTTTTCAAAAATACTTTAAGAAATTCTTTGGAAAAATTTTCTTGACTTTGTTGGAGATTTTTTTTTAAATTCCATCAGAGAATCTTCCTGAGATTTTATTTAAAAAAATCCCCCAGGGAATTCTCAAGAAATTCAGTCTGAGATTCTTTCACAAAATTATCGAAGAAATTCTTCAGACCTCATTAGGAAACTTTTCCATAGATTTCTTCCAAAATTGTTGCAGGGATTTTTTTTTTTTTTGAAAATTCTCCAATGATTCCTTTCACAGCATCTTCTACAGATTTCTTTCGACGTTTCTCCTGAGATTTTCATAGGAAATCTTGCATAGATTGCTTCAGGAATTCATCAAGGAATTTCTCATGTCCCTTTAGAAATTGTTCTGGACATTCCTACCAAAAAAAATCAAATGCTTTCTCTAGAAAACTTTTCATAAACTTTTTCAAAAAATACTCCAGGAATTCTTTTCGAAATATATAGGGGATTTTTTTTAATAAGTTTGAGCAAAAATTCCTCCCGAGATTCCTTCAAACATTCGTTATCCCATCGGCAAATTCTTAGACTCTTAGAGTCCTCTTAGAATTCCATCAGAAATTAGTCCTGTGATTTCTTTAGAAAATCCTCCAGGGAATACTTTAAAAAGCCAGAGACTCTTTCACAAAATAGTCGAAGAATTTCTTCAGACTCCAGTATAATATCCTCCAGAAATCATAAAGAAACCTTTACATAGACTTCTTTCGAAATTGTTGCGGGGGTTTGTTTGAAAATTATGCAATGATTCCTTTCATAGAATCTTCTACAGATTCCTTGCCAAAATTCGACCGGGATTTTCATAGTAAATCTTGCATAGATTGCTCCAGAAATTCATCAATAAATTTCTTTTGAAACTTCTTATGTTCCTTTAGAAATTCCTCCAGAAAAATTCAAACCTCTTACGAACTTCGTCATAAATATTCCAGGGATTCCTTCCGAATTTTCTTAGGGCATGTTTTGGAGAATCTTCCACGCACGGATTCATCTAAAAGGCAGGAATTCTAAACTTATTCAAAAAAAATCAAAACTGCTCTTTAGAATTTTCTTTGGAAGTTTTTATAGAGATTCTTTCAGAAATTTCTTCCTAAGAAAATCTTTCAGAAATTTCTTCTAAAATCCATTTGTGGATTCCTTTACAACGGAATCTTTCAGATATTTTCCAAACAAAATTGATTCATTAAGAAATTACTCAAGATCAGTGCCGAAAATGTCAACCACATCCAGCTCATTTTAGAAGCGCCAATCTGAGAATATTGAATATGAAAAACTTGTGCAGCTAGTCCAGCTCTACAAGAAAGTCACGGAAATCCGATCTTTTTCGAACATTTAAGATACAGGGGATAGACAAAATGATCGGGACAGGCAAAATTTTCCCTTCTCAAAAAATTTTCAAATAGCTGTAACTTTTCGAAAAGTGCATCGAATATTTTTAAATTTTTACTGTAAGTTGGACAACTATTTGTGTATCAATGGACAAAATTTGAAAAAAGATCGGGCCATACTGCACGAAGTTATAGGCATTTTAGAAAAAGTTAGAATTATCCGATAGCCAACTTTGAGCTGTTATATCTCCGGGTTCAATGAACCGAATGCAATGAAATTTTGACTGTTTATGACTTATATAATGAGCTTTGAAAAACTTTTGACATAACTTAAAATTCTTAACACGGAAGAAAATTATAACGATTAGTTTATTTTTCTAATAAAACATCAAATTTTCTTAAATTTCAACATCGTTTCAAAATTCAAGATGCTAATTATAGTTAATTTAAATTCCCTCTGATTGTCTTGAACACAGATATGTTTTAAAGGAAAGTAACAACATAGACAACAATTCATTGAAAAAGTAATAGGATGCATATTAAAAATAGACCAATTTACTAAAAAATCATAAAATTGATTAAATCGCTGTAACTTTTTCTCTTGTTAAAAATTTCAAGTTGTGTCAAACGGTTTTCAAAGCTCATTATTTAAGTCATAAATGGACAAAATTTCATTGCATTCGGTTCATTGAATCCGGAGATATAACAGCTCAAAGTTGGCTATCGGATAATACTACCTTTTTCTAAAATACCTATAACTTCGTGCAGTATAGCCCGATCTTTTTCAAATTTTGTCCACTGATACACAACTAGTTGATCAACTTATAGTGAAAATTTGAGAATATTTGATGCACTTTTCGAAAAGTTACAGCTAATTGAACATATTTTGAAAAATGAAAATTTTGCCTATCCCGATCATTTTGTCTATCCCCTGTAAATGTCACGGACTAACTTCGAAATTGTCATTGATATTCATGGTGAATGAAAATAGTCAAAGATTTCCTTCACAAAAATTTCCAAGGATTTCTTTAGAGATTTTTCTAAGGATTGTTACGGAAATGCTATATATATAGGATTTATTTACAGAAATTGTTTCAGATTCCCGCAGAAACTCATTCAGATTGTCCCTGGGGAATTCCGCCGGGTGTGTTCTCAAACACTCCTTCAGAATTTCCACCAGAGATAGCTCTAGGAATTTCTCGTTCATTAGAAGTTCTTTCAGGAATTCGTTTGAAAATAGTTCTGAAATTTATTCAGAAATTCTTCCAGAGAATCTTAGAATATTCTGAAATTTCTTCGGGGATTCTTTAGGAAATATCTTCAGAGATTTCTTAA
Organism: Aedes albopictus; assembly: GCF_035046485.1. Taxonomy (NCBI): domain Eukaryota; kingdom Metazoa; phylum Arthropoda; class Insecta; order Diptera; family Culicidae; genus Aedes; species Aedes albopictus. The sequence continues at coordinate 96,629,546 of NC_085138.1, read as the reverse complement.
GAAATTTCAGAAGATTTTTTTTTCAAAAACTATTGCATGGATTTTTTTTCAGAAAGTTTTTTAAGTAATTGCTCCAGCGGTTCCTTTAACCCACATTTTGTATTGATGTCGTCAAAGATTTCTCCAGTGATTTCACCCGGAAGTTTTTGAAAGCTTCCTCCAGAAATTCCTCTAAGAGTGGCTGCTGTAGTTGCTCCAGAGTGTACTTCAAGAATTCTTCCAGAATTCATATGAAATTCTTCCAGGTATTGCTTCTAAATTTTCACCAAAAAATCTAATAGGAAATTCATCAGGAATTCTTCTAGGGGCTGATTTAAACAAATATTCCAACGATTTCTTAGGGTATTTCTTCAAAGATAACTCTGGGAACTCTTTTACAGATTCTACAAGTATTTCACTATAATGTTTTTTGTAAGAATTTCTCCAGAGATTTTTTCAGAAATAACACCAGAGATTGCTCTAGCATTTCGTGCAGAGATTCTACGAGGGATTCCGTTAGTGATTCTTTCAGGAATTATAAAAATTCTTTTGGGAATAGGAATTCTTCCAGAGATTCCTCCAGGAACTCCTTGAAAGATTCTAGGAATTCGACTCTACTCCAGAGATTTACAAAGCAATTCTTCCAGACATTTCTCCTCCACGAATTCATCTAGGGGTTCATCTACACAGTTTCTTAAGATTCCTCCAGAAGTTTCTCGAAAGTTTCGCCAAGATGATTTTTGAATGGTTCTTTTAAGAATTCCTCCAAGAGTATTTGCAGAGATACCTCTGAGGAATCTCTGGAGGATTAATCGGGGAACTTTCTGTAGTAAATAGTGAAAGATTCTCCGTAGAAAATTTGGGTAGGAATTACTCTGAAGATTCTTCAAGCAGTTCGTTCAGGGAGTCATACTGGAATTTTTTTTAAGATTACGAATTTTTTAGATTACGAATCCGTGCATCAAAATCTTTGGTTATTATGAGCAGATAAAAAATTTAAAAGTAAAAAGTCACAATTTTATTTTCAATTAAAATTCGAAATTTTGTGAATAAAACCCCATTTTTCTCAAAAACTGTACGTGTTACAGAAATGTTTAGGTCAGATTATGAATCAGAGGATCAAAATCTATTAAATATAAAATGTTGGTTATGATGAGCAGACAAAAAAAAATATAAAGATAATATTTTAGCCCGGGCCCGTGGCGTAGTGGCTACACGTTCACTTCATAAGTGGATGATAATGGGTTCGATCCCAGCCGGCACTTGCAATTTTTCGTCAGTTGCTCTTCAAAGAGGATCCAAAGAGAATGTCATAGAAATTCCCAAAACCATCGTCACCTAAATTTCCAAAGGCGTAACTGAAGAAATTCCCAAAGATTTAGCTGGAGGAATTCTGAAATAAACTGCATAACAAATTGCAAAAAAATCGAAAAAATTGCCGAGAAATTTCAAAAGAAACTACTGGTAAACAGGAATTTCTGAAGCAATGCTAAAAACGTTTAAGGCGAAACTGGAAGCATTTCCTCATTCTTTTGGTTTTTGATTTTTTTATAAAATAACGAAGCAATATTTTCAAAATCGGTTTTCGTGCACATGTAGAGTATGGATCAAGGTATCTCCTGAATTTTTTCCATGTGGAAAATATGTTTCGTTTTTGCAGAAACCTTTTTTTTTTAAATTTTATTTATGTGTATTTTAACTTGGATGCTAATTCTACACTCTTTGCAGAAACCATTTTTTTGTGAAATTTTGTTTAAAAATGGTTTCTGCAAAAACTAAAAACATTTTCCATCTGAAAAAAAAAAATCAGGAGATACCTTGGACCGATTTTAAAAATATTGCTTCGTTATTTTATAAAAAATCAAAAACCAAAAAGTGAGGAAATGGATCCAGTTTCGCCTTAGAATGGTGGCAACTCAGACATTAGGGCAGTTCAGACTCTAAACATGTCAAAAATTTAAAGCTACCATATGTTCATTACAGTCCTTGGTGCAAAATTGTCAGCCATTTTGGTGGTGATTTAATGGTGGCCCAAAAGCAAAATAGGTTTATATGGGAATTACCATGGAGAATTTTCAAAAAAGGTTCTCCCCGCTTTAGAGCATTAACACATGGATGAAGTCATATGGTCAAAGCCGAATTGAATTCTTCAGACCTCAATGATGAATGTTGCCGAAGACCGCAACTCGTTTCGACTCGCGAAACAGAAGTTATTAATCAATATTAGACTGGCCCAAATACAAAAATGTCGAAAAATTCCACGGGGCACCCTCTAGAATGGTGCCTTTGGATGAGAAGAGCAATCTGTGAAAATTTCAGCTCAATTGGTTTGAAACTGAGCTGGCGCAAATGAGTTGAAGATTTGTATGGGATCTTAAGTCCAAATATATGGGAAATTGGATGACCTACAGTCTCTCACTCAGCACGCTGGTTAAAAGAGTTTGATTTGGCTCATAATTGAAAAAATGGTAGTTGATACTCTAAGGAACAACTTTGTAGAAGACCATATAATGATAAAACTTAATTTAGTTGCGGTTTCAGCTAACGAAAGCAGGATGAGGACATCTTCTCCTGTTTACTCTCGGTTGTTACATGCAGCACGTGTTTGTTGTTCGAAACTTGCGCTCTACATCATAGGCGGCTATGTCGTCCTTCATTTCAATTGCTCATGCACGTGGGCGGGAATCGAAACAATGAAGAATTACATAGCTGCCTATGACGTAGTGAGCAAGTTTCGAACGGCAAACACGTGCTGCATGAAGCAAACGAGAGTAAACGGGAGAAGATGTCCTCATCCTGCTTTCGTTGCTGAAACCGCAACTAAATTAAGTTTTATCATGATATGGTCTTCTACAAAGTTGTTCCTTAGGTTATCCACTACCATTCTTTCAATTATAAGCTTAATCGAACTCGCTGAACCGGCGTACTGAGTGAGAGACAGTAGGTCATCCAATTTCCCATATATTTGGACTGAAAATCCCATACAAACCTTCAACTCATTTGCGCCAGCTCAGTTTCAAACCGATTGAGCTGAATCTTTCACAGATTGTTCTTCTCATCCAAAGGCACGATTCTAGAGGGTGCCTCGTGAATTTTTCCAACTTTTCTTTCTCGCCATACAAATGTCGGCCGGTCTAATCAATATCCATCCATTCATGCTTGAACAGAAGACCACAGCTCGATCGACACACTTGGTACGCAATCATAGTATGCGTGTTACCTTCTTGCACACCTTGCAGGACATCATGCATAAAGATGCGCATGCGAGTGAGAATTTGCCTAATAACTTTTTACCCGATTGTCGAAATAAGTTGCGGTCTTCGGCAACATTCATCATTGAGGTTTGAAGAATTCAATTCGGCTTTGACCATATGACTTCATCCATGTGTTAAAGCTCTAAATCGCGGAGAACCTTTTTCGAAAATTCTCCATAGTAATCCCATATAAACCTATTTTGCTTTTGGGCCACCATTAAATCACCACCAAAATGGCTGAAAATTGACAGGACTCTAGTTTTGCACCAAGGATTGTAATGAACATATGGGAGCTTTGAATTTTTGACATGTTTAAAGTCTGAACTGCCCTACTCTGACATTCATTTTTTTGTCAATGATAACTCTCCCAGTTATACAGAAGTGTTTACAAAACTACACTTTTTCCTAATTTACCTTACGATGATCCACTCACAACAAACCAACGACCTCATCAACCATGTCGCCGGGTCGATGCTCCCCCAACTCTCCTGGCAAACTCGCAAGAAATGACGAATACCGCCCCTCTAACGAGCAGTAGGTCAACATTTCGCTTCGCTCATTTATTGAGGCAAAAGTGAAAAATTGCACGCGTCTCAACTCAGCGCATACCGACGGCGCGGTGGACGATGCTTGATGATCAGAGATTTGTCCGATTGCCGCGTGCAGCAGCAGCAACAGCAGCAGCTTCATTTGTTTGCCGGTCGGTCGGTAGCGCGAAAAATGCACCAATCTGACCTCCCGATCTCTCGGTTTGGTCTGGTCTGGTCTGGGTCTGGCTGACTGGTCGGTGCCTCTCGCCGCCGATTGTCGTTGAACGAGCAACAACGACATCGGCGACGTCGTCGGTCAACGAATGTGCAGTCAAACAAGCAATTGATGGTGGTTGAGTGAATTACCGCTGCTGATGCTGCTGCTGCGATGAATTGCGCCGCAATCTCGGGTGAAAACCAGCAGCCAGTGCCAACCAGTGCCAGCGACTTGAGCGGGATGCAATTTTACGTCAGTTTTGCAGATTGGGGTGGCTGATTGGGTAAATACTAGTCGGCAGATTTGATGACCAATTTGGTTTGAGTTGAAGCTGATTTTTCGGAGATCGGCAGATTAATGAAAAGGAATGCTGAGCAGTTGATTGATCTAACGATGGCATCAGGATAGTGGTCAAGACCGTTGACTGCCTGAGAATTCAATTATGAAAAAGTTTCACCTTCATATTCGAAAGGAATGTTAGTTCAATTGAAAAAGAATTAGAAATTAGCAATGGAATAACAAATGGAATTGCCAATCACCCACTGTTGGATACGTTTATTCGGACTCCTCAGAGAAATACGCATTTATGTCTGTGTAGTAATTCTTGCAGCTGCAATGGCAATTTTATTTCATCTAACAGGAATTCAATTAGTAATTATGTTACACAACTTACAAATTGGTCCTTCTGCGTATACCGAATTCTACAAATTATTTTTAGCTAGCGTGCGATTATGATCAACCTAAATTTTAACGATTGCAATTTAACTCAAACATTATCGAAAGTAAGAATATGGGTAACTTACAGTTCAACCAGAAATAAGACCGACTGACTGCACACTAAACTATTTGCAGTAGGTGAACTGTAACTGCAGTAATAATTTAACTGGGATTTCTAATTCACGTGATGAATGCCTTTGATTAGCTAAGATTTCAGTATCTAGAACATCCACAATGACACAGCAAATCTGTCGCATCGTTCTCACCATCTGACTTAACAACCAATAATGGTATGTCACCCAACCCTTCTAGACAGTTGCGCCTTATCGATGCCTTTCAATAGCTAAGAAATAAAGGGGCAGTCTCCTATCGTTTTTGACTCTGCCGGCAGTGCAGCCAGTGTTGGCAACACCAGGTATGGCCGTATGGATTTGTAAAGGAATCAAAAAAAAGAACATAAAAAAATGCTTGGCAAATTTTCAAAGTAATAATCGAAGGAATTTCCAAAGTACATATTTGCCGAAGAAACATCTAAACAAATTGTCGTATTCCAGAGGAATAAGTTAAAACAATTCCCAAAAAATGCCGAAGTAGTTTCAATTGAATTTTTGAAGACATTTCCAAAGAAATCACAAAAAGAATCAAATTTCGAAAGAGTTTTCAAGGATTTTCGAAGAGAACTTCTAAATCAATTTCCAAGTGAAATGCCGAAAAAGATTTCAAAGAAATTCACAAGGCAATTTCCAGAGGAACTCCCGAAAGAGCAATTCCCAAAGGAATTCCTGATGGAATTTTCAAAACAATTTCAGAAGGAGTTACCAATTAGAAAAAAACCCCGAAGTAAATTTCCAAGAAATTTGCCAAAGGTTTTCTCAATGGAATTTAAGGCAACTACTAAACCATTCAGATTTATTGGGTGAAAGAAATTGCACATTTTTCATCTAATATTTTAAGAAATTTCAAGATCTACATGATGGTGAAAGTTCATATTAAATCCTAAATCGCAGCATATTTAGTTTAAACCACTGTTGATTAATGGCAATCATAAGTTGCACTTTATAATGAATTCAAGGACCAATAGAATATTCGTAAAATATTATTTAGTAACATTTATTACTCGATTTAACTGTTAAAAAAAAAACACTTTTTGAGCATTGCTTCGGAAATTCCTCTATTCCAGTAATTCCTATTCGAATTTCTCGGCAATTTGACCGTTTTTTTTTTGCTTTTTTCTTATGCAATTTGTTTGGGAATACCTCCAGCGATTTCTTTGGATATTCCCTCAGTAACGCCTTTGAAAATTGAAGTGGCAGGCACTTTGAGAATTTCTTTGACATTTGATTTGAATTTATTTTCAAATTTATTCATAAAATCTTTCGGTAAATCCTTTAAAAAAAAATCTTCGGTTATTCATCTGGAAAATTCCTTTAGGAATAACCTTGCCAATGTTTTTTTTAGCAATTTCATCAGCAAACCCTTCGGAAGTTGTTACGGGAGTTTTTTGCCCATCCTTTTGAAAGTTTCTCATGGGCGTAGCCAGGGGGGGGTGGGGTGGCGCAGATTTATTTTTCAAAATCGAGCTAACTCAAAGATTATCTATAAATCAGAGTTCCAGAAAAAATATCCAAAAAAAAAACCATTCTAATAGTAAAGGTTTTTATCAAACCTTTTTTACTTGAGAACCATAGGAGATTTCGCCAACTATATCTCCAAGAGAACCGCTTTAAAAATTAACCCAAATAACAAGCTTGGTTGAATGGCTAAATTTTATGATGTTTATTCATGGAATACAAAAACAGCATGCCAAATTTTCCAGATATACCGGAACCAAAAGTTACACTAGAAATTCCGCTAGGATTTTCTCAAGGATTTTTTTTTCAGAACTATGAAAATAATATAAATCTCCCAGAATTCCACTGGAGATTCCTCTAGAAGCTTATCAATTCGTCCAGCAATTCCCTAAGGAATGCCTCTAGGAATTCCTCCACGATTTTATCCAGGAATTTCATCAGGAATCCCTCCAGGAACGCCTCAAGGAATTACTCCAGTAATATCTTCAGGAATTCCTTCAGAGATTCCTCCACGAATTTCTCCAGAGATTTTCCCATGGATTCCTCCAGGAAATCCTTCAAAGATTCCTCCTGGAAATCCTCCAGAAGTTCCTCCAAGGATTCTTCCAGGATATTATCTAGGAATTTCTTCAGAAATTCTTCCAGGACTACCTTCAGGAGTTTTTCAGGGGTTCCTCTAGGTATTCCTCCAGAGATTTCTTTACAAATTTCTTCAAGTATTCCCCCAGGGACTCCTTCAGGAATTCCTTTGACTTGAGGATATCTCCAGGAATTCCTCCAGAAATTTCTCAATGGATTTTTTTCAGAAATACAAGAATAACAGAAAAAGAAATAGAACCCTTTCGGAATTCCTCTGGAGATTTCTCTAGAAATTCATCCAGTAATTCATTCAAGAATTTTTCTACAGATTCCTCCAGGCATTCTTCCAAGAATTTCTTCAGAGATTCTTCCAGGAAATTCTCCAGGAATACTTCCAGGAATTTTTCAGGATTTCCTCCAGACCTTCCTCCAGGAATCCCTCCAGAGATTCGTCCCGGATTTGCTTCAGAGATTCTTCCAGAGATTTCTCTACGATTTTTTCCAGGGATATTCCCGAAGATTTCTCCAAGGAATCCACCAGAAATTCTTCCAAAGGTTCTTCCAGGAATTCCTCTTGGAATTTCCCAAGAGATTTTTTTCAGAAATTTCTCCGGTAATTCCTCCCAGAATTCCTTTGGAGATTTCTCCAGGAGTTTTTCCAGGGATTGCTTCAAGAATTCATCCAAGAAATTTCTCCAGGAATTTCTCTAGGAACTCCTGCTGAGTCTAATCCAAGAATTATTCCAGGAATCACGCCTGGCATTTATTTGTTCAGAAGTTTCTCCAGGCATTCCTCCAGGATTCTCTCTAAAGATTTTCTCAGGAATTGCTCCAGGGATTCCTCCAATAATTTCTTCAGAGATTTCTTCAAGAATTTCTCCAAGGATTCCTTCTGAAATTTCTCTAAGATTTCCTCTAGGAATTCCTCAGGAGATTTCTTCCGAAAATGCTCTAGAGATTCCTCCCAGAATTCCTTCAAGAATTTCTCCAGAATTTCCTCCAAGGAATCCTCCAGAAATTTATCTTGGATGTCTTCTAGGATTTGCTCATGAGATCTCTTCAGATATTTCTCTAGGTATATTTTCAGAAATTCTTCCTGGGATTCCTCCAGGAATTCCTCCGGGAACTCCTCCAGGGATTCTACAGGGCTTCCTCCAGGCATTCCTCCAGGAATTGCTCCAGGAATTCATCCTGGTCAGAGATTTATTCAGGAAGTCTTCCAGGGATTGCTCCAGGAATTCCTCAAATGAATTCTTCAAAAATTCATTTTCCAGGATTACCTGATGTTTTTTTTTAAATAATTTCAAGAATTACTGGAAGAATTCCTCCAGCGAATAGCATTGGAAGACAATGTAATAAAGACTCATACTGGACCCAGGAAATTCTAGTTTAGTCGTCAAAAGAACCACGATTATTTATGTAGACAACAGATTGACTGCTGAAGGGTTAAATAATGTTTTTAGAATATAATGTTATTATATACAATTTCATCGTATTGCGTTTGGTTATAAAAGCTAGTAGGTACAAATTTGCTAAAGGTGCTTGCTACCTCCAACGCCCCCCCCCCCCTCAAGGAAAAGCTGGCTACGCGCTTGGATTTTCTCAAACACTTTTTATTGATTTAGAAGTTTGAGAAGTTTGTTATTTTCTTTGTAATTGTTTGTTCTATTTTTGAAATTAACCCAGCAATCTCTCCGGCAATTCCTTTGGGAATTGCTTCGGTAATGCCTTCAATAATTAATTCCTAGAAGCGAATTACATCCCAACTTGGTTTTAATTTGTTCGTCAATTTTCTTGAGCAATTATTTCAGGCAATTTTTTTTGAAAATCTTTTGGGAATTTCCTTTCGGAATTTCGTCGTAAATTTCTTTGAGGAATCTTTCGGTAATCTTTTTAATTCAATGTTGAAGGAATTTACGAAATTCTTTTATTTATTCTTTCTGCAAATAGGGTGCCTGTAACAATTATAGCACTGCCTAAGGAAACTATTTGTTGAAAAATAACGAAAAGACCAACGAATGTCATCAATATGTTAAAAGATAGCTTAGTTTCCATACTTTACAGGGAAAATATGGAAACGGAGCCAAAACTACTTTTAATATTCATTGGTGCTATAGCCATAATTGGAACACTTACCCTACTATGAATTTTTTAGACAGTTTTTTCGTGTATTCTTCAGTAATAATTTTGCAAATTTTTGCGGGATTTTTTTTTTTTTGAGAATATCTTTTGCGATTCCTTCCTCGACAATTTTGTTGAAAATTTCTCAAGCAGTTGCTTGGCATATTTGAGTTTTTTGGATTTTTTTTTTAATTCTTTCAGGATTCCTTTGGAAATTGCTTCAAAAATAGTTTTTGAAATTCTTTCATCAATACCTTTGATTTTTTTTGGAAACAACTTTAGTTTTTCCTTCACCAATTTCTCTACAAATTTCTCTGGCATTGCCTTTGTAAAACCGTTCGGTAATAACTATTTAGAATTACATTGGGCGCTGTCCATAAACTACGTAGACTTAGTTTTGGCCATCTCAGAACCCTCCTCCCCACTCGTAGACTTTCGTCCATAAAAAATTTTCGAAATTTGTATGGGCCGTAGGTTTTGGCCAGAAATCCCCCCCTCCTCTCTCAGAGTCTACGTAGTTTATGGACAGGCCCTTGGTAATTTATCAGGCAGTTTTTTTCGGAAATGCCTTCGGATTTTTTCTGTAACTGTCTCTATACGAATTTCATAGGAAATTTCTATGGCAATTCCATTTTTAGATTTAGAATGTGCAACTATTTCTGAAAACAAAATGTTTATAAACTCCTCCAGCAATTCCAATAGAAATTTCTGAATTTCCATAGGAATTGTATTGGAAATGTCCAACAGAATGACAGACGAAATTCACAACGAAACTGCTGAATTTTCTCAAAGCATATCGCGAAAGAATTGTAGAAGAATTCATAACAAAGTTGATTTTTGAATTTCCAAAAAGGTGGCAGATATAATTTCCAGTTAAATGGCCATTGAATTCGGAAAAAAATAAGGAATTATCGAATGATTCTAAAAAAAGTGGGAGTTTATTAAGAAGTTGCTGAAGGAATCCCTGTTATTTTATAAGAGTTATTCAATCAATTCACCAACAAAATTTGATGAAAATTCCTAACAGTTTTGCAAAAAAATTGTCCAGGGAATCCTTGAAGGAATTGCTGAAGCAGTTTTCGGAGGAATGAGAATAAATACAATAAAACACAAACATATTACAGAGAGAATCTCTATAAAATTGCCAAAGAAATCCTCTATGGTCTGGCTAAGGAAGTATTCGAAACAATTTTCACATGATTTCACAATGGAATAACTAAGTATATTATCAAAAAAATTACCGTTGGAAATTTCATTTTATTTGTGAAATTTAATTTACTTGCTGATTCTTTATATAAAATTTTCAAAGACATAAAATTTCAAAAGCCAAAGGAGTTTTCAGAGAAATCGCCGAAGAAATATCCGAAGGAGTTCCGGACAAACTTTGTAAATATTTTGTTTGAAAAATTGGCAAAGAAATTGACGAACAAATTTTAAATGAATAATGAATAGCGATTTTTTCAGGAATTACTCAAATTTCTGAGGAATGGGAACTCTTTCAGAGATTCCTCCATGAGCCCCTTCAGAGATTCCAAGAATTCGACTCTACTCCAAAGATTTTCTAAGGAATTCTTCCTGACATTTCTCCACCACGAAGCCATCTAGGAGATCATCGATACATTCCAAAAACAATCCGCATAGAGATTCTTATTTTTTTCCAGAAGCATCTCGAAAGTTGCGTTAAGATAATTCTCCGGAGGTTCTTCTTAGAATTCTTCCAAGAAGCTTTCACGATTTACTCCAGCAATTCCCCCAGAGATTGCTCAAGAGATTTTTGCGAATCTACAAAAAAAAATTCTGGAGGTATCTCTGCAAGAATTCAAACAGGATACAGTGCAGCAATTACCTGGGATAATCATGAAGGAATTCTCAGAGGAAGCTTTGGGGCTGTTCATAAACCACGTAGACCAGAATTTGGCCATCTCAGACCCCCCCTCCCCCCTCGTAGACTTTTGTCCATACAAAAATTTTGAAATTTGTATGGAGCGTAGACTTTGGTCAGACCTCCCCCTCCCCCAGAAAAGTCTACGTGGTTTATGAACGGCCCCTTTCGAGAATCATCTTGGCGAAACTTTCGAGATGCTTCTGGAGCATTCTTAAGAAACTCCTTGTGGAATTTCTATTGGAATGCGTAGATAAACTCTTTACTTAGTGGTGGAGAAATCCGTCCGGAAGAATTCCTTTGGAAATCTCTAGAGTAGAGTCGAATTCCTAAAATATTTGAAAGAGTTTCTGGGGGAAACTCTGGAAGAATTTCTGTTCCCCAAGGAATTTGAATAATTCGTGACAGAATCGCTCTAAGAATTCCTTGGAGAATCTCTGCAATAAATCCTAGGGCAATCTAGAGAAAATCTTACAAAAAACTTTAGAGGAGTTTCTAGAGAAATTACTTGTAGAATATTTAAAAGTGTTTACGGAGAAATCTCTTAAGAAATTGTCTAGGAAATCGTTGAAATATGTGTTTAAATAAAAACCTAGAGGAATTCAATTCAATTTCAAGCGAATTTTTGGACAGAATCTTGAACGATACTCTGGAGCAACTACAGCAGGCACTCTTAGAGGATTTTCTGGAGGAAGTTTTCAAAAACTTCCGAGTGAAATCACTGGAGAAATCTTTGCTAGAAATCCTGAAAGATTCTCTGGCCGAGCTTTTGGATGAACGTCTTGAAAAATTGCGCTGAAAACAGTATATGTTTGCAACTCGTTGCACTAATAACTGTATTGCACTTTCATTAAGGCCACAAATCGCATGAATACAATAATGATCACCGAGTGCACCTGACAGCTAGCAATGTTAAAAGATGTCGAACAGCTGATGAAACACGACCTGCCCGAAAACACACCGAGTACATCTGCATACACGAACCCCCAAATTAGGCCATCCACTATCTCCAGGTGAGAGTAGAAAAAAATCAGATTATATTTATCGTCTTTCCCTCCCAAATTCTACACATGCGGGTACCCTCTACCAGTAATGTAGTGGGGCGCATACCGAGCGAACGCACGCTCATCGCCCGCCGCCACACGTACGAGCATTAATTATAGAAAATTGATGTAAACACCATGTTTCAGCCCATCAAACAGCGCAGGCAAATACCAACACCTGGTATGGAAGTGCTACTAGTTGCTGCTTTGTGAGATAGCCCAGATCCCAGGCTTCTTCGGTCGTCGTCGTCGAAAAAGAGTCAATTATGCGAACGTTCTCTCTCTCTCTCTGCCAGCCAGCGGAGTCTCAGAAACTGCACAACCTAAAATTGATAATAATTTATGCCTCCTCGACAAATGACGATGGCGACGGACGGCTGAGCGAGCATGGATGACGATGATAACTGGAGGAAAACAGGAAGCTCGGAAAGTGTGGTAAAAGTTGTGGCCCTCCAACCAACAACGCGAGTTGAGGCCCTTGACGATGACGACGACGACGACCACGAAACTTGTCTCATCTGTATTCAAATTTATAATTGGAATTTTACTGTTGTTCGAAACCGTGTCGGGTTCGAAAGTTAGTTAAGAACGAGTGCATTGCGGTGTGTACAATGTGGAAGAAATATCAATAACAATTGCCAATTATCTATTTATTTATTTTTTATGTTGAAGTTTGTTGTGGAAATAATATAAAATAATGATATCAAATTATTGACTATTAAATTCAAATTTTTGAATTCAAAAATTTGTATTACGAAAACAATATTCCTATAGCAAAAAGAAGCTAACCATGTGCCACAGTTTGAACCTGAATAGAGAATTGTAACAAAAATAAAACATAATCCTAACAAACCATGATATTTATAACTCATTGTGATATAATCATGTTCAATATCCTTGGTGTTTTCGAAATACTATAACTCATTTATATCACATTATGTTATAAATGTTGCTTGATAACTCATTGTATTATAATTTAGTTTCGATTGTTCGGCATTCGAAGAATAATGTTACAAAATTGTATCAAATTTTGATAGAAACTAGTAATCCTAAGGCTTAAATTCGTATCACATTTTGTTATAATTTTGATATGATTATAACAAAATAGGTTATAATCTTGATTAGATTAGTGTACTTTTCGTTACAATTTAAGTTATTTCAACATCATCCAGCATCTAGTTTATAACATAATAAATTATAGAAAAATATTCTAACATCATAACACAATATGGTATACTGATTTTACAAGAATACTTGCTGACATTGTTCCGGGAATTTGAGGTTTACGAAAGAATTTTGGAATTGCTTCAGGAGTTGCTGTCGGAATACGTCATGGAAATCTCTCCAAAATTTCATCCAGGTATTTCTTCTAGGGCTTTTCCAGTGATTCCACCATCAGTTATTTTTGTATTTCTTCAAGAATTGAAATCCTTCAGAAGTTTGTTGTAGGGTTGCTCCTGAACTTATTGCTTTATGGAATTTGTGATGATTTTCCTCCAGGAATTCCACTAAGAATTCTCTCGGGAATATTTTAAAGAAACCTTTCAGGTATTTCCCAAGATTTTTTTCAAACACTCCTCCTGTGGTACGTTCCGATCCGTGGATTTGGGATCCAGGAATTTATCTATGAATTTTCTAAGGATTCCTTCAGAATTTCTTCTTGGGATTCCTACAGAAATTTTAACCTAGATCTTAAAAACAAAATCTCTTTGATTAGGAGATTTTTCCAACATTATGTTTATTGTTTTCCATGGATTTCCCTAGTGTTTCTCTGGGTTTCTTCCAGAAATACCCGTTGGTATTCCTACAAGAATATTTCTTGGTGTGTTGCTTTAGGAATTTCTCTTTTAATTGTTTCCGGAATTCTTACAAAGATTTTCTTAGAAGTTCTGCTGAGGTTGATCCTGAAATTGCTACATATATTCCAAGATCCTTTTTTTTCAGAAATTCCTTCGTAAATTTCTCCAGGAATCCTAGAAAGGATTTCTCCAGAGATTTCAAATGGAATTCCTCCAACGATTCTTCTAGGAATTACTCCAGGAATTTTTCTAGGACTTCCTCTGGGGATGTCTCAACTCTTAAGGGATTTCATTTAGGGAGCTCCTCTAGAGATTTCTACGGAAATTACTTACGAGTTTCTTTCAAAAAAATCCTGTGAGATTTCCCAATGAAATTTCTCGGGTAAATTATCTAGGAATTGCTCTGGAAACTTGATTTGGAAATTTCACCAAGGATGTCTTCGGTGATTCCTCTCGGGATTTTTAGAGGTATCACCAAACATTATTCCACAGAGTTTCTCCAGGAATGCTTCCAGAAGTTGTATTTAGTAAGGTAAATTCAGACGAGACAAGGATTGTAACGGAACTTAAAAAGAAACCAGTATACTACATGAAGGCAGACAAAGGTAACGCGGTTGTTATTATGGACAAAAAGGACTACGACGAACAGATGGAGAAGAAGATAAACGAAGGACCATACAGACATCTACGAGTAGATCCACTACCCGGACTAATTAGGCTGACAGACAAGACCCTGAAAGACTGTAAACCCATCATCGGAGAGGCTCGTTTGAAGGAAGCAAATCCCATTCTTCCGCGGATCAAAGGTCTTCCTAAAATTCACAAACCCGGTCAAGAGATGCGAGAGATTATTTCAGCTGAAGGATCCCCTACCCACAAATTGGCTAAATGGTTAGTTCAAGAGTTCCAAAGTATGCCAAAACCCTTCCCCACCAGTTCGGTCAAAAACACTCAGGAATTCACCCAAAAGTTGTTGGAATCAGGAACCATCGAGGAGGACGAGATTATGGTTTCTTTCGACGTCGCAGCACTATTCCCAAGTGTCCCTGTGAAGAATGCTCTTACCCGGGTAGAGCTTAATGGCAAAAGAATGGCAAATTTTACCATTAAAACAGAATGTTTGAATGGCAAAATGTGTTATTTGTTTGTTTGAAATAAGAGTTAAAATAACAAAAATAATAACAAAATTTTGGTAGCAGAAAAACTTAAAAATAACTTATTTTTGCCATTGTAATAACAAAGTAATGGTAAAGCATGCGGATTCAATTGAAGAACAAAATAAGTTATTATTGAGATATTGATAACAAAATAAGACCCAAATTAACTGTTATCGGTGAATAACAAAATATGACATACTTGAGTTATTGATAACAGAATAAGAACAAATTTAGCTGTTTATGTGGCGATCACAATAATGGTAGGTTTAGTTGTTCAAATTCTATTTTAAAATAATGGTAGATTCAGTTATTATTTCAAAGTAGCAGAAGAAAGGTAAAATGAGCTATTTCTATTAATTGTTTGAGTTCTAAATTGACATAAATTGATGTGCATCAAATAGAATCCATTGCGAATAAACACACAGCTGAGAATCCGGATTTGTTTACTTTTGCGAGATACGTCGAATTGAAAAGTTATGCTTGAAATATACAATATAATAGTTAATGGTATATTAAGAGTAAAATATGTTATGGTGCCTAATGTTTATAAATAATTTCCCACAATATCAAAATAATGGCAAATTTAGCTAGGAATGTAAATTATGTTATTGTTTTGATATTTTATACAATTCATTATAAAATATGCTAAATTGCAAGTTTTGCCATGATAGTAATTTTTGTTATTGATGTGTTATTTAGCATAACATAACATAACATAACATAACATATCAATGACAAGATTTGCTATGATTGTATATTTTGCTATTGATTTGCCATTTTAAGTTCTTCATAATAACAGAAGAATGGCAAAACGAGATATGATGGCAAAACCAGTTATTTTTTTGTCCTTTGTTTGTCATTAGCCGCTACCCGGGTAATCTTCTCGAGGATTGGTTACTACCCCAAAAGTCTGACGCAGCTTGGAAAGGAAAAGTTAGGACTTATTTACGTTTGGCCAGACTGTGCATGGATGAGAAATACTTCCAATTCCGTGGACAGTTCTACAAGCAGACCAAAGGTGCCCCCATGGGAAATCCCCTATCCCCATTTTTATGCGAGCTTTTCATGGCAAATTTAGAAACCAAGCTAAAGGAGCAAGGTTTACTTCCGGAGAAATGGTGGAGGTACGTCGACGATATTTTCAGTGTGATCAAACGGGAAGCTTTATCTAAGGTTCTAGAGGTCATCAACAATGTACATAAGGATATCAGGTTCACTCACGAGGAAGAAAAGGAGGGAAAACTTCCATTTTTGGATCTATTAGTTAAGAGGGAAGACAGTTCGTCGTTCGAATTCGAGATTTACAGGAAACCTACCAATACCATGCGTGTCATCCCCTATTCGTCGAATCACTCCTTCCAACATAAGATGGCTGCTTTTCACCCATGGTACACATGGTAAACAGCGAAAATCAACGGATATAAGGAGAGGACAATTCAGGCCATCATCGACAAAAAGGAGAGGTTGCGATATCGAGGATCCCTAACAACTCTTACCCCTATTTCGGAATCTTTGAAGCGAGTATCAGTCCCCTTCGATCAACACATCACTAATAATTTACGTTCTAGGTTCAGAAATTTCGGGATCGATTTAGTATTTTCTAGCAGAAGCAAGCAATCAGTTGAAAACTTCATTAGGCTCTACAAAGGATCCGGTCAACACCCTAAACAAGGCTGGCGTTTACAAAATTAGTTGCTCCCATTGTGATAAGGTCTACGTTGGTCAAACAAAACGGTCTTTGGAGGTTAGATTCAAGGAACATATGGCGGAGGTGGGAAAGGCGCAGAGGACAGTGAGTAGAGGTTTGGAATACGATTTCAGGTCGAAAGTTGCTGAACATGTCTTTGAGGAGGGCCACCCTGTAACTACAGAGGATATTCAAATTTTGCGAAATGTAACTTCACCTTGGAAATTGGACGTTGCTGAAAGTCTAGAGATATACAAACAGGTACCTAGCACGCTGTTGAATAAGGATCAAGGCAATGGAAGTTCGTGGCTTTTCAAATTGTTACCCCCTAAGCACTCTCGTATGGCGTGCGTCTCATAATGTACCTGTGATACATGAACTTTGTTTACCTATCCTGTGCTGGAGGGAAAGGTACCTATTCGGTGGTGGAGGGAAATTTTACCAATTCTATGGTGGAGGTTAATATAGATATAAGCTTTTGCATGCTCGGGAGAAAAAAAAAAAAAAAAAAAAAACTACCTAGATTTAAGTTACCTATTCTTTTTACCTAAGGTGTATAAGACGTGTAGAATGCGATGGATCTCTTCAGTCGAGTCAAGTACAAGACACTGAAGACGACCTTACAGTTGAGGTCGAAATACGTATCTGTCAAAGGATGCAAATTCTTAGTGGAATTCAAAGGAACCGTACTTAACCCGATTTTCTTTTTATTTGTATTTATTGTTATGATAAGCACGCAGGAGATGTTTTCGGTTTAGCACACGTAGGAAATCGGGGTCTCCAGTTAGCCTAGTGGTTAAGGCAATGGATCGGCGGGTTCGATTCTCGTTGCCTCACAATATACAAATTCATGCAATGGTAGGCAAAGAAGGCCCTTCAATAATTAACTGTGGAAGTGTTCAAAGAACACTAAGTTGAGGAGAGGCAGGTCAAGTTCCAGTGGGAACGTAGAGCCATAAAGAAAAAGAAGAAAAATACGTTAGAAATTGAAGCGGCAAGGCAGCTGTTCCACTTCTGCTGCCGTCTACTGTCTTCTGTGGTCCGCAATTACTATAAACAGCGAGGAGGCTGTGTTCCAGTAGGAATGTAATGACAAAAAGAAGAAGTAAAATATTCAATGGTTCTGCCATATTCGACTATTAGCCATAAACCGTCCCATGTTCATTATTTTTTCTCAAAAGTTATCCAGTTTTTACGCATAATGACACAAATATTGAAGAGTGAGAAGTGAGCAATCTAGAATATTCAATAAGCAATCTTAGCAAACTGTGAGGAATATCCCGTGAAGAGTGTGGGGCAGTGAGGAGTAGGCCGTCCCTTATTTTGCATAAATTGGAAATGTTATAAGTTCGTTTGTGGAAAATGATCGTTTTAGCTAAGAAATGATCGTGTCAAAATTTGAAGTCCGTATCTCAAGGCTAAGTGGTCCCTCAAGGGGCCTAAAGTTGTCAAAAATTGTATGGGGCCAAAAAAACATGATATTTTTTTTCGACAAAAAAATACGCTATTCTACTAAAACCGGTGATTTTCGGACCCCAAAGCAAAGCATAGCATCGCATGAATACTTGCACAAATCTTGGATGGAGTTGCAAAGTTGAATATTTCCATTGACATTGCTGATGTCGTTACTATCTACAATGTCATAGATTCACTCAGCTCCACACACCTGGCCAAGTCCTTGCAAGCATTTATAAATCCCTTCATCAACTTAGAAAGAGCCCAGAACTGAAGCATCTTTCAATAGATGAAAGGATGTTGAAAATAGCGAATTTTCAACTTATATGCAGTTTTAAATTAAATATACTGAAGTAGAATTATTTTTCAATAAATAATATTGGAAAGAACTCACCAATTGTTGTGGGGTTTTTGTGGTTAAATGCCGATCATCTAATTGTCTTGATTAATGTTCTTCTCTGTAACGAACAACACAATACTCAGCAAAGAACAACACAATACTGAACACTAAACACCCGCGCATCTATTGTTTTGATTTTCACTCGAGACAATAGCGAACGCGATCGATTATGCTGCCATACTCACCCCTACAGGAGTGATGCATGCACAGTAGGGTGGCCCACACTTGTATGAAAAACAAAAATTTCGAAAAATGCCAAGTCTTACCTCCTCAATCAGTTGTTTTGGACTCCCAGAAGCTACGTTCAAAATTTGAGCAAAATCGGTTGAGCCTAAGGGGGCGCTCAAAACGCTTGAAGTTTGTATGGGAAAACTTGGCCAAATGTATGCAAAAATTTTAAGTTTTCGAATTTTGCCGCTAGGTGGCGCTGTAAGCGTTCAATAATCAAATCCTTTGGTATTATTGTAGGTGACTATATGCCAGAGAACTTTGTCGAAGACCGCGAAGTGATCCGACGGCTTTGAAAAAAGTTATACCCTAGGCAAAGTGAGGCAAAGTATTGAGATTTTATTATTGATATTATTCCTTTACATGTATTGGAAAAATAACAATAAAGTATATCCTCACTTTTCCTAGGGTATAACTTTTTTCACAGACGTTGGATCACTTTGCGGTCTTCGACAAAGTTGTTTGACAGGTAGTCACCTACAATAATACCAAAGGGTTTGATTATTGAACGCTTACAGCGCCACCGAGCGGCAAAATTCGAAAACTTAAAATTTCTGAATACATTTGGCCAAGTTTTCCCATACAAACTTTAAGCGTTTTGAGCGCCCCCTTAGGCTCAACCGATTTTGCTCAAATTTTGAACGTAGCTTCTGGGAGTCCAAAACAACTGATTGAGGAGGTAAGACTTGGCATTTTTCGAAATTTTTGTTTTTCATATAAGTGTGGGCCACCTTAATGCACAGCCAAGAACAACACAATACTCCCCGGTGAATTTCGGACCCCAAAGGACCAAAAATGTGCTTAGATTTGCGATATCTCTACTCGTTTTCGAGTTATTGACAAAAAACAACCGAAAAATCAGCAATTTTGACCATTTTTTTTTAGATTTCGAAGGAAACCTACCATATTTTGTTCAATAACTCAAAAACGAGTGGATATCGCAAATCTAAGCACATTTTCGGCTCTTTAGGGTCCTAAAATCACCGGTTTTAGTAGATTAGCATATTTTTATGTCAATAAAAATTGCATGTTTTTTTGGTCCCATACAATTTTTGACAACTTTAGGCCCCTTGAGGGACCACTTAGCCTTGAGATAAGGACTTCAAATTTTGACACGATCATTTCTTAGCTAAAACGATCATTTTCCACTAACGAACTTATAACATTTCCAATTTTTGCAAAATAAGGGACGGCCTAGTGAGGAGTGATAATTGAGCAGTGCCGAATGATAAGTGAGGAAATTGCGGGTTAATAAGTGAAGAATGAGCTGTGATTATTGAGGTGTGAGCAGTGAACAATAAGGAGTGTGAAGCAGTCAAAAGTGTGAGGCAGTAAGTACCGAGGAGTGAGCAGTGATTACTAATTATTGAGCATGGAAGAGTGAGATGTGAGCAAATCGGGATGAGGAGTAGGCAATGAAGAGTGAGTAGTAAGAAGTGAGTATTTCTCTCTTGTGAAAAGAGAGAGGTGAGATGTATGCAGTGTAAATTGAGGAGTAAGATATAAGAAGTGAGGAACAAAAGAAGCGTATAGCCATGGGAAGTGAAAAGTGAAGGGTAAGGAGTGAGCAGTGAAGTGCAGGGATGTTCTCGATCACCTGGTAATCGTTTGACTCATTTGTCCATATCTCAATGCAGAAACCAATATTGAATTGTGGTGTTCGGCAAAGTTGTAGATTGGTGTTTTTCCTATAATTATCACCAAGAGAATTTGCTGACACGTGGTGACATAAAGACGCTGTTTCAGAGCGCGAGTAATTGATGAATTAGGTATTTTCTGTAAATAATCTGATCGTGGTTTATTGAATCTTACTATGGATTCGAGCTAGACCCTACAATATGATAATCCAATTAAAAATAAAAAAGAAATCAGCAGAACAGGTTGAAACATGTGCAGCATCAATATAAGCAATATACACAGGTGCACTCAAACCTCCATTTAAGTAATGAGCCGGGGATACTTAAATGGATCCATTGCGTAAATGGATTCTGTTTTTAAACTTAAATAGAGTTCAAGCTCTTCCATGGCAGTTTACGTCAAAATATTTACAGTATTATCGAAATAAGCCAATAAAGCGTTAGGCCGAAAACGTTATTAGGTCGAAGGGCCATTAGGCCGAATATGTTGTTAGGTCGAAGAGGTTATCAGGCCGATATATCGTTTGGTCGGAAAAAGGTCATGTGGCCGAAAAATATTCTTTGTGGAGCCTCGTAGCCGTGCGGTTAGGGTCATCAAGCTTATAATCGCACCATGCTATGGGGTGAGGGTTCGATTCCCGCTTCGGGCGTTGAAACTTTTCGTGAGAATAGTTTCTTCCCCGTTTCCACTGGTGCATGCTCCGTTTGTCCGTTGTCTAGTGTTAAGTTTAATACAGTCTGTACAGCCGAAAGCTGGAGACGTTGTCCGTGTCTTTTACATCAAAGTGTTTATTTGGCCGAATAGGTCATTGAGCCGAATAGGTCATTAGGCCGAATAGGTCATTAGGCTGAATAGGTCATTAGGCCGAATACACAGTTAGAAAAAATCACCGGCTTCGGTAATGTTTCACCTAAATCTCAACCGTTAAGTTTGTTTTACAGGAAAAAATCGGTAAAGGTAGCAACTTTTACCGAAACTCGTTAGAGTTTGGCAGATAAACGATAACATTTAACCGAAATTCAGTATTTTTTTACCGAATTTCGTTATAAATCCATTATCGAACGCTTAGCAATTGAGATTTCGGTAAAAACTACCGAACGCGATTAGCTGTGTAGTTCATTTGGCTGAATAGGTCATTAGGCCAAATGAATCATAAAAAGTATGTACAAGAAACCTTGCTCGTTGTATTCAGTGTGAGTGTGGCGCAGTTTTGAAATCAAACTGGTGCCTAAAGACCTTTTCAGCCTAAAGACTTTTTCGACCTAAAGACCTTTTCGGCCTAAAGACCTTTACGGCCTAAAGACCTTTTCGGTCTCAAGAGCTTTTCGGTCTCAAAACTTTTTCGGCTTTAAGACTTTTTCGGCCTAAAGCATAAAGACCGTTTCGGCCTCAAGCCCTTTGCAGCCTATTGACCTTTGCGGTCTAACGATTTTTGCAGCCCAATGACGTATTCAACCTAATTACTTATTCGGCCTATTGACCTGTTCGGCCTAATGACATATTCAGCCACATTACTAGGCCGAAAAGGTCGCAATTCGGCCTTCTCAGCCTAATGACCTTTTCGAAGTACAGATGTTTTCGAAACCGTAGCATATTTACATTTGTTTTGCTGGGAATACAGTCAAATTCCATTTAAGTTGTGTTACTTAAGGCGAAACTGGAAGCATTTCCTCACTTTTTGGTTTTCGATTTTTTATAAAAGAACGAAGCAATATTTTCAAAATCGGTTTTCGTACACATGTAGAGTATGGATCAAGGTATCTTCTGAATTTTTTTGTGGTGGAAATCGATATCCAAAAAAAAAAGAGGAAATGCTTCCAGTTTCGCCTTAAATGGAGGGACTTTAATAGAATTTACTTTAATGGATTCGACTTAAATGGAGGTTTGAGTGTATACCAGACTAGTCTTCTTTCGCGGCGGTGAGATAGTTTCATATTCTGAATCTACAATCCAAGCTGGACCGAAATCCAAATTTTCTTGGTTTTGGGGCTCGGGAACCTATTTTAAAACAAGTTGAAATTTGTGCAGAACCCTAGCAAAGTCCAACAACAAAATGATAGCAAATTGATAACATAATTAGTATTCAGCAGCAAATTGATGTCACATATTGATATCAGTTCACCTCAAAATAATTTGATTTCGAATGCTGTATTCATTTGCTGTTATTTTAAATTATTTCAAATACATATTCAGTTTTTAAGTTGTTCTAAAACTTATCGTTAAGTAACTCGTGAGTCATAAACCAACAAACGGCTTACTCATGATTTCGAGGGTTTTGTTTGTCTGTGTTTCCTTTGTAATGTTACTACAAACCTAACAATTTCAGCGTACATTTGAAGTTACAATGAACCTTTCGGAAAACACGTCTTGCTTGAAAACAGCTTTATTTATGTCTTTGTATTCATTTTAAAGAAAAACACAATACAATTTATATTGCCAAGCTTAGTTGTACTTGCTAAGCAAACACAAAGTTACAATTGATATCTATTGTTACTTGCTCCCCAGCAAGGAATAACATATTAGATAAACAAGTAAAAACTCGCCTTTTGCATTAACCCATCAAATATTGAATTCTTGCTGTCGAACGCCCATCATTGTCATAAATTTTTGCAATGAATACCAGCGCACACCCATCCGCTGCACCTAATATAAGTGCACATTCAAGTCAAAAACCATTCCAAAGTTAACCCACGCGCTACGAATCGTAGAAATACTGAATTTTCCGCCTAAATCGACACAGCGCCTAACATGTCTCTACTACGCGCATCCGATGTTCAAATTGATTGCAAATACGACTCAAACAGCGCGCGCCACACTTGTCTGCGTAGGGTATCTATGTACATATTTTAGCCCCGGAGGCCAACCGAAGGGTGCAATCAGCCGTGAAAAGTTTGTATGCGCGCGCGTGAATTCCGAACGAACCACTATCTATACTACTAGTAAGCCTAGGTGGAGGTGCCTAACCAACAGCACCCAATAATTTCCAATCGTTTGATGAGAAAAGCTGAGTTTACCGAGCGGTACCAGTCAGCCAGACAGCCAGCGAGAACAATTTGCTTTAACCTAAATCCAGTTAATAAAAACTAATTAGCACTTATGCTACAGCAGACTGCAGTAGCTTGTGCTTGCTTATCTGCCCTAGGGCCGTCGCGTCGTCGGTGGAGTGGAAGCACTTTTGCTATCAGTTCACAAATTAGTCGATCGGCGACGCCACCGGCGGAGTCGTGTTTGTATAGATATTTACCTACTGTGTTTGAGTAAAATGCTTCCCCAGTGAACACGCAATTTTTATTTGCACCGGCGATGGATGATTGCGAATCATCAATACGACTGCTGCTATCTTATTACCTTGCATTCACGTGCATGGTAATCGCGATCTGAAAAGTGACGAGCAAGAAGAACGAGTCAGACTTTTACTCATCAGGACTTGATTCGGAGGTTAATGGGTCAACGGAACACGGCGCACACTAGGGCAGAACGCTGGACAGACAAAACTTCTAGTGCGCTGGATATCCATCCTAGCGGGTTTGATGTCTTCTAGACATCTAGATAAGCTACAACTGATTTAGATCAGGCTTAGACTCTCACAAAAAAGTTTAACAAGCTGTAAATTTCTGATACAGTCCTTAGAATTACTACGTGTTGCTATTGTGCATTTTAAGATGTCTCATTTGATGATCCAGATTACCGACAAAGTTCATGAGTTCAGCAAAGTTGCTTAGAAATACAAAATGGTCAAGGGCAGAGGAAACTCTTGGTTTATAACTGTAGTTGTGTTCATAAAACACACAACTGAGAAGTAGACTTTGTTTTTCTTGGGACGCTATGTTGATTTCTTCAGAAACTCTTGTACTCGATTCCTTCAGGTACTCCCCTCAGGGAACTTCAGGAATTTCTTCAAAGATTTGTTCTGCAGTTTTGTCGTGTATTCTTTCAACAATTTCTCTAAAAGTTACTTTAGAAATATCGGCTTCGGTTTTTTTCAGGGATTATTTCAGGAATTACTCCAAAAATTCCAGAGTAATACTTCCACCGGAATATTTCAGAAATTTCTACAAGGATTCATTCGGATTTTTTTTCCAAAAATTTCTTTTCGAATTGCTCTACTCTTCAGGAATTCCTCCAAGAATTCCTTCGGGAACATATTTAATAATTTTCTTTTACAAGGATTGTTTATCCCTTGCCATGTTAACATATCTTATATTTTTTTTATTTACAAATCTATGTAGGGTGACTTTCGGTATTTTCGGCTGTTTTGTTTTCTTCGTTCTTAAAGGGCTTCGACGGCCAAATTAGCCGACGGAAACTTGGCCGTATAATTCAGTTTGGTAGAGAAAGCTTTGAGGCCAGCTTTGAAACCAACAGTTTTTTTTTAAATACCTCACGATTAAGAGAGCAAAGCATAGGTTGAGCATTACCATTAGAATTAAGCGAGTCGCACAAATTCGTAGGTAGTACAGTCCTACACCGCTGTTATGAGGGTTGTCCGAACCAAAGCACAAAGATTTGGGACTAATCTCTAACTCTTGGACAAGATTGACGCAATCCTACAATGGCCGAGCACTGTCCTGGCCACGTCCTTGTGACTGCTGAGGGTTGGGAAATAATGGTTAGTTTTGAACACCTATGAAAAATGTAGACAGCTCTACGATCTCTCAGGCCTAGGTGTCACGGGAATTTGGGTGTTGTTAGTGGAAAGGTAAACTCCAAAGGATACGCTTGGTCAACGTTCAGGCCATTGTTAGACTTCTTCGAAACAGCTGTCTGCCCGAATCACCCTGATTTCCTCGTCATCTTGATGGCATTTGGTTGAATTATTAGCTTCTTTGGTTGATAATGTGAAATATAAAATAATATTAACATCGTACGTCAAAAAAGGTACATATTAGTGATACGCTCGCCACAGTTACATATTTTTACAATACTATTTATATCATATGATAAATTTCCCTGAATCCTGCTGAAATGTAAATTAGCAGTACATTGAAACAAAATAAACTACAAACACACAAAAAAGTGCATCAAATATTGATCTTGAAATATTTATAAATACGGTAAATATCAAGATCAAAATTTGATTTGGTAGATCTTACACCGCAACGCACCATTCTAAGGTGATGTACCCACGTTACGGATTGTTAAGATAGCAAAGCATTGGTTTCCCTATTTATTTATTGATTTAATATTTTTTGAGTTGTCGTATAGTGATACACTGGGTATATCACTGTAAATGGGTGAGAACTGAAGGGGGTATGTATTTTTTTTTCGTTTCAGAGCTAACAATAGCGCTTTAGCCTAAGCGTTTAGGTCAGAACATACGGGGAAATGTCTATGCCCCTCCATCCCAGGAAGAGGAGATTCAATGGAGTAACATTAACTTTCTTAGCAACGTCACTCCCTACGACGCTCCGCATATATAACTCATATTAAACGGAGGGGTTGAAGAGATGTCACCGTGGTTCAGTTCAATTGAATTCAATGTCGCTACATAGTAGGCCTGCCGCTCAATACTTGTAATGCATGCACGATGCTTAGCATGCATTGATAATGACAAGAAACATTATAGAAGTAGACGATGTATCATTTTCCAGACTTTTTCCAAGAGATGGCTGTGTATGTTGTTACGTTTTATTCTATTTCGATGTAAATGTTAGCGGTTCAATAGTTTAAAATTCAAGCATTAAGATCAGATCGCCAAACACTGCTCGGGGCTCGGGGGTTGCACACCCCTGTTATATGTCAATCTTGCATGTCATCTAGCTAATCATCACCACATGTTATCGCTAACACGCGGTAGAATTATATCAACGGCGAACACACACTCGACCAGCATCTGGACACCAAAGCGACGAGAACGAATGGAAAACGAGAGAAGAGACAAAATCACAGTGAGAGAAAAGTGCCTCTTACACGAACACTAGCATGAGACACGCTTCGAACACGGCAATCTACACGAGTTTACGACGGCGATCACCATCATTGCACTGAGTACCGTAAACCGGGGTCGAATTGATCAGTGGGGTGAAATTGATCATTCGGGTACTACATTGTAATTCCATACTACGAACATTTAAGCGTAGTAATGATCTTAAACTTTTTACGTCATCTGGTTCGCAGATGTCTAGAGATGAGTGTAGACTTTAATTTTTTTTAGAAAAAGATAGTTTTGCCTTATTTTTTTTTAGGAATTTGCAATGTATTTCCCATTCAGCTGAAATCATTGCTACTAAACAATCGATTGCTAATAGGACTTCCCATGAATTGTCTGTTTAAACATTTTTGTGGAGCCTTGGTTGGGAAGTTATGTAGCTAATCAGAACATGAAATAGTTAAAAAATAGTTCATTTTATGATGAAATAGTCATTTATTGTGATAGAAATCACTGATTTCGAATGAAATTGCCTACCTTAAGGCGTTGAAGGGGAAATTTCAAAATTTAATTTTTCATTTAAAGTATTAAATTCACTAGTTGTAAGTTTTTAAACGCGTTATTTGGTTTTAGAAGAGCCAAATTAAGCGGAGTAGGAAATTTTCCTTTCCATCCGATGCTTAATTGTATACTGATCAATTTCGCCCCAAAGTAACCCTTTCCATTTTTTGATATTTAGAATTATTTAACTTAAAGTTTAAATTTGTTGAACAAAATTCTGTCGCATGGTTCCATGGAGATCCACTGGGTACTGGTTTTACAGAAATTCTTTTGGCAATATTTGGATTGGCACTGATGTTATCCGCAAAAGTTGTTTTTAAGTGATCAATTTGACCCCGGATTACGGTACGATTCTCACGCTCATCGCTTCTCTCATTCGCGGAATCGTCGACGGTTTTGGGTCGTGATGCAATCCAGGCAAGGAACAGAGGAGTTAGTTCTTGTCAGACCGCGACACGCTTCGCATGTGGAAGCCCCTCCTGTCCCGTGCGGTCTAACGACAGTGATATCGACGAGACTGGAAAAGCCAGGTTGGAAGTTAAGAAGTACTTGGTGGAAGTTGACCTTGAGTGCGACGAATGGCCGTGGCTGCATCAGGAACAGTCCCCTGGGTACCGTGGACGCACGGGTTGCCCGAGCGGGTAGAGATCGTGGGAGAATGCGGTGCACCCAAGAAATCCAGGATGCGGTTGAGTAGGCGAATCGGGAAAGTGTGTGGGACGGCGATGACGAGCAGAATGATGATAAGGTGACCAAGAATTGCCTAAATGGCGAAGAAACGATCAACAATATTTAGAGTAGAAGAAGTTCTAGTAAAAGAAACAGTAATAAAATGTTAAAGTGATTCTTTGTTATTTTCTTACGAGGGAGAAGAGCCTAGAAAAGATTCGTTGTTACAATGTGTAGTCTAGACTAGACTAGACAGTTTGGATTTCAAGGTTGCAAAAAAGTTTGCTTGGAGATTTAGAGGTAGGTCATGCAGGGTTTCCGAGGGCTTACAAGGAAATTACTTCAGGGGCGTTTCTTGAGACTGTCTGTGCGTTACAACGGGGCTGTTGAGTTGGTTGACGGTGTTAATTCAAGAAGTTTAAGAGGATTTTCAGTGTATTTCAGAGGCGTAAAAAAGCATTTTCTGAAGTATCTGAGGGTCCAAGATGCGTTACAGGGGGTCCGAGGGTGTTTCGAAGGGTTTTCGGTGGCATTTCAGGGAGTTTTAGAGGATTCCAAGAGGTTTCCGAAGCCTTTACAGTAGCGGTTTCGGGGGTTTCGGAGAGTCTCAGGTGCATTACATTGGGTTCGAGTGGGATTTCAAAGGCATTTCGAAACGAGTAGCTGCCACATCACTACACCAAACTGCCCATATTCGCATAGTCGATGTAAGCGCTACCGTACTTTTCAACATGTTTTTGAAATTTTAACAATGAATAAATATAAATTTCAAGATTTTTACCACGTTGACATCTAACTAAGGGTTAGATCTTCTGATCTATTGAATAAAACTGGTTACAAATATGCACATGCGATAGATGGTGGTTACATCGACTATGCGAATATGGGCAGCAAAGTCAAATATCATTTCAAAACAAGGCTTTGATGGGGTAGCCTGGTATTGAAATTAGCTTATTTTGGTATTGCGCAGGTAAAGCCTGCGCACTTAAGAATCGGTACACTTTCAACCGGCTGCCGCTCAAAAACGGTGTCACTTGGAAAAAAGTTTTGTTAGAAGCAATTGAAGGAGTTTGTAGGAAAAATATAAAATTTGCTGTTTTTATATTTTTAGATGAACTATTGATCTGAATTCGTAAATAGTGCCAGTTTTTTCTGCACACATTGAGCAAAAACCAATCATTGTCAGATTCAAGATTTGTGTAGGAATAGGGTGCGGGCACCGGTTTTGGCCAGTCTAAGGGAAATTATTTTTATAAAAATAATCAATAATCCAATGAAAACTACCAATGTGTTAAATGAAAGGTTTCGATCTATACTTTATTAGAAAAATGCAGAAATCAAGCGAATACTTGATTTTTGTATTAAAAGTGGCACTGGCCAAATTAGAAGCATTGCCGCAGTTTTGGCCATATTCTTAGCTTTGGTTTCTATTTTGGCCAATCACGTGTATTTCTTATGGGAGTGGCCAAATTAGAAGCACCCTGGCCAAAATAGATATATGGGAGCTGATTTTTTAAGGAAAATTATTTTTTTCTTCCAGTTTTTAGTCAAAATGTATGGTTTTCACAGCTGTAATCATCATATTATATTAGAATCTACTAGTAAAAAATAAATTTATGCCGATTTAGGTTGTGACAGGCTGAACACCGCACTATGGCCAAAACTCCGGGCTGGCCAAAACTGAAGCTTCTACCCTATATAATTACCAAACCCACCAATTACGCAGCATAGAATAGTTGTTTGTATTATGATTGATGATTAAGGGAGATAAAACATTCCATGAGTGTTTTAAAATTTCCAATATAGCTATGGTAAGCCATTGAAGGGTTTTATGGAAAATCAAAGGCTTCTCTAGATATTTAAGGTCGAAAAAGTTGTTTTCGCATAGACTTTAGTTCGGCAAATACGCAAACGGGAAGGATACTATACGAATAGTATTGGTATACAAGAAACCAATGATTTGATGCAGAACAATATAAATAATCGTGGCTCGAAAGCTGTATGGACTATTGCTGACGAAATTCATTGGTTGTGTTTTGATGGCGTGAAATATCTAACGATTTTTCAAATAAAACTGAATCTACTTAAAAGTTTTTTATTTGTGGTCATAGAATCACATCTATAGTTCCATAATCTATATGGTTTTCAGTGTTTTATCCATAAAAACTATCTTATTTTAGGCTATTATGAGGAGTTAGCCTTATGACTGTTAATTTCCGACTACTGTGAGGGAAAACTGCTAATAATTCCAAAAATAATCCAGGTTTCGATATGAATTAAGTTTGGCCGTTTTAATTGGGGAATTGTAGATCCAAAAAACGATCCCAGGAAATATTTTTTTTATAAAAAATTACTTCGAGTAAAATTTTGTTTTGAATAAGGCTATAAGTTTATTATAGTCTTGTGAACCATATTTGTCAAGAGTTTAATGTCGTAACTTGTTTTGAGCATATCTTTGATGAATATATTTTTGTTTCTTGTGGAAATATCAGCCCGTAAACTGTGAAATTTGCAAATTTTGACGATCATTGGTTTGTGCAGAATAAATTGGCATGAATTTCACAATCAGGTCAAAATTTTATCTTCAAGAAATAAAAAGAGATTTTTTTTTATATTTTTCCTACAAAATACTATAAATAAGCTTCATTTGCTTCTTACAACATTTTTTTCTAGGTTAAACCGTTTTTGATCTGCAGCCGGATGAAAGTGTACAGATTCTTAAGTGCGCAGGCTTTATTAAATTAATGGCAAAATATACTTCAAAAGGGAAAAGTGATCCAAAAGTGTTTTGATCCAACCTCTATTAGGATCAAAACACTTATTTTGACACCAAAGATGGTATACCATTGAAATTGTCAAGTAAATGCAAAAAATAAAAAAAAAAATAAAAATAACAATAATTTGCTTTGAAAGTTGGGCCGTTTTTGATGTGACGAATTTTTCAATATTTGTTAAGTAAATACACGTAACATATTGTTTATGTTAGATATAAAATATTTTTTATTATTCCAAAAACGTGTAATGATTTTTTTTTCGGATTTTTGGTTAAATTTGAGCCCCAATAGTGAGTCCTCAAAATCCTCAAAATTTCCTAGTATCACATCACCGTTTTTTTTTTATATATTTACCAATAAGTTTGCATAGAGTCTTTGTCATTCAACTAATCTGAAGTTTTCTTCTTCTATTCTCTCATTTCAGGTAATACTTTTTCAATTAAGGACGAGGTTGCTAGAGATCAAAAATGGCCGGCAGTATGGCACCGACTTGCTCCCTTCCTCCTCCTTCCCCTAGCCCAAACCTTCGACGAGTACGGAGGTTGACGAACAAATCACCAAAATTAAGCTGACTTACCTGCATAAAATGCACCGAGGTGGCTACTTGTGATAGATTATTCAATTTTCTATCCATAAAATGGTTTTTCTGTCCAATAAGCTCACTTATTTCACAAATCCGTGCTAAAATGTAGCATCCAAAACACTATTTTGATTGACGAGCGCGTTGAGATTTTTTTTTAAATCACGGTTAATTTCACTCCTGAACTACACAGCAACGTCAAAATTTGATGGTATAGCGAAAACTGTTCCCTGTTTCGTTTAATCAATCGTTTATCGCTGGAAATTCGCGAATTTTCCACTTTTGTGGCCGGAAACCGAATCGATTTCGATCGCGGTAAGAAATACAACTCGCTTCAACTCGAAAACGCACCGTAAAGCTGAGTGTTGTTGTTCAGCGTTGTTTGAAATTGATTCGATCTTAGTCCACGTTTCAAAGAAAACATAATTTCTACACAACTATTGCATATTTTTGAGAGATAATGTTCAAAGTTCACACCAATTGCGATGTCAAAGCGCGACAGTGCAGTTTGTTCGCTGTTTATGCATCAGTTTTTGAATCGGTTAATATCACCCCGTATCACGGTAGAACGATTCGAAAGGAGCGCATGAGAAAAAAGGCAAAAAACGTAAATAAAACAGCGCACAGTGCGATAAGTGTATTCAAATCTGGACAACAAGAAGTATTTATAAATATTTGAACACATTTTCGAGAACATTATTTCGTGCCAGTGAGCCTGCAAAATTGAGCAAATGTATGTCAAAATTCCAACATGAAAAATACCAATAACTAATCGATAAAATTTAGTTTGGTAGACTTTTTCTTTCCTTTTTTAGACAAGGTGAACTACACTGTGCGCCGCTCAGTTTATTTTGTTTGAGTGGGTGGTTGGGAGGGTGATTAGAGCGGCAAACAACATCATTGTTGTGATCTCTAGGGAGCTTCACCTTAAGGATCAAAATACTGCAGTGGCAAGTACAAGTAAGTTAGAGAAATGTCAATAATACACGTTAAACAAAAAAAAAAGACTTTTTGGGCCCACGTGATAGTATTTTGCAATATTTGCATCTTACATGCGATTCGACACTATCCACGGTCATTCTCAGGGTAAAATATTCTGTTTATTCTTCACTTGGAAATTCGTCTTAATAGTGTGACAAAATGACAAAATTAGTTAAACAAAATTAGTTCAGGTGGGATTCGAACCCACAGTTCCGTATACGCTAGATTGGTACTTAAACCAACTATGGCATCTAACAGCAGCGGTGTCATAATGCTTTTATTATTATGTAAGCCAGTAGTAAGTCTCATTCGGCTTATTTATTTTTATTATTTCGTGCCAGTTTAAGGCTCAAATGAGAATCGCATATTATCAACAACTGGAAAAGCACTTTTCTCGAGAATGACGAAAAAGCGAACAAAACCCGCGTGTCCGATTGTCATATTTGACTAAATAAACAATCGGACGTTCTTATTTTCTTCGATTTGTTGATAGTTTTGGAAAAAAAGTGCTTTTTTAGTTTTGGAACATTTGCATTTCTCAATTGAGCCTTAAACACAATAGAGATTTTATCTTATTCCCGTCTACCTAAGCTGAGACCAATAATGATCAAGTTTATTCTTGCGCCTCGCCTAACGCCTTTGGGCCAATTTGGTATCAATTACTAATTTATTAATTGGTTTCCATATCATGTAATAAATATAATAAAAGAACTATAATTTCCTTAAAACAGTAAGATTGCCCAGTAAACATTTTGGTCTGTATAATTTGTGTTATACACTACTATATAAGAACCAATTCAATCGTATAAACTGCACAAAACTGCTATATACGTACCAAAGTGGAGGCCATATACATACTTCTGACGATATTTCGCGATTTCGTATGATCATCATTACGATGTCCCGAATAATCGATCGAAAGAATAAAATACGACTTCGGGTGATATGTAATACGATGTCCAAAATTAGCTATAAAAAAAGTTGACACCTAGCCTAGAACACGGCACCTCGAGATTGTGAGTCTAAGCCCATACCATTGTACTAACTGATCTGCCTTGAGAAGAGCACAAATTTTTGCCGACGTCGTTGTCGTCGGCGTCGTCGTCGCGTCGTCGCGGGAAAAGTTTACTGCTCATGTAGGAATAATTGTGAGACAAATGTCTTCCTTCGGTAACTATGAACACTCCCAAAGATTGCCCGAATATCATTATTGGCAAAGAGAATGTTTCCAGCCCCAAAACATAATCAGCGGCCAGGCGGTGATGAGCAAGGCAAGTGGGTAGCTTTTTTCATTTTGCATCGTCGCGGTGCCGAAATTCATTAAGTCATTACGATTCCCAACCAAAGTTTACTAACATTATATATGACTTGTAAGCGTATGAAAACAGTGACGACTTCAATTAGCGCGATTTATGACTTGCTTTATACACAACAAAGTTACTCCAAAACAAATCGCAGCAACGATTTATATACAATTTGACTTCACATTTTTTATCACAACATTCAACGGTTTTTACGATTTTGATTTCTGACAGAGCGATATACGATTTTGAATGCACCTCCCATTACGATCTGTGGTTTACTGGGTGAACATGTCCCTCGATTTCTGTTTCCGTCTAGACTCGTCTATTTTGGGCACAACCTGAATTCCGGCATACCATCTAATATTTATTAGCGATATTAGCAGTATTAGGGAATATTAATCCCAGAGCCCTACCAAATTTAAACAAAGTAAGCCACGTCTATAGAACTGAATTGATTTGGAATGACAACCGTGATGACAACAAAAAGAAAAAAAAAACATGATCGTGGCGGTTTCATCGCTTTTGTGTTGCATGAGTAAATGAATCAAGACTAGAAAACTGAAGTCGGCAAAATCTTGCTCTCTTATTGAGATTCTCGTACCAGCTCATACCAAGAGAATTAATTTGAGACAAGCAGATGATGGTCAACTGCAAACAGTCGTGATTGTGTCCGTGCGTACTTCTATCACACAAAAGTTTATGTGTCGTATCTTTTGATTTGAAGATCGTATGCGATATTGAGGTTACATCACCGAAGATTATTCAATATCCTATTAGCTTGGTTATTGACTATTAACCAGCAAAAATATCCTAGCACAAAAACGCCTCACATAAATTAAACTTAAGTGCTTTATTGGCAGAATGCGCACCGTCGCACGTCCAGGGGAAGTACAAATGATATTCTCAGTTCAGATTTTTTATATTCATGCTACATCCAAGTTTAGCAACCAACATCAGAGGTCATTTTCCTCGAGATTATTTCATAAAGCCATTTCTCATGACTCCTTCTAGCCATGGGCTTTCGATAGCCATGTCCTCGATGAAATATGCTGGAGCCGTGGCCGGTGCTCAGTTTATTTTCCCATCTAAAATTATTAATAGAAATTTAAGTATTTATCCGAACAAATTGTAGAAAAGTTGCAAACATACCGAACCTCCACCTCGCGTCTTCGTGACAGTTGTTATTTTTTGCTTGAAAAGTCATGACATACTATCCAAAAAACAAGTCGCATGACGATGAAGATTAGGGCATTAATATTTATCAGGCAGTATTAGAGTCGGTATTAGACGCTGTCCCGCCCCTAGCATCTATATGACACTATGGTACATGGGATGGTAAAAAGATATGATTTGACCGTAGCTGTGTATTCCAAAAGTCGGTCAAATTCTTTACTCTCCAACTCAAATCATGTATGCTTAGTATGATTCAGTAGAAAGTTTTTAAACTGAGATAGATGTAGTACTAAAATAACTTTAAATTAAATCATAGTGCAACGAAGAAATCTTTCTCTGTGGTTGTGGAATACGATGTTAAGTATGTAGAAAATTCACGCACACATTTGCTTGCATCATCCCTAGACAAAGAAAATATTTTGTTTACATTATTTTACCGACGGAATAAAAGTGATCTATTTGATTAATTGATCAGATTTTGCTGCATTTTACAGCAGTGAAATATAGTTCTGAAGTGACACAGCTTTGTGGGGTGTGAGTTGAAGGAATCTGGCGAAGTAAAAATCGAACGGTGATGAAGAACAACTCGACTAGCTGCTTCTTTGGTGCGGTTGCCTTCGTCATACACAAAAATGAGAAAAATTCTCAACTCGAAAGTGGAGTGAAATTGAAACGTAAAATTTTGCGTAATTATGCAATTTGCAGTGTTATAGAGGCTGGTTATTGATCGTCTACATCGTTTTCCTTCCATCTGATGAGCTATTGGCCATGGTAAGTTGGAAAATCTGTAACTAATGGCTATATTTAGTCTGATGTGACGGGAATTAACGCATACGATGAAGTGAATTTCTACTCTACTACAATATTGAAAACAATCCATGGTTCTAGTTCTATTTGACCAATTATTATCTAGAATACTTGTGCCTTTTAATATCAGTCATCTCTCTTTATATTTCGAAGAACAGTTGTAAACGCCTACATTCCTCATAGAAAAATTTATCTAAATCATGTGTTGCACAATAATCTTTCCGAGCATGATTCAATTTATCCACAATAAATTATTATGAGTATTTTCCTCGCCGCTTATGTACAATATCGATAACTGTCGATTTCGGCTCAGTTTTCGGATCACCTTTCAGCACCCCATGGTTTGGCGGCGATCAATCGAAGTTGTTACTTTGCCGCCAACCAACCTACAATTGACGACCAGTAGTAGCGTTGCGGACGTGCGTGTCTAATTCGATTACACGATCATTGTTGTGCGCTCGCTTTTTGGTGGTTTGTATGGTGGGTGTGTGCTGCTGTGCAGTTCATATCCACTTCATCTCGTCCGTCGGTTGTGCTAGTACGTATATTCTGGGAGTTGAAAGTGTTTCGGTCCGACCTGAATCGATTAAGAGCGTTGACAAAGTATATTTCTACCTTGGTGCTATGGTATCGGAACTCAATAGCAACAGGTTTCATGCATTAAAATAATTATGTTTTTTTGCGACAGGGATTATTTTCGCTTAAGTCTCAATACAATACCCGATTGGACAGAAACAGTTGGAAATGAAAGTAATTGTTACCAGTTTTTAGTAATGGTGCAGATTGTGCACACTTGAAATGAGGAGAAAGTCTGCAACACTGCGTCGAGTTGTGTAAGGAAAGTCACAAAACAAAAAACAGGATGAAACGAGCTCACCAATGCATATGATGCAAAGTCCCAAGTGTCAAATTACACTAATTGCAAAATTTGTAGTTATTACTCTCCTGAATGGCCGTTCTTACAGAGCTACAAGAAAAAACCTATATTCAATTCCTACCGCGAAAGAACTAGGACACTAGCGACCATCGCATTCCCTACGAACTCCACCACCGTACGATACAAATTGAGTTCATGTTAGCCATTAGCAACAAAGTTGCAAGATTATCACCACGATACCGAAGAAAAATTAAAAACCCTCTCTCAGTCAGTCAGTCGGTAGTGGTAGGTAATCTCCATCGTCATGGGCCTACCTACTGCTGATGACCGCGCACGTCGTCATTCGACCTGCCAACAGATCTATGAAGGCATACATTTTCCACCACCGCCGCCGTGTGGTACTCCACAGTCCATATACTGGGTTGAATGGGAAAAAGCATTCATTTAATAACATTCGATTGCACTAATGAAGTTTATTGTAGTTGTAGACAGGCCCGAGTAAAGGTTGCCCTCCATCAGGCCGAGTATCAGCCGAGTACACAACCTGCGACCGCGACTTAGAGAAACGTAGCGCAAAAGTTGTCGACATAGTGTACACAGTAAAAAAATAGAACAGTATTGAAGTTGTAGTTTATAGAACGATCGATTTATATCACTGAATCCAAAAAAAGTAAAAAAAAAAAAAAATTCTCGGTGGGATTCGAACAGAGATCTACACCAGGCGTGACTTGCGCCCGAGCTTTCTCGACTATGTTACCGAATGTTGAAGTGAATGCTGTAAACAAGTTTTGTGCTACTTTTGGAAGGTTTTTGACGTGTTTATCACTCGATTCTGAAGTGCATGTAACGTTGTTGCAAAATTCACATTGATTGCAATTAAGTTTCGCTGAAATATGTTACATTTTTCTGTGAATCCATGCAAGTTGTGCTGGAGGTTTCCAAATGCTGCACAAACAGAACGGCTTGACCTGACGACAATCGACCACTATCGACTACTATTGGACTCCAGCGATGCGATGGTGGTCTTTCAAGTGCACTTGGTCTAATCCTCTCACATGGCCAGCTAGCTTGGTAGCTAGCTCTAACGAACCAACCTGTTCGTTCAGCAGTGCAGCTGATACCTACAGGCCAAATCCGAATGCTCAACCTCAAGATCCAATTTATTAAAAACCCTCCCACCACTTGCCCGTGAGCCAGCCGCCTAATCGATTCTCCACTTGGGAAATCGTGACCGTGTCGTTTTGCTTCCCCGCAGATATCTTGGGAAACGACTTCTTCCTCAACAGCCGTCGACGCCGCCGCCTCCGCCGGCCGGACTTCGGAATCTCTCTCAATATAAACCACACCATTTGTGGTCCACGGTCGTCCGACTGTCGTCCGTCGTCAGTTTGGCTACCGCGTTGAAAGGGAAGGCTCTTGTGTCGCACAAAACAACCTTGTTAACCCAATTTATTATGCAAAGTGCATGTGAGCGAGCACTTCACCGCGCGTATATGTCTTCGGTCTGGTCTTTGACTACGGACGGACAGGCAAGCTCTCCGGGCTGCACCGTGATCACTTCCGTGGTTCCGCGTGAACTACGGTCGGACTGCAGCGGTATCAACTCTGACTGACTTCCTCCACCGGCACTTATGACCTATTGGAAAATCGGTAATTGCTGTGCCAACTTGATGTCCCGCGATCTTGCCGGGTCGTTCACGTGGAAGCTGAACAGTGGATGAGGAACAGGGACGCGCTTTCAATATTTCCCTTTCGATCCACTGAATGTTGAGCGGAATGGTGCACAACGGTGCAAGATTGGGCAAAGAGGGTCAAACAAGTAAATTTTTTTTAGTTTTATTTTATTTTCATATTTATTCAATTTAGGGTATGAGTACCCTTGTGCTTTTTGGAGGAATTCGTGGACAATTTTTTGAAGGAGCTCCTGGAGCATTCACTGGAATAATTCCTTGAGGAATCGCTGGAAGATTTCCTGCAGCAATCTCTATAGGAATTCCTGGAGGAATCCGTGTAGGAATTTGTAGAGGAATCCCTGGAGGTATTCCTGGAGGAATCCCTGGAGGAATCTCTGGAGAAATTCCTGGAGGAATCCCCGGAGGAATTCCTAGAGAAATCCCTGGAGGAATCGCTGGAGGATTTCCTGGAAGAGCTCCTAGAGGAATCACTGGAGGAGTTCCTGGTGGTATGACTGGATGAGTTCCTGGTGGAATCACTGT
Source organism: Aedes albopictus (assembly GCF_035046485.1). Taxonomy (NCBI): domain Eukaryota; kingdom Metazoa; phylum Arthropoda; class Insecta; order Diptera; family Culicidae; genus Aedes; species Aedes albopictus. Next base: position 96,591,478 of record NC_085138.1, on the reverse strand, counting down.
TGGAATTCCTGAAGGAATAACTGGGGGAATCACTGGAGGAATTCCTGGCGAATTCCCTGGAGAAATTTCTTGAGGAATTCCTGGATGAATCCCTGGAGGAATCCTGGTAGGAATCTCTGGAGGAATTCATGGAGTAATATCTGGAGCAATCACTGGAGGAATACCTGGAGCAATCCCTGGAAGTATTCCTGGAGGTATTCCTGGAGAAATCCCTGGAGGAATCCCTGGAAAAATCTTTAGAGGACTCCCTGAAGGAACTCCTGGAGGAATTCTTGGAGGAATCCCTGGGTCAACTCCTGGAGGAATCCCGGTAGGAATTCCTGGAAGAATTCATAGAGCCATCTCTGGAGGAATCACTGGAGAAATACCTGGAGGAATCCCTGGAAGTATTCCTGGAGGTATTCCTGGAGAATTCCCTGGAGGAATCCCTGGAGGAATCCCTGGAGAAATCTTGTTACCGACCGGCTTCTAGCCAATGCTACGAAATTAAAAAACAGCAGTTCTCAAATGTGTACCCCTTAGTGGAGAAATTCCTGGAAGAATCCCTGGAGGAGTACCTGGAAGAATAGCTGGAGGAATTCCTGGCGGAAACCCTGGAGGAATCGCTGGATGAACTCCTGGAAGAACTCCTGGTGGAACTCCTGGTGAACTCCTGGAGGAACTCCTGGAGGAATCTCTGGAGGAATCTTTAAAGGAATTCCTGGAGGAATCTATGGAGAAATACCTGAAGGAATTGCTGGAATAATTCCTTTTTGGATTCCTGGAGTACTTCTTGGAGAAACCCTTAGGGATGACCTGATGTAATCCCTAAAAAAAACCCTGGAGGAATCTTGGATGAATTTCTAGAGGAACTCTTGAAGGAATCTCTGGTGGATTTCATGCAGACATTCTTTGGGTAATTCCTGGAGGAATTCCTGGAAGAATCGCTGGAGCAGTTACTGGAGAAATCTCTGGTTGCATCCTTGCAGAAGTCTCCAAAAATTTCGTGGATGTTCTACGAATTGTCCAAAATTCCTTTTAGAAATTGTATGTATTATTTTCTAAGAAAATTCTTTTAAAAATGTTCTACAACAAATCATCAATGACTTTATATAGGAGTTCGTCCGAGAATCGTTCTTCAATGATTTTTAGGATTGTTCTGGCAATTTTGTTAGGAATTTCTCTAGTTAATTCTTTAGCAACTTCTTTATTATTTTTTTCAGGATTTTCTCTGGTAGTTTCTTTGATTTCTTGATATGTCTTCATAAATTCATGAATAATTCAGGCAACTTATTTGAAAATTCCTGCAACAATTTGTTTTGGAATTTTGTAATTTTAAGAAGCAGTCATAGACATTTCACCATAAAGAAATGATCTAGGCAGCGAAATATGTTCACAAATTTTCGGAGGAATTAATAAAAAAAATGCTGGAAAAGTTTCAAAAAGAAAAAAAAAGAATTTTTCAACGGAATGCCGAGAGTTTTTTAAGAAAATCGCTAGAAGTTTTCAAAGGAAATCATGGACTAATTATCGAGTGAGTTTCTAAACAAATTTCTTGAGAAATTTCCAGATGTAACTTTGAAAAAAGAATGATAGTTGGTTTTGGACATCTTCAGGCATTTTTTTCAGAAATTCTATCTGATATGCAATGAGAAATGCTCCTGATATTTTCTTCTAGAGTTTCTCTGGTAGATGGTTCTGGAATTCTCCCGGAAATTCTTTCGACACTTTAAACCTCTTTTTTCTTAAATTTTGGACCTATTTTGGGAACATGCTCTAAAGTAATTTTCTAGGAAATGCCGGGAAAAAATCCCCAAGTTTTCATAAACAACTCTGAATTCCGAAAGAAATATCCAGAGGATTTTTTAGGATAATGTCATTGGATTTGGCAGAGAAATTGCTAGTGAAAATTAAAGAGAGTAAAAAAAAAATGGAAGAGTGTTTAGAAATAAATTACAGAGAAATTCCCATGAAATATGATGGAGAAACTCATTTAGAAATTAACGAATGGCTTCTTAAAGTAATTGTCGGGTGCATTTCCATAGGGATTTTTAAAGATTTATTAGAGGATATAGCATTTGTTGAAATTCACGAATAAAAAAAAATATTATAAATAAGGGAAATCCTGAAAAAACTGGTGAATTTTTAATAAAAAAAAAATCAGGGATATCCCAAGCAACACACATGGTTACAAAACAGTCACGGCAGCGTTTGTAAGGATTGCACAGAAGTCCCTGTGACTTACTGTGCAACCCTTACATACGCTGCCGTCATTGTTTTGTAACCATGTGTGTTGCTTGGAATTATTATAGAAATAACCGGGAGATTTATTTATAGAATTTCCAAGAGAATTCTCAAAGAAATTGTCAAAGGAAGACCTTATGGAACTCTCCGATTAGTTCCTCCTATGGTTGACCGGAGAATCCCTGAAAAAACTGGTACCCTGAAATCTCTGGTAATTTGTCTAAGGAATATCTGAAGAACTAGAGGGATTTCCGGGGGGTCTCTGGGAATTTCCAAGGGGCATAGGTGTGTTTCAAAAGCGTATCAATACTTTTTAGGTTATTTCATGGGGGTATTGAAAGGATTTCCGTTGGATTGAGGGTCGCCCTTACTATTCCCTGAAATTCATTAAATAACCCTTAAAAATCGGCACCCCATAAAACCCTAAAGGCTACTCTCCTGAAAGTGTTTGAAACCCTTTGGAACGCCTTTGACTCTTTGAAAATTCCCCAAGATCTTCTGAAACACTCCTGAAACGCCCTGAAGGTTTCGGAACAATCCTGGAACGTTCCGAAACGCTGTGTAATACCTCTGAAACCACTTGAAACTCCATGGAACGCTCCTGAAATCCACAAGAACATCTTCTGAAAGCCTCTGGACCACTCTTGAAAACCCTTGAACCCCTCTGGAACGCCCCTGAAACCCCCTGGAATTCCCAGAAAGCCCGTGAAGCTGAAATACCTTTGGAATGACACTGACATCCCCCGGAACGTCCCTGAAATCGCTTGAAAATCTCTGGAACACTCTTGAAATGTCCTGGAATGGTTTTGAAACCCTCTGGGATATCCCTGAAAATCCTGAAACCCCCGAAACACCACTAGAAATGCCTGGAACGCCCTTGTAACGTTCCTGGGACATCCTGGAACACCTCTGAATCGCCATGACAACCCCTGAAACGTCCCTGAAATCCTCTGGAACGCCATAGAATGCCACCGAAACTCCTTAGAACATCTTTGAAATCAATTGAACGCCACTGAAATTTCTGGAACGCCCCTGGAATCTTCTGTAATGTTCCTGAAACTCCTTGAAAACCGCTGGAACAACTCTGTCACACCCCTGAAAACCCTGGATTAGAACACCCCTGATCCTCTGGAACGCCCTATGATTTCCCTGGAACATCCCTGTAACGCCCCTGAAACTTCCTGCAACTCTCTGAAACCTCCTGAAATGCTCCTGAAGCCTTTTGAGAACCCCTTGAACCCTCTGACAACCATGCTAACAGTTTAGGTAACGCCTTAAGTAACCATGTTTTTTTGTTCGAGGCATAACCACTGCGACTAATATTTGATCTATGGTGCTATATCCCGCGTTACTTTATCATTATTGAGAAGTTATAAAGTATTCGGTTTTGTTACAGTAGTCATTTTCAACTTTGTCTCATGGAAGGATTCTGATTGATAGGTTCCGCTAACACGCTCCTTTTTCAGTTTAAATCGCATTCCTTAACGAAAAAGTCAAGAAATGATACCAATAGTGACCATGCATTGGAACCCTAGTCCTTACTGTTTCAAACCAGTGAACATCGAATAAAAAGTTAGGAACACTAATCCATTTTTCCTTGTTTCAAGATCCATCTGGGCCGGTTCCGAGTCATTTGGCCGAACGCCATTTGGCCGAATGCCGTTTGGCTGAACGCCATTTGGCCGAAAGGGTCGTTTGGCCGAATGCCGTTTGGCCGAAAATGAATAATTTACTTAAGGACAAACGTCTTGAAATCCCTCTTGAACAATGCATCAGTACTTCAGACGCACAAATCTCAACAAGCAAGCTTCCAACATCAGTGCATTTTATTATTCTGTTCTCGCTCACTTGTAATAAGCTTAAAATAAGAAGATCAGGTGCGCTAGTTTTGTTTACTAAGAGATTTGTGCGTCCGAAATCGTGAATAGGTGCCAAAGTTTTACACATAAATAAAAACAAAAAAAGGTGCCAAAGTCGGCCATTGTGGCGGCCATTTTGGGATTCTAACAAGTCTGTCCTTAAGTGATCATGCCACTGTTCCCCGTCTCAGTATAACTCGAAAGAACAACTTGTATTCAAAGAAGGAAATATCTTTGATAAAATATTAGCAGTTTCAACGCCAACAAAGCCCTGAATATCAATACTAGAAAGAATAGCCTGTGATTAAAAGAAGGAAATATATCAGATGATCATATTGGCAGTTAGAATGCCAAATACTTCCTTTACTACTTTTGATCATGATTCGGCCAAACGGCATTCGGCCACACGACATTCGGCCAAACGTCATTTGGCCAAAGGGCCGGATACCATCTGGGCCAGAACCAAACCGAGGCCTATCACTTTTACCAAGGTATGAAATGTAATAAGGACCAAAGTTTTTCCTTTAATGACTGCAATATGTTGTTCCATAGTTGGCAGCAGTTAGGACTATGGTTAGGTTTGGTGGTAGATCTTTCACCGCAACGCAACTCAAAAAAGTAATCTTCCCACGCTACGGACTCCGTTAATGTTTTAAACCTCCTTTTAGAGCAGCTTCAACGCTGCCTAAGGGGCTGTCCATTAATTACGTAAGGGTTTATAGGGGGAGGGGGGGTTTGAGAAATCTTACGCGCCATACAACAATCTTACAAATCTTACAAGGGGGGGAGGGGGTGTCGAAAAATCGCAAAAATTCCCTTACGTAATTAATGGACAGCCCCTAAGGGGCTAACAATGAACCTTGCTGAGACTTATAAGCGAAGGTCCAGCAAGGCTCATTGTTAACCTCTTAATAAGCCAGAAAGTTCCGATCGGAACTTTATCTGAACTTCGAAAAACTTGAAAGTACATGCTGGTAGGTGGAACTTACTGTAATATGACCAGCCTTGGCAGCAGTATACGAAAGACGAGTATACCGTCTAAATGGTGGAGGGATTTGTCTACCTCGGCTCCTTGCTAACGCCTAATAGAGAAGACGCATCAGTGGACGTCGGGCCTACTATGTGCTCCAGAAGAAATTACGGTCAAAGATTCACCAACGTGCCAAATTTACCATGTACAAAACGCTAATACGACCGGGCTAAGACGATCTTTGGCGGCGTGCAGGAGAATGGTATATTGCGGCGAGCTACGATCTTGCTGCTCTCTACGACGAACGTATCATCCAGAAGGTTGCCAATATCGAAGGAATCGGTGGGCAGGGCATGTTGTAAGAATGCCGGATGGCAACCTGCAAAGATTATGTTCGCAAGAAATCAGGATGGTAGATGTGCTACACATCACAGTGATCACGGTGGGCGGACCGGGACCAGATCTTTGCAGACCTGAGATCTCTGCAACGTTTTGGCCATCCATTACCCATATTCCTCCCACTGTGTCCCCATAGCAATCCACGCGGACAACCGGGAAGGTGAACAAGTTCGAATGCCTCCAAGATTTCCATTGATCGGACACACCTCTCGCTGTCGGCGGTGGTGCGGTTTTGGTTTTTGCTCTCGAGCACTCTTTCGAGAGCTCGTGCTCGTACCCGGTCATCACGAGGACGGCGGAGGAACTATGCATAAGTACTACTACTACACAGCATACCTACTATGTAGCTAGATGATGGGGACCACTTTCTTCTGCGGACGACGGCGCGGCGTGCGCGCGCGTTCCCACTTTGCCCCCTACACAACACACCTGCCTGCGATGAGCGAGCATCCCCTTCATCGTCGTAGGAGAGGACGCGGGAAGAAACAATCGATCATAATCGCGTTTATGCTTGGCGGCGGTGGTGCTCGTTCGGATGCTTATTTCCTCAACAACAGCACAACAGCAACAGCGTAGCGTTTTGACGTTGCGTTGGAATGCCGGGGAGCTCTGCTGGATGGAGTGGAATGCGCTCTTCACAGGATGAATGAGTGCAGCAGGCGCGCACCATCAGGAGGATACGGCAATCATCCGTAGGTGACGTCCGTCGACGACGCGCGCTGGGGGAAAACGATCGTTAACCTAAATAGTGGTGACTGGGAGTGAGAGTCCGGTAGTGTGCATAGGAACGAAGGAGAATGGCATGGAGTTTTGCAATGATGCAAATTATCACCTCAGTAGTGCTCATCACAACTCATCAACTGTATATTTATCGCTTGCGATTGAACTGTGCACTGATCAGCGATGACTAGCAGCAAAGAGGTGACAAAACGAACATGATGTAAATCACAAACGATTTTGCACACATCTGACTGTGCCACCACACGCTCGCCCGAACAGCCGAACCATACCGAATAGGTTGGTTTGCGAAGCTACGGCACGAACGCTCGACACGCACACAGATGCAACATTCGCATGTACCGATACCATACTAATAAAGCTTCCAGCCAACGATGCTTCGCGATAAGCTGTCGAAAAGCATCGAAAGCGATGAAAAGAGATGCTTGGTTAGAACACAACGGCTCAACGGCGAAAAGGAAGAGTCAACTATGCTGATCAGTGTTGAGTCCGGTCGTGTGCTACTCGTATGGGAGGTTGATTGAATAAAGCGAGGATGGGTGAAAACGTATTCGTTGTCGAAAGCAAATCGCATCATTTCGCGTATGTTTTCATCAAATAGCAAGATTGGAGTTTTGTTTTCATTGCGAATTACGAAAGAATTTTATTGGAGTCTACAGGAACTCCCAGCAACTCGCAAGATCTTAGAAGCCTTGACCAAAGGGCTTCAAATGAAAAGTCCCCTTGTATAGCTGGTAGAAAGTTTCATTCAGAAAATCATCCATGGCCTTCTTCAGAAATACTTTTAAAAATTCCTACAGAAAAACTTATCCTAGGATATTTTTTTAGAAAATCTTTAGAAATTTTTCAAAAGTTTTCTTTAGAAATTCATACAGAGAATCCTTCAAAAATATCCCTGAAGATTCCCAAATTCTTTATGGGGTTTAACCATAAATGTGTCCAAGAATTCCTTCAGGAAATCTTCTATGGATTCCTTCCAAATTTGCTCCATTTCTTTTTAATTCCTTCAGAAATTTCTCCATGAAAGCTGTTTTAGAACCTATCAAGAATTCTTTCAGAAACTTCTTCAGTGGTTCTTTCATAAATTCTTCAGGACACCCTTGAAATATTTCCTCAATAGTTTAGGTATATTACCAATGATTCCTTCTGAAACTCCACGAGCACTTACTTTAGATTTTTTTAGGGATTGATTTAAAAAATCCTCGGAAATATCTCCAGGAATTCTTTAAGATTTTTTTTTAATTTCTTTGTATTTGTGAATTTAAACTTAATGCTAATTCTTCACACAATTCTTTAAGAGTTTTTACCAGTGATTACTTTAGAAATTTTTTTGAAGATTCTTTCATAAATTCTTCCAGTGGTTTCTTCTGAAATTCGTTTTTCTTCTATAAGCCCAATAAAGATTTATTCATTTATCATTAAGCGTCCAGGAGTTTCTTCAAGGATTCATCTAGAAAATCTTGCAGCAATTCCTCCAGAGATTCTTGCATTATTACTTTAAGTCAGAGGTTCCCAAACTTTTTGCTACCGCGGCGCCTTTTGAAATTCTCAAAATTTTCGTGGCGCACCAACAACTTTTTACAAAGAATTTTAATAATTTGAACACCTTCAGTTCAAAATTACAAACATAAATCGCAAAAAAACCTTCAATGTCATGCTTCTTTATAATAAAAAAAAAAGAAAAATTGCTTAAAGATTAGCAGAACTTAACACAAACTTTAGATTTCTGAAGGATTGCATTGAAAAACTTTTAATTTTTAAATAAAGTACCTAGATTACCAAATTTAAGGGAAAATATATATAAAAATGAATTGTTCAGAACCTGTCAGAACGGCTGACAGTGACGGTGAGGGGTCATTTTTTTGTATTCGGTACTTAAAAAACTCAACTCAACAATTCAAAAAAGGCGGTTTCAGAATCATGCATGAAATCGACACATAAATTATCACAGATTTTTGACGATAAGGGGATAAACCAGTCTATAGGAGGAAATCTTAATCATAGAGACAAACTAACAAGTTATGATAGTGATGTAAGTAAAAATATCGTCCCGAAATATTTGACACAGCACGAAGACCTGGAGATTGACAGTAATTATAGATGACAGAATTATGGAAAGAACTTCAAAACAGTTTCTGGAAATACCTACTTTGAATTACAAGCTATTGATAAAATCGAAAACTAAGCCGAATCATAAAAAGTCCAACAATTTGAGAGACTTACGAAAATTTTCAAAATTTCGGAAATATAAAAATTTTGTAAAAATTTAAATGTTTCATGAGGACATAATAAATTCCGGACAACATTCGTAGACTCAAGGGGTAGTCAATTGGAACATTGTGCCAAGATGTGCCAAGCACACCGTCATACATGCTGTGTGGCACACCGAGGCACATCAAGGCACAGTTTTGGCACTTGGATTAGAATGAAAAATCGAAGCAGTCTTGTGCAAATGGTCCTGCAAAATCAAAACAAACGGCTGGTTGCCTTGGTGGTTGCCAAGTAAAATCAAAACCACATTAGACAGTCAGCTACGGCACCGCAGTGGCACACCGAAACACACTGCGGCACAATTCGATGCTTATTGGCACACTAAGAAAAGTTGGCACAAGTGAAGGAGTGCTAAGTGACTAGCCCCTTGCGTAGACTGGAATATTTACTATCTAATTGAAAATTTAGAAGAGGGAAAACCCTTTTGAATGACTTTCTTTTGAAGTCTTCCATAAAAAAGCCAAAACATTGGTATCGAATACACTAGTTTGGTTTGATTTGACACTAGTTTTACAAAACAATATAAAACAGCTAAAAATTCTGCCTTCAATAATAAGAGTTTGTTCTTTGTGTTTTGGCCCAAGAGCCTGCGGCGAACCTGAGTGATGTTCACGGCGCACCAGGGCGCCGCGGCGCACAGTTTGGGAAGCACTGCTTTAAGTGCTTCAGGTAGAAATTTATCGGGAGATTCCTACAGGAGTTCATACGGAGAGTCCTTCAGGATTATGTACCTCCAGATATTGCTCCATTTATTCCCCTTGAAATTTCTTCGGCATTTCCTCTAAGGATTCTTTAAGGAATTGATTCAGATTTTTTTTTTCAAGAAATTCTTTTATTTTATCTGTATTATCGAGATTTTTAGCCCTAGGCTAGGTCATCTCGAGACCCACGCTTTACTTCCCTTCCGAAGGATGAAATCACATTTTGTGAGTTTTTCGGGAGTGGGATTCGATCCCAGGTCCTCGGCGTGATAGTCACGTGTTCTAGCCATCCAACCAGGTCCGCTCCTCTTTCAAGAAATTCCTTTAGCAATATCTTCAAAGGCTTAGGGATCTTTACAGCTTATTTAGGCGTTTTTCCAGGTATTTCTACAGGAATTCCATCAGAAATGCGTCCACAAATTGCTCCAGGAATACTCCAAAAAGTCCTCCAAGAATTTTATTTTTAAAGAATTTCTTCAGGATTTTAAATATTTCTATGAATTCCACCAAGGATTTCCAGAGAAGGTTCTTCAATCAGATATTCATCCAGGAAGGTCTTCTTTAATTTCCCTGGGATTTCTTCATATATTCCTGTACGAATTCTACCTAAAATTCCTGCTCGAATTGCTTCTGAATTTGCTCCAGTGATTTCTTCAGATATTCCCTCGATAATCTCTCCAGAAATTTCAAAAGTAAATCTTTTACAAATATTTTCATGGATTCCATCTTTCATTCCACCAGAGATTTACTTTAGAATTTTAGGGGTTCGTCGAAGAAAAAATAAAACATTTCTCCTAAGATTCCTGAAGAATTGACAACAGTGACTTCTTCAGATATTGTTTAAAATATCCTTACATAAATGTTTCCTGCAGTTTCTTCTGAATCTCGAACAGGTTTTTTTTTCTAGAAGTCTACCAACGATTTATTAATCGATTGCTCTTGGGATTCCAAAATTCCTGCCCAGGATTTTTTTCATGGATTCATCCAGAAAATTTTTCAGGCATTCTTCCAGAGATTCCTGCAGGACTTCATACGAAGACCCTTCAGGATTATGTACCTCCAGATATATCTCCATATAATAATTCCCTTGAAAGTTATCTGGCATTTCCTCTAAGGAAACTCTATAATTGTTTTCCTGGATTCTTTGAGGAATTTATTGAGAAGTATTTCCCAGGAATTTCTTTTAGAAATATCTCAAAAGACTAAGGGATCTTCACAGAAGCTTATTTGGGCGTTTCTCCAGGTATTCCTGCAGGAATTCATTTAGAAAGGCGACCACAGATTTCTCCAAGGAAACTTCAAGAAAATTCCCTATGAACTTTATTAGATGAGATGTCTCCAGGATTATTCTTTAAAATTGTTTATTGAGAAATTTTTAAGAAAATTTCTAGGAATTCCACCAAGGGTTTCCCGAGGAAGCTCTACAGGTATTTATCCAGAAAGTTCTTATTGAATTCCTCTCGGGACTCTTTCTAGTATTTCTCTGGTATTTATTCATATAGGTATTTCACTAGAGTTTCATTGCAAAGTTTTCCTCAGATGTCCACAAGAATTGAATTTGGAGTATTCTTTCGTTCAGGGATTCTTTCCGAAATTCCTGCTTGAATTGCTTCTGAAATTCCTCCAGGAATTCTTCCAAAAATATCTCCGGAGACTTCTTCAGAATTTTAGGGGTTTCTTAAAAAAAATCAGTAAGGGATTAAGTTTTTCAGAATTTTTTTTAAACGATCATTTAACAATACAACATAGATTCATTTGTTTTTTCCAGAGGTATCTTCCAAGGTTCTTTAATAACTCCGTTCAGGGATTCCTGCAGACATTTTAACAAGATTTTTTTTCGTAACTACTACAGCGGTTCTGTCAGGCAAGAATATAACCTGGGATTCTCTTACAGATTCCTACAGGAGTTCTTCAAAGATTTTTTCCAGTAGTTCTTCCAGAAACTGAACAAATAATGTTGAGAGAATTCTTGGAAGAATCCCTGAAAGATCTTCTGAAGAAATCTCTGGAGAATTTTCTGGAGGAATCTTTTTGACAACTGCTGGTGATACCTTTGAAGTTTCCCAGAAGAAAATCTTTACAATTTTGTAAACGGATTCCAGGAAAAACGTTTCTGAAGTTATCTTTGGAGAAATTTCTGAAATTATGCCGGGGAGAAATCCTGAAGAAACTATTAAAGATGCCGCCTTGATTCCTAGAAATAAAAATCAAGAGAAGTTTTGAAAGAACTATGGAAGTAATTTCATGGAAAATTGCTTGAGAAATTTCTTGAGAGATTCCTAGATTGATCCGTAGCATTTTACTAATTGATTTCTAAAAAAAAAAAACAAAAATCTTTAAAATTCCTCAAAAACCATTTCTCGGAGTTACACCATGGGTTTCCCGAGGATGTTCTTTAGTTATTTATCCAGGATGTTCTTCTTGAATTCCTCTTAGGGTTCTTTCAAAAATTACCTTGGAATTTCTTCATATATTTTACTAGAGGTTCTTTTAAAAGTTGTTCCTGAGATTTCGTTCAGAAATTCCTGTACAGATTCCTTCAAAAATATTCTCGGAGACTTTTTCAGAATTTTAGGGATTTCTTCTAGAATTTCAGTAAAGGAATTCTTCCATGAAGTTTTTCAGAAATTGCTCTAAAATTTCCTTAAAAAATCCTTCAGAGATACCTTGGATTTTTTTCCAGAAGTTCCTTCAAAAGTTCTGTGAGCAATTCCTTCAGCGATTTCTACTGAAATTCCAACAAGATATTTTTCGAAATTCCTACAGCAATTATATCATGAACAAATCCTCGAATTCCTTCATAACAGATTCCTGCAGGAGTTCTTACAAATATTTTTTCAGGGGGTTTTTCATGAATAGCAATTGTACAAAAAATACTGTTAGAACTAAATGCTGGTGATACGTTTGAAGATTTCCAGAAGAAAATCTTGATAATTCTCCAAGGGATTTCTGGACAAAAAATCCAGAAGCATTTTCTTAAGATATCTTTGGAAGGTCCAGAAATTCCTCTAAAGATATCTTTAGAAGTTGCCTGGGCGAATACCTGGAGAAACTATTTGCCACCCTAATTCCTACAAAGAAAAACACATGAAAAAGTTTTGGAGGAGCTCCGGAAGTAATTCCAATGAAAATTTGCTTGAGAAATTTCTTAAGGGGTTCCTGGAGAAATCCGTAGAGAACTTTCTGAACAAATATCTTAGGAAATGCATGCACAAATTGCAGACAAAGATACTGGTTTAATTCTTGAAAAAAAAAAATCTCCTGGAGATATCTCTGGAGGAATACTTGGTAGAATTTTTTGGGCAATTTTTGAAGAAATTAGTGAACAAAAAAAGAAATACTACCTGTAGAAATTTCTACAATAAATCCTGTAGAATAAAAATTATTGGTAGGGGAATTCTTTAGAGAGCCACTGAAAAAAATATGAATAAAATTCTTTTTTTAAGGATCCATTGAAAAAATACCTGAAATAACTGGAGAATCCTCTGCAGATACTGACAGAATAATTTTTAGAATATTTTTTTGATAAATGCCAAGGAATAGATTCAGAAATAATTGCTGCAGGAATTGCTGAGGGAATGTTTGGTGAGTTCCTGAAAAAAATCTGAATTTCTAAAGAAAAATTCAATGGATAATCTTAGACAAAGGAATTTTTGAAACATTTTTGAAAAAAAAATCTCCGAATCTCTGTGAAAAAAAATATTCTGGAATTATATCTTTTGAAGAAATTTTTACAGCAATTTATGGAAAATCCCCTGAAAAAAAAACCGAAGAATTTATTGATTTTTTTTTTAAAGCATACATGGAGAAATCCCAAAGAAAAACTCCTAGAGGAAATGTTTGAAAAAATACATGAAAGAATCCATGTATGAACTTCTATTGCAATCATTGAAGGAATTTTCTAAAGTATCCCTAAAGGAATCCTAGGAGGAATTTTTTGAATGAATTTCTAAAGCAATTCGTGGATTAGAATCGTTTGAAAACTTTCTCGAGGAACTCTTGAAGAAGACTCAAGGAAAATTCCTGGAGGAACTCCTTTTTTTCCTCTTTTTTATTTTTGCGAATTGCAACTGCCAGTTTTTCACAAGTAGAAATAACTGAAAGAATCTCTGGAGGAATCCCTGGAAAAAAATCAAATAAATACATGAACAGGAATGCAATCTAAAGGAAAATATCTTTGGAGATTTTTTTGCTAAAGTTATTTTAGGAAATCCTGCAGTGCAAAAATCTTCTTTCTATAAATTCTTGATAAAATCCAGCAAGAATGTTCAAAGGAATTTCTGGCGGGATCCCTTGTTGAAGTAACCCAGACAACCAGGAGTCGCATAAAGATGCACGCAGTACATCGTATAATATACTATTTTAAGTAACTATCGTACATATATACGGTGGAGATACAATTTTCATCGCATATGATAGTATATAATGGACTCATTGCGATGTATCTGGTAAAGTCGTATTGCAACACAAACCAATTTTTGTAAGGTGAACGTTGTAAACGATATTCCGATGTTTTATTGCGATGAACTTAAATTATTCGTAAAAGTGTACGAGCGAACTCGCAAAGTGGTCGAATGAATTCGCATAATTGCGTACTGCGATGATTATATGACTTCGCCTGGTACTTTTCATATTATGCCAGTTTAACCCACATTGATGTACGAATGAAATCGCACATACGTGAAAATAAACTCGTTAATGTGTACATACAAAGTCGCATAAGCTAGAATCGTTAACGTTGACAAAGTGCGATTTGATATGTGATAACAATGAGAACAAGGTGCTGTTGGACTGCCGATGCAGTACGAAAAAGCTACAAAATGAACAGAAAAATTGCCATCATTCACCGCGAAAGCATCAATAGAAGACATTTAAAGGCAGATATCTGGAGCAGTTATTTATCTTCTGACACATTTATATGAACAAACTATGAAGGCTTCCCTGATTTGGAAAGAGAAAGTTGTCAAAAATTGGAAAGAATACCTTGAAGTAGATTTTATCTACCAACACTTTCGCACCATGCAATCTTTAACCGCAATCTTCCCTAATTCATCTCCGGATCACGACTTCTCGCGAATGAATTGACCTTGATTGAGATCCGCCGCACCACTTGGCACCTCGATCTGAGTTAGGCGGTCGGGGAAGCCCACAATAAAAGGAGGAGAGGTCATTTATCACCTAGCAAAAAGCTCCACTACCAACAGGCGACACTAGCCAACCTAACGCAGCCAAGGTCCCAATTGTAGGTCATCGTCAAAAGAAAAGAAAGAACTCACATGGATATAGGGTACACATGTGTGCTGGATGTGACGAACGTTCCCTCCGTTCCGGGTCAACCGCCTCCCGAGATGACCGACCAACATCGCGCAACGCAAGCGCAACAACAACGCCAGAAGAAAGAGATCGATTTAAAAAAGAAGCATGCGGCCGGGCGGCACGCAGAAACGGAACGACCCTCGCTGGAATGTTCAGCAGCAAACGACCGACCACGCCGGGTTGTGGTACGCCGTAAACCGGTTTGGGTTGGACTCCTTTTAGCCCGGGGGAGGTGACTCTGCTTGCTTCTGCTGCTGAGGCTGCTTTGCTTCGCTGTAGGTTGCTGCGGATGCCATTGGAGCTGGTGGTGGATGGCGAAGTTCGAGCATATTTTGCGAATGAGCTCAAATTGGCACGTAAGGTCATGGCACTTGTTCGAGATGGATATGAAGTTGTATAGAAAAAGCTGTGATTTGAACTTGTGACCAAACACACTAATTCGTGTGGATTATGTTATTAAATTGCATTGATTCACAAAACTGTGACTCCATTTCTGGTACCTAATAAGTACATCAACTTTTTAAAAATAAGGCTAATTCAATAGCTTTTCGCCACAGAACTCGATTCACAGCTGCTTCTTTCCAAACTTAATGATTGTCCTACACTCGCCAGATCACCCTTGACTGGGTGAGCTTACCTTGTCCGCTGCGCTCTTCTGCTTCTTATACCAACCGATCTGTGACAAACTCCAATTTTGTAGGATTGTTGTCCGGCATTCTTGCAACATGCCATGCCCACATTCGGTTTTATTAACATTGTGAATGTCGGGCTCAGCTTCTGAATGCAAGCTCGTGGTTTGTCCTTCGCCGACCGACACCTTCCTTCTGCACACACAGCCAAAGACCGTCCTTGGTATGTGTCGCTCATAAGACATCTTCGAGGAAGGTCCTATTCTCTTGTTCATAGAGGATCATCGTTCTTATAAAACTTTTTGTACATGGGAGATTTAAGGTTGAATGAAGATGCAGGAAGAAAAACGAGAAAGAAAATGTTGTATGAAACATGTCATTACTGAGGCGCAAAACAATATGGAAAAAACGATACGTAGGCTGATGGACCTCACTTCTTTTATCTGCAAAATGGACACAAACTTGAGTGCGCCAATGATCGAGAAATATCACTCTACAGTTCTGTTCGCCAGATTGAAAGCACTGTACTGCCGTTCTACGCATAGTTGTCCCATGTTGAAAAACTTGAAACTGAGAAAATCGCGATTGAAGATTCAAACATGTTTTTCTTGGTTTTTGGCCAAATGGTGCAACAAATCGGATTTAAGTTTTCATAGTATCGTTAGAAATCGCTTATATTTTCATGCCTGAAGTATTTCCAATCAAATATTTTTATAAATATAGTGTTTTTAGCAAAAAAAAATATTAGTGGGACTGTTATGCCTAGAAATGTGGTCCTGTTGGCGAAATTTCTACGCATATCAGTCCCACGATAATTAGTCGTCTCTTTTTCACGCTCGATGTGGTCTGTTCTGTACGTTTTTGTTATATATTTTAATAACAAAGAATGTCAGCTTCTTTTATAACATTATAAGACTCTTATGCATAAGGCTCAAATGTCTCGAGGCAAAACGGAGCCGAAAGACAACATAAGAGTGACTTCACATTTTAACACTTCCTTAATAATCAGGTAAGTAGGAATTAGGTGAGTGAGTTGGTGAATAAGAAGTTGATTAGTGAATTGATGAGAGGATGAATGTGAGGTGCTCCAAGATTAAGTGAGTTGGTAAGTGAGTCGGATACGAATTAGAAAAGTTACAGCTTACAGGGAGTTGCCCCGTTAATTTTAATGTGTTGGTAAGAATTGTTAAACTGGTGAGTGTGTGTGGGATAGTAAATAAATGAGTTAATGAGTCAGTGAGTGACACAGTGAGTAAGTGAGTTTGATGGTTTATGAGTAGGTGAGATCTGTTCCGTAGGAGTGAGTGCATTAGTAAGTGAATTAGTGAGTTAGTAAGTGAGTTATAAAGTATGGGTTTCGTGACCGTGTGGTGAGCAGCGTCAGCCATTTAGGCGTATTGATATCCACGCAGTGTGACTTCGATTCTCACTCCAGTCTGAGGAAACTTTCCATCAAACGAAGAATTCTTTATTGGGCCACTGGGTGTCGTACACTCAAATCTCCATTAAAGAAATAAGTCGGGGATATTTAAATGTATTCATTACGTAAATGGATTTACGTTTTTTACTTAAATAGCTCTTCCATCGCAGTTTACGTCGAAGTAGGACAAAAAAAACGTTTATAAGGTCGGAAATGTCATTGGGCCGAAAATGTTGTTAGGTCGAAAAAGGTTGCCAGGCTGATATATGGTCGGAAAAACGTCGTGTGACCGCAAAATATTGTTACATCAAAGTATTTATATGGTCAAGGTCATAAAGTCGAAAAGGTCTTTAGGCCGAAAATGTCTTTATGCCGAAAAGGTCTTTAGGCTGAAAAGGTCTTTAGACCGAAAAGGTCTTTTGGCCTAAAAGGTCTTAAGGCCGAAAAGGTCTTTAGGCCGAAAAGGTTTTTAGGCCGAAAAGGTCTTTAGGCCGAAAAGGAATTTTTCGGCCCAGCAAGGATTGGGAGTGATTTGTCATTAGAGACTTCATGCTTCATCTTTGTTTGAACATGAAGTGTCAGAATGCCGTTGGTAATGGCACGGTTCTATATTCATCCTATTCGAAAAAAAGCAGTCACGGTACTATGTTCACTTTTAATACAAACTAGCTGTACCCGGCAAACTTTGTCTTGCCTACTGCGTTTTTTGACGTTTCAAGTATGTATCTAAGACCAAGTCCCCGGTCACAAAATGTATGGAAGATCAATTTTCAAAAACTCTCAATTTTTCCATGTTTTATGCCTCATAAACCTTTCTTGGATAAAAACTTACAGAACAAAACTGAGACGATAAAAATCGGACCTTCCGTTCACAAGTTATGCGCGGTCCCACGTATGCCACTGCATTTTCATATACCGTATTACCCCGATAATACGACACCGACTGTTGTCGAATAACCGGGGTAAACTTTTAATTCGACAAACTGGTCACCCTACACCACCTTGTTCATTGAAGTTTGGCAACTCTATTTTTATTTTTGTTTTGATTTCTGGATTTATTATGAAACATATTTTCAACAGATATTGCGGTGGTGCGAATGAAAAGCTCGTTCTTTCTACGATAGTTGGAATGGCAGTTCATTCCGGTTGGTCTCCAGACGGTTTGGGCGCCGAATAGCACCAACTCAGAACTTCCGGAATTAGCGGCTGCAAGAGGAGCAGCTGCGGGTGCAAGTATAAGTGCCATATCAAACTGTTTTGCATTTGCAGTGTACATCGCTGTGACATTTCAACACTTTTTAATTCGACATGTGCCGAATAAGCGGGGTACGAATTAAAAAGTGTCGTATTAAAGCGTGTTGAATCAGCGGGGTAAGACGCTATGTATATAGAAGACACAGTTATAAGAATATAATGCTTTTGGCCTCTATAATTTCTTTTACATATACACAGAAAGCCGCTTATCCACGACACAACTTACTAACAACAGTTTAAGAATTCACTTACTCATCAAGTCTCTGAGCGTCTAGGTCACTTGTTTATCAAGTTACTCAGTAACTCATTTACACATTCATTCAAAACAGTCACTCACTTACACATCAACCCATTTATAAGCCAACTCACTTATCAAATCACTCGCTTATCATCTTACTCATTTACTCATCAATCCACACACTTACAAAATCTCGCTCACCAAGTCACTCACTTACTCTTCAATTCAATTACTCGGTTGATCGCTCATCAATTGATATATTGATTGCTTGTTCAGTACCTCCAGCAGTTCGTCTTCGATTTGGGTTTAACGCAAAAGTGTTCTTTTTATTTTCTAAATAGACTAGCCATTCACTTACCGACACACTAATTCAATCAAATTATTGGGATAACAGATTGAAATAAAAAAGTGAAACCCATCAACTCACTTACCCACAATATTTGAAGCTCCCTTAAATTCTGTAAATTTTCACACCAGTCATTCAAATCAGCAACCTCTTTGTCGTTATATTGGATCGGCTTCGTCATGCTTCATGACATTTGAGCCTCTTAATTATAGCCTTAATTGAGCCCCTTAGAAGTTAAAATGTTTATGTTTGGTTTATGAGCTCAACGCGCATTGCAGCACAGCAATATTTGAATTTGGATTAAAACTGCAAGCTGCGAAGAAATAACAGTTTTTGTTTAACTGGAAAACAAGTTTCGTTCCAGCTGGAACGTAATGTCAACATAAAAGAAGAGTTTATACCATGTAGTATTGAAATAGCCATGCTATTAGGTGAAGTATGTTACTAAAAAGGCTTAATGTATCGGTTTTACGTATAAATTTTATAGTGGGACTGTTATGCGTAGAATTTCAGTTGTGGGACAGACATGCGTAGAAATTCAACAGTGGGACAATTTGGCTTGACATGCTTTTCATTGAGTCTTCGAACAAAGTATGCTATTTTTTGATGTTATATGAAAATATATGTATAAATAGAGCGCCTGGTGCAAAAAAGTCAAAATCGTCAAAAAGTAACATGGGACAACTATACTTAGAACGGCAGTGTAAGAGCCCTTCTTTACTTGATTACCTCTGAAACAGGGTTTTCTTCAGAAATTTCAGTAGGAATTCCTTCAATGATTATTCTATGTATTACTCCAGATTTTTTTCCAAGAACTCCTCTAGGAAAAGCCCTAGGGAACCAGAGATTTCAATTGTGATTCCTTCAGAAATTACACAAGTGTTTTGCGGGAAAACCTCTACAGGTTTTCTATAGGTTACGAGATTCCTTCAAAAATTCAGTAATTCCTTCTTCAAGAAGGTTCCTCCAAAAGTTTCGCATTTAATTTTACCAAGGATTTCCCCACTGATTCCTCTTGGGATTCTTCCACAGAAATATCTCCAAAGATCGGTTCTGGAGGAGAAGGATGCAGCGCGGGCGGTCATGCTGCAGCATGGAACCCGACAGAATGTGGAGTGATACAGACAGAAGCGAAAGCAGCAGACCCGTATCTTCCGGGAGAAAAAGCGCCGCCTGGAAGAAGCGGAGTGCGAGGAAATGGAACTGCTGTACCGTTCACAAGAAACACGTAAGTTCTGCCAGAAGCTCAACGCATCCCGCAAGGCTACGTGCCGCAAGCCGAAATCTGCAGGGATAAGGAAGGGAGCCTCCTGACGGACAAACGTGAGATGATCGAAGCAGCACTTCGGCGAGCACCTGAATGGCGAAGAGAATGTAGGCACGGAGGACCAAGGCAGCGGAGGAAATGACTATGTTGGTGCAGCAGAGGACGCGAACGAACCAACTCCCACGCTGAGGGAAGTTAAGGATGCCATCCATCAGCTCAAAAACAACGAAGCGGCTGGTAACGACGGTATCACAGCAGAACTCCTCAAGATGGGCCCGGAAAAGTTGGCCACTTGTCTGCACCAGTTAGTAGTCAAGATCTGGGAAACCGAACAGTTACCGGAGGAGTGGAAGGAAGGGATAATCTGTCCCATCCACAAGAAAGGCGACAAGTTAAAGTGTGAGAACTTTCGAGCGATCACCATTTTGAATGCCGCCTACAAAGTGCTATCCCAGGTTATTTTCCGTCGTCTTTCACCTAAAGTAAATGAGTTCGTGGGAAGTTGACAAGCCGGTTTCATTGACGGCCGGTCGACAACGGACCAGATCTTCACCGTACGGCAAATCCTCCAGAAATGCCGTGAATACCAGGTCCCAACGCATCACCTGTTCATCGGCTTCAAAGCGGCATACGGCAGTATCGACCATGCAGAGCTATGGAGAATCATGGACGAAAACGGCTTTCCTGGGAAGCTGACTAGACTGATTAAAGCAACGATGGACGGTGTGCAAAACTGCGTAAGGGTTTCGAGTGAACTATCCAGTTCATTCGAATCTCGCCGGGGACTGCGACAAGGTGATGGACTCTCATGCCTACTCTTCAACATCGCTCTGGAAGGTGTGATGCGACGAGCCGGGCTAAACAGCCGGGGAACGATTTTCACAAAATCCGGTCAATTTGTGTGCTTTGCGGACGATATGGACATTATTGCAAGTACATTTGGAACGGTGGTAGAGCTGTACACCTGCCTGAAACGCGAAGCAGTAAAGGTGGTGAATGCCTCAAAAACAAAGTACATGCTGGGCTGGTAGGCGGAACCGAACACGACCGGATTCGTCTGGGTAGTAGTATTACGATAGACGGGGATACTTACGAGGTGGTGGAGGAATTCGTCTACCTCGGATCCTTACTGATGGCTGACAACAACGTTAGCCGTGAAATTCGGAGGCGCATCATCAGCGGAAGTCGGGCCTACTACGGGCTCCAGAAGAAACTGGGGTCGAAAAAGATTCACCCACGCACCAAATGTACCATGTACAAAACGCTAATAAGACCGGTGGTCCTCTACGGGCAGGAGACATGGACCATGCTCGAGGAGGACCTGCAAGCACTCGGAGTTTTCGAGCGACGCGTGTTAAGGACGATCTTCGGCGGTGTGCAGGAGAACGGTGTGTGACGGAGAAGGATGAACCACGAGCTCGCTGCACTTTACGGCGAACCCAGGAGATTTAATTACTGGGAAAAATCTGGAAATATCAGGGAATTTCAGAGTCAATCATATAAAAACGAGATTTTATATTCTTATCATGTCCCGAACATTTTGTCAATCCCCTGTATTTCCAAAAAAAATCCGAAGAAATTATCAAGGGGAATACCTAGGTATGCGATGCACTGCTTCAGTCATTCAACTCCTCACATCATCTGCCATCGAAGGTCAATCAAATTAAACTGCAAAAAACAACATCACGGTGCAGTTTTTCAGTTTAACGTGATTTTCCTTCCACGGCAGGAAATTATCTCCCAGAACGTAATTAATAAATCATAACTTCAGACTCAGAGTATCATTAAAACACAGTATGTAGTGAGTGCGTCTCCAGTTACTGAAGTAGACGGGGAATAGAGGCGGCAGTTCTTGAAATTAAAGAATAACGCAACGATCTCACTCCATCGTGAAGCACGTGCTTGTCGATGCATGGATGCGTGGTTGAAATTTATAGATGTCAAGATCTTGCCGCCGCGCCGCCGGCGGAGATTGATGTTCGCTGCTTGCTGATCTGGTACGCAAACCAAGTGGTTCGGTATAGGCAGGCAGAACAGTTCGACAGATGATGCTATAGTTAACGAGTGTGGTACAAACAAGCGAACGTTTTGTTTTGCTGCGGCAATGTTGGGCCTGGGGTCAACAGCAGCAGTAATGTGCTGGAGATACGGTGCTGGCGCCAACTCTTCATCATGATAAGATCATGATCGTCGGTCACACAGCAGTGGACACGAAGGCGATTTTTGAAGATCTTCGCCGGTAATGAACCCGGTTCACGTATGCGGAGAGATCCAACGTGACAGATTGGGCGGAAGATCTTGACCTGGTTTTTGATGTTGAGCGAACAATGCCAGTTCAAGTTCGAAGTTGTGTGAAATGCACAGTGGCCCAGTGAGTTAATTTTTCAAGCAATATGAACAAAATCTATGTGGAGCATTCCCCAACAAATTTGCCTTCTAAACCATGGTACATCCATCGAAAGCTGATGTGCGCCAACTAATTGGATACACCATGCACTCAGCTCTCCTAAACGCTTTCATCCCAATAACCCAATTTCGCGCTGGATGTCTTTTGTTTTACAACCGTCAAAGACACACAGATTTCACACTCTCGGTTCTGCTTCTCAGGTCGCATGCAGATAGGAGCCACATTTCCATCACACACAAGTGCTACCGTGAAAAATTACCCGCTAAACGTCCCGCTCCAGATTGTCAATAAGCGTGTCGAACCCGTTCGTTCGCTCGGTCGTTGTTTCAGCAACGACCGCCCGGGGGCAAGCAGAACGTCGTCGATCGTGGAGCCAGGTCGTGACGTTCCGATCAACAGTCACCTGTTTCTTGACAATGATAGTGTCTCAGCCACTACAGCAACGACGACATCTACACATGCGACAATCACCACAAATCGTCGTCGTCGTCGTCAACATTGCTCATAATTATATGCTTTCCCATCCGGATCGAGAGCGAGAAACACATTCACTCAGCTCAGATCAGACCAGCAGCGTTCGAAAAGTCATCATCAGAAAACGAAGTGAAAACATGGAATCCGAGCAAAAGTAGATCGATAATCAGCTGGAGGCTGACACGAGAATGACTCAAAAAAAACTCTTAACTCATGGCACTTTCTCGCCACAGCCAGTCGGAACGAATCGAAATGGCATACCTACAAAGCTCCTGTTAATGAAAAACAGAAGTGAAATGAATTGGCAATTTTTGCGTTTGTCGGCCCTCAGCCATGTAATTCGCAACCAATTGTTCCATTTTAAGGCATTATGGTTTTCGAGCTCAGGGTTGAAAATAAATGTAACACATTTCGCAACGACAACGTACAACGGGTAGGTTTATAGATTGGGGATCGCACCCTAGACCAGTGATCACTAAACTGCGGCCCTCAAGAAGGTCTTGCGAACGCGAACTGATTTTAACACGAATTACAGTGTGGCCAATTGATGGGTTCCAAAGGACGATTTGATCATATTTTAATACATATGAATTCTTAAAATTCCAGGATGAATCTTCTTCTTCCTCTAGGAAATTGCTAACAGGGATCCCATTGTTGGGTATCTGCAAAGGAATCATTTGTGGAAATCTTTACAAAACTCTTTATGGAATTCTTGGGAATATTACTGATACGCTTGTTGGAGTTCCCGAAACAATCGCTGGAAGAACTGTCGAAGAAAATCTTCTAAGAATTTGTAAAAAAAAGTCCTTGCAGTAATTCCTAGATGAAAAGCGAAAGATATCCAAGGAAAAGTTCTTGGAGTTTCTCACTTGGAACAAATGCTCGATAAAATCGGTAGAAAAATTTCATTAAAGTTTCATAAAGGAAATTCGGAAGAAATTGGTGTTATTGCTTAAGAAATCTTTAAAGGTAAAGGGTGTCCACGATGAAATTAGCACACAGAAAATATTGTATAACTTTTGATTGCGTTCGCCAAAATAGCTAATTTTTTGACCATGAATAGTATATTATGCGTAGCTAGTCCCGTAACGTGGGTAGATCACCTTATAATGGTGCGTTACGGCGTAAGATCTACCATAACAAATTTTGATCTTGTATTTTTTAGCTTTGTTAATTTAAATGCAGAAAAAATCCAAGATCACAATTTGCTCTACTTTTTTTTTCTTTTACATGTTATGTTTTTCATTGTTAATAAACCATCTCTTTCAGGAGGATTCAGGTAATTTGTAATTATGTTACTGTTGTGAGCCTATCACCATTTAAAAATCTATAATTTTACTTTTTATTTCAGATTTGGAATCGAACACCCAACAAGGAATTAGGAAAGGAACCAGACATCAACCAAAAATATTGCGTGCACCTGAACGTTGACCAAACGTTTCCTTTGAACTTTACCCTTCCACTAACATCCAAATTCCCGTGACGCCTAGGCCTGAAAGAATGTAGAGGTCTCTATGTACTTTCATAGGTGTCCAACTAATCTTCCTTTCCCATCCCTCAGCTGTCGCAAGGACGTGGCCAGGACAGCACTCGACCGTTGGAGGATTGCGTCTATCTTGTCTAAGAGTCAGAGATTAGTCCCAAATCTTTGTGCTTTGATAACGGACAGGAAAGATGCAACCCTCATAACAGCGATCCAGGGCTGTACCACCTACGAATTTGTGCGACTTGCTTAATGCTAATGCTAATGCTAATGCTAATGAATAGTATATTATGCGTAGCTAATACCATAAAATTTTCATTAAAATCGGTTGAGTATTGGCGCAGATATTGTCGATATCATAAAATGAGATTTTAGAAAATTTGGGCACCCATTTAAAAAAAAATTCTTAGGCTATAACTTTTTTGTTACCTCATCAAAACGTTAGAAAATTTCACTCGATACTCTTAACATAGTATCAATTAAGTGGTAAAAATTTGATCGAAACCGGTCCAGTACTTTTTCTAGTAAATATCCAAAGCTCAAATCGCTTCAAGGTAAATTTTAGGTACTTTTTGACCATTTTTAGTTCCGCGTGCACTATTTTGACTGTAGAACTGGTAACACTGTCCCGATTTTAATAAAACTTTGACAGTGTAAAATTGTTGTGTTAAACTGTTAACAGTGAAAATTTCAGCCATTTTTGTTGAGTACTTTCAAAGTAAGAACAGGTTGAATTTCACTATACCAAAAACCACATCTACTTATTGTGACATAGTGCGACACACAGAAAAAAATATTCATGTAAAATTCGGCGAAAAATCATGCACATAAAGGGAATGCTACAGTTAGTGCATATTTACATGAGATATCATGTAAAATTACGTTACGTTCGTGTAAATCTCCGCTAATAGTCGCGTAACCGGTTGGTGTCCATGATGGTTTACGCGATGGTTGGCGAAAATTTACACTAAGGTAATGTAATTTGACATCATCTCTCATGTAAAAGTGCACTAACTCTAGCATTCCCTTTATGTGCATGATTTCTCGCTGAATTTTAATTACATATTTTTTCTGTGCATATATGGCTATAACTTTTCAGCGGTATGATCAAAGTGAATGAAATTCTGACAAATTACTTCTACATACATACTTTACGTACATAAAAATTTTCATAGAAATCGGTTCGGTATTTTTGGCGCTAGAGTTGAAACGGCAAAAAAGTGACATTTTCCAAAATGTTTGCACAAGATTCTCAAGTGGCAATTCCCTTGTTTCAACGATATCTCCGCCAATACTCAACCGATTTTAAAGAAAATTTTATGGTATGAGCTACACATCGAAAAATTAGCTATTTTGGCGAACGCAATCAAAAGTTATACAATATTTTCTGTGTGCCAATATCATCGTGGATACCCTTTAATAATCAGGCCCGGATTAAATATTGTGGGGCCCGGGGCCAGCGCGGTTGTGGAGGACGCTCGGTGGTACAAATGAAACGTTTCTTAACAATGTTTGAGCAATATGAAAAATAAGGTTAATGTGTGTAGCAAACAAAAAGGGTTTTGTGGAGGCCCGTAAAATGTGGGCGCCTGGAGCCTGACCCCCCCCCCCCTTGGTGCGGCCCTAGTAACAATAGAAAAAAACCGGATGAATTCCTTGGAAGTACAGGTAATCTTTGATATAACGTGCACCCGATAAAGCCTTCCCTCGATATAGTGAATTCAATATAATGTACAAAATTGAAATATGTTCAATTTTTCCAAAAATAACCCCCAGATAAATCACGAAATCACTCTAATCAATGTTTTGTTGCAGCATTAACTTGTTACCCAGGTTTATTGGAAGAATTTCAAAAGCATTTCTGGTAAAACCACTCTGAGGATCCTCTGGAGGAATTATTATTGAATTTCTTAGAGGAATGTGTTAGCGTTGAATTAGCTATATGTTAAAATACACGTTAATAAAACAAAAAAGGGGAATGTGTGTAAGAATCTTTGCAAAAATCCTGCAGGGGTAATTATAGAAATACATGAAGAAGGATTTCTTGTATAATATTATTTGTCAAATACCTAGGGAAATCATGTATAAAATTTCTAATGGAATACTTGGAGAACTGCTTGATAAAATCATTTCTAGAAATTCTAAGAAAATACATGAATAGATTCTGAGCGAATCTTTGAAGAAATCGCAAGAGGATTTATTGGACGAACTACTTAAGAAATATTTCGAAAAATTTCTGAAGGAATTTATAAAGGCATCTTTGAATGAATTTCTTTAGAATTTTGAATAAAACCTTGGTAGAATTCCTTATACGATCCCTGGAAAAATCCTACAAGAAAGCTTTGGTAGCATAAAGGGGGGGGGGGGGTGTTGGAGCGGATCTGATGTGATGATTAGAACACTTGGCTATCACGCCGAGGACTTGGGATCGAATCCCACTCCCGACAAACTAGCAAAATGTGAGTTCTTCCTTTGGAAGGGAAGTGAAGCGTGGTCCCGAGATGAACTAGCCTAGGGCTAAAAATCTCGTTAATACAGATAAAAAAGGTAGACACATTATTAAATAAATTAGACTAGGAATACTTTATCCGACTGATGAAACCTCCGCAGGAAGAAGAAATACTTAAGAAATCCTTGGAAAAATCCCATAGCTATTCCTGAAACGATTCCTGAAGATTTCCCAATGAACATCCTCAATGAAATCCTAGCCTTGCATTAATCATATGAATGATGCTTGTAGGTATTCTTAAAGAATTCCTGAAGAAAGTGGAGTGGAGAAAGTTTTATGAGGAATTCCTGAACGAATCCGTGGAGAATCTTTTGAAGAAATTATTTGATTTTTAAAGATATGGTATCTGCTCCTTTACTATTCATGCATATACTCTCCCAATCCCGCTCAAAACAAAGAAATAAAGCGCTTTTTGTTTTGTTTCTTATTTTTGTATTTTTCTGGAAAGTGAGCACGAATGATACTGTAAAAAGGTATGAATTTGGGATCATAAGATTACTAAGATCACGGTGACCCTGCCAGGAGCCCTCAAAGAAATTTCTTTAAGGATTTTTGGACGAATTTCTCAAGTAAATCCTGGAGAAATTCTTGACTGAGGTGCTGATGAGAAGTTAGAATGATTTTTTTTAAAGGCTCCTCGATATTTTTTTGAAGATGCCTTACAGTCTTATCTTATCATAGATTATTTTTAGAAAAGTTCCTAGAGGAATGCTAGCATAAATTCCTGAAGGAAACCTTGGGGAAACTCCTAGAGTTGATTGATAATGAAGAATTATTTAGAGAAATTCCAGATGGATTTTTCCAAAGAATTTTTATAGATTTTCTCAGAGGAACTTCTGTAGAAATCCTTTGAGGAATTTTTGAATTATTCTCCAATGGGTACTTCGGAAATTTCTTAGAAAAATTCAAGGATGAATCTCATAGTAAAACCATAAAGAAACTCCTTGCCGAAATGTTTCGATAAAATCGTTGCAGTAATTCTTGAAAAAATCTTTGGAGGAATTTCTGAAGGAATTGCTGGGATTTTTTCATAATTCTTCAAAAGAACGCTGAGATAAATGATGAATGCTTGAGAAATTATCAAGATCCAAATCCTTGGAGAAGTCTCTGACAGTGGTATGTGAGGTTTCATTTCTTTTCCTTCATGAGTTAGTTATGTGAAGAAATAATTGAGAAATCGTTGATGAAACTTTGCAGTTTACTTCCGTGGAAAAAATCATTAAAGGAGTATTTGGACGATCTTCTGAGAAAAAAAGCATGGAGGAATGTTTAAGAAATTCTAGAAGGTTTACCACTGGCGAAATAGCAATGTATTTTTTATGGACGAATATCATTGGAAGGAATCCCTGGAGTTTTTTTCTGTAATTATTTCTAGAATTTCTTAAGAATTCTTTGATCTTCTAGAAGAATTCTCAGAAATTCTATTGATAGAATCCTTGGTAGACTTCCTGAACAAATATTTCGAGAAATACATGATGGAGCCTTTGCTAGACTCTTTTGAAGTACTCTGAAGTATTTTTGGAAACATACTGGGAGACAACACTGTAAGAATTCCTGAAGGAGTGCTTGAAGAAATATTGAATGACATTCTTGTATCAATCACTTAAAAGATTCATGAAGAAATTATTCTTCAAAGAAGATTTCTTAATTAAAAAAGTTAGAATCTTTGAAAAAGTTTTTAAAGGATTACTTGGCGGAATTCCTTAATAAATTATTAAAGAATGTTTTGACATAATTCTTAGAAAAATATCTGACGCTTATTGAAGGAATTCCGGGTATATGTATTCTTGCAGAAATCCTCGAAGAAATGCATAAAGGAACACAGAAAATAATGTTTAACCTTCCGTCAGACACCACCGCCAGAAGCACACAAAAAGCGAGGTTTTTTAACGTGTTGTACAAAGTACATCAGCGTGATCACTCGAGAGTTACGTGTTTATCATTGTAAAATATGCAAATTTGCATGGGGACCCACTACTTTGAACCCGCAACGGGCCCCAGGTGTTACACCTTTGCTCAATATATTTCTCTGATGTAGTTCTGCAACAATTGACATTACAGATATGATTGGTACTCCAGTTAGTCTAGTGGTTAAGGCTATGGATCGCCAATCCGGAGACGGCGGGTTCGATTCCCGTTCCAGTCGGGAAAATTTTCTCGACTCCCTGGGCATAGTGTATCATTGTGCTTGCCTCACAAGATATAAATTCATGCAATGGCTGGCAAAGAAAGCCCTCCAATTAATAACTGTGGAAGTGCTCAAAGAACACTAAGTTGGAGAGAGGCAGGCCAAGTTCAAGTGGGAACGTAAAGCCATACGGAAGAATATGATTGGTACCTTTATTGTGTTCTTCTAAACTTTACCAGGTTTTTTTTTTCCAAAATTCCTTTACAACTATTTCTTAAGCATCCCTGTAGTAATCCTTCAAAATCTCTTAGAAGAGCTTCGATAAGAATCTCCCTATCCAGAATTATCAGAATGATCCACCATATATTTGTCCAGAGAAACCCCTAGATCATTTCCAGAAAATTTTCGGGAAAACCAGTTGATGGAAACTTTTGCGAAAACTTATAAAAAAATGCATATTATTTCCTGCAAGAATAGCTGGTAAAAATTTTCGAGCAAAAATCCTGGATAATCCTTACTGAAATTCTTGGATAACTAGCTGAAGAAAATCTTGAAGGTGTTCCAGTAAGAAAGTCTTAAAATTTTCAACATTATCCTCCGGAAATATTGCTACAGGTTGCTAGTACCTATTCCTAAGAAAACTGCTGTGAAAAATCAGGAAGTCCCAATTGAAGTTTCTGAAACGAATTACAGAAGGAATGGCCGACTTTTAAAAGAATTGCAAAAAAATGCCAAACCAATATCCAAAGAAGTATTCAAAGAAAATGTCTAAGAAATTTGCGAAAGCAAAAAAAAAATGGACTAAAAGTTTTGGAGAGAATCCATCGCCATTGCAGATGTCGCTAGGACAGGGACAATCCATGGAAGTAACCTCTGACAGAATTCCGGAAGGAATCGCAGGATAAATTCGGAGAAGAATCCTGAGCAGTATCCCTGAAGGAATCACTGGTGGAATCGTAGATTTCCGGAAAAAATAAAATCGTTGAAATGTCCTGAAATATTTCTACGAGAAATCCTTACAGGAAATCCGGGAATTATCAATGAGGAAATCGTTGGTGAAATTTCTGAACAAGCCTCTGAAATAATAAAGCAAAATTCCCCGAAAGAATCCTTGAACAAATCTTAAGAAGAATACCGGAATGAATCCCGTGAGAAATCAACGAAGAAATAAATGAAGAAATTTCGGGAGAAGTCCCTTATAGAATCCCGAGGGAATCTTTGAAGAATCCCGGACGGACTCAATGAAGGAAATTCCAAGAGAAAACCCAGGCAGAAATCTCCAAAAGAATTTCAGTGTGGTTCCTAAACATTATTTATTAATTTCAAATGGAGCCCCTTTTAAAATCCTTGATGAATCCCCGAAAGCATCATAGGAGAGATCTTTGAAAAAATCCTGGAGCAATCTCTGAAGGAATTTTCGAAAGAATCTTGGGAGAAATCTCTGAGGGAATCTCGGAAAGAATCTTTGAATAATCTTTGAAGGTGTTCCGGAAGGAATCCCTGAAAAAATCCCAGGAGCAATCCCTTGAAGGATCTCGAGAGAGTTGCCCCACGAACTCTCTTGTAATCGAAAAGAAAAAGAGCTTAAATTACTTTCCTTTAAGTTACACGGAAAATGAAATAGTCCATGAAAAAAAAATAAAAATAAAAATATTTGAACAACAATTAAAAAATATAAACATATTTCCAACTTAAAAATCGTCAGGAATAGAAAAATGTAGGGATATCAAAAAAGTTAAAACAGAAAAAAAATCATTTTTCGAAACATAACTAAAACGATTTTAGATCAAAAACAATAATTTAGGTATTAGAGGGTTAAGAAAAAGTCTGAATAACATTACCAAAAGAAAAATAGAATGTAGGAAATCTACGAAGTTTTCCATAACTTCGCTAACGCTAACAGTATTTCCAAAAATATTGAACATTTTCTCTTCAGAATTTCTAGGAAAAGTTTTTATAGAGTGGGTTATTCCACAAACAAACTTATGAAACATGTGTCACTATATTCAATATTTCCACCTTTCAAGTAGCACAACACTCTCAAATTGTTAAACGCTTACAAT
The DNA here is from genome assembly GCF_035046485.1 of Aedes albopictus. NCBI lineage: Eukaryota > Metazoa > Arthropoda > Insecta > Diptera > Culicidae > Aedes > Aedes albopictus. Next base: position 96,560,783 of record NC_085138.1, on the reverse strand, counting down.
GCATTACAATAAGATTCTTTCTTCACAACACCTTCATGCAAGAACTCCAGAGAACTCTCCAGCCAAGAATCCACCCACTCATCAAACCATCATCAAGATAGCTATCTAGTTCAATGGCTCTGTTTCAAATATGCAAATTTACTCCACCCAGTCGCCCCGGAGTTGCCACGACGGCGACGACACCTGTAGGCATTGAAGCTGTGTGGCGCGGTGGCGGCGCCCGCAATTGTGACAGAATATAATTAGTCTTAACCCGACGTCTCCACTAGACAGAAATGTCTTGCCATTTTGCTGGACAGATGTGTCATGACAGAAATGTTCTCTCGCTGTTTGCATGGAAAGCAGCGGTGTTGATCATTTCTGTTACGTTTTCTCTTTCTGGCAGCAAAATGGCAAGACATTTCTGTCTAGTGGAGACGTGGGGTAAATGGATGCTGATGAGACTTGTCTCAGACTTCGTCGTCGATGACGCGGAATGCAAAAGAATCCTACCTACCGCGCAGTAAAAAAGGTGTAAATCGACCTGAATGAGAAGCTTCAGTTTGTATCTGCGCGTATCAACACCCCGACTGACAATTATTTGCGCGACTGAGCCCGAAGGTAACACCTTCGCGTCACCATTTCGCGCCATCGCCATCCGATTGGCACATCTAGGTATCTATCGAAGTGTGATCAATCATTATGAGGAATTTCAAATAAAGCTCATTGTGTGTTTCTTCGGCTGATGCTAATAGCAAAAAACGACTCTCGGAGTCGCGACACAAGTGTGTCACGCACTTGAGAGCGCCCAAACAATCGATGGAGTGTTTGCTGGACGAGTGGGTGTCCTAGTAGGGTGACCCACTGTATTGATTTGAATAATATTAAAAAGAATAGTCTTTGAAATTCCAAATAAGATTCCCTGAATTTGTTGTTTGGACTTCCAAAAGCTACTGTCAGAAATTGGAAATCGAATTAGTTCAAAGTGGGAAAGAATTTCTTCTAGGGAATTCCAAAAATTTGGGAATTCCAAGAAATTTGTCTTGATAATTTCAAGAACATCATTTCAGAAGTCAAAAAGTCTCACAGAAATTCTCAGACATCTCTGTTCGTTATCTCTTTTGTAGTTGGAAAGATTTCTTTCGGGAAAACAAAAAAATCCTCTTAAGAAATTCCAAAAATATGCTCTTGAAACCCTAAAGTCACAGTTTGTTTCAAGTTGAGAGATTCGAAGGTTATCCATTGATAATTTCAAAATAGTTAGTGAAATTTGATAATTCCAAGAATAGCCTTTTTGGAAACTCTTAAAATTTGCCTTTAAGGATTTTAAGAATTTCAAGAATTCCCTATTGGTAATTTCAAGAATTTCCTTTCTTAAATTTCAAAAAAATACTTTTAAGTTCTAAGAATTTCGACTTCGATTTTTTAAAAGCCCTATCACCATATTTCTAGTATAATTTTGTAGAAATGTCCTGGATAAATTTCTTCGTAAATCTTTTTATAGTAATTTTTATTTTGTTATGATTCCTAGAGCAATTCTTTGAGGAATTAGATCCTATGAATGGATTGGGATTCTATGTATGCATGGATCACCCTAGTGCTTAAACAAACGGATTTTATATTTATTGAAATTATCACACAGGACGGGTTTGTGTGTGGTCGCCATGCGAAAAGCAATTTACACTTGATGATGACTGACGCCCATTGTAGCGAATCTTGATACGATATGGTTGGCGGTACCGAAGGGGCATCTTTGGAGTCATCGACCTTCACCTTCTTCAACGAAATGCGCAAAATTTACCAAAAAATTCTGATTGAATTTCAAATTGTTCCATCCATTTCAAATTCGACTTTTTTCTCTCCTCGCTTTCCAGTACATTAACCACCATTTCCCATGGAACGATGAGCATCCCTGCTGTTGCTGCTACCAATGAATGGTGATGCTTATTCTCCAGTTGCCCAATTAGTGCGATAGATAGTGCGTCTCCGACGAACAGAAAAAAAAACAGTTCGAGACGCAGATCAACGAACCGAGACGTACACGAAACCTGGAAGCTTGCTGCAGAAGGTGATCCCGCTGGACGGAGACAACCATTAACGCCTTTCGCACATCCCCCACAACCTGTCGCTTCACATTTTGATGAATCGAGTTACCACAAACCGAGCGAGTGACCCACCTTCCACACTTGGTAAGTAATGAACCACCACTTCTGTCGACTACTCTAAGAAAAATGTATGATGAACAATTCACTAGAACTCACGGAATATAAGAACCATATAGTAACTATACAGGTTATGGTTGCCCTTTTTGAAAAGTTTATATTTCGAAAAATCTCGATCCAGTGTCACCGATCTGCTGCTGATTTGAACATGAGTTCTAAATGTGTATATTTGTTTCACTCATCTACCATCAAGAATACATTTTAAACATCAATTTGCAATGATCAATTGACTGTTTTTAATTGTGCTCCTTTCACTGTTTTTTCTTCGAGTTTTACTTTGTCAATTTTTCCGAATGTTGCTAGCTTTATCACTGCTAATGCAGTGTTGTTGATTATTGTGCTATGATTTGGTTTATGAGCCCGCTTAACTTCTAGGGTGTGATTTTTATTACCTGAAACGTTCAGGTTCATGCACTTTGGCTGTTATATTTTTTTAAAAATTGAATTATTCATTCAAAAACAAGCCATAGTACGGTTTCTATAGGTTCTTATGATGTCTCGTAAATTGTCTTGTCTCATTTTTTTATGATTCATGTTCATATAGCCGAACAACATTGATTTAACGACAGAATTTGACCAAATTTTCAACACAAACTCGCACAACTCTATTGTTTTGGAAATATACGGGATCAATTTTTTTTTGGAACTCTGAACGGAGTAAGGCCGGTGGGTCACTGGGTCAAGTCGGGCATAAAAAAGGCCTAAACATCTGTATAATGTTTGTTATATCAACAAACAGTAAAAATTTTGGACGATCTGATTGGGTCATGCCTTGACTACAGAGAACCGTAGATGGACTACAATCAGACGTATTTGCATGCGGAAAATAACGGTTAGCTCCAGAAACCAATACTACATCGAACAGGAGCAAGTAAAAGCCTCGACTAGATTCCTGAGTACGCGGGATGGCCTGCCTGAAGTCAGGCCTTGAGTTCATTGAGCTTCAGATAAACTGTAATCACATGTTTTACCTACATGGAAACTCTGTGCACTACATAAACTCATATTCTATTATGTGTCAATGAGAAGATCTCGCACAAATATTCCTATAAAAAAAATGATGACCTAAGCGAAGCCATGCCTTGACTTCAGATAACCATACACGGACAACAAGGAGAGTTTTATGCACGTGGAAAGCAATGGTTAGCTCCACAAACCAATACTACATCGAACTGAAGTAAGTGAATTCCTCGACTAGATTCCTGAATACACGGGACATCTTGATTGAAGTCAGGCCTTGAGTGCTATGAGCTGTTGATGAACTGTAATCACATTTTTTGCCTGTGTAGAATCTCTATTGACTACATAAACTCACATTCTATCATGTGTTAGGGAAAAGGTCTCTCACAAATATGTATAGGAAAATTTGATGATCTAAGCGAAGTAATGTCGTCCAAATTTTTTACTGTTCGTTGATATAACAAACATTATACAGATGTTTAAGTATTGGTGTAAATAAAAGCGATAAAAATAATTGAAAATACTCCTTGGTGATTATTCCGAGTGTTCATGTTTTGTAAAGACGAATCTTGTACCGACTTTTCGAACCCTCTAAGCAGAATACCCTCTTCGAATGAGTGTAATCAGTTTCGTACCTTTTAATGCCGCCCTAATTGCTTATCCTTTGACAGATACGCGTATTTTGACTACCGCTTGTAATCTTCCTCAGTGTCAGTTATCCACTGAAGAAGTCATCGCATTCACCCCGCTTATATACCAAAATCCTACCGCTACTATTGTAACCTAAAAAACTACCTATACCTATAAATGTACACATTGTGTACATTGTGTACATGTGTACGAAATACGCGTATCTGTCAAACGATAAGCAATTATTGCGGAATTAAAAGGTACGAAACTGATTACACTCATTCGAAGAAGAGAATGTCGATAATACCCTCCATCGCCGACGTTTCGATCCTCGGGTTTAGATCTTCTTCAGGGTCTGTGGTTCCAGCCGTCAATAAACCATAGGCCCTGAAGAAAATCCAAACCCGAGGATCGAAACGTCGACGATGAAATAAAAGAACCAACGCTTATTTCTGTGACTGCAAACCGAAACCATTAGAAGTCAGTTTTTAATTGCTGTGAGTCTCTGTTTGTGAGATGCTTCATTTGCTTGTTAGAAGGGTCGTATAGAGTAAAGCATTGTCCACTTGAAATCCGGACGCATGGCATATTTTCTAGGGACGCTCTCAATGATCACAATCTTTATTCTTTTGCAGCAGTCTTATCCTACACTAGTCCTCTTTTAACGGGGAAAATTTCATCGATTTTCTTGGAACGAGTGAAAAGTTATTTTAGATTGAAGACAAGAGAAGGAAAAAAATCTTGCACAAACACGTTGAAAATTTAGCGTGGTCAGGTACGGCAGTCGCAAAAAATGTTAATATCTCCAAAACCATTAAGTGTTTTGTGCACAGATGTTATTAATCATGGCATAAAGAAGTGTCCCCAGAAGATTGAAGCTAGGGTTCATGGATTAATCTGCTTGGAATTCAAAGATTTGGCAAGAAGCACGAACTCTGGGCATCGTTTTTTAAAAACAAGATGATGAGAACAAATTTATACAAGGATGACAGCCGCAATAACCGCGTGCCGCTTTTCATAAACGCACACAAGGGATCTATAGAGGTTTTACCTATTTCGATGATCTGTCACGGCAGCCGGAGCCGTCCAGTGGTTTCGTCATGGATTGGTAGTATTTATCAACGAAAAAACACTCAAATTTCGCCTTCACTCTATTCACCAAATTGGCTCTCATTTCGCAATTAGAAAAACTTTTTGATTTTTTTCTTCGGAATCCTAATCAGACTAATCAAGGGACTCAGCAAATTGCATAGACTGTTGTTGGACTAACAAGCCGAAGGGATTGATTCAAAAATGTACCACCTTTGTGCAGATTTTTGAGGAAGTTAACACGGAAAAAGTGAAAAAATGTATTCGAAATAAAAATAAATAATTTTAATGTAATTTTTCCCTGAAACTACAATAAATAATCTTTGTTTTGAGGGCTTTACCTTTTATGTTTGTTATTCCATCCCTGAGATATACGTGATTTTGTCCGTCCGGATTCTAAGTGGACAATGCCTTAATAATTCTTAGAACACTAGTTTTGCTTGTAGATCCTGTACCTACATTTCATGTAGTTTTGAGACGGCCTAGATCCAGAGCCATAGCTGGGGTTGGCCAAGTTGGCCCTCGCTAAGGGCGCCAGCTTCAGAGGGGCGCCGAAAAGGCCTAATGCTAGAAGGAAACAGGATGAAGCTGTTGTTTTCTTGAACGCTATCGATTAGATTTAATTATTTACAGTATCTAAGATTGGTCATGTGTTTTACGTCCTTCCGTATTCTCAAAAAAATAGATTTCTTTAGATGATTTTAAGAATTTGCTTTTTAGTTTTAGCTATTTCAGTTTTTCAATGAGTAAAACAAAATCAATAAGCTTCCGAAAGTCTAGTGAATGTTTCTTTCTGAAAATTCTTAAACGATTAAGTTCATCCAATTTTTATTTCCAGTAAATGTTTCTTTGGGCTTAAACTTTTATACTAGCAAATCTAGCAGAAATCTTACACGCTGTTTTCACCCAAAAACTACCAGTAAGTATTTTTTTTCAGTTCCCCAAAACAAATTTAATATTCTAGGAATTCCTTCATTAATTCCACTAGGTACCGTGATTTCGGGTAAAATTGATCACTTTTCGTTGTTTTTAGCGAATAATTTTTGAAAACTTATCGATATGGTTAAATGTAATGCTTTAACACAAGTACGGCATCGGTTTTCATCAATTAACGAGACTAATAATTCAACTGCATATTATTTTAGTACAAAAAATATCATTTGAAATAGAAAAAAAATCGGGGTGAAATTGATCAGTCACTGAAATGTTTTTGTCGGTGCTGAAAATATATTTTCCTCCTGAATTAACCACCCCGGAATGCGAAAAGCTTCACAATTTTTTTTATAAGTTTACTAAATTTTTAATTATTTAAGATTGAAGTTAAACAGATCTTAAGAAAACGCCTGAAAGTATGCTATTTCCGTACTAAATATGTATCGTAAAACGGGGTATCTTTGATAATGCGGGTATCTTTGATAGTGCAGCAGGCATTGTGTAATTTATCTTATAACTATGATTCCTCCAACCAGTTAAGAAAAAGATAAACGTAAATCAATTCTATACATATGAAAGTTCATCTTAGACGTATTTTCATTAAAATCTAGTTTATGTACAACTTTTCGGACAAAAAATAAAAATTGTTGATATTTCTGTCATTTATCAACCCCTTCAAACAATCTGCTATACGACTTCGTTACAACTATTTTTTCAATGAATGGATGCTTATTCTCGATAGATTCATCATAGTAGATTCCAAATCTGGCCTTGAATCTCTTAACGAAGTGTGTTTTTACGAAATGGAAACAATTTTGTAAATTGGGATATTAATCTCCATACATTGATAAACGCCTAAAAGTATGCAATGCCCTTGTAACTTCATGTAGATAAATATGTGTTGTTAAAAATTTGTTAATAAAACATTAAAAAACTACCCAAAAATGAAAACTAACCATGAATAACATGTAATCATATGTTGATGTACCGTTAAGCATTTATTATTACAAAGATAATGATTTTTCATAGCTAAATTTATTGTGTTTTGCACTCAATATTCCACAAACTCATTTTTATATGTAGAATTTAGTAAAAAAATCAATGTTTTGATATAAAAATTCTATCTGATATATTCCACAAGCCTTCTCTCATCATGTTCATACTCCTAAGATTTCAATGTGTGATTATTTTTTGAGATTTGATGTGTTTTTAGGGCATTATCAAAGTAACCCCAAAATGAAAATCTGATTTTCGGTTATATGAAAAACTAAAAGTTATCCAAAATATTTCAGATTATCGAATCTTTTAATTGCAATTGATAACTGATACCCCAGTACTTGTTTTAAAAATATAGAACTCGGGAAAATACTGTTTCATGTAAAAATATTGAGAAAATTCGCTGAAAAACTATCAAAGTTACCCCATTTTACGGTAATAACTTCCGGAAAAGTACAATTTTATGCATACATTTCCATATTTATAGAACTTTTGATGACGAAATCAGGTTTAGCGAATACTTGGCAGCTAGATACATTCATTAGAAAATACATTACACTTGGTACCGTAGCTGTGGTAACAAAAGTTTGAAAGTGTCTTTAAAGTTCGCCTGATAGGCAGTTTCGAAAAAAAATTGCTTTTTATACAGAAATGTGTAACTAATTCGCTGTAAAACATGTATTTTTAACAAATAAGAATGGCCCTCTTGTCGATCAATTTCACCCGAAATCACAGTATTTGTTGGATTTTTTTTCTTCAGAAAATCTTTCAAAAAATATATCAGAAATTTATCTAGAAATTCTTTCAGAAACTCCTTCAGGGATTCTTAAAAACAAATTTCAAATCATAAATTTATCTTTTGATTTTCTTGAAATATCTCGAAGAAGTTTATTAGTCAGAGGATTCTCCCCGATATTTTTCCAAGGATTTTATTGAATAATTTTCCATAATTTCTTCAGAGTTCCAAAATTTTCTTTGGAATTCGTATAGTGATTCTTGCAAAAATATCTTTAAGGATTAGCTGCCTAGAAACCCTTCAATCAAATTTGTCAGTAATTCCTCCATGGATTCCTATGGAAAATACTGCATAGATTGCGTTAGAAATCCCAAGAATTCGTTATGAAAATTCTTCCAGTCTTCTATGGAATTCATTTAAAGTCATTTATAATTAACTTTGTAAAAAAATAAATCTATCACATCAGATCAAAAAAACTTGCATTGATACCTTCCGCAATTATTCCATTTCTGGTAGAATTCCAGTAGGAAACCTCCCATGAATTTCCTTATCAACTACTCGAGAAAATCATAAATTTGGAATTCATTCAGAAACTTCTCCAGGTATTTCGTTGGAAAATCTTCCATTGATTCCATCCAGTTTGTTCAAAGGTTTATTTTGGAAGAATTCCATGGGTTCTTTCAGAACTTCCCCCAGGAATTTCTTCATGAAATCTACTAGGCTTTTATTTAATCCTCCAAAGATTCCTCAAGAAACCTTTAAAGGGATTCTTTCCAAGTTTTCTTTCAGAAATTCTTCCAAATGTGGTTCTCTACAAATTCTAACATTCCATCAAGTATTTCTTCACGAACAGCTCCTGCAATTCCTTCAAGAGTTAGTTCATGAATTCCATTTGAAATTCTTGCTGAAATTTCTCCCGGATTTTCATCAAGTACTCCTCCGGAAGTTACTGCAGGAATTCCTACAGATATTTTAGCATAATTTATTCCTGTGATTCCAGCGGGAATTCTTCGAGAGATTTCAACAAAAACTGATGTAGATATTCCTTTAGAAATTACTCCTGGTATTCAACCACGTCCATGGTTTGTCTAATGATTACTGAACATTTTCTTACAGATCTTCTGAGAAATGTTTTGAAATAACTTCTGAACACATCTTTGGTGAAGTTATTGGAAAATTTTGGTAGAGCCAAACACATCGCAGAAAATGTATAAAATAGATTATTTGAGAATTCCTGACAAACCTTAAAATTCAATTAAGTATTTTTGAGAACAAAATTCAGTTGAAAAATTCAGAAACAAAAATACAAAAAATACTGTAAGATTAGCCTAAAACCTCCGATGTTTTGGTTACAGTTTTTCTTTCAAAATCTTCATACCTTCAAATTTTCAACTCTGACGATATTATTATGACTTTGCTGATACACACCACGTTTCACTGACGTACAATAGAATATTTTCTCGGCTGATTCTATTCAAACAGATGTTTTTGTTTTTAGTTTAAGAACATTCATGGAACGGAAGTTTTTTTTATTATATTCAACTTTTTCAAAAAGAAACGACACTAATTGATGTCTATCACACTGTTTATTCTCTACCTCACGTGGGTTGATCGAAACTCTCTTCTGAATGAGATCGATAACAGATAAGCAACCTGCAGGTTTCATATAGCCTGTATATCAAGAGATTCATCAAAGAATACACTTTCTACCATCTGTCACAACCCACCACCCCATGTTTCTCCGTGGTTCCGACGTTGCCGTTGAACATTGAGCAAATAGTGTTCTTGCAGTTTTCTTCGACAACCTGTAGCTGAGATAAGTTCATTCATATCGTTGTTCTGCTTCAAGATGTTTTTTTTTTTCTCGATCATTAGAATTGTGGCGGCAACGATAGCACTGATGATGATGCCCCGTTTACAGACGTTTGTACGTAAGCGAGAAATAGATGTGGTGATGCTAATGAAGATATGCACACCGGAGCATCTCGGCCCGGCTTGGCCTGGTCTGGCCCGGCCGGTCAGCGAGGCAACAACAACAGCTTGTGCACGTATGAATTTTGCAATTAAAACAACAGTAAAATTTGCATCCCCACGCACTGGGGGAGGAGGAAATCGTGGTGCGGTGGGAAATGAGATTCTCCTCGTCAAGATGAGTTGTGTTCTGTGTACTGTGAGATGGGGTAACATTGATCGATCATTCAGTTGGACGCTTTCCGTTGGAATACATCTTAGTGATCAATGAACATTTCTTCCGTTGTTTACTAAGAACTTTGTCATTTGTCTTTTTTGCTCAAGTAAGTCCGGATATTTCTATTGTATATATCTATGAGCTCGTTCCATATTATTAAAATTATTAACAGTATTTGATGTAATAGGGTATGTGCAGAGCCGTAGCGTGGGGTTGGCCAGGTTGGCCCCCGCCAAGGGCGCCAGCCTCTAAGGGGCGCCGAAAAGGTAAAAGGCTAGAAGGAATATTATGATGCTATTGTTTTCTTGTATGTTAGGGTAAGTGTGCCGATCGTTGTGGTAATAAGGTAAATTAATTAAAAAAAATACCAGTACATAGTCCAATTCAAAAAATACCAACACAAGTCGGTAGTTTTTTATTCAAATTTGCTGGGAAAAATATGAAAACTATCGTTTCTCTCTGTTTTTGATCAATAATCGCTTGCCACAACAATAGGCACACTGTTCCTATTATGGAGGTAAAATTTAATTTCGGTTCCTATTGTTGTGGTATCCCATTGAAATCATATGGGATACCGCAACAATAGGAACACTACCGCAACAATAGGAACACAGCAGCAGAAATATTAAGGAAAATATTTTTTAAAAATAGGTTTTTGGCAAATCTTAAGCACACAAAAAGTGCAATCTCATAATTTAAGCATAATACATCTATTAAAAATGCCTTTTGGTAACATTTCAGTGCTCAATTGCCATTACCGCAACAATAGGTACTACCACAACGAAGGGAACAATTACCCTACCAAGACTTCATCGAGTGTTTTTTACATTACGTTATTCTCAAAAATTCGTTCGCTAGATTATTTATCATGATGTTACCTGGGAATTTAGCTTGTTTTTTTTACTTTGGAAGTTATTTTAGTTGTTTTTTAACGAGCAAGCAAAATCAATAAATTTTCAAAATTCTAGTGAAAGTTTTTCTCTGAAAATTACTGGAAACTTATTTATTGACATATTTTAGAGTGTTTTTAACAAGTATTTTAAATGAAAAATATTCAGACGACGCTGTTCATTCCCTTCAAACAAATAAAATATTTCGGGAATTTCTTCATAAATTTCACCAGGTATTTCTTCGGATTTTTTGCTGGGCTTCTTTAAGCAAATCTTTCAAAAACTATTTCAGAATTTTCTCAAGAAATTTCTTTAAAAATATTTCAAAGAATTTCTCCAGAAATTCTCTCAAAATCTTATATTAAAAATTATTTAAAAAAAAAAGCAAATAAAGAATTCTTCTGGAGATTCTTACTAAAAATTCTCGAAGAATCGAAGGGAGGTTTTCAGGAAGTTATCTAGGGATTTATTGAGGAATCAGTCAAAGGATTCCTCTCGACATTTATACATGGATATTTAATAATTTCCTTCAATGGATTCCTGCAAAAAATGTGTATAAGGATTACTAAATAACCCTTCAATAGATTTCTTTAGTAATTCCTCCATGGATTCCTATGAAAAATTCTGTAGAGAACTGTATCATGCTTACTAGGGATTGATCCATAAATTTCTGCTAGAATTTCACTAGAAAACTTTTCATGAATGTCTTCATAAATTCCTCCATAAAATTATAAATTTGGAATAATTCAGAAATTTCTACAGGTTTTCCGTTAGAAAATCTGCAATTGACTTCATCCAAAATTTCTCCAAAGCTTTCTTCTGAATGCCATTCATAGATTTCTTCAGAAATTCCTCCAAAAATTCCTTAAGAAACTTTTTCAGAGATTCCTTCAAATATTCTGCCAAGTTTTTTTAACTCTTCTAATGGTCCTCTACAAACTATTACGGGCATTAGCATATCAGGCATTTCTTTACGAATTGCTCCATGAATTCCTGCAAAAAACTACTCCTTAAATTCCATTTAGAATGCTTACTTAAATTTCTTGAAAATTTTTATCATTTATTCATGCGGATAAATGCAGGAATTCCTTCGCAATCTCTTTCATAATTTCATTCAATGAATCCAGCAAAAATTCTTCCAGAGATTTCAACAAAAACTCATCCTTCAGGAATTTCTCCTGGTATTACTTCATATCCATTTTTGTCTAATGATTTCTGAAAATTTTCTAAGAAATATTTTGATTGAACTTCAGAAGAAACTTGTGGTGAAGTTATTAGGAAATTCTGGTAAAACCAGTTATTAGCCAAAAAATAGTAAAAACGTTTGAGGATTTCTGAATGCTCCTGAAATTCAATTCAGTATTTTTTAAAATAAAATAAAAAACTAAGATTTCCTTTAGAAATGTATGCATCATACATTTTAAGAATTTGAAATGTCATCTTTAACTATTGTGCTGGTCTAAGTATGATTCTTGAAATGCAAAATCTGTTCGTTCTCTTTGAAAACTTCGAAAACGTACACATAACTTTGAATAAACAAATTTAGCAAAATAATAATGTCTAATTGTCGTGGGGCGCCAATCTGGATGCTTGCCAAGGGCGCCGTGGGACCACGCTACGGCTCTGGGTATGTGTGCCATCAGTAATCTCATGCTCCCATTTTCATCCTATTCGAAAACAAGCGATTACGGCGCCGATTGACTCCGTTCTTTTTGTTTTCATGGGTGCTCACTTCTAACAAAAAATACAAAAATAAGAAACAAAACAAACAGCGCTTCAATCCTTTGTTTTTCGTGGGATGAAAATGGGAGCCACATGCTTAATAAGGGAACCAATGCCCTACTTTTGAAATTTTGAAAATTGTTTATAAATAAAAAAAATAAGATCAAATAGTTTAAAATATTTTACCATCCTGGGCTACTTGGCTAATTGTGAGGGTAGAAGACAGCATTCTATAGAAAAATAATAAAAAAGGGAAGAATAATGTTTTTGAACAATTGAAATTATTTGACATCTAACATATATTTGCGACAAATATTACTCTCAGTGTATTTTTTTTTTCTAAAAATCCTTCGAATATCCTCAAACATTAACAAGAAATTTAAGTTTTTTTTAATACGCCTTTTTCAAAAGTAAGATAAATAAAAATGGTCATGTGTTGATGCAGAAGTAAATAATTCACGAAATCAAGTGCATGAAAAAAATCTTATTCAAATTGACAAATATTGAGTCAAAAATTGCATATTGTTTTAATGTTTTGGGTTTATTTAAAAAAAAAGATAGAAAAAAGTATTTGAAGTAAGACCAACTTACAGTACCGCTCCGCATTCTGCCATCTTGGCCGAGAGATAAGCCCTTCTCATAGTGCGAACTGCATATATAGGAAAGATGTGTGCCATGTGTCGTTCAAGAACGTCCACGCTTTTGTTTGGCCCTTCGCTTCTGCCCTGACATGCAAGGAAATTAGTTCCCATGCACTTGTTGGGGAAATTAAGGCACAAAGATACCGTTCGGCTGAGTCGGAATCCACCAACAGACGACGCTAGAGCTAGAGCTGTCTGTAAGATGTTGTCCACTCAAGACGGTGACGGTAAATAAGTAAGTAAGCATTATACTTACCGTGTGGTTTGTCGTTCAACAAACCAACAACGAGGGCAGACGATGATGACGGAGACCGACAACAACAACGGCAATTCTGCGACATTCGGTTAAGCAAATATGTAATTTGCCTCAGTTTCAACGACTATCTTTCGACGCGAGTCAACGGTAAACGGTTGTTGTTTGGTGTTTACTTGGTATTGTTTTGCGGCGACCTGAATTTGACTGCGACTTGGACTTGTGGAGTTTATTTATTTATTTTAATTTCAGTGTTTTCTTTAGGAGTATGTTTAAAAATCGAAGAAACATTTTTCGAAGTAATAACTTCGAACATAAGAATATAGGCAAGCTTAAGTTTGAACTCGATTGCTTGCCTGTAATTTGTAATAGACCTACTATACTTGCACAATGATCCAATGAGATAACTGTACAGATCTTCTGTTCTTCAAGTGAAGATGGTTAGTGCCTGCCTCGTCAAAATGCAATAAGAGGAAAAAGGGAGGAAATGTTGATACAATCGCTCGCCCACTACATACCGTATTAATAACACCACTGTGTTTGCAACTTTAGTCCAGTTTTAGTACAATTACTGTGACTGTGACTATTTTGATAACTTAATCAAGTAGTTTATCACCGGATTAATGTGAATATGATGAATTACTATATTATGGCTTTTGTAGAGATTGTTCAAGTGGTATCCAATCCACAAGCATACAAGCAATAAAAATTGACGAGCTTTAAAAAGCCGGCATACGTTGCATGGTACTTGTATGCTTATATATGGAATATACAAACTGATTGAACAGGTGTAAGAGTTATAATGGCAATTTCAGCTAAAGATAATGAATTCCGCTTTATTCCCACGTTCTATATCCACTAAGTGTAATAAATGATGTTTGCTAATAAGCGAAGCCATTAGAAAAGCTATGTCATACTCAAGAAACACAAAAATGAAAAGGACATGAGCATTACAGTCATGATTGAAAGGTGGAACGGGTACTACAATGAACAACTGAAAAACTGTACATACTGTATTCGTATCACAGTATGTATATAAGCTATCTGATTATGTCTATAAATGACCAGACTGCATCATTGTACGGCAAACCTTCCGGATTGGAACATCAACGTTGGTTTAAGTACAGCTGGTTTATGACTTAAAACTAGTATCATGCTTCTTTCGGATTATCACCTAAATTTCAGTTAGTGTTCATTGCTCATTGAAATTTAACAAATTTTGGACCTGGCGCCCTACTTCTCCACAAATCAACCCATCCTTCAAGTGGAGATGCACCTGTCAGATCGACATGGGCAAAACAAACCTTCCTCGCAGCATGATTTAAACCAAGCCAAAACACGCAATGCAATCACATCACGTGTTGTTAGGGTGAACTTGGCATTGGTGGCAAAATTCAATAACCAGCCAGCCATACACTCACGCAACCACGGTGTGCTCAACACCGACACTCCAAGTTTCCGTCCCGTCTCTCCATCGGACGCTCAATTATGGCGTTACCCACCGCCGCCCCCACTTTGGCTTTGGATTGGGCGTCGGTCGTCATAGCAGCAGGTCACCACTTCATTCAAACGATCCATTCTTCTGTAGGTGGTGCAGGTTGGGTAGGTAGGCAGGTAGTTGGATTAATTTATGACGCTGGTTTTCGAAAATTATTACCCAGTTGACATCGAGCAGCGACCACCACGACGAAGATGGAGTTTCAATTGGTATCAGTAGGTTACCGGCATCGTTGTCAGCTGTGCTGAATCCAGTGTTGGAAATACTCACTTGCATAGAGTTATATTCACTTGCTACTATATCAGAACGGAAGCGTGCTTTCAAAAAACGGTTTTTTCATGAATTTTTACATTAGATTTCATCTAAAAGTTTGCTAAACAAAGTAAAGGTTGCATACGCACACCAAAGTTGTGAGTGTCATTTATGCCCACCTTGTGCTCACAATTCTCTCCCTGACTTAAAACTACAATGTAAATGTCCTTCATACACCGTTTCTTGATAGCATGCTGCTGAACTGAGATATGTAGTAGCAGCATGTGAGTATGACCCTTGCAAGTGAGTATACCCAACACTGGTTGAATCTCAACTTGTTTCGCCGCACTTTTCGGAGCAAACATCTTAATTTCATACAGATCGTTTCAAGACAAGTGTTGGTAACGAATGTGCTTTTAAAAGGATTACCATCAAAGTGGGTTATTTGCAACAGCAGTGTAACTTGCAACACGATTACATACATTGAATGTATATGTATTAGACGAAAAAATGATTTTAAGTTTGAAAGCCAAAAATGTCATATTTGCCATTTTGTTTTAAAACAACATCATATTTCTTTTGGATTCCTTGAACGATTTTCTTCAAAAAAGCTGTGTATATAATACATAGTTTCAAAAATATAAATAAAAAAGAGAGGATTATTTTCATATTGACAAAAACAAGGAGTGCTGAGTGCTGCCACCGGCCGAGGGGTGATTCGATCGGCAAAAAAATGTTCCTGTTTTTTATTGAAACAAACATTTCAGCTACATTTGGTTTGAATCTGCTCCACAGATTTCTTCAAAAATCTTTTAGGAGAATTTAAATAAAACCCTCTTAAACAAACTTTGAATAAACTTCTTCATGGATTCGTCCAGAAATTTAGCCAGGAAAATTGGCATGTACGGCTTAAGAAATTCCTTATTTAAATTCCTTCTGAAACTCTTCTGGAGATTCCTCCGCAAATTTATTGAAAGATTTCTTCAGAATACTTTCCGTTTATTTCCTCATGGATTACATTTGAAAATCTTGCCAGAGAAGAGACGAACCAGCCAAGGGCTGAAAGTCTCTTAAATAAAGACAAATCAATCAATCAACGAATCTTGCCTGGACTCCTCCATTAATCCCTTCAGGGATTCTTTTGGGAAGCTTTTTGATAATTCCGTCAAACAATCTAGCGTTTCCCTCACAAATCCTTCTATAGATTCTTCAAGAAATATCTTCAGGGATTTATTTAGATTTTTTTTCTCAATGATGTTACTAGTGATTCTTTTAGAAAATCTTTCATGGATTGTTTTCGAAATTGCTACATAAACTCCTTTAGAAAATCGTCCAGAGATTCATTCAAAAAATCTTCCATGGATTCCTAAAACAAATTCCAGCTATTCTTTAAGAAAATCTTCCATGCATTGCTTTCGTTAACAACTACGGTAACGATCAAATGATCGTACTTACCGGAGGAAACGGGTCGTCAGCAACCAAGGATGTTGCCACGGAATCGGTTTCGCCGTGGAAGATGGTCCGTACTCTTGCAGGTTGAGGGCTTGTTGGTTTCGGTTTTGGGAAGAAGTGTTCGGGTATTTTTCTCGTTTCTGTTTCTCGTGCAATTTTTTGAAATAATGATCGATATTGGCTTTTCTTCGCATCGTCACCCTCGTTCTCTCACTGAACACATAATAATCTCGTTGCTATCCGCAACAGCTTATGATTTCCTTCCATGAAATTCTTCAGAATTTCTTCCAGGGCTTCCCTTAGAAATTATCTATACTGTACTTTCTGTACTTTCTATACTGTACTATCTATACTTTTCTTCAGAACATTTTCCAATGGTTACTTTTTCCATGGATTTCCTCAAAAATTCCTCCATTGATTCTTTCAGGTATCCCTTCGGGGATTCTTTCGGAATCCGATATCCGTCCATGGATTCCTTTCAGGATTCGTTAGGAATTCCTCCAAGTGTAGAATAAGCTTTAAGCTAAATTACACATTAATAAAAAAATCTTCCAAAACATCTTTCATGAAGTAGTCCTGGTATTCCTTAAGAAAATCTTCAAGAGATTCCACCAGTAATTTCATCGAAGATTTCTTTTGAAAATTTGCCATGAATGCCACCCAAAATTGCTCGATTATTTTCTTTGGGGATTCCTCCAGGGATTCTTGCAGAACTTGTTTTACGATTTTTTTCAGAACTTTCATCAGACATATCTTTATGAAATCGTTCAAGGATGCTTTCAGAAATTACTCGAACTGTTCCGTCAGTAATTCTTCCAGGGCTTGTTACAGAAATTCTTCCAGGGTTTGCTTCAGATATTCCGTTAAGATTTTTCCAGAGACATCGTCCATGGATTTTTTCCAAAATCTTTCCAAGGATTCTTTAATAAATTCCTACAGCGGTTTCTTGTGATTTTTTTTTTGCTCGGATTTTTTTTAAAGAACTCGATGTTTACTGGAGAATACTTAAGGAATTTCCTAATGGATTCCATTGTAATCTGTCTAGAAAAATCTTCGGAGATTCCTCCAGATTTCTGGGATTCCAGGGAACTCTCTGGATATTCCTTAATGTATTTTCTCAGAAATTCATTTAGGATTTTCTCCAAGGACAACTCTAGAAATTTCTCCACGAATTGTTTCAGGAATTCATTAATTATGAAACGCCTTATCCATGTTTTTTCCAGATATCCCAATATATCCGAAATTTTCCAGAAAAATCATCAACCATCCAATCGAAACCTATAAACAAAAATATTCCTATAATCCCCACCTAGATTTTTCTAGATTCTTTTGGGACTTTTTTGGAATCTATTGAAAGCTTTATTCTTGGATTTCAATTAGTATTATTCCATAGTGTTCCTCCGCGTATTATTTTTTTTCAAAATTCCTAGCATAATTGTTTTAAGAACTCCGTAAGGATTCCTTTGAAAATATGAAACTTAAATCCTTTCAAAAATTCCATTGGAAAGTTCTGTTACTGCAATCCAAGAAAAATAAACGGTTCTTTGAACGGTATACACGAGGATTTTGCCACGCATCGAGATCCGTCATTCGATTTCTTTAGGGATCAATACTGAAGTTATTTCCAGAAGAAAGTACAAATAAGGTACACCGGAACAAGTTGAAATAGCGGGTTAACGAAGTTGTATCTAATCAGAATAAACCATTTTAATGCCATAATACACAGTTTTTGAATCAAACAATCTTTTAGTGAAGGAAAATTTTCCAAATTGGAATGAAATCCTTTTCAAAACTTGGCGTTTCATCTTGCCCCACGCGTTTCAACTTGACCCGGTGTACCGTATAGGGGCGCCGAAGTTTGAGAAACTTGATTTCTTTTTCTCCAATACCTTTTGAAATTGAATGTTTATGGGATTATGGGTGTCCACGATGAATTTGGCACACAGAAAATATTGTATAACTTTTGATTGCGTTCGCTTAAATAGCTAATTTTTTGACCATGAATAGTATATTAGGTGTAGTATACCATAAAATTTTCATTAAAATCGGTTGAGTATTGTGGGAGATATCGTTGAAACAAGGGAATTGCCACTTGAGAATCTTGTGCAAACAAACATTTTGGAAAATGTCACTTTCAACTCTGGCGCCAAAAATACTGAACTGATGTCAATCAAAATTTTTATGTACGTAAAGTATATATGTAGAAGTAATTTTTAAAAATTCAATTCAATTTGATCATACCGTTAAAAAGTTATAGCCCTATATGTCGCACTATGTCACAATAAGCAGATGTGGTTTTTGGTATAGTGAAATTCAAACTGCTCTTCTTTGAAAGTAGGTACTCAACAAAAATGGCTGAAATTTTCACTGTCAACAGTTTAACACAACAATTTTACACTATCAAAGTTTTATAAAAATCGGGACAGTGTTACCAGTTCTACAGTCAAAATAGTGCACGCGGAACTAAAAATGATCAAAAAGTACCTAAAATTTACCTTGAAGCGATTTGAGTTTTGGATATTTACTAGAAAAAGTACTGAACCGATTTCGATCAAATTTTTACCACTTAATTGATACTATGTTAAGAATATCGACTGAAATTTTTAAAAGTTTTGATAAGGTAACACTATAGTTATAGCCTAAGCAATTTTGTGAAATGGGTGCCCAAATTTTCTAAAATCTAATTTTATTATATCGACAATATCTGCGCCAATACTGAACCGATTTTAATGAAAATTTTATGGTATTAGCTACACATAATATACTATTCATGGACGAAAAGCTATTTTGGCGAACGCAATCAAAAGTTATACAATACTTTCTGTGTGCCAATTTCATCGTGGACACCCTTTATCAGTGGTTTCCAGATCGTGCACCGCGGTACACTTTGCAAAGTTATTTTGAATTGTGAACATGTTACAAATTCGATAAAAAATATTTATATTTTTTGTCATATGCTTTATAAATAGATCGATTGATAGCAATGTTGTATTTGGAATATTAAATTTAGGAGACCTTCAGAATATTTTTTATTTTCCTAATGTACGTTCACAAAGAGTTATCAGAAATATCAGAATTTCTTCCTGGGATTCTTTCAGAAATTCGTTCATGGATTCCTTTAGATATTCCTTCAAAGATGACTTTGAAATTCTTCCGAAAG
Organism: Aedes albopictus; assembly: GCF_035046485.1. Lineage (NCBI taxonomy): Eukaryota > Metazoa > Arthropoda > Insecta > Diptera > Culicidae > Aedes > Aedes albopictus. The sequence continues at coordinate 96,541,182 of NC_085138.1, read as the reverse complement.
TTCAATCAAAAATTTGACTAAGACTACATTGACTAGCATTTTTTCACTGATTTTTTAAAATTTCTTCCAAAAAATCAGGATACTTTCAAAAACTCTTCCAAAGACTGATTCGAATTTTTTTTTTCATTGGTTGCTTCATATAAATTACTTCAAAGATTCCAACCAAATTCCTATTAGGGATTCCACAACAAACTTTTCAAAGATCCTTCCGGTAAATCTTGCATACAATGCATTGCTTTAGAAACTCCTCCATGAATTGCTTCAGAAATTTTTCCAAAAATAATTGGTCCTTACTAAACTAGTCTCCCGATTCCTCCCGAAACTTTCGAAAGTTTCCTCTAGAAAACCTGCCATGGATTAGTCCAAACATTCTTCCATGTATTCGTGTAGAAACTCCTTTAGGGACGTTTTTCAGATATTTCTCCAGAATAGGATTGTGGATATTGTCCATGTTTATCTTCAGAACCTTCAGCAGAATATCTTCAGAAATAAATTCAAAAAGTCCAGCAAAGATTCTTCGAAACTACCTAGATTTTTATCCGAAATTCTTCCAGGTTTTTTTTATCTTATTAAATATCTTTTATTCACAATTCTCCAGGGTTTCTTTAAAAAGTTCTATACACCCGATTCTTTTTTTTTTTTGCATGGGTCTGGTTTTTGCTATAACTCAGTCAATTTTGAACCGATTTTTATGAAATTTTGTACACATTAGTACTATCAGTGTACACAATTTCATGAGAATCGGTAAATTGAATGAGTTATTGTAAAATAACGACCCGTACAAATAAGAACCGGGTGTAGGGGTAACTTTTGAAATTTCTCGAGGGATTCTTTTAGAAAATCTTCTATGGGTTGGATAAGAAATTCTTCCTAGCGTTATTTCAGAAATTCCTCCAGAATATTCTACACAAATTCTTTTAGAGATTCCTCCAGAAATTTCTCCAAGCATTTCCAAAAAAAAAACCATGGATTTTCTCATAAATTCCACTAGCGATTCCTTCGGAAAGTTATTATTTCGGAATTCCTTAAAAAACTCACCAAGGATTTCATTAGAAAATATTGTAAAAATTCCTTTGGAAATGTGTGTCTATAAAGTTTTTTGCAGGGATTCCCCTTTCAGGAATGCTATCAGAAAATTACCAGGGATTACTTCAGAAATTCCTCTAAATGTTGTTTTGGATTTTTAATAAGATCTTGATGGGATTGCTATCAAACTTGCTCTATGGATTCTTTCAGAAATTTCACTAATGATCCGTTTCAAAAATCGGCTTCGAATTTTTCCAGAAATCATTCTCTGGTTCCTTCAGCAATCCTCGCAGGAATTCTTTTAGAAACTCATTTAGGGTGTAATTCAATTATCCTTTCAAGTGTTTGTTCAAAAATTATCCAAGAACTCCCTCAGAAGTTCTCCTAGAGATCCTTCCAGATATTTCTCGAAGAGATTTCTATAAATATTAGTCTAAGGGTTCCTCCAGGAACTTTTTAATAATTCCATTAGGGTTATTTTTTTCAGTAAATTTTCCAGAGATTCTTTCAAAACTTCTCCAGGGAGGTGTTCCTTTATTGGGAAATTTCTCAAATGATTCTTTTACAACACTTTTGATGATATTTTTTTAATAATTACTTCATTTTATTAAGAAATTACTCCCGGTTCATGTTCAGTAATTTGTTTCTTAAACCCCCAACATGGATTCACTCTAGATCCTTACTATGTCTCCTATAGTAACTCCTTCAGAAAGTTTTCCGGAATTTTTTGAAAATTACACAGCGCAACATTTTTTTGTCTCAAGAGCAAACTTATGTGTCTCCGAAGGATTTTGGGCCACTGAATCCGAATCCGGGCTCAGATTTGCTCAAACACGTCACAATTTTGAGCTATACCTCAATTTATAGGGCAAAATATGCGATTTTGGGCTTTTTTGACTGCAAACCATTAAGCATGGAAATATTTTTTTTAAGCAATCAAAAGGTTAATTGGTCAATTAACATCTAAATTATCGATTCATACAAAATATTTCGTTTTACCTAATCAAATTTAATAGATTCAAGCATTTTACGTTAGTATGAAAACTTGCATGCAACTTGTGGAGGGTGATTTGTATGGGAAATATCGTACCTAACATAAATCGCTTCAAACTATCAAATTCGATTTGGTAAGACAAAATATTTTGCATGAGTCGTCAATTTTGATGTTAATTGACCAATTAACCTTTTGATTGATTGAAAAAAATATTTCTATGCCTAATAACTTGCTGTCAAAAAAGCCCAAAATCGCATATTTTGCCCTATAAACTGAGGTATAGCTCAAAATTGTGACGTGTTGGAGCAAATCTGAGCCCGGATTCGGATTAAGCGGCCCAAAATCTGTCAGAGACACATAAGTTTGCTCTTGAGACAGACCAAAAGTTAATTTTTGTTACGCTGTGGTATTGTCTAGGATTATTGAAAAAAAAATCTTCAGATTTTCCTTTATAGATTTCTTAACAAAACCTATAAGTTCTTCAAAGTTTCCTTCATAAATTCTTCTATAGATTCCTGCAGAAAAGAGTGCAGGTAACAATTCGGTGAGCTTGTTTCATATTATGTTTACTTAATTTGTTCATTCCTTATCCACTTATCCGCGAGCGGTAATGGCGGCGGCGGGCATATCCAACCGGTTCGGATTTTGACGTTTCGTGGGGGAAAGTCAAAACACTTTCATTCTCCTCCTCACCCCTTCACCCACCGTTTGGTGGCGCCAACCGATTGCGATCCCCAAGAAACGTCAACATTCGAATCGGTTATTTGTGCCCGCCGCCGCCATTACCGCTCGCGGATAAGTGGATAAGTTATTCCGGACAAATTCTTTTCATGAAGGTATTATCGTAATATAATAAACAGTATTGATTGAAATGTTGACATATTTTTACACAAAATTTAAGAATTCGAACATCATTAATAAAAATTAACATCAATTATGATGTAAAATAATGTGTTACATATGATAATTGTTCAGTAAAGTGTACCTTCTATAAATAACACACGATAATCGCACTTCGTCGGTATTAAACCAGAGTCGATAAGTTAAATCTCTTGTTCCTGATAACAGACATCACAACCGAAGTCGAACAACATTCCTTCACACAGCGCAATCGTATTTCATCCACACTTATCTCTAGTGAGTGTGGCAAATGATCGATTAGTCGCAAAGGCTTTTACACCTACTTACATTATTATCTATCTGCGACAAGTACTCATGTGTACTCATGGCCAATTGTAATCGATTGCACGTCGCATCTCCACAGCTGCAATCGTCACCGTCTAAAGTCCCTGCGAGTCTCCATCCAATTGCTTCAGGTAAGATACCAACCGACTTTATGTGAAGACATTTTCGTTCGAGATTTTGTCAAGCGTCGTCGAAAGCCAACGACGAAGACGAAAGTAATAATTTATCGCTAATTGTCATGCGCCGTTAATTGGCCAGTAGGTACTCAAGATTTTTTAATTAAAACTCCCTGCTGAGATGAAAAATGGCTGCTGCTGGCCTTCTCATACCTTAAGGTATCCACCACCCAGATCGGTACCGTGCAGTAGTGGCACTGCAAATGGGCTTTTAGGTTAAGGAAGCTGAATTGCATAGTTTTCTGAGATCTTAGCAGCAAGCAGCATTGGCGGAGACAAAGGGGGGCAAGAGGGGGCACTTGCCCCCCCTAACTATAAATTTCTGTTTAAATACGCCAAAAAATGTTTCAGAAAAATTACCAAAATAAATTGAATTAATTTGGTGCCAGCAAATTTCACTAGATACGCCAAACAATGTTTAAGAAAAATTAACAAAATAAATTGAATTAATTTGGTGCCAGCAAATTTCACTAGATACGCCAAAAAATGTTTCAGAAAAATTAACAAAATAAATTGAATTAATTTGGTGCCAGCAAATTTCACTAGATACGCCAAAAAATGTTTCAGAAAAATTACCAAAATAAATTGAATTAATTTGGTGCCAGCAAATTTCACTAGATACGCCAAAAAATGTTTCAGAAAAATTAACAAAATAAATTGAATTAATTTGGTGCCAGCAAATTTCACTAGATACGCCAGAAAATGTTTCAGAAAAATTAACAAAATAAATTGAATTAATTTGGTGCCAGCAAATTTCACTAGATACGCCAAAAAATGTTTCAGAAAAATTAACAAAATATATTGAATTAATTTGGCGCCAGCAAATTTCACTAGATACGCCAAACAATGTTTAAGAAAAATTACCAAAATAAATTGAATTAATTTGGTGCCAGCAAATTTCACTAGATACGCCAAAAAATGTTTCAGAAAAATTAACAAAATAAATTGAATTAATTTGGTGCCAGCAAATTTCACTAGATACGCCAGAAAATGTTTCAGAAAAATTAACAAAATAAATTGAATTAATTTGGTGCCAGCAAATTTCACTAGATACGCCAAAAAATGTTTCAGAAAAATTAACAAAATATATTGAATTAATTTGGCGCCAGCAAATTTCACTAGATACGCCAAACAATGTTTAAGAAAAATTAACAAAATAAATTGAATTAATTTGGTGCCAGCAAATTTCACTAGATACGCCAAAAAATGTTTCAGAAAAATTACCAAAATAAATTGAATTAATTTGGTGCCAGCAAATTTCACTAGATACGCCAAAAAATGTTTCAGAAAAATCACTTCACTTCACTGAACTGAACTGAAGATATTTATATATAGGGACTCTGACTTTCTTAGTACTTACTCTGGTAAGGCATGTTTCTCTAGCGATAGCATGATCGCATATGCAGTTTTGCATAGGTTAATAGAAGTTTCAGTTTTTCGCGTTGGTATTTGATTGAGAACACTATAAAGGACGTTTTAGGTTGGAGTATAATATCTTTGGAGTGAAACTTTGCCTACTATTTGGCGTTTTCTGATCAGGTTTTTGCTGCACTCTAGGCCATGCTGTATTTTAGTAGAAGCATTGTGCAAAAAATAAAAACGATTTTTTGCTCAAAATCATAAAACCGATCATGCTACTGCATTTCTTTCTCTATTCAATGCACAGTTTATACCATTTCTCTTGAATAATAAGAGAAGAAAAATTACAGTTGTGAATTAGGAAACTTCTTTCGATTGGTACTTCGCCGATAATTCAACATTTAAAACAAATTGATTCCCGAAAGCATGTAACTTGCATGTAACATTTCGCTACCGTAGAACAGGGTACTTTTGATAATGCGGGTAACGTTGATTGTGCGGGAGGTATTGTATTTTGGATTTTATAACATAGAATCTGTCAATCAGTTAAGCAAAAGGCACACGTAGGTCAAAATAATACATATGAAGAGCCATCTCAGGTGATTTTATTAATTGGAAGCAATTTTGTGAATTGGGACAGAAACCCCCATACGCCGATAAACGCGCAAAAGTATGCAATGCCCTTGGATTTTCATCTAGTTTAAACTGTTGTGATCAAAATTTGTTACAACAATCCAATCAATGTGAATACAAATTTGGGATTCATTGATGCACTTAACGAAAAGTTTTTTAAATGATAAAATTTTGCCTGTCCAGATAATTTCATTTTTCCCTGTATACATACTTATGTACGTTTGCGGAGTACTGAGTGAAACTCCGTGAACTGAGCTATCAAGATTCATTGTCTGAGAAATAATAGGGGGATTCACTTAACAGCGTAAACTGATTAAACTGATTAAACGTTGCGATCACCAAGGCAATCTTTGATTATTTTATTCGCGAAATCATGAAACATTTCAAATAAGCAGAAAATCATGGCTTACGCAGCAATTTAATCTGTTTAGTGAGTCCCCCTAATATAATATTTACAGTTCATAAACATTTGATCATGCTACGCATAGTAAGTTCGAATTGATTGGATTGTTGCAACAAATTTTGACCATAACAGTTTAACCTTCCTTTTGCATCACGTTGGCAGCAGCTCGCTGATGTAGTGTATGGTTTGAGTCAAAAATGACCCTAATGCCAAAGGAGGTTTAAAGATGAAAATCCAAGGGCATTGCATACTTTTAGGCGTTTATCGGTGTATGGGAGTTTCTGTCCCAATTCACAAAAATGTTGATCATCTGGTTGTCTATCAGTGGTTCAAATTGGGGAGAGATCGGGCTATTTTACATGAAGCTTTGATGACTTAACCCGGGAGCGGTCGCGTCATGTACTGAGTACACGCACCATGAAAAATGCACGCTTGAGGTACACAGCGTGAGCGTGACGTCGCTGCAGATAGTCAAAGACGCGACTGCTCGAGGGTTAACGAGCTTTGAAAAACGTTTGACTTAACCTAAAACTGTTTGTAGAAAAAAAAAGTTATAGCGATTTAATTTATTTTATGAATTTTAAGTAAATTGGTGTATTTATTAATGAACTAGCTGTCCCGGCAAACGTTGTCTTGCCAAGCTGTGGTGGTTTGACAACTGTTGAGCTCACAAAGTCACCGCACTCTAGATTGGTATCATTTCGATCATGTTGATTTCCTTCCCAGCTCATGAACAATCGGTACTTGATCAATTTTCTTACTTTTTTAGTTGATATTCGTAACTTTTTCTACATATAAACACAGCCACCATGAATACGAATCGAACCGTGCAAGAGTCTTTCTGATCGGTTCATCCGTTTCTGAGTTTTGTTGCCTCAAAGCGAATTCAAACTCATTTTTATATATATAGATGTATATTAAACCCAAGTAACCACGGACCTGAAGCCGTATTGCATGCAAATTTACGGTATCGTCAGTGGGGGTGTCATTGGGCCAAAAATGCATAGTCCATCTCTTTGTAGGTCGTTACAACAATATTTTAGCTCTAAATCAGTGTTGTAATTTTGACAATGATATAGTTTAAATGAAATTGGCAGAATTCTACACCTTCTAAGGGGTGACATTGGGCCAAACACTAAAATTCAAACAAAACAGTTCAATGTGAGATAATATCGCTTAAAAATCGAAACTATCAAATATATAGATACTTGCCCACAACCTATCAATGTCTAGTCACTTCAAAATAACATCACATACAAACAAACGTGAAAATTTTACAACATTCATTATAAACGATAAACGTTCCTACACAATATATCCGCTATCCCATGAATATAACTCCAACTAACATTCTCAAAAGACGAAAGTAATATTTCTTTATCATCTGCCTAGCAACTGATGTGCGTAAAATATAATTTTGCATGACTTTAACATTTATTTTTAAAATTTCACACCGTATTATGCATAAAATAATGTGAATACTCTCAGTCGTTTTAATTCACATTTGTAGGGATCTCGTACTGATTGCATTGCTTTTATGTGGCCCAAAGTCACCCCTAAAACGAAGTATTTGTACTACAGCTCGGGTAAATAAGTTGTTTATGCAAAAAAGCATATAAAACCAAGAAAACTTATAATACTTTTCAAAACAACTACCCAGTACACCGAGAAACCAGCAATTCATTACATGTTCGGTTTTCAGCTGTTTTCTGCTGGGCATTTTAAAACAACGATATTGTACAGTACGCCTAATCATAAAATTCACATCAAGTTTTCTTAATAGAAAATTGACTAAATGTGACTTTTTTCTACGTCGGATGGTCAACGCAAGTTATATTTACCGTATACTATCCACTTTTTGATAATCACTTTGATAAATGTTAGTATTTTTAGCGAAACATCTTTCTTTATTTTTGGCCCAAAATTACCCCCCAGGCCCAATGTCACCCCGACTGGCGGTACTTCAGAAATTTCTCCAAGGATTCCTTCAGAAATCCATCGAAAGTGTCCTTTTTGAAAGAAACTCCTCCAGAAATTCCTCAAGAAATATCTTCAGAAATTTCTTCATAAACTTCACCAAGAGTGTTTTTTTTTTCAGAATTCCTCCACAAGTTTCTCATGATTTTTTTAGGGATTTCTTCAAAGATACAGGATCCTTAAGGGATTCCTCAAGTAATTCAAGAACTCCTCCAGTATTTTTCTGTGAAATTTCTGAATGAACTGCAGAAAAAAATCTCTGGAGGAATCTTTGAAGGAATCACAGGAGATATTTCTGATGGAATTAGAAAACAATTCTAAAAAGAATCATTGTAGGGGTTTCTACAAGAATCCCTGAAGCAATTTCTAGGTATTTCTAGGAGAATTCTACGAAGAAAAATCCAAGGAACATCTTTTGCTGATAATCATAAAGAAATTCTTAAAACTGAAAGAGTCCCTGGAGATATTTCCGAAGAAATTCCTGAAGCAATTTCAGAAGAAATCCAACGAGGAATTACTTAAAAAAAGGTTCTCCAGTCTAATTCCTGTAAAAATCCCAGAAGGTATTTTTGAAGGAATTCCAGGAAAATTCCTAAAGGAATCTCAGGAGGAATGTCTGAAGAAATTTCTGAAGGAATAACAAGGAAAACTTCCTGGAAAAACGCTTGGTGGAACTCCAATAAGAATTTATTGAGAAACTCTAGATGAGTTCTTGGAGAAATCCTTCAATAGAGAACCAGGAGGATTTTTTTAATATTCCTGGAGAAATCCAAAAAAACCTTATGAGAAATTTCCAATTCAATTTGTAAAGAAATGGCTAGTAAAAATTTCTGGAAATTTTCTGAATCCGTGGAAAAATTTCTAGAGGTATCCTTGGAGGAAACGCTGGAGGAATTTCTGAGGAAATATTCAGAGGAATGCTACTGGTACACAAGAATCTCTGTATGAATTTCTGCAGGAATCCCTGGATCAATTCTCGCTAGAATCACTGGAGTTAATAATGCAAGAATCTCTGCGGGAATTCTTGTTTGATTTTCTGGATGAACCCCTGAAGTATTTTCTGGAGACTTTACTGCGGGTGTTTCCAATGGAATCCTTGGGGAAATTCCCGAGGAAATCTCTGGAGGAGTTCGTGAAGAAATCCTGTATGAGTTCCTGTAGAAATCACCGGAATATTTTCTAAAAAAAAATCGCTAGCTTACAGAATTTCTGAAACAATCTTTAAAAGAACGTCAGAATGCAAAGATGAACTAGCCTAGGGCTGGAAATCTCAATAAAGAAATTTAAAACTTATGGTTTCCCTGGACAAACTTCTGATTCCTTCAGAGGAATTTTCTAAAAGACATTCTAGAAGACTTTCTGAAGTAATCCCTGGCGAAGTTTCAGAAGGAATCCATGGAAAATTTCCTTAACGAATTCTTGGATAAATTTCTGAAGAAATTTTTGAGGGCTTATCTGAAAAATTTCTTAAAGATTCCTCTCAGCTGGAAGAATTTCTGGAAGGATCCATTGATTTTTTATTGATGAATACTGGAGTAATTTCTGAAGATAGTGCAATTTTGGAAGGAATTCATAGAAGGTTTTCTAAAGAAATCTTTGGCGGAGCTTTATTATGAATCTTGGAAAAAAAAATAAAGAGAACTCAGAAGGATGTTCTAAAGAAATTCTTCGTGAAATTTCTGGAGGAATTCTGAACTTTATAATTTCTGAAAGAAATTACTTGAAATATGTTTGAAGTAATCCGTGGGTGATTGTGCGAAAGAATCTCAGGAGAGATTTTTGAAAGAATCTATTGAACACTTCTTTCAGAAGCTTATGGAGCTCTGGAGGAATTTCTGTACAAGTCGAAGGATGAATTTTTAAAAGAATCCCGGAGAATTTTATAAAGGAATCTATGCAAGATTTTTTGAACGAAATCATTGGAGGATTTTTTAAAGCAAATCCATGGAATGATTTCGAATGGAAGCCATTCTTTATAGAAGAGTTCTTTTTTAGTTCTTAATTTCTGGATAAATCTTTAGGGAATTTTCAGGGAAATTTCTGAATGAATCTATGGATTTATTAAAAGAATCCCTGAAACAATTTATTAAGAAATTCTCAGAGAAATGATTTCATGGAAAACTTTCTAAAGGAATCACTAGAGGAATTTTGGTAGGAATCCGTGAATGGTTTTCTAAATGAATTATTCGAGAAATTTCTGGAGAAAGCTCTCGAAGAGTTTCTGAAAAAAATCTGATGAAGTTCATGGACGAATGTTTGAAACAATCCTGCAAGATTTTCCAAAATAAACCGTTAGGATTTTTTTACAGTTTCTAATTGAATTTCCGAATAAATTTCCGAATGATGGCTGGATAGATTTCTTGGAAGAATTATTAAAGGAATCCCTTGAGTAATCCCTGAAGACGTTCCCGAAGGAATCCCTGAAAGAATTTCCAAAGAAATATCTAGAAGAATTTCTGAAGACATCGGAGGAAGAATTTTTGAAATAAACCCAGGGAGTGGTTCCAATATCACAGAGGTTTTTTTTTTGTAAATATGAGTGCGCAAAAATAATGAATAATCAATTCGGCGGTTTTCTTATATTCAGGAGAAGCAATGTCTAAAATCATAGAGGATATTTTTTAACGTATGGAGGCATTGTAATATTCACAGGCGCAGAATATTTCGAAAAATCATTTTATTAAATTTAAGAAGGCGGAATAAAATTTTCTTCATACTGGAAAAATATTTTACTTACAATATGGGAAGCAAAATATTTTGAAAAATGACACAGGTAACTTTTCCTAAATTTATGAGGAAGCTCAAAATTTCGAGAAAATTACGTGAACATTCTTACATACAGGAGGCTCCTCAGCTCTTCCAAAATCACAAAGGATTTTTTTCTTCCTCCAATGGGGGCGAAAAAAAAAATCAAAAGGGAAATTTTTCCATATGGACGCAGAAATATAAATCAAATAGGCGATTTTCTTGCAGCAACAAGAAGGGAAGAAAAATTCTTTAAAAAAAAAGTATAGGCGACTTTTCAACAATAAATAAGTAGGTAAGGTATAGTGATAATAATGATAATGATAAATGGAGAAATTTCTCCATAAAGGCTTTTTATGTTTCTAAGAGAACAAAAAATCTTGAAGTTTCAGTAAAATTATGTTTGGACGAAAACGGGATTGGTTATCATTTTACAAGAAGCGTATTCTCATTCTTGACTATTTTTTAATTTCCTGAAGAGCTGGTTACTTAGTGATTGACTTGGTGTAAACTTGATGACACGTGGTGCCACTGGTAATGCAAATCATATATGTTTCTTATAAACTAAATTGTCAGTTGCATATTGATATATAAAATCTCCTGGATGCACTGATATGAAACATTATTGAATATAACAAAAAAAAATATTTTAGTGACGCGATCAAAAATAACATTAAGGGGATTCACTAAACAGTGTAAACTGATTAAACTGATTAAACGTCGCGATCACCAAGGCAATCTTCGATTATTTCATTCGCAGCTTACGCAGCAAATTAATCTGTTTAGTGAGTCCCCCTATTAATTTGGAAAGTGTTGAAACTTGGATATTAAATTAACATATACCAGTCAAATAAAACGCATGGAAAGGAAACATCCTAGAAAAATCACAAGTAACAATTTTGATTTTATCGAAGCTTTTTAGCGATTCAAAAACCCTAAACATAAAACCATTGATGCCGACTTTACAGTTATCTCGAGTTCTAATATGCCTCCATAAGCCCACGTTCTGGCTAGTTGGCCCAGTCTTATTACGATCTACAGGACTTTCGTATGCAAACCAGCTAAGGATTTCGGGTTGTATCATAGTTTGGTCGTATCCCCGATACAACCTTCCAAATAAAACCATCTTCTGACTTGTCAAACATTTGTTTTGCTTATTTCTCACTAATATCCGATCTTCAGAATAAATTATGATTGTTTTTTTTTATACAGCCATCAATTGGAAAGATGTCGATCTGGAATTTAGATTTGTTTTCCTATTTAATACGTGTTAGGAGACATGCCACGGGAAATTTGTGGTGAATGTGACTGTGATAATGACAAAAAATAAGTGCGCCACACAAACTGTGCATTAATTGGAAGTTAAATGCATTTAATTTACTCGATGGAGTTGGATGCTTAAAAGGTTTTTTCAACATAGCGGTGTTTTAAAGACATTATGTAATTTTTCTGAAAATAAGCATGACGGAAATGTGTTGAATCGTTAAGTTTGATCTCAAGCTGTACGTAAAATCATAATATTCAGTAATGACTTTTCTGTATTTACATAAATTATCCCGGCTTGGCGACATATTTTTCTGATAAAACTCTGTGTTCCTGATGGTTCCTCCAATAGGACTAACCCCCCTGAGGTGGTCATATCAGAGCTCATGATAGGCCACGAAATCTTTTGTTGGTTTTATGCATTGCCTCACAGTTTTGTGTATTAGCTAACAAAAAAAAAAAAAATCTCCGACAACAACCGCACATGAAAAACTACCACATAAAACTAATATAGAACAACTAGCTTTTTCACATGCTCGTATAAAACCAGGATAAAACATGAATAAACATTCAAGGCATGCTTATTGTTACTTGGGTATGGTATTGCAAAAAGTTTGCTGTCTGCGCAAAATAGTCTATGAAACTTTTGATTAACATTGTAGCACACTGATAATATTTTTTGGTCATGTAAAAAACAAGTCGGAATGTTAAACGTCTTAAGCGCCGCCATGATGCGATAGTATTTTAAAAAGCGCAATTTGTACCAACTTATGACCATGACCAACATTGTGCCACCGCCAAATTATGAACCGAATCCCATGATTTAAGCTCTTTTAATATGTACATATGTCTCTTGCCGCCAAATTACTATAACACTGGATACGCCAAATAATCGCTGCCCCCCCATTATCAGGATCCTGGCTCCGCTACTGGCAAGCAGGTACCTACCTTGCGGACCCTAAACAGTAATTATAAAGTTGCCGTGCATGCCGGGTAGGACTGAGAGGAAGACTGTAATCATGAAAGATCCAGCTGTGAGAAATTATGTCATCCTAATGAATTGAATTAACGGCTGCGGAGTCCGGCGTAGGTACTCACTGAGTAGATAACGTGACGCGACAATGATTATTGTCATTGTCCCACCAAATCGCGGAAACCAATTTATCACTTTGCCCGTCGTAACGCCCAAACGAACGTCGGTAATTGATTATTATCTTCATTATACGCTTTTTCTTGGGAGGTTTGTAAAGTTCATACTGCTGTTCCGTTTCTATTTCGGGCGTTGAAATGCCCTCAAACTTGACTTTTTTCTCAGTGTTGTCTCTTTGACTGAAAAAAAAACTCGACAAAATGCGCAAATATTTATCTCTATTTAAGTTTGCCAAATTTAAAATAATTTATTCCGTTGGCTTTTCGGCTATTGCCGCTTTGCCTTCCCCTTTGGAGGTGTGCTTGATTGAATGGTTCAAAGGCATAAGGCCGGTACCGGGCCACAACCAACCAACGCCCACTATGGTATGGCGAATAACATGACCTGGGACGGGACGTGACAGCTCATTGGTACAAGCCCTCTTATTCTTTTTGTTACTGTTCATACGGGGGTTGCTCTAGTGTTGCCAACGCTTTTCATATGCAAATCAATCGAAACTGGTTGACTAGTTTTATTTAGCATTCTACTTCAAAGAATGAGTTTGAAAACAATCTGATCTCCTTCGTTTGGATCTCACACACAGACTTCCATCCCTTGCCGGCAAACCTTCGGATTCATCGAAAATCAGTAAAAATGGAGCCCAGAATGATACACATCACTGCGCCCATAATGTATCGTTTTGCACTTCATTTCACCATGTCAAGTTCCGGATAAAAACAGCACAGAAAGTGAGAAAAACGATTAATGTTGTTAGTTATTAATTATCAATCATACGAGGTTTAAAAAACCCGTGACTACTAGCAGCACGGCTAACTCAACAACAGAGTGCCCTCTTGTAAACGAACGTAACGCGGCGCAACGCTGCTTTTGTCAAATCAACCATTCAGAAGTGGTCTTTTTTGACAGGCAAATGGTTTCGTATTTGCACTAGCACCTGACGGGTCCCGTCCCAGAACGTGACAGCCAAAGATCGCTAACTAACTAGGTAGACAAAGAAGGTGGCGGTTCCGTTTCGTTGCAGGATGGTGTTTGTTTACCAACAGTCGAGGCTAAGTTCAAGTTCGCGTATTTTGAATCGATAGGAAGTTTCGTCGCAAAGCTCTTCTTGGCAATGCTTCTTGCAAGCTCTATTTTAGCTCAACTTTTATACTCTCGTTGTATTCTGATCCATATACATAGATACAATACATCTGTAATGAGTGAAAGAGAAAATAACTACTCAAGAAGAATAAGAAAATGACTTTCAGATGACATCATGGTTTATTAGAGATATCTAGATGTATCAAAAAGTTTCTCTTCTCTTTGTTTTTTTTTGCTGTTTTTATCCTACTCTCCCACTATCATCTGCTCTAACTCACGCTTCTTCTTCTTTATGGCTATACGTCCCCACTGGAACTCGGCCTGCCTCGCTTCAAGTTAGTGTTCTTTGAGCACTTCCACAGTTATTAATTGAAGAGCTTTCTTTGCCTCCCATTGCATGAATTAGTATTTTATGAGGCAAGTACAATGATACACTATGCCCAGGGAGTCGAGAATATTTTCCCGAATGGAACGGGAATCGAACCCGCCGCACCGTCTCCGGATTGGCGATCCGTAGCCTTAACCACTAGGCTAACTGGAGACCCCCTGGCTAATTGGAGGCATGCTTCTAACGTGTTCTAATACTCTTTCCTGCTCTGTCGAAATCATTCAGAGATTCTTTATGAACTACGTAAGGCAACAGAAGTAGGAAATGGGTCTACAACAGTGTAACACTTCATATAAAATATCAAAATTTTCCATACAAGATTTTCTTAAGCAAATCCCGGGAAGAATCTTTCAATAAATGCCAGCCGGGAATTGGCACATACATTTAGAATAAGTGCACTAGAAATCTCTGAGTACCGTAGTCCGGGGTAACATCGATCAGAATGTTCGATCTTTCTTGATCTCTTGTTAAAGCAGAAGTTACATGTTTTATAATTTTAAAACAAGTACTGGGCCCTCTGAGTATGTGTTAAGCTACTCGAAAAAGTATTGTAAAACTTTAAAACATGTTTAAATAGGCTTTTTAATCTTATTTTTGGTTTTGTTGATTTGGCGTAACATTGATCATGTCATTGATCATTGTTTATTTGTGTTGAAAATACCCTTACTTACTAAAAGTGGGGTTTCTGATTTCCAATATGTTGTCCAAATTCTTACAAGTTATGTACTTTTGGGTTATTTTTGGATTAAAATCCCCAAACCGCGAATGACGCCTAAAGGTTGGCAATGGCTTAAGGAGTTGATAGCCTACTTTAATATCAAAATACATTCTTCGGAAAAGTTGTAGAGCTACCTTTTTTTAACAATTTTGATAAATTTTTTTTTGTAGCTCCTAAATTGATCAAATTAGAGCAATTTTCCCTTATGATCTTAGGGTGAACCTTGAAAATCCCGTTTTTTGGCTCTAACTTTTCGAAATCGAATTTCTCGTCAAAGCTGTCAAAGAATGACTTTTAGAGCTTTGAAAGACGCTTCATTTCATGCGCAGAGATTGTCGATATCTTTTTTGGTTTCAATTTAAGAGCCACTTTTGCTAAAAAAATATGCCTTTTTCAAACATTAAAAGGTCAGGTTGGGGCAAATGAAAAATTAATCTTTTTAAAGCATTTGAAAGATTAGGAATTCTGCTATAAGGAGTGTATCGTAAAGTAGTTGAAAATGTTTAAAATAGCCTCAAAAATAGTTTAATACAACTTTTAAGTAATTTTATTTTTGGAGATACTGTATAAATCCTTGAAAAAAGAAATGACTTTTATGATTTTCTAAAAATGTTCTTTTAACTGGGTTTTTAACCTAGATTACTGAACGCATGTTTTTAAATTTTTGCACACCTTCTAAAAAATTGAAATTGCGAAAAAAGTTCGATAATGTTCGAAAATTTTTAACTTTTTTGTGCAAATATAATAAGCTAAAGAATCCTCATGATATAGGCAAATTATTTTTTACAAGAAAAATCTCCACTGCATTTAAGCGCAATTCTTAAAAATGAAAAAGGCCATTTTTGAGGAACCCCCTTTTTCTATGCTCCTCAAAATCATGTTTACGCAAATAAAAAATACATAAAATGAAATATTCGCATTTTTTTAAATAGGGTCTGTTTTTTAATTTATGGACGAGTAAGTTAGGGCAAAAAAAATAATTTCATAACCTTTTAAGATATTAAAAGCAGAACTTCAAAGTTTGACAAAAAATAGACGTTTTTTTGGAGTGAACCATTTTGTAGATATAGGAGATTTTGCTTTCGAAAATATGAATTTTGAAAGTCGGTGTTGAATGATATGTTATGTGTACATAACTGTTAACAAGCATCAATATTTTCCAGACTTTTTATCGTACAAATTTTACTCGCTACAGATTTTTGAAATGTTGAAAAATCTTAACAAAATTGCATTTTGTGCAGATTTTTATTTTGTGAGGTGTATTCATTTAACCATATTTTCAATAATACTAAACATTTTCCAAATTTTTCCAAGGTATTCTAAACTTAACTATATTGTGAAGATTTCATAGAAGAACCGAAATGAAAAGACCAACCCAGCTTCGAGATAGAGCATTCTGAACATTTTCAACTACTTTCCGATACACTCCTTACTATATCAAAAAATTAGAGAGGTGTTATTTTTTTAACTCAAGTAAAACATATTTGAAAATTACGTGTTTTTGTCAGAAAAACGCCAATAACTTTTGAACGAAAAGAGATATCGATAAGATCTTAGAACGAAATGAAGCGTTTTTCAAAGCTCTAGAAATGCCCCAACATTGATGGAAAATCAAAATTGAAAAAAATAGAATCAGAAAACCGTTTTTTTGGGTCACCCTATACTGGTATCCACCATAAAATAGCCAAAAAAAACAATCCGTGAATGAGAAATCTTACACAAAATATATATCTCGCGCTTAGTATCATACGAGCGTATCTACAATGATCGATTTCTCTTCATCGGTTTTCTCTTTGGTTATTAACTTGATCGACAAATCATGTTTGGTTGTTTTTGTAGTTGTAGATGCTAGCAGCTAGCCCTAGTTGTACTTTATTGAAATGAATCAA
This sequence comes from Aedes albopictus, assembly GCF_035046485.1. Lineage (NCBI taxonomy): Eukaryota > Metazoa > Arthropoda > Insecta > Diptera > Culicidae > Aedes > Aedes albopictus. Next base: position 96,524,196 of record NC_085138.1, on the reverse strand, counting down.
GAGATCATCCGATTTTTGAACGTACTTCCCAGGTAATCCGAAAATAAAATCGACGAAGAGAAATCGATCATTGTAGATGATATTAAGCGTGAGATATTACATAAACATGAAAACACTAGCCGCATTTGTGAAGAGAAATCGGACAGCACAAAATTTCTGATGAGAATAAAAGTACATGCGAATTTCAAAATACCATGTTTTATTTTTAATCTAGCTTACACTAACATTGAGTGAAAAAATAAATAAAAAATATATTATTTCAAAAACAATTCCTTAGCATTCTCTGGTAGTGAGAGATCAGGGAAATTCAAAGCTTTCTTATTTGTCAACGATCTGACTGGATCTGATGTTAAGAGAAGTCGTTTGAACGTATCCTCCAAATTCACTTCTCGATTGAACTTCCTTGAATGACTTTCCCGAAACTTACGAATGCTTTTATTCCTCGATTCTCCGGCTTCTTCCGAAAACATTCCAATTGGAAGTAATGAGTGCTTGATAATCGCGGCTCCATGGACTAGCAGCTTGTGCACTGTTGGTGACAGTGCATACCAACCGTACAACTTGTTGTAGAGCACTCTGGTTTCTTCTGCATACACCTGGATATAAAGAGATCAAGTTGTTGATTGAAAACACGAATTGAGTATTATTCAATGAAATTCAAATTTGTGTTTTCTTTCAGGTTCAAACGTTCGGTTAAAATTAGAATGCTTATTTTACATAAAACACTTGATATAAACGATTATTTTATCCAAAATTACCCGATATGCATCTATGCGAATTTTCGCCTTGCTGTTGATTAGTGTTAGAATAACATAAAACCTCTCCAGCAGTTCCTTGTCGAGTCCAGTTATTTCGGCGACAGCTTCTCTCTGTTTAAAAAACGATCTCGCTACATTTCCTGAGTTTGAATTTCCACCACCTGGACGTGGTTCACCAATTCTCAACCCAAGTTGCTCTCTGAAGGCCGTTTTGATAACTTCTTCCCGCTGCTTAACTTGAACATTCGCCTTCGAAACTCTTCATGTGGGCTTCTCCATAACCAAATGATAGGCAATTTTTAACATAATCTCCATTGTCCGAATGTATGCATGCAGTGGAGACATGCCAAACCTATATTTCTCTGGATCATCTGAGTCGTTTGTTTCAAGTGGTAGATTCAGGACTTTTCCGGACCGCTGGCAAATGTAGCACTTTTGAGAATGTGTTTTCGTGAGATCGTTTATGACTTTTGTGTCCACCATGGTAAAGCATATTGTGGCAGATACAGATACCTTACCAATTTTGGTAGGTTCAAGGGTCGCAATCTCTGCATTCATTTTTGCAATAACTTCATTGGTTAAATCTGTACTCTCTTTTTGAAAAATCAATGCTATCGGACGGCACAAGCACACGCTTGACGGATAGTCATTGTTCGAGAAAATTTTCTTGATATTTCCATTTTCCGAATACAACCGCAAAGGAACGATTGAAACCGCAAATATATTTGAATCGTTGTATTCACGGAGTTCGCCACTATCACTTTCATCGAAAAAAACTTGATGGTATCTGTTAAAAAACCAATGAAATATATTCGCTCAAAAAAGTGGCAACCTTGTTCAGTCCTTATTATTAAATCGTACTTAGAAATCAAATTTTGCTATTATCAAATGAAGTATTTTTAGCCATGAGCGGGCCTGACATAATAGTTATATGCACGCCTCTTATCGAGTCCCATTTCCGGCAAGCACACAAACATGTGAGTGCTTCCTTTAGCAGGTAAACAAACTGTGGGTCCCGAAATGATTTAGCTTAAGGCTAATAATCTCGATGATGTTTACATACTTAAAGGCACGTCAATCATATCATTCGATTCATGGTTACTAAATTAAGTTTGAAGCACATAATTATGTGCCTTTTCGGGATAATTTAAAATGTGCATGAATGTATAGTCGAAACTTAAGTACCTGGAATGGTTCGAGCTTCCGTCACATCCCCATTTAATTTAAATCACCGTCATGCTTTCTTCAGTAGTCGTGGTATCCAAATCCAAAAACTCAATCAGTCGCTTTACTGTATGATCAATGAGTTCCTGAAGCTTCACACTTGCTTCCGCTGGCTTTATGGAAATACCTGTAGATTATAAACAGTATAATTATGCCTATCTACACAGATGGAAAACTTCAATGAATTTTACATCAAAAAACATGCACATAACTGGAATGCCTAATTTCGCTGAAATTTACACGAGCTTTCAGTTTTACATGATTCATGTAAATTTCATTCAGATCCAATCCACGCAGCTCTGTTTCTAATTGGAATATTAGTTCCAATTGTCTGTAATGCACAACGAAGATGAAAACAACAAAGTGGAAAACAAGTTCGAAGCATGAACGCGCTGAAGGATGAGGATCCAGAAATGGGGATTTTGTAAAACAAATTCATTACTTATGCAAACTTTATTTGTTCCTAAATCACTTACACTGTTCCTCTCATACATTTTCTTCTTTGGCTGACCAGACCAACCTTAATGCTCTGAATCCACACGTATTTGCACATCTACACCATTTTCTCACTTGCCAAATAACTCTCACCAATATAAATTTTGTTTGTCACTGCGATTTGCAACCGAAAACATAATTTTCCTTCGATTAAGAACACGAAACTAAACCACAATCAACACCGATCAACAGGAGCTAACAATTTGGCTGATTCAGCAGCTGTCATCCGCGCCGACGGCGGACTGGTGGATTAAACGAAAATCGTGTAAAATCACGATAAAAATAGATGTAACATCGAATGATCACTAGCATTCTCTGTATGTGCATGATTTTTAGCATAAATTTGAGTTGAAACGTAAATTATACGATCCGTTTTTCAACGAAATTATGCTTTGCACTAGGGTTATTATTCATTTTTTCTTTCTGTGTATGTCATACATACAGCTACGTTTACCATCAGGATAGCAAAGCTTTTTAGCCTCTACTATGGTGTTATATGCTGGGTATAAGTCAATACCCTGATTCAATGTAGTCAATCGCACATCAATATACTGAGCCTTGCTGAAATCGTTTCGGCATATAAACCCAATTGCTTTTTCTAGTGACAGTTGCTTTGGAACGTGGTTACAGTCGGGATTGGAATTAGCAACATTCAAATCCGGATGTTTTGCAATTTTTTCTAGCGCTTTTCCAGCAATACGGTGGCCATCCGCTCGTGCACTTAACGCTGCTGCCAGTCCCAATTCTTCGGTGGAGAATTCATTTTTAATCGCTCGTAAGCGATCGCGTTGCGTTCTTCGACAACTTTTAGCAAATGGCTTAAGATTCTTTTTATGTTTATTTTTATTATTTTTCACGGGTACGACCACTTTTCCCTGTAACCATTTATAATTACGTTTTTCGAATCGCGTCAGCGTTCGCGAACATTTGTGTCGCAATTTTAGTTTTTCCAGTTTAAGAATTTGTTTCGCACTAATAATACAAACTGCAGAAGATTTTTCCGATAAATAGTTGCAAAAAAATAACACCTCTCTGATTTTTTGATATAATATAGCAGAATTCCTAATCTTTCAAATGCTTTTAAAAGATTAATTTTTCGTTTGCCCCAACTTGACCTGTTAATGTTTGAAAAAGGCATATTTTTTAGCAAAAATGGCTCTAAAATTTAAACCAAAAAAGATATCGACAATCTCTGCGCATGAAATGAAGCGTCTTTCAAAGCTCTAAAAGTCATTCTTTGACAGCTTTGACGAGAAATTTGATTTCGAAAAGCTAGAGCCAAAAAACAGGATTTTCAAGGTTCACCCTAAGTTCATAAGGGAAAATTGCTCTAATTTGGTCGATTTAAGAGCTACAAAAAATTTTTTTTAGCGAAATTGTTAAAAAAAGGTAGCTCTACAACTTTCCCGAAGAATGTATTTTAAAAAAGTTAGATATTTGATTTTTCAGAAAATGAGGGTCTCCCTAATTTTCGTTAACACTAAATAAACCGTCTTACTCATACAAACAACTTTGTAGAAGACAGTTTTCGTCTAAAATCACACATAAAGGCTCTAGAACCATCTTTCCTCATAAATCTGATCCCTGGACCATTGTGCACTGGTAGACATTGATAAAGCAATTAGAAACAACAATCGAATCGTTAATGAAGACAATAAAAGAACAACCGGATTATTCAGCTGCAATTTTTATATTTTCGTTTCTTATGAGACACGGCATTTCTTTTTTTTTTGTTTAACCGCTTCATCTAATTTCAATTTCAATTATTATCTAGATGTTATCAGCAGTAGTTTAATATATAACCTTAAATGTCATTTTTCTAAATTTGTTTACTTATTTTAAGAATTCTGCGGATTTCCGCTAAAAATGTGTTTTATTGTTTTGTTCGAATCGTTTTCCGATTATGCCATTATCGCTTTTCAATATGCACCTTCAATCGATGTCTATTGCCAAATCACCTTTTACTATTCACCGTATTAACGCTTTGTTTTAGGTCACATAACATAAGTGGAACTCTGGCTCAAAAAGTTGATGCCTTTCCGAGTTCGTACGCTGGTATACAGGGCATCGAAATGTCAAATGCATTATAACATTATTGCCATATTATTTTTCAGCATGTATACCATTTTTTCATTGCTGTGAAGTAAAACAAAGACTTCATAGATCTAGACTGACAGCACGTGGAGATCTAAAATAGGGCATAAATTGCAATAAACTTTGTAAACTCAAGCCGAAAGTACGTTTTATGGCTTTAAATATAAAGGGAGATCGATATGTGGAACGTGGATGTATTATTTCGAAGATTTCAATGAATTTATGACAACATGAGTAAGCAGCTAGTTTTGCGCATATCTCAGAAGCCAATCTTCGTTCCTGTATTCTTTGCCAAAACTGGGATACTGGTTGGATCAGATGTTTTTTGTTTACCAAAATAAGTGACAGTTCGACGCCTTTTATGAAAGATATAACAGTTTCGCGTGCTGGAAAAGGATACAACTTTTTCCTTCGCTCTGACCATGGATTTCCACTTATGTTATGTGTTTAGGTTTTGTCATTGTTGGGAGTCGGTTTCTCTGGCTGAAGGGATACTTTCTTACAGCAGTGTTCCTTAGACACAGCTTCAAAGCTGAAATTTATTTTCAAATAATAAAAACTAAATCTAAATACAATTCAATAAACTTACATTCTAGTATGAAATTCTCGCGAACCAAAGAAACAAACTCCCCATCTTTTCACACTCTCTTCTACTTTACAACTAATCTAGTTCACTATTATGTGTGTATAAGCAATCGTTTCAGTGTTGCCAGTTTCATCGCTATTTCGTCGCAACACGTTTGTTGTATTTATATCTTAATTTATGCTACGCCATTTGCGTTTGTAAACCACCACTCCAGCAACATTTTGATGACCAATTGGTCTTGTAGAGGTTTTGATAACCATCATAAAACCTCATACCGTTTGTTTTGAATTTACGATGGTTCTAAGAACCTTTTCTAGTCGATTTGACCTGGTGTGGTGGTTAGAACACTTGACTATTACGTCGAGGACCTGGGATCGAATCCCACTCCCGACATACTCACAAAATGTGGGTTCTTCCTACGGAAGGGAAGTAAATCGTGGGTCCCAAGATGAACTAGCCTAGGGTTTAAAATCTCGTTAATGCGGACAAAAAAAGAATGTCTCTTGGGCAGGAGCAAAGGGTGTAATTTTGTTTTCGTTTCGTCTGACATAGGGAAGTGGAACCATCCCGGCAGGGCTTCTATTTTGGGCACTTTTCCGCTGTAACTCAGTCAATTGTCAACCAATTGAAATATTTTTTTTTGTACGCAGCGAGATACGTTACGTATCCAAACGTGTACAAAAATTCAAGTCAAATAGTTCAAGATTAACAGAGCTATAGCAAAAAAGCGCCCAAAATACCAACCAAGTGGTTCGGCACTAGATAGAAACGTTATATTAAGGAAATTTAGTGGCAATTACTTAAATGGTGTACATTAGACCTGTTCACTTTGAAACTTTTTTTCTCCGATTCTCCGTGACACATCAAATTATCAATCTACATGCAAAAACAAGTCTTCAGTCCAAAATTGAGCCAAATTGATAAAGAATTAAAGGTGTATCAAATCGATTTTGTGTTTTTTTAACCGTTTTCACAGAAATTTACTCATAAATCCAGAAAATTGCTCCGAAATGGTGCCGAAAATACCGTTAGGATATAGTTAGTACAATACTCTAAAACTTTGCCGAAGACACTATGGTGTTTAAATTGCTTAAGTATTTCGAAGCTATTCAATAATTTTAGTAGAGAAATCACGTAAAAACACGATATTTTTACGATTTTACATACAAAAGTCAAGTAATTTTACATTATTTTAAGTGACTAAATTAATTAGCTATTTCTCCTTTGTGTAACGAACATTTCGTCCATACATTGTTTTTGTGTAGGAATTCGTTTTTAATGACTAAGGACTGTTCATTAAAGAAAGTGGACATCTGTTTACCAATAGTTTAGAGTTAAAACTAAACAAAAAAAATGTGAATTTTTACTCAGTGTGTAAAAATATTGTTCACTTTGGCAACGCACTCAAAGAAAACGGAAAAAAGTGAGAAATTTCGAGCGATGGATCGAATTAGCATAGAGACTAGCTTTTAATTCTGCACAAATGGTGTTCCAAAAAATTGTCATTTCGAGAATTGGCATACTAATACACATACGGGACCGTAATTTCTCAACGCTGAGCAGGGGACATATGTGCTGGATGATGTAGGGTACATCAGAACCGAAAAAAATGGGAAAACAATTTTGGTGTGGCAAGTCAATTGTTCATGCGGCTCAAAGAGTTCTTCGTATTTCACAACAAGAACAATCAACGGTAAAAAAACAGAAAGGAATGTAGAAAAAAACGACTTCTACCCATCTACCGAAAACATACGGATCCTCCATTGTTTTGGCCGGATCTGGCATCCGCTTATTACGCTTCTTCTATACTAGAGATGCTCAAGACGGAAAAACTCGATTTTGTCGAAAAATGGCAAAATGCACCAAACTTCCCTTAACTGCGTCCTGGGAAAAAATACTGAACAATAATTAAGCGGCATCTCAAGAAAGATGGACGAGAAACAAGCTCTGTTGATAGCTTCAAGAAAATTTGGTCTGCGGCACAACGAAAAGTTACGGAGAAAGTTGTGCAGAATCTAATAGGAGATATCAAGAGAAAAGTCCGAGCGTTCTTCAGAAATGCGAAGTAAATATTCAAACTCACGTGAATTCGGCCACAAGTATGTTGATTGTCATTTGTAAAAAATAAACTTATGAATTTGTTCGAAGAAAAATGTTTTCTATTGAAAAACAGGTGTCCACTTTCTTTAATGAACAGTCCTTAATTAACAAAAGTATGTCACGTTGATACTAAAAATCGCGTAGAGTTGCCAGCACGAATTAAAACAAAGTTACCCATGATTAAAACGTCATGCCATCGTATTATAATGTCTTTTAATTCAAGTATCAGAAATGGCGCAGATGATAAGGCTCGAGCCTGCGGATCAGAAGGTCCCAGGTTCAAGCTCAAATACATAATAAACTTTTTTTTTCTTTCTTTGTAGCAGTTAGGATGATGAATATGCCATGAGCCATGGCCCATGACTTACACGCAATCTCCCAAATAATGATGATCGGAACCTGCCAATTAAGCCCATTCCAGGACTAGCTAGATATTTAGTTTACTTGTTGACAAGAAATCGTGTCGATGAGATCAGCTGGACGAAATATTGGACATCTGTTTGATACCGATTAATTTAGCTAAAACAATTCAATACGATGATGGAACTGCTTCTGGATGCAAAATTTATCATACAACTGTGGAGATTACTTTCATCTATCTAGCCACAAGCAACACAACTACACGATAAAGGGAAACTTCATTCTTACTATGCACTCTAGACTACAGTTTCGAAACAAGGCTATGATGCCAAATTGCAATGAGATGCAGAGCGTAGTCTCATTAACTTATAGCTGGATCGAGATGCAAAAAATCCTATTCCAGGGCTCGAACCTTGAATCTTCGAATTGGCAGTCTCATGCTCAACCATCTACACCAAATTGAAACTGATGCAGATGCGATAAAGAAATGTAATGACGTTTTAATCATGGGTAACTTTGTTTAATTTTGTGCTGGCAACTCTATGCGATTTTTAGTATCAACGTGACATACTTTTGATAATTAGTCAATGAAAACGAATTCCTACACTAAAATGATGTATGGACGAAATGTTCGTAACACATAGGAGCAATAGCTTATTAAATTAGTCACTTAAAACAATGTAAATTTACATGACTTTTACATGAAAAACCGTAAACATATTGTATTTTTTCGCGATTTTTTAACGAAAACTATATTTTAACGGTGTTTTTGGTACCTTTTCGGTGCAATTTTTTGGATATTGGAGTACAATTTCGTGAAAATGCTCGAAAAAACACAAAATCGATTTGATACACCTCTAAACCTTTATCAATTTGGCTCATTTTTGGACCGAAGACTTGTTTTTGCATGTGGATTGATAATTTGATGTGACACGGGTAGGTCAAAAAAAGTGAACAGGTCTAGTGTACATTCAGTTCCGCCCTCTTCACGGATTTATCCGGCTATATGCAGGCATTCCAAATAAATTGCAAATTTCGATTCCCTTCAAAGATTGACGCCCTGACTCCCACACCCAAACGATTCACCTTACGGAAGGTTAATTCAACACTGATTTGCACCAACAACAAAAAAGCATCGAGCGGTCAAAGTATCATAGCTGGATCCAAGATTTGATTTATCGCTTGATTGTTGGGTTTTCAATTTAATATCTCCATTATGTCGAAGATAGATGATCGCTTTCTCTCTTTGTAGTCAAAATCGGAACGGTCGGTGTGGTTCGCTCCGCACTTGTTTGGTTTATTCGATCCAGCGGAGAAGCCGGCACCACAGAGAAACAGACGCCACACTCCACTAGCCCTCCATCGATCATCTTTTCAACGGGTAATTCAAATATTCGGTAGTCGGTTGATTAGCCACTCGCGGCAATAACGTCGTTTTGGGGCCTGTTTGACGTTTGCTATTACACCGAGAAAAATTTCTACTCATTGGCTGAGTTGGTCTTACTCAGAAATCGAAAAATCCTTTGTTTTCCTTTAGCTGAAACCGAGTAAGAATACAAAGGAGTTGTCAATTTCTGAGAAAGACCAACTCAGCCACTGTGAGTAGAAATATTTCTCGGCGTAAGTGTTCGACTAAGCTTAATATGATTAGTATTGGTTGGTTACGTTTGGTAGACGATGTTTTTATTGTTATATGTTCCAAGTCTGCTTGTCTGTGTCCTGGCACCTTCCTAAACTCCCTGAATCATGCACGACGGACGACGCGCTATCCAGCTAATCAACGACCACGGCGACGGCGATGATAAACCTATACCGAGCAACACCCGGGGTTCCTCCGTCCATCCATCCGGTAGTGATTATGATAATCCAATGCCGTCCGCTCGGTGAGTAATTGCTGGATGGAGATAACACATCCAGCGCCCAAACAGCAACCAAGGAACGATGAGAAAGAGAGTGAGAAAAACTTTCTCAAAGCAGCGCAGCGCGCCGAAATGCATTACTGCGGCGGAAGAAATGCGAGATTGCGCAATTGGTAGCGGCTGCTACATGCGCGGAGATTAAAATTCGGTCATCTGCAAACAATACGCGAGGTAGCTCAGTGGTGATTTTGGGCGCGATTGTGTAATTGGCGTTGCGCCTGCGTTCAATAAATAGCAATGCATTAATGCATCGTACCGACGACGTTGTTAGTGCATTCAAGTGATGCATTTTGCTGATCTGGTTCACTAGTGATGTGAAATCAATCGAGGTTCGACGTCATTCTCAAGTATGTATGCATACGAATTTGAATTGACGTACTCGTTTGTATCACGTGCAGATCTGGTACTCTCTGATCTGATGCATTACGGACAAAAGCTGCTTTTCAGCTACTGTTCTATGAGCACTTCCCCAATTAGCTTTCTGGAAGCTTTCTCTGTCAATGTATTATTTATTATTATTATTATTGAGGATTTTGCCCCGTAATAGACTCACACCAAAACAATTTTTTCCTACCAAAGTATTGTCACACCGCTCTTTCCATAGATTGGATTTCGCCACCGCTAACAAAAACAACATTGACCGCACACTCTCGGTTGATGCAATGAATATCCCTTTCGGGACGGACCATAAAAGACTGATTATCTTAGAATTTCTCTTATAAACTGAACGTCATCTAGAATAAAACTTTCTTTACTTCGGCTGTGCTGGTCTGTCCTCAAGGCGGTCGCTGCTCTATAAGAAATTGCTAAAAATTGCCTACTTTTAGGCGTTTTATGGTATAGAAGATTGTTTGTAATTATTAAATCACTACAAAGTGTTAGTTTGAAGAAATTTAGACGTATAATTAAATTAATTCAAAGAACAGGAGGTCAGCTTGGCAGGGTATTCAAATCATAGAAGTGAATATGAAGAATTGTATAAGAACAACAAATCTCTGTTCCAATATGATTCATGATTTCATTGAGTAATATTAATCACCCAAGTATTCAAAGTTCTTTGAAATACTCGTACAAGCTGATTTCGTGACCCTTGAGTTGAAATTATACGTCTATTTTTTTTACAAACTAACACTTTGTAGTGATTCAATACCCAGGTAACCAATAAGCATTTGAATAAGCCGTATTTCTGTTTTATATCTGCATTCGACCTGCTTACTGCCGTATCATAGCAGTTCGACGGCTAAACTGCCCTATATTAACAATTTAAATGCAACCTTAAATCTGACAGCAGTTACATAGCATTTCAAATGCACGGTAAGTTTTGGTTACTAGGCATCATAACTGCTACTTTATTGCCATAAAACTGCTAAAAGAGATGAGTGATGCTAAATTCACAACACATTTCCACTTTATAATGTACCTGCCACGGCTGTAGAAACCACTATCACTCGCATGTACTGCCATTCATAGGTAACAACGAAGGAAATCAATGGGAATAACATGCTTTGGCAAATAAATTGCATTGTTGGTTTCCTATGATGGATTTTATTATCTGCAGCTGCCGAGCCCATAGCATAACGCAGTAACTGCTGGTGTAACCCTTGAATAGATCAAAAATCCAGCACACATTATCTAATCATTTATAGCTTACCCTGTAGCGCTGTGCAGCACCATCGTCATCCCGAGGATCGAGGAATCGAATCCTAATTTGGCCGAAATCAGCAAAAAAGAACAACAATAGTTCAGAACGTGCCCCGAGCCTCAAAAGTTCCACAGGAGTGAGAAAAAATAGAAGAGAACGGGAAAACCGTAAAATGGGCAGGGGAAAATATTTGTTTTTATTTTTGACAATCTGGGGGATAGGAACGATAAGCATTTAATCAGCCGTATATCGGGCCAAAACCTGCATTTAATTAGCACTTATGGCGCATATACGACTGATTGGCATTTAATGACCTGCTGTAAAGGCGCATATAGTGCCGACATAATGTCATTTTAAGTGCTTATTGGTTACCTGGGTAGTTAAAATCAATCTTCTATACCATAAAACGCCTAACAATGGACTTCAACCGCCGGTGGAACTTCAACCGCCTTGGGAACCAAGCAGCAAACTTTAACCACCCAGAAATCCTGTCCTTTTTAACAAAGTACCACTTTATTTTGCCGTTTTGTAGAACTACTCTTTTTCTATCGATTTTTATGTCTGCATACCTGGATTATACAAATATTTATAAAATTCGACAGATAAAACTTTTTCATCTTCTTGGGTGATTGTTTACTTTTTGTTTAACTTATATTGGCGTTTTTTATAAACAATTCAAATCAAAGCTGAGGCTCAGAAATACAAGCATAAGTAATCACTCGATCATAAGAAATAATAGCATCACATATTCTGTATATATTTTTGTTAGAAATAGAAATTCTCTTGAGTTAGACAATTTTTAAGAAATTTCCTAATAAGAGTTTTGAAAATCTAATCTATGAAGTTTTGCAAAACTCGATGAGCACGATTCGGGGAATAAATCTCAGACAAGCTTGTCTGTCTCTAACAAACGCTTTATTTTTGAGACAACTTTCCTAGAAACTGTTCTGTAGAACATCCGGAAGAAACTCATGACAAAATATCTGAGAGAATACATAGGAAATTTGCTGATGGATCCTAAAAAGAAACACTTACAGGAAACTGAAAAGTCTTGAAAAATATGAATTGAATTGAATAATTATTAATTCATGAGAAATTTCCAGTGTAGTTTTTTTTTTTTGGAGTTTCGTAATTTATCGAAACTAAAAATAACTAGCATAAAAATATTTTCAAGAGTAATTTTTAAAGAAAATTTTCAAAAATGTGCTTGGATTGCAAAAAAAAAAAACATTGAAGGCTTTTGAGAGAAAGTATATGCTAAGAACAACCTAATGTTTCCCAAGGGTGACCAATCACGGGTGGGCTTGTGTTTCTGTATAAAAAACCGATATTTAGGAAAAATTAAGGAGCTCTGAATAGAATCTCCGGATTGTTTTGAAAATTATGAATTATGAATTTGAAGTTTGCAAAAAGTTGTTGGAATTTTAAGGACAAGCCTGGCGTATCTAGTGAAAAGTTCGAAAAGCTTTGATTCAGCTGTGAATTCTGGGAGTTGTCCAAATTTTTGCATATGTATTTCTTTTTAGAAATTCATACAAACAAAATTTTTTGGAATTTTCTCAAATATTTGAGAAAATTCTTCAAGAAATTCATCCAATATCTCCTTCGAGAGACGATGAGGAATTACTCTAGAAAAACTTTTACGAATTTCACCAGCAATTCCTCCAGGAATGTATTCGTGAGTTTCCAGAACTTTTAGAAGTTTTTTTTCCGTAAGTTTATAGAAGAATGTCGTTCCTCAACGAATTCCTCCAGAAGTGCCAAGTAATTCCTTCAAAAAATTTTGTATAGATTCCTCTGGAAGTTCGTTCGTCAGAGGTGCTCCAGTAATACCTTTGGGAGTTCCTTCGGCGTTTTTTTTTTTTGCTTTTCTCTGTAATGTCTACGGCGAATTCATTGAAAATTTTTCGTGCAACTTTTTTGGGTGCTTTTTCTGCAATTTCCTTGGCATTCCTTCCGGCAAGTTTTGTACAAATATCTTGTTTATTCTCTCAACAGTTTTACGGTAAGTTCTTTAACTAATTCTTTGAAAAAATTGGGAATACCTAAAAGAATATTTTCTGGAATTTCCAAGTGTAGAATTAGCAGTAGTTAAAATACACAGAAATAAAAATTTAAAAACAATCTGGAATTTCTAAAGTAATAACGAAAGGATTTCCCAAAGGAATTACTGAAACGATTTTCAAAGGAATTATCGTAGAAATTTCTCAAAAAATCCTGAGAAATTCACCCTTTAATACCCACATTTTTAAATATCACATTTCATCATCTAAAATTAATTTAAACTTGTTTTGGAAGATGATTCCTAATTCTCGATTTTGTGAGTGTTGGCTTTTCGATTTTTCTAATTTTAATTTTTGAACATCCCCACATTTTTATTATTTTATTTTTTTTTTTTGAAGAAATTGCTAAATATAACTTCAAAGGAACTCTAGGGATTTCTTAATCAATTTCAAACGCAGTTACAAACAATTCCAAAGAAAATGCCATATGTAGGGTCTGAGAACATTTGGGCAGGAGCACCTATTTTGGGCACTTGCTGCTGTAGCTCAATCAATTTTAAGCCAATTGACTTGATTTTTGGAATACGGTAAGATACGGTAAGTATCTGTCCATGTACAACATTCCATATCAATCGGTTTGTAACTGACTGAGTTAAAGCAGCAAGTGCCCAAAATAGGTGCTCCTGCCCAGACCCTATTATAAAAAATTGCCTAAATTTCCAAAATAAATGCCAAAGAAGTTCGAAAAAGAGTTACCGAACAAAGTAACCTGAAAAGCTGTCGATGAAAATTTCAACTGAAATATAATTAGCGGCTGTTCGAGTCCGTATGAAGTTGATCATCAATATTAACTTCTTTTCTCGATCAGCCTAGATAGCTGTGTAGTGTCGGTAGCGATAGTCGCAATTGGCTAAGAATAACACTACGGACCGCCTGTTCCGGTGGTAAGAATCCACCAACAGGTGACCCCTAATTCATGGTGTGATGCGGCTTTATGCTTACCGTGCCTAGGAATGAATGGCTAGGGGGGTCTAATAAAAACCTAACCGCTAACGGAGCCTGTGGAGTACCAGGGCGCCCTCCACAGTATGTAGCCCTTACTGCGCTAACCGGAGCAATGGTGCAGTGGACCTTGTGTTTCTCCGAGACAATCAGCTGCCCTTCTTTAGTTTCACTTGAGGCTAAATAAGGGCGGAATTATGAAGATGTTGTTAATTAGTTTAAATTTTCACCTATATGGTTTCGCATTATGCGATTTACACAGTGTATTCTGTGTATCCTCGCCTTTGGCGTTTTCCAATCGATACCGATTTGGTTTTATTGTTGCTGTTCTTTGTTGTGCTGTTGTTGCGAAGAGTTTAATCTTACCTAGTTTGGGTAGTGGCTACGGTTAAGATAGCTCAGATCAATCTTCAGCATAAAAGAACAGCAACGATCAATCTTTGCAGACTTATGCAAAACGGTACAGCCCAAGTGGCCTTGGTACAAGAACCTTACTTTCGTAAGGGAAATTTCTATCTAGGAAATCTTGTGAACCCGGTGTTTGCCACTTTCAGTAAACATGAAATGGCAAACTCGCGTGTCATGCCTCGAGCCTGTGTGCTTGTCAACAACGCAATAGTTGCTACACTCATCTCTGAACTAACCACCAGAGATGTATGTGCTATCACAATTGATGTATCTGTTGGAAACCTCAACAGGAAATACGTCTATTGTTCTGTGTATTTACCGCATGATGAACCATCCCCTACGGATGCTTTCAAACAAGCCATCGCATACTGCACTTCAAAAGGCTTTCCGCTAATTGTTGGCAGTGATGCTAATGCTCACCATATCATCTGGAGCAACTCAGACATTAACTTGAGAGGCTCCAGTTTGATGGAGTACTTAAGTAGTACAGATCTTGCATTACTTAACATAGGCAACCGCCCAACCTTCATGGTATCTGCTAGAGAGGAAGTGTTAGATATAACGCTTTGCTCTAGCAGAATTAGTCACGAGCTGACCAATTGGCATGTGTCAGATGAAGAATCTTTATCTGACCATCGCTACATCTTTTTTGAACATTTAAATGTTACTTCGCAAACATTGCGTTTCAGGAATCCTCGGTCAACAAACTGGGATCTCTATACTGATTTGGTTGCAGCCAAATTTCATGGATATTCGCCATCCATTGACACTCCAAGTGATTTAGATGATGCCGTTGATACTACAACGACCTTCATCATGGAAGCTTTTGAAGAAGCATGCCCTCTACGGTCTGTGAAGATCACAAGAGGAACCCCTTGGTGGAACTCTGATCTGGCGAAACTCATGAAACAATGTAGAAAGAGTTGGAACAGACGACGTTCGGCTGGTTCGGAGGCTTTCAGGTCGGCTCGCAATGCCTACAGGAAAGCTCTCCGGTCTGCTGAACGATCCGGCTGGAAAAACCTTTGTACAAATGTTTCCAGCTTGAGTGAAGTCAGTCGGTTAAACAAAATCCTTGCGAAATCTAAGGATTTCCGGGTGAACAAACTTCGTTTGCCAAATGGCGATCTGACTTCTTCTGATGAGGAAGTTCTGGAATGCTTATTCAGCACACACTTCCCTGGATGTGTGGATATTACATCTTCGGATGATCCTGATGTCTTTTCTTGTAGTTACGATTCTTTAGCTTCGGCTCGGAGTATTGTAACTATAGAATCGATTGAGTGGGCTCTTAATAGCTTTGCTCCTTTCAAATCTCCTGGGGCAGATGGGATTTATCCTATTTTGCTTCAGAAGGGATTTGATTATTTCAAACATGTTTTGAAAAAACTACTTGTTTGCAGTTTTGCTACAGGGTATATTCCCAAATCCTGGAGGGATATTACTGTAAAGTTTATTCCGAAAGTGGGTCGTGCGTCGTATGAAGAAGCAAAGAGTTTCAGACCTATCAGTTTGACCTCTTTTCTTCTGAAATGCTTAGAACGCATTGTGGATCATCACATCCGTGATGTTCATCTGGCCAACGTGCCTCTTCATGTGAACCAACATGCCTACCAATCTGGTAAGTCCACTGTGACTCTTTTACACAAGGTTGTTTACGATATCGAGAAAGCATTCGCTCAAAAACAAACTTGTTTGGGTGTTTTCTTAGATATCGAGGGTGCCTTTGACAACGTGCCTTTCGATGCCATATTGGAAGCCGCACGGAGTCATGGTATAGGGTATATGTACCATTCCTTGGCCTAATTTGCAAGCCGCATTGACAATGTTGACCATAACTCATGAATTAATAGCACTAGAAATAATATGTTGACCCTATTACACACTCTAGGTAATGCATGTTTCCCCAATTGGAAGTAAACTAACGTAAATATTCAAGAATTTACTTTATTAAGCTGAAAAGACTCGATGCGATGGTATGCAACGTTGGTCTATGGTACAAAAATTGGCCTATTAGTGGATACAACGTTGGCCTATTGCTTTCCATGCACTAGAACCACTTATTATCTTATTTTTTCAATATTTCTGCTGAAGTATTATCTCTGTTTGTTCACCAACCTTACTTGTACATTGCATTTTTGGAGTCAAATTTTCAAAAACTGTAAATAAATTACTTAAACTTAAGTTCTTTCTTAATTTATTAACGAAAACAACGCAACCCTATTATTGTGTTATATTTTTACAGTCACCGTACACAAAATCTTTCTTCCTGTTCGTTCTTTCTGGTTCTTACGCAAGCAATGTTGTTGACGTCACTTTATCGGTGTTGTTGACGTCATTTTACTGATGGGCCAAGATTTGGGTACATAGTGAAAAAAATGTCCTCAATATTCGGTCCACATCCAATTTGTAAAATATGTATTATTCGTTGATAACAAATATACAAGTTCAAAGTAGCGTCTTTGACCGTCGCATCAAATGTTCAGTTATTGAAAAGTCAGTTCGAAATGTTCCAGAATCATGCCATTTATGATCATGTGTATAGACTACCCACTAAGCCGAAGAATCATGGCGTCTACAAAAGCTAAACAAAGTAACATTTTCATTCATTTTTAATGCTCAAAAGTGCTAAAATTGAAACGAAATGTTACAGTTGTTTGCCGCCCAGCTTTTCCTATATCCAGTTATGCGTGTTTGTTTGAGTTTTTGGTTAACGTTGAGATAGGCCGAACGAGGGGGCTATGCCAACGAAGCATCCCGATACCCTATCTCCAATGATTTCCAATTGGATTCACCAAATGCTCAAAAACCGATATCTCTTCTCGACATTGCGTCTAGCAGGGATTAGGAAATTGAGTGTTTGTGGATGCCCCCAAGGGGGAGTCTTATCACCGCTTTTGTGGAATCTCGTAGCAGATACGCTATTGAGGCAACTCAATAATAGCGGTTTTCCTACTTATGGTTTTGCCGACGACTACCTAACATTGTTAGTTGGTATGTGCATCAGCACCCTTTTCGACCTGATGCAAAACGCCCTTCAGGTAGTTGACGGTTGGTGTCGCCAATATGGCCTTTCGGTTAATCCGAGTAAAACATCTATTGTTCTTTTCACGGAAAGGCGAAACCGTAATGGCGTTCGACCTTTGCGTCTCTTTGATTCTGAAATCGATGTGACTGAACAGGTAAAGTACGTTGGAGTCATTCTTGATTCCAAGCTTTCCTGGACACCTCACATTGAGTTCAGAATCAAGAAAGCTTGTATGGCCTTCGGGCAATGCCGGCGTACTTTTGGTACAACTTGGGGTCTAAAACCCAAGTATATCAAATGGATTTACACAACTGTGGTTCGGCCAATATTGGCGTATGGGTGTCTTGTGTGGTGGCAAAAGGGTGAAGTGAGAACGGTCCAATCAAAATTAGGTCATCTCCAAAGGATGTGCTTAATGGCAATGTCTGGAGCGTTCTCTTCAACTCCTACGGCAGCGCTAGAAGTTCTCTTTGACGTTGCCCCATTACACATTCATCTCAAACAAGAAGCCCTTTCTTGCACTTACCGGTTACGGGTACTCGGTCTACTAGAGGAAACTCCTGTGAACCGCACATCAACACACACCTCGTTGTTTCCACTTTTAGTGAATTGGGACAAAATTGTCCTTGCTCCAAGTGATCTTACAATTGCTTGTAATTTTCCATATAGGACATTTTCCACGAAATTCCCTTCCCGGGAAGAGTGGACATCTGGTTATCTGGAAAGAAGTATTTCAGACGGCATCGTATGTTACACTGATGGCTCCCTTCTCGAAGGTCGATCAGGTGCTGGTGTTTATTCTCGTGAGCTAAGGCTGTATCAGTCTTACTCACTTGGTAGACACTGCACCGTTTTTTCAAGCCGAAATCTTTGCTCTTATGTGCGGAGTGCAATCAGCACTTCAGCAGCACGTAATGGGCAAAGTAATATACTTCTGTTCAGATAGCCAGGCTGCTATTAAAGCACTTGCTTCGGCCAACTCCAGGTCGAAGATAGTTAGCGCTTGTCGAACTCAAATCGAGGAGCTGAATTCAGCAAACGCTGTTCACCTTCTATGGGTACCTGCCCAAGTAACACACTTGTCACCGAAGAGTTACGGCGGCGCAGGTTTTTGTTGCGCAGAAGTCACTGTGACTTACTTCTAACAAATACATTGGCGTATCTAGGATTTTTTCCTAGGGGGTGCCTGGGGGGTGCCATTTTCAGTGGCTTCCGGGTAGTTTTGCTTGTTTTTGCAAAAAGAAATATCGATCCACCTTCAATTTCTTAGTACATTGATATACTACGTCACGGGACATATAAGCCCGAAAATTTAAACGTACTATATTTTAAAGAACAGTTTTTTTTTTCGAAAAATCCGAACCGTTGTACAGTGACCTCACACCGATGAATCACCTTAATTTTTGTACACTATTTATGAATCACCATGTTGATCAAATGGAGTGATCCATAAACTGTGGTCATTTTTGCCGATTCATAAACTGTGGGGTCACTGTACTGACTTAACACTCTCGCCGCCATGTGAGGTTTGAGAACTTGATTACCTATATACATGGAATTTGTATTTTCAGTTTACAATCATCACAACCCCTTTGTGAATTGAATATATTGATTGAGAATACATTTATAGGGCAATTATTAGAAGTGTAAATCTCGGAAACTATCAAATATCCACAAATTTGCGTTTAACTTGTATTCATAGTGACATCTTCTTTGTTTTATTGCATGATAACAACACTTATAAAATAGTTTACAAGAAAAATTGTGAGAGTTTTTTCTCCCATGTTGTGGAAATTTAGCCACTGCGTCCAATAAGCTGAACTTTTGTGGCATTGAACTTGTAAAATCAGAATACATATTTGCATTTTTGGTTTGACCGCAACATTAATTTCGAGTTTCGATTTTTCTCTTCAGGATTCTGATTCTGTGCTATAATATAATAAAGAAATTTGTGTTTTCGGCAAAACATTGTTTCGGTAATGCCTCAAGGATATGCGTTATGCCCGCAGTTCCCCTAGTATTTCAAGCGATGTTTTGTTAATGTGAACAATTCTTAGATAATTGCTTTTTAAAATTCTCTAATTTCTCTTCAGGCAATTCCTTTGGGAATTCTTTTAGTGATGCTTTTGGTGATTCATTCGACATTGACTCTGGGAACATCCTCACATTTTTTTTTGGAAATGTATTCAGCAAGTCATTCTACTTTTTTTCGATTTTCGTCGGTTTTTTGGACTTCCATTATCTATGCAATGAGGTATTTCTTCACCAATTCTTTTGAAAACTCTTTCGGGAGCTCTTTAGTTAATCGCTTCTATAATTAAAATAGAAATTCTTTAGACAATTTCTTCTTTCTTCAGTAATTATGTAAGGAATTCCTGCAGCAGATGATTTCGGAACACCTTGAGCATTTACGATGTTTCTTGCATTGAATATTTATTTGTGAATTTTATCATCAAATCCTTTGGAAATCTTGAAAACTTGTATTATTACTTTAGGAACTTCTTCGGTAATTCCTTTGGAAATTGATTCGGCAATTTTCCTAGAGATTTCTTTCGGGAATTTCTTTGAAAAAAATCTCTGGCGGTTCTTTAAAAACTCTGTCACTGCAATCACTTTTGGAATTCTTTATAAATTTTCTTCAGAAAAGTCTTTGGGAATTTCTTCAGAATTTGTTTGTGGAAAATTTTAAACAATATATTTTGGAAATTTATTTTGAGATTGGATTCGACCAATTTTTTTAAAAAGTCTTACTATTTTCATCAGGAATTCCTCTGGTAGTTTTTTTTATTAATTCTTTTGGCAACTACTTTTAAAGCTTTGAGATAATATTGATGAAATTTTTTCCAGCAACTTGGAATTTGTTAGGAATTTTATCGTGAATTTCATAGGATTTTCTTAAAGTAAGTCCAGTTGAGAATTTCTTAATTTCCAGTTCAGCAATTTTTGGAAGCAATAAATTGAAATACAATTGAATTATAAAGAATTCCAAAAGTAATCACGATAAAATTGCCTGAAAATTTTGCAAAATAATTGAAAAAGAAATTGTTAAAATAATTACGGAGGAATAGTTATTGAAATATAGAAAAAAAAAAATCCAAAGGAATTGTTGATTGCATTCTCAAGAAACGGAACAAGCTGAATATCAGTTTCTTAAACTAAAGTTTGGTAATGAGTGGCTTCTTCCTCTCCTATGCAGCTTAAATGTTTGTTGGGTTCCAATGAGACTACCGTAGAAATTTTCAAAAATAAAAAAACACCATGCCGAAGGAACCCTCAAAGAAATGGCCATACTGCGGTTTAGCAAATACGGAGCCGTGCTTGGAGCCGTGTGTTCTCGAATCCCACCAGAACGCGATTCTTTTTTCACAAATTCATCTCTCATTTTGTCAATTAGCAACATTCGGTGCCTTCTAATTAACTACAAGTTTTTCCCGTACATTCCTATAAAATTTCACTAGAAATTTCTCCAGTATACCTCCTAGAATTTCCAACTATTCCCAAAATTCGTTTAGGGATTCCTCTAGAGATTTCTATTGGGATTCCTTCAGTTAGAAATCCTTGAAGAAGGCCAAGATGAGTTCCCGGTGTAATACCATGATTAATTTCTAGAGTAATCCATGAATTCCTGAATAAGTCTTTAGAATCGCTTATGGACTTCTAAGATGAGTTCCTGGAGAAGTCCAACAAGAAATTTTTGGAGAAATCCCAGATTTTTTTAAAGATTTCTAGGAGGACACACCGAAGGTACTTCTGCAGGACTCCTAGATTGTCTTGAATAATCCCAGCAAGTTTTTGAAGGAATCCCTGGAAAAATCTTAGTAGAATCCGTAGAAGAATTCTGGGAGGTATTACAGTAAGAATGACTGGAGGAGTTCTAGGAGGAATTGCTGGAAGAACCACAGCAGGAATAGCTTGAGAAATCCAGCTGACATTTCTGGATGAAGGCCAAGAGGAGTTCTTGCAGGAATCCTATGGGAAATTTATCAGAGAATCTGTGGACAACATATCTTGGAAAAACAATCTTGGAGGAATCACCGGAGAGTTTCTGAAGAAATCACAGGAAAAATTTCAGGAGGTATTCTTAGAAGTACCTAGTAGAAACCTCAGCTGAAATCCTAGAAGAAATTTCTAGAGAAACCCCATCAGGAATGCCGGGATGAATCCAAAGAAAAAATCCTTGGAATACCCAAAGAAGTCCCTTCAAGAACCGGTAGAGGTATTCTGGAAGAATCTATAGAGAAGGCCATGAAGGAATCGCAGGAGGATTTTCTGAAAGAATCTCAGGAAGAATTCCAGCCATAATACTGGGACAAATTCGTATAAGAATCACTAGGAAGAATTTCTGGAGGAATTGATGGAAGAATCACATGAGGAGTTGTTTAGGTATTCTTGGAGGAAGGCCAAAAAGAGTTTCTGCAGGAATACTCTGAGGATTTTCTGGAGAAATCTTTGGATAAAATCTCTTTAGGAATTCCTGGATGAGTCCTTGGAGAAATCCCTGGTGGAGAAACCATAGGAATTTCTGCAAGAATTCCAGGAAGATTGCCTGAAAATGTCTCAGAAAAAAGCCAGGAGAAAGCTCTAGAAGAATCCGTAGCATAATTTCGGAAGTACCTTAGTTAGAATTTCTGGAGGAAGAACAGCAGGAAGAACCGCATAAATTGCTCACAGCTCCAGTCACAGCTGGAATATCTGGAGGGATTCTTAGAATTCCTGCAACTATCATAGAAGTAATTTCTTGAGAAATCCTAGAATCAGCAGTGCCAGGGGTATCTAAAGAGATTTCCACTAACAAATGCTTGGAGGAATACCTACAGTTCTCCTTGAAGGAATCGGTAGAAGTATACTGGAGGAATTCCTGATGGAATCGCAGGAGGAATTTCTGGAGGAATCTCAGGAAGATTTCTCGAAAGTATTGCAGCAAGTAAGTATGCCAGGAGAAATCCCTAGAAGTATTTCTGAAGGAGTCCTAATGGGAATTGCTCCAACAATTACAGCTGAAATTCATGGAGGAAGGTCAATAGAAATTCTTGGGGAAATCCTCTGTGGAATTTCCGGAAGAACCTCTGTAGAAAGTCCTGGATATATCCTTTAAGAAATGTATGAAAGAATCAATAAAGGGATTTTATAGAAAAATCTCAGGGAGATCTTCCTGAAGAATTTCCGGAAGGACTTTCCTAGTAAAATTCTAGAAGGTACCACAGTGAGAATTTGTAGAGGAGGAGTGACATTGCTGGAAGAATCGCAGCAGGAGTTGCTTGAGGAATCCTAGCCACAATTCTCGGAGGAAGGCCAATATAAGCGCCTGAAGGAATTCCATGAGAAATTTCTTGAAAAAATCTCTGAATGAAATCTTTGAAAGGATTCGTGGAAGAATCACCGGAGGAACTTCTGAAAGGATCCCAGGAAGATTTCTTGAATAATTCCACCAGAAATTCCTGTAGAAAATTTCAATGGAAATTTATAGAGGAATCCCTAGAAGAATTCCGATAAGATTCATAGTAAGAATTTCCAAAGAAATCCTAGCAGAATTTGTTGGATCAATCTATGCAGAAATTTCTAGTAAGTACAACCCCATCATGCTTGCCTCGAGTATCCTAAGGGAAGTTTATTGAAGCAATATTGAATTGAATCCAAAAAGGAAGCCTAGAGAAATCACTGTATGAATAGATAGAGGTACTTCTGGAGGAATCTATGTAGAATCTATTTATTGTTCCTACCAATATCCAAAACGTACAACAGTTATATAAGTAATTCCGGGTGTGCTTAAGTTTTGTTCACGTGTGCCATTACTAAATATTAGAACTATTGTGTGAAGTTTTAAATTTTAGGTTTTAAAAAAAACATACTGCTTTTTACTAAAATTTTAAAATTTTAGGAAAAATTCTAGGGGGTGCCGAATATGTTCTAGGGGGTGCCAGGCACCCCTGGAACCCCCCCTAGCTACGCCAATGTAAACACTTACTTGCTAGAAGTAAGTCACAGTGACTTCTGCACAACAAAAACCTGCGCCGCCGTGACTCTTCGGTGACAAGTGTGTTACTTGGGTGGTCATTCTTCCATCGCTGGAAATGAATTGGCTGATGAGTTAGCTCGCTCTGGAGCATCACATGACTTCATTGGCCCTGAGCCAGCTATTCCGATATCGAAGTGTTGGATTAAGCTTCAGATTCACACCTGGGCTGTCATTCAACACAGACAATATTGGAATAGTTTGGAGTCATGTCGTCAAACCAAATTGTATAGTGCTGAGCCATCTCTACGGGTGGCGAAGTATCTAACTAATCTGTCTAAGCAGAATTGCAGCATGTTGGTCAAAGCATTGACTGGCCACTGCCGACTCAGCTATCACATGGCGAATATTCAGCAAGCTGATTCATTTGCCTGTGATAGCTGTGAATCCGATTATGGAACTTCGTATCATTTGATATGTAACTGTCCAGTTTTCGCGCAACTGCGTTTCCGAGTATTCGGTAAACACTTATTAAGTGAAACTGACTTCAGAAACCTGAATCTTCAGGATATTCTGTTGTTCTTAACCCGCTGTGGTAAAGAGCTATAGGCTCTCTTTCGCTTTATGCGTTATTACAGTGCCCTTTTCAGGGCGCTGTTTGAACCCATTGTGGTACGCTTGTGCGTTAGTACCCTCTTCCAGGGTATTTTTCCTATTTCCCTACCTGTCCCTATCCCCATCCAAATCCTTTTTCCTTCCTTTTCCCTCAGGTAGATGATGAAATAGGCTGTTATTTTGGCGATGGCACAAATGTCCCAAATGGAGGATAACGTGCCTCTGGAGCCGGCCTTCTGATACCTGAACCTGAAAAGCTGTCGATGAAAATTTCAACTGAAATGTCATTAGAATTGCTAGATCAAACTCCATGAAACTACTGAAAGAATTACAATAATTGTCGGAGAAATTCTCCCATAGGAAATTTCAAATGCATTACCAGAAAAAAAATCCCAGGGAATTTGCTGAGGATATTGTCAAAAGGATTTTTTTTTTTTTTTTTTTTTTTTTTTTATTACCGGCCACTATCCCCCACACCAAAAGGCTCAAGTTGAGCCCCCTGGTAGTGGACGCATCTAATCTAATCATACACTGGACAGCATAACGAGAAAACAAAACAAAACTACTATATGTGTATGCATTAAAAACAATCTAAGTAAAAAAAACTACTGAACGGGATAAAGTAACAAAAACAAAACAAAAAAGAAATCCCAGTGGAAACAAGTTCCTTTTAAGGGATCTCAGATATAAACAAATTAAAAACTAATACAAAAAATACATTAAAACTAATTCTAATTCAAGAACATTAAATTGGTTTAATGAATGATTTTATGATCATGGAATATATTCTCTGAGTTTCTCCTTCATATACATCTTTAGTTTAATCTTGAATGTTTCACGGTTTGTTATCTGCTTCAAATCAACAGGAAGCTGATTATATTTAAAAGGGCCAATATATTTAATTCTTTTCTGAGCAAAATTAGTTGAAGCTCTGACACGCTGCAAATTGTTTGCTTGCCTAGTTCTATAAACATTTAAAGCTTGAGGAAATTCCATATTGTGGTGCATAACACTACTATGTAATACATCATAAACTAATTGAATAGCTTGCACATCGCAGAGAGCAATCAATGGCAAAATTTTATGAGAACGGTCGGAATACAACATGAAAGTGGGATATAAAAAGGGACGTTTGAAAATGGTTTTCAGGCATCTGTTTTGCAACACTTGAAGTTTATTTAAATTTGAAATACAAGCTCTTCCCCATACTGATACTAAATAGTTGAACTGAGAATGAATGTAAGCAAAATAGAATGATAATAACGCTTGTTTGGTCACAAATGTAGAAATGCGTCGCATAATGCCACATAAAGAAGCAACCTTTTTTTCTATGTGTGTTATACGGTGTTTCCAGGAGAATGTTGCATCTAGAATAATTCCCAAATATTTGAAATGATCTACTCTTTCTATAGTAGTTTGTTCTATTGTTACACTACTATGAAATATAATTTTTTTTCTTGGCGAATGAAAAAACATCAGTTTGGTTTTTGATAAATTAAGGGAAAGCAAGTTTGTGTTGAAGTAAGCTAATAGAGAATACAAGTCTTCTTTCATTTTACGCATAATACTTTCACTGCAAATTCCTGGATAAAATAAGGCTGTATCATCTGCAAACAGCCTGGGAACGCCATGCAACGGTATGTTTCCTAGATCATTAATGTATGCAAGAAAAAGCAACGGACCGATATTACTACCTTGCGGGACTCCTATATCAATGGTTTTGTGAGAACTACTAACGCCATTTACAAAAACAAATTGCTTGCGGTTTTCTAAATAACTTTGAATAATATTATTAGCAACGCCACGAATACCATACAGGTCAAGTTTCTGTAAGAGAATTTTGTGGTCAAGCGTATCGAACGCTTTTTTAAGATCTAAGAACAGGGCACCCACAATATTTTTACTTTCGATCTCATTAATTATGTTATCAACAAGCTCGGTAATGGCTATTAAAGTATTACAACCCTGCCTGAACCCATATTGAAATTTGTAGAGCACATCATGCCTATTGAAGAAAACTAGAATTCTATTAACCAATAATTTTTCAAAAATTTTGTTAAAGACTGATAAAGTTGAAATCGGTCGGTAGTTACCAACATCCTCGGCATCGCTTGATTTAAACACAGGTGTAACTTTAGCCAGTTTTAAGCAATTTGGGTAAGTACCAGTTTCAACCATTTTATTAAACAACTGTGAAAGAATATTTGAAAAAAGTTGTGCGTTATTTTTCAACAGTTTAGCTGATATGTTATCCGGGCCGTGCGCCTTCTTATTGTCCAGACTATTAATTAATAAAAGAATTTCTGTAGAAGAAGCGGGACGCAAAAATATAGAGTCTGACACTCGACGAACATATTGGGATGGACAGTTTTGGTTACGTGTAATATTTGCAGCAAGACTATGACCAATTGAAAAAAAGTAATTATTAAACATGTTTGAAATCTCATGATTGTTCGTGATTCTTTTTCCACCACGTATCAATGAAATGTTCTCTCGTTTTGAAGTTGTACCTAATATAGATTTCAGATTTTGCCAGAATTTACTGTGAGGTGTATTATTCAGCAGAGGTTCAAAATATTGTTTTTTACTTATTCTCTTTTCTATATCTACCTTCCTAGAAATATGAATCAACATTTCCTTAAGATGGTTATCAGCAGGATGTCTTTTCAAACGTTTAAGGTAGTTGTTCTTTAATTTAATAAGTGTCCACAAATCAAACGACATCCATGGGCAAAAGGAACCTTTTACAGTGGCCTTTTTAGTTACACTTTTAGTACACTGAAGAAATAAAGCGTTATATTTTGAAATTATGCTTTCAAGGCAATGGTTTACGTCGTTAAAATCGACAATATTGCTTAAAAAACTTTGAAACTCTGCTTGAAGTTGACGATGATTGATGATTTTTTTTGTTAGCAAGACAGTATGTTTTTTAGATGGCAGATTCAATGAAGATATAACTATCGAATGATCACTAATATCATTTTGTATGGTGTCATTTCGTAAATAACTGATATCATCCAATTTGCAAATGAAATGATCGAGGATATTGGCACTACTGGGTCTTGTTACATGGTTATTGGAGCATACAAATCCGTATGATTCAAGAAGTGTTGAATATCTTAATACAACATTATTACATGCATTATTCATTGGGACATTAACATCTCCTGCAATAAGACAAGAATGATTGCAATCAGTTGACGAAAAAATGTTTTCTATTTTTTGATAAAAATCTGCAAAATCATAAGATGGAGGCCGATAAATTCCATGAACATCGTAAAATAATCCCTTGATATTAATTTTTACATGTATGTGATGATACCCATCAAGACTAACATTTTTAATTACTCTGTGTGATAAATTATCTTTAACGAACATAGCAAGACCACCATTGGATTGACTTCTACACGAAAACAAACTATTGTATCCAGAAATTTTGTACAATGAACAATTAGCTCTAGTTAACCACGTTTCACCCATTACAATTACATCAACCGAACATTTAAACATTTCCATGTACTGCGAAACAGAATCAAATTTATTTAAATCATTAATACCGCGTACATTCCACTGCAAAACACGCAATTTTGTTTCATCATTTCCTATTGAGCAATTATTGAAGTCATCAATATTATGGTGCAAATAATTTAATGAACTAGCCATAAACGGTATTTAAATACACTAATATGAATTACAGGAAATAAATTCTCAATTTGAATCTATTTTGGATTTTATGTTTTTTTTAGCTGACAGTGATGAACTAGTCGGTTCATATCATCAAAGTTTTTTATCGTTTCGACTCTTGATCCCTCTTGCTTTTTAACTAAAACAGAACCACCACGTCCTGTCCAGACATATTTCAACCCTAGTTGTTGCTGTCGAGCTCGTAGATACCGAAGAATTTGCAGTGAAAGAGGCGTCAATTCATCCCTAACAGACACTACAGTAGGCTTTCGATTGATCAAAAGATTTTCATTGATTTTGGAAGATAGTAATGTACCAAGTTTCCTTTTCTTCTCCTGTATCAGCTCTTTTATACAGTTGCGCTGAAAAACTACTTTCACTGGCGGTATAGAGGTGTTTGATTTCTTAACGCCGAATCTCACAGCGGAGATCACATCTTCCGAGTTCAGTTCAACTCCAATTGCTTTGCTAGTTTCAGAAATAAGACCATAAACATTTTCATTAGGCAAGGAAGGCAATCCGAGGAACACTAAGTTGTTCTGGTTTTGCTCTCTATTGGCGTTATCGACGTGCATTTCTAATTTATTCACGGTGGACTTCAAAGAGGTGTGAGACAATTTCAATATTTCTAGCTTCTAGATTTACAAAGAAAGGAGTTTTTTAATCAAAAACAAATTCAGAAGCGTGTCGATGCAAAATTTCCACATGAAATCCGAAAGAAAATTCAGAAAGAACTATCCAAACATTTTCTAAGGAAACAACCGTAGAAATTATGAAAGAAATTAGTGAAGAAGTTCCAAAAGCCATTGCTGAAGAAATCCTCAATATAATTTCTGAAGAATCTTCACGAAATTGTCAAATTCATTTCTGAATGAATTAAAAAACAATAATGAATTCAATTCATCCAATGAATAGCCGAAGAAACCTAAAAAAATGCCGAAAGACATTGCTTAAGCAATTGTCGATGATTTTTTTAGAGTAATTGCCGATGAGATTCTCTAGGAAGTTCCAGATTTATTTTTCTAATCTTTAAAAGATTTGCGATAAAAATAAAATAAAAATACTGAAGCAACTCCAGATGAGATATAGGACGACGCTGTTCTTCTAGTCAATTGTTATGTTCAGCTGATGTTGTAATTTCCTTTTTTATTTCCTGGCCATTTTACATAATCTTCTGGATTTCTTTCTTCCCTCTTTTTCTCGCACACTTAAACTAAATCTCCGACCTCAGCAAACGGACTGCCGGTAATTATTTTCACTGAATCTTGGTAAAAGTTTTACCGGGACGTCGTGAAAACTTTACCGGTAATCCAACTTTTTACCAAGATCTCGGCAAAATTCATCGAGGAAATTACCTCCAGGAATTCCGATCATTCTCTCCACGATACCTTACAAGAATTGCTCTAAGCACTTCTTTCTGGTGATTCTTTTAAGAATTTAATCACGATGGCTCGAGAAGCTCCTCCAAAAACCCCTTCCGAAATTCCTTATGGACAAGGTATTTGGAGTACATAGCTCAAATTTCCTACAGCGCCGTTTTTAGAACCGTTGAACGGATTTGGATGAGAATGCATCCCGATGTTGACAACCACTGAACAATCAGCATGATGCAAATTTCTACTATATCCGTTCAATGGTTCTAAAAAACGGTAATTTTGACAATTTGAGCTATGTACTCCAAATACCTTGTCATTAAGGATGTTTTTTTTTGATAATTACACAATGCATTTATCTAGGTGCCTCTAGGAGTTCTTCAAATAGATCTTCCAGGCGTTCGATTTTTTTTTCAGATAATCCTGAAGGCATTGCCTCAGGAATTTGTCCCAAGATTTGTCCATACACAGAAAAAAAATATGTAACTAGAATTCAGCTAGAAATCATGCACATTATGGGAATGCTAGAGTTAGTGCATATTTACATCAGATATCATGTAAAATTACGTTACAATCGTGTAAATTTCCGCTAATAGTCACGTAACCGGTTGGAGTCCATGATGGTTCACGCGATGGTTGGCGGAAATTTACACGATAGTAATGTAATTTTACATTATATCTCATGTAAAAATGCACTAACTCTAGCATTCCCTTTATGTGCATAATTTCTAGCTGAATTTTAATTACATACATATTTTTTCTGTGTAGATACAGAATTTCTAGTATGTAGTTTCTAGTAGCTTCTCCAGATCTTCCTCCAAAAAGTCTTGCAGGAGATTGTCCTTGGTTCTTTGTTTCAAGAAGTTTCTTCAGAATTTCTTTTTTTCTTAAGGAATTCCTTCAGAGAATCTTGATATAAGTCCTACTTAAGGGATACCGACGGAAGTCCCAAGAATACAGAAAGGAACCTCTAGCGCTCTGGCTCTACAATAATTCCAGGGATCCACAAATTAATGCCTCGTGAAATATAAGATTCCGCAAAAGAATTTCAGAAATCTTGACTGTAATCTTTGAAATCCTAGAACGAAATTCGCAATAGATGCCCGAACTAGAATGATCCATTTTTTTTTCCACAAAGTACGCCGTATTTTGATAAATTGATGAGTTCGTTTCATAATACTGTTTGCCTTAGTTTTATGCCCAAGCAACTATTTTATTGGTTGCTTTTTTATCTGTATGTATTAACGAGATTATTAGCCCTAGGCTAAATCTCGGGACCCACGCTTTACTTCCCTTCCGAAGGAAGAACTCACATTTTGTGAGTTTATCGGGAGTGGGATTCAATCCCAGGTCCTCGGCGTGATAGTCAAGTGTTCCAACCATCACACCAGGTCCGCTCCACCATTGGTTGCTTGTGTGACCGTAGCTGATCTTGCGATACAAGAGTAACATCCATGGGTGGTCAATCATGCTCAAGTTCAAACTCACAATGCCATTGGAATCCCACTGAAATCGTACGATTTTCATCGGAAATAAAAGGCTCTTAAGATCTTTTTGGTGTATATCAGAGTTCTCAATAATATCTATACGTATCATCCACTAGTTAACGATCAGTAAGCCTACAATTTTTCTTCGCAATTCTCGAAATCCTGTTGTATTCAGTACTCAGTATCATCGCCTGTCATTACTTCGACATTCGTGCGACGTGGCCAGCCCAACGCAGCCTGCCGTGTTATACTAGCATGACAAAATCTATCTCTTTACAACTGAGTATAATTCACAATATCTTACGGGCAGAACTACTTATTCAAACAGCAATGTATGTAGTTAATGCTATGTTAAATTGTATGTCGTCTTCATTCAGCTTGCATAACTTTAAAGATTTTTATACACAACAACTGATACACAAAAGTCTACAATATGAGTATAAAAGAATAGAACCACCCTCAATGCATTGGTAGTATCTTGACCTGCTGATTTGAAGAATATGTGTTTTTTGTTTTACATGTCCTTAATATTAAGGCTAAGTATAATAATGTTCTCTGAATCAGTATAATGCGCTTCTGTGTCGAACAGAAGCTTGTTCAAACAGAAATATCTGCTAAATGTTTCCATCCAACTACATCTTGTATATGATTCAACTAATCATGTTCTAGTTAATGCAAGATTCAATTGCAACTCGGTTGGTGATTATAGCCTCCGGCCGCAATCGTAATGAATTATCTCGCTTTACACGGCTATACCTCACGCCTAATGCGTGCACACGATTATTTTTTTCTCCTCCCGAGTTTAACACCGGCGGTAAGTACAGTGCTCTTTCCCATCATCGGTAATTACTTCATGGGAATCACCCTGCGCCGCTTCTTCCACCGCCACTGACTGAGCATTACCGGCCGCTTCTCTTCGAATATCTACACAAATTTCCCCCGCCTCAGCATGATGGCCCACCGCGCCAATGCGAATCCGAAATGTGAATTAGTTTTACTTTCAATTACCACCAACGACGATGACGACGACGTCGACGGACGACTCAACCACAGATCGTACACGCTCTCACTATCACCCCTTGTGGTAGTACCCGCGCGTACACTAGCTGCTGCGTGGCGAAACGAAGGCGTTGAGCTGCGCTTAAAGTCTACTGGCTGGGTTCACCACTTGGTGGAGCATACCAAGTCACTTCAAATCAAAGGCTGTTGACGTATCTTCCAGTCTACGCCCCCAATCAGCCATATGCATGCATGTGTTGATCATGATTGGCAATGGTAAGTCAGTCGACGACGGTCGTTCTTTCGGTAAAACATTGGCGGAATTTTAATGGGTTCATAATCGAGCGTAACGCGTGACAAGTGAACCAAACAGAGCAATTCCCAAGGAATTTATTTGGATTGCGCGGAGTTGGTCTGGTGCGTGCACCCCGGGTCGTCAAGGCGAACACGCCCTGAACTACTCGAACAATTGTTATAATACGTCTTTGATGGGGGGAGTGAGATAACGACGAGACTTTACCACCAGGGAAATGATGTAATCGAGGATGGGTTTCGGTTTTATTTTCAGCAATGAGCTTTTGTATAACCTTGAAGTTATTTTCAGATTTTGAGAATGGGCTTATGTAAATCAGGGTTGTTGTTATACTTCTTGCAAATTCCGGAAGATTGGCTTCTCAGTCTTGGTTTATTCAATGTAGTTAGGCCCTAAGTTTTGGTTCTTTTTTTAGGCTTTTTTTAAGTACTAGTTTGTTTGTTGCGTAAAATACTAAATACTAAATTATTTCTGGCAGTTTAATTAGATATATTATTGAGAGTAGATTTTTTTTTTCAAAAATTATAGAAAACTAATTTGTTCAAATGTTAACATAACACAAAACATGGAAACTTACATTTGCTCTATTTTATTTTTCGCTTCTGGCCTAACATTGGATGCCACGGTTCGAAAAATAACACAGAACACTATAAATGCACGACAAAACACATTGCCACAAATTCCCACATACAACACAAAACATAAATTTGCCTTGTTATACAGATGGGTAGCAACCTTCAATCGCATGATGGCGGGGTTCAGTCAATCCTGGAATAGTGTTTCATTTGGCTGATTGCCTTCTTTTTGCCTTGTTCTTAGCTCGTTTTCGTTCGTCTAGGAATTTCAATCCTTATTGTGCCACCACGATTTGGGTGTCATGACTGAAGCTCTATAATTTAAAGCTCATGTCAGGTAACGGTTTATATATCTAGTAGTTAATGATCACCCATAACGGTCATGCGGCTGTATTACGCTGGAGCACCGGAGCGCTACAAATGTAAATTTAAATTAGGGAATTATTATAAGGTGTGTTCTATTTTACCAAACAACATCATTTTACCAAAATAATTCCCAGTGGAACGTTAAGGATTGATGGAGAAATTTCCAGTGTAGTGGTACTGCCAATAAAAATCCCGAAGGAGCTCCTGCGGAATTTCGCTTTGGAACTCCTGGGGTAATTCCCAGTGAAACTTCAAGAGGAAATCCCCATGAAACTCTTGGAGGTATCCTAGTGAATCTTCTAGAGTCATTCCCTGTGCAATTTTTATAGGAATTGTCAATAAAACTACTAGGGAGGTTCCCGGTAGAACTAAATAATAAATAACAAATTCTCGGTGGAACTCCTAGAGGATTTTTGGAAGAGCATCTAGAATAATTCTCACTGAAACATCTACAGAAATTCCCAGTAGAATGCTCAATGAAACTTCTAGAGTAATTCCCGGTGAAACTACTAGGAGAGTTTCCTATGAAATTCCTAAAGGATTTTTTTTTTACTTATTTTGTTTTTATAATGATTTTACATTTTACAATTTATTACTGCCTTAAAACTATGTTAGTTTGGGAAGCCGAAGTACTCGCATCTGTTTCGAGGTTAAGGATTGAAGAAAAAAAAATAAAATTGGGAAGGACGGATTTATGGATTTAAAACTAAATTATTTGCTAACTTATACTAAAACATTGATGGGACAAATTGTCCATATCTGTAACAGAACCAAAAATAAAGGACTTTATCGGTAGAAAACGACAAGAAGAGGACAAACGGAAGGAGGGTGACGACAGACAGGGGTGAACAACAAAACCAAAAGGCGGACAACGAAAACAAGGAACGTACTACATCAAACTCTGACATCAACACGTTTCAAAAACTGGTAAATCAGGTTCATGTATTCCAAATCAAGTCCTGCCAACACTTCTCTAACGGGTTTCTGTTGTTTTCCTCGGACCCGGAGAATTTCATGCAGCTCAGATCTGACCTCACGATACTCATTGCATCCCCACACGACATGTTCGATATCCTGGTAAGCCACGCCACAGACACAGAGATTGCTTTCTGAGAGCCCAATACGGAAGGTATGTGCGTTCAACAAATAGTGGTTGGACATCAGCCGACACATCACACGAATGAAATCGTGGCCTAAATCCAACCCTTTGAACCATGGCTTCTTCGACACCTGTGGAATGATGGAGTGCAACTATCTACCCATCTCTCCATCTCTCCATTTGTGTTGCCAGCTGATCAAGGTCTCCTGACGGGCCAAAAAATTCGTCGAAGGCGATTTGATGCTCGTAAATTCGCCTTCGCTAGCGCCCACCTTAGTCAGAGAGTCCGCTTTCTCATTGCCCGGGATTGAGCAATGTGAAGGGACCCAATGTATGAGCGTTTGGACAAAGCACTCAAGACTTGGCGTATTCCTTTCAGGAAGTACGCTGAGTGCTTCATCGGTTTCATTGACCGAACAGCCTCCAGAGAGCTTAGACTGTCGGTAAAAATGAAGCAGTGCTCAGGTGGAAGAGTGCGAATGTACTCTAAGGTGTAGTATATAGCCGCTAGCTCAGCAAAGTATACCGAACATGGCTTTTGAAGCATGAAGGTGGCGCTATGAAATTCGTTGTAGACACCGAATCCAGTCGAATCATCGGTTTTGGAACCATCTGTGAAGAACTGTCTGGCCCCGCTAACATGCCCGAATTTACTTGCAAAAATTTGTGGAATACCTATGGAACGAAAAGATTCCGGTATACCGGTGATCGCATCCTTCATAGAGAGATCAAAATCCACAGAGGAGCTGTCGAAGTCTGAGAAGTTATCACGATTGGTGTTAACCGAAGATGGGCTTACCTCCAGCGTCATGTACCAGTAGTACACAGTCATAAAACGAGTTTGGGGATTCTGTTCCAGCAGCTTTTCGTAGTTTTCTATGACTAACGGATTCACAACCTAAAGGAATTACGGGGGGAATTTTTGCGTTAATTCTCGGTGGAATTGATTCCTGGTGTAATTCTTAGAGATTTTCCGGTGCAACTCTTGATAAATTTCCAGTGGAACTTCTAGAGGAATTTCCGGTGGAAATTCTGGAGAGACAGAATTTTCGGTGGAATTCTTGGAAAAATTTCCAATGGAACTACTGCTGAATTCCTACCGAAACTCAAAAAAAAAATCTGGTGGTATACCTAGAGGAATTTCCAGAAGAGCTCCTGCAGGAATTCCTGGTGAAAATTCTCAGCAGAAAGAAAGAGTTTCCGTTGGTACTCCTAGAGAAATCCCAGGTGTAACTCTAAGAGGAATTTACTGTGGAATTTCAATAGGACTCCATGGTTAATTTCCTAAAATATTTCAAGATGGAACTTCTCACCGAACTCCCAGCGGATATCCTAAAGGAATTCTCGGTGGAACTCTAGCAGCAATTCATGCTGAAGCTTCTACAGAAATTTCTGGTGGAACTCCTCTAGAAGTTCTCGGTGAATCTCCTAGATAAATTAACGGTGGAACTCCTATGTGAATTTCCGGTGAAACTCTAACAATTTCCAGTGAAATTTCTACAATATTTATAGGTGCCACTAGGGGAATTCTTTTTGGATCTCCTACCTAGCTAATCTTATTTCTAAACAAATTCGACATACCAAAATCAAAATAGACAAACACTTCGTAGAAACGACGACAACAAACATCAATGGGATAATTCTGTCCTTATAGGGTGCGGTGCCTCGGCAAACGAAGAAAATCAACACGTTTCGTTGATCGGAAAGGGGTGTTGAACTGTATTTTGCCAAGTAAATCTGAACAGTCGATGTTGAATGAAAAGGCGTTGCAGTAGTATCCTTCTATCCGCTAAGGTCGGCAAGTGCACTAATGCGCAGCGATGCTCGTACGGCGGCATTCTTAAAGGATCGTTCCATGGTAACCGACGAAGTGCAAACCGCAGGAAATTCTGCTGGATCCTTTTCATCCAATTGCACTGGTCAGCATGATAAGGCGCCCACACCAGCACACCATATTCTAGTATACTGCGCACCAGCGCGCAATACAGTGTTTTCTGGCAACATACATCTTCAAACTGTTTAGCATTTAGTTTGGTGAATCCGAGCAATTCAGGCCCCTGTTGTTCACGACTAGGTTTGCTTTGTAAGCTTCGTGGCCGTGTGGTTTTCGTCAAACGGAAAATTCTCCACTGGACCACTGGGTGTTTCGTGTGTTGTCCGTTGTCTCATGTTTGTGATCGTGAAAAAAATCCAGTGGAACTTCCGCTTACATCTCCAGGGAAGCACCTACAGAAAATTCTTGCTGAACTCTTGCGGGAATTTCCAGCCTATGAGAATTTCTTATGAAGATTTTTTTTTAGCTTCTAGAGGAATTTTTGATGGAGCTTCAAGAATGATGGAGAAGAATTCATAGTGAAACTCGTATAAGAATTTCTTGATGAATTCCTGCTGGACTCCTGGAGAATAATCGATGGGAAACCTCCAGAACTTCTCAATGTAACTCCTACAGAATTTCCCAGCAAAGCTCTTGCGAGAATTTAAAGTGAAACAAATACAGTTTCATTCCGATGGAACTTCTCATAGAATTTGCGGTGCAAACTCTCAGCGAAAATCCTAAAGGAGTTTCACCGGTAATTTCTTTAGTAGTCCCACCGAGACATTTTTTTCCACCGGAAATTCTTCTTGCAGTTTCACCTGGAAACTGCTGGAAGAGTTCCATCGGGAATACCTCCAGGAATTCAACTGGGAACGCCTTTACGAGTGTTCCCACCATCGGAAATTCTTATAGAAATTCCTCCAAAAATTCTTCTTGGAGTTCCACCAAGATTTCTCCGAGGAATTTCAACGGGAATTGCTGTAGTTTATTATCTGGGAATAACCACAGGAATGTCATCAGGAACTTCTGTAGCAACTGCACTGATAATGCTTCTAAATGTTTCACTAGGAATCCCCCTAGGAGTTCTACAGGAAATTACTATAGAAGTTTCATCACAAACTCGTGGAACTGCTACAAAAACTCCCAGTAAAGCTTAGAGAAGTTCTCGGTAGAATTTCTAGAGAAATCTAAATTCAGAAGCTTATTACTACAACGTGATTTTTGTTAAATTTGTAGGTTAGTGTTCTGCTGCCAAACTCTCATATTTGGGGCGTAAACATTTTAGTACCACCTACTGATACTAAAAGATCTAATTTTTCGATCGATTAATATGGAGTTAGTATTTGTAGCGTTCTCACGCCGTAATTATGAGAGTTAGTATATGTCGTCCTGGTTTTGTTTTTCATGAGATTTGTGCGATTAAAGTCGTGAGTAATTCGGCCATTGTGGAAGCCATTTTGAACTTCTAACAAGTCTGTCCTTAATCAAGGCATTTATTAGCATCCAAACTTTCAACATTCAAAACTTTGAAAAAAGTCATGGGCGACAAGGAGCTAAAATATTGCGCGCAAACCCCAAAATGTTATTCCCACCTTTGGCTTCCCGCGCCGAAGACCCAGCGCCAGATTTGGCGACAAAAAGATTTGACAGCAGTCGCCGGGCAGTTGGCAATCCTGATATTTGACGGTGGTCATCCGTTAGCTGTCGTGGGAGTGGATTATTGTCATGCAAATAGAGCATTTCGCTGAAAATACATGTGTACATATTATGTTATTGTAGACAGATTTTTTGCTGTGTTGGTGTGCAATATAGCGATTTGCTGTATCGCGTAAGCTTTCGCTGGTAGAAAATGTCGTATAACTCAGCGAGCCAAATAAAATTTTCAATGAAAAAAGCAATACTTGCTAGAATCCCGAAATGGCCGCCACAATGGCCGACTTTGGCACCTTCTCACGATTTCGAGTGCACAAATCTCTTCGTAAACAAAATCAGCGCACCTGATCTTATTTCAAGCTTATTACAAGTGCTCAAGACCAGAATAATAAAATGCACTGTTGTTTGAAGCTTCTTGAGATTTGTGCTTCTGAAGTTCTGATGCTCTGCTGAGGCTGGATTTCAAGACGTTTGTCCTTAAACACACCAAGCAGCATACATGATATGTGTAGCTACGCAAAACTGGATCACGTTTCCAACAACTTTAGGCGATTTTCCGGCAGCGCATTTTGCTCTGCAGAACAAAACAACCACCAATTACACACCGGCAAGTAGGTTAGTTGCAAGAAAATTGCATACCAACTCCCAGAGGTTGTTGATGCCTTTGTAGTGCATCTCATCTCTCAGCTGATTTCCACAACGCTGTGCTGCCATCATTATCATCGAGCTTCTCGTGATTCGCCTGAAACAAGATGTTCCTCTAGCGGAGCTCTAGACAGTCTAGAAGAGAGTCTCTGATCGGCCATCAGGTGTTTTGTAGGCAACAATGCTGAATACAAAACGCGGGGCAGAACATAAAACAGAACAGCGATATATTTCAAGGAAGTAAGATAACAACACATACGGGAGGGGAGGATGATTCTTCCGACTATCAAGCAAGACGTAAACTAGCAGCAGCAGCTTGGGAGGAAAAAAGAGCGAAGGTCGTGCGAAACAGTCAGCTATTTAGTCAGTCAGTCAGTCAGGCAGTTAGCGGTGTGTTGATTAGAGAATGATAATCATGCAAACCCCCCGATGATGCTGCTGGGGGGAAGATGATCTCATACTTGGCCTTGCCGTTGTCCGTTAGTAAGGGGCAATAAATTTACGGATATCATGACAGTTATGGGATGACTTATGCGAAACTTGGATGATGTTATCTTGATCAAAATTCGATGTTCACTGGTAGAAATAGATTTGAGCAGGAAATTTAAGAATAATTGCAATTACAAATAGAAACGGGTCATGGATTGAGCCAAGAACATGTCTCAAGATGTTCACTGTTTGATGTAACACTTATTTTCTCAATTGACTCTTCAACTACATCTAGGAAGATTTTCTAAATTTCAAGGAAAGATTCTTCAACTTCCAACGATTTCCTCGCACGTTCCATCCGCGTCCGGCACCAGTCACAACACAATCAAGATTCCATACAAGCCAGCTGTGTCTACACGGGCGACGGCGGCAGCAGCAGCAACAGTACTGGGATGCCTCATCCCAGCACACTTATCCCCGCTTCCAGTTCCGTTCCGATCCGCCACCACTTACCTGGGACCCCTCGGAGCATTTTCGTTCCATTCCATTATCGCGCGCATCATTATCAGCAGAACACGCAAACACGACTTTTGTTTTAGTTGGCTTTTATCGCTCCGCTCCGTCAGTGATAGAGAGAGGTGTAGCGTGGAATCAAGTTCTAACGATCCGTACCTACCGGATTCCATTTTTTCCCCCAAATTTCGCGTGCCCAAAATAAGTGCGATTAGAGTGAGCGTGGGCGTCCGTACACCTACCTATTTGCGGTTGAGATCAACAAGCGTTTCTATTGAGACTGCCCAGAAGTCTCATAGTCTGATTAATTCTGATTCTAATCACGTAAGTGCTGCTGTTGCTGCTACGACGGCTGATGTTCAAAGTGGATTATCGCAAACAACCCTGACTGTGACATTGAAACCAACTGCGGCGAATTTGCGCGATATCACGTGTTAGTTCCCTCGCGTCATTGTCGTCGTTGTTGCGTGATTGCAATCATTCAAATTGCCGCAGTACTCGAAGATTTTCCACCTCAACGAGGGTGAATGCACAGTGGGACAGTTATGGAAGAAGATGATCAAAAGTACTAAGGAAAAATTTCATGATCTACACTGATGTGAATATGATATCTTGTGTTTTTCAAATTGCTCGTCAAGCGGAGTAACGTCGTCAAATTACAATATAGTAAGGACCCGATTTTGTCAGCCCCATTTTACGACAAACTTTTTGCTCTCATTATCTTACGGTTACATTTTAGCAATTTATTAATATTTGTCATCAAACTACAGCTGAGATGCAGAACATAAAGGAACGAAAATTTAAAAAAAAACTGTTTAAGTTTTTAAAGAGAGCAAAAAATGTTTTCCGAAAAGGGGCTGACAAAATCGGGACACTTATGTATTTAAATTGTTTATTTAAACAATGTTGCCATCGTGTACAGTTCTACTTTGCCGACGGACGACAAAAATATTAACACGATACATGTATTGTGTTTGCTATTTTTAGTTCAATGATAGAGAGTTCTCGTTACCGTAAATCTTTTTCTTATGACTGTAGAATATTCTTCATTGACACAAACCAGGTTACTCTCGCTTTGTGGATCCGTGTACCTATGTAATTGCTTGTTTAGCTACCGTACACTACAGTAGATCAGAAATAATTGATTTAAATCCAACGATTTAGTATTTTTTTATCTTCTAAACCATAATGGGATGAGCCTTGGAATAATAATGGAATATAAATGCCTTGCTTCAGAGAGGCAACTAGCGCACATCGCACCTTCAAGGTTTTGCGTAGCCTGCAGCAACGAAGATCGATAACTCGCTTCAGGGAGTCCACCAAAGTATCATGTAGCGTTTATCCAGTTTCCCGACTCCCTTTGTCCTCGGAAAGCAGGCAGGGTCGACACCACGCCAGCTTTCAACTGCATATATGCTACTATAGCAAGTATCTGGATTCTGGAACAGGAACTGGAACTAGGAACTGATACCGCATGCACAGCGATTTGACCTTCCCACAAGGTCCTATCAGATAGCACACAGAAGGACGTGTTTACATGGGGCCTCCACCTGTCCTGGCCCTTGCCGGGGACCCCTTTCCAACCGCGGGCTCGGATCCAACCCAGTAGACCGACGCCACGACAGCAACGCCATCAGGATTTCCTCGCCGTGGCCACTTAATCGCTGTAAGGGTCGTTTTCGACCGCAGGGCACCGGTATGACCTACGAAGCCGACTCCGAACCCCTGGACCACGTCTTGTACCGCATCTGAACTAGCCATTTTCCGAGTCCACGCGCCACTCCTCTGTAGCTCCCAGATGATATGGGTAATAGCCGTTGAAACGGCATTCTAGCCAAACTCATCCCTACACATCATCTGGACAAGATTGTCCGGAGTAGCGTCTGCTCCGCATGTGGCAAGCATGCGGTCACGCATTGTGCGAAAACGCGGGCACACGAACAAAACGAGTTTCACGAGTGCACTAAAGTAGCACAAACAGGGCTCTGCCACTTCCAAACCTCTGGGAAAACGCCCTCGTCCATGCAGTTCTACATAGCAGACCTGAACATCCTGGGAGCCTATATAAAAGCTACTTTTAAGGCGAAGTTCGGAATTCCGTCCGGACCTGGAGCCTTACTAACGCAAAGGGACTTTGCTATTCCCGCAAGTTCCTCATCGGTAACCCTCTTCTCATCGCCAGCTGCAGTTTTTTATTTCTCTCTAGAGATTGCTCTGTAGGAGCCATTACACCTCTTGTCTTGGCCATCACGATCCTGTAATCATCACCCAAAGGATTCGCATTGGCACTCTCAGAGACCCTACAGCAGACCTTTTTGTTTGGCCTTATCTCAGTCTTTAGCGCGACTTTGGCAGCGGCGAACCCACCATTTATTCCGCTCTTCCTTACTTCGTGCTCGCTGAATCCGCCATCTTGCCCGTAGGCAGGCGCGGTGCAGGTTCCCTTGAGTCCACCAGTAAGCCGGTGGCCTCCCATTCCTAGGGTGGACTCGCCAAGGCATTGTCGCATTGCACGCACGCGAGTGCACCGCCACCAGCTCGTCGTTGTCTAAACCAAGTAGGTTTCGCTGACAGCAGAGCGCCTCCCTAAATACCCTTCGTTGAAGTATTTTTTTTTCCTTCTAAACCATAGGGGGATAATCTGCTCAACAGACACCCTAACAGAAGGTTAGGGTAGTGTAGGTCTGAGGCCGTCTTCTACAACAAAAGTAAAAGCCAGGACTACTCTCTCCTCGTACCCACTAAACCATTCCTATGGTCGCCAAACCCTACGTCTCTCCGGAACCACCTAGAAGGTATTGCTTCAGAAAGGGGCTAGTGCACATCGCACCCTCAAGGTTAGCTGCGTAGCCCAGCAGCAACGAACATCGATGACTCGCTCTAGAGAGTCCATCACGGTAACATGCTGACGCTTAGCCAGTTTCCCGAGTGGTCCTCGCCACTCCCTTTATCCTCGGAAGGCGGGCAGGGTCAACCCCGCCCGCGCCCAACTGCTTTGCAGACATCAAGAACTGATGCCCATGTGCAACCCGATCACTACCCTTCAGGCCCTATCCGCTGCACCAGAAGGTTGCTGACAGCAGGGTCTCCACCTGCCCCGACCCTTGCCGGGGACCCCTTTCCAACCGCGGACTCGGATCCAACCCAGTAGACCGACGCCACGACAGCACCGCTACCGGGACTTCCTCTACGCGGCCACATAATCGCTGTTAGGGTCGATCTCGACTGCAGGGCACCGGTATGACCTACGAAGCCGACTCCGAACCCCTGGACCACCTCTTGTACTGCATCTGGACTAGCCACTCTCCGAGTCCACGCGCCACCTCCTCTGTAGCTCCCAGACGATATGGGTGATAGCCGTTGAAACGGCGTTCCAGCCAAACTCATCCCTACACATCCTCTGGACCAAGTTGTCCGGGTTTGTGTCCTCCCCGGATGTGGCAAGCATGCGGTCACGCATTGTGCGAAAACGCGGGCACACGAAAAAAACGTGTTCCACCGTTTCCTCTAAACCATTGCACACTGGGCATTCGAAAGAATCCGCATGCCCGAAACGGTGTAGATACTGTCGGAAGCAACCATGACCTGTAAGGACCTGTGTCAGTTGGAATGTAACTTCCCCATGGCGCCTATTAATCCAACTACCCAAGTAACAATTTTAATTTTATTAAAGTTTTTTAGCGATTCAAAAATCCTAAACATAAAACCATTGATGCCGACTTGAAAATGCTCTCGAGTTCTTGTATGCCTCAATAAGCCCACGTTCTGGCTAGTTGGCCCAGTCTTATTAGGGTCTACAGGACTTCGTATGCAAACCGGCTTAGGATTTCGGGTTGTATCATAGTTTTATCAATCTTCTAAATAAAACCATCTTCTGACTTGTCAAATAATTGTTTTGATTATTTTTTACTCTCAATGTTCGATCGTCAGAATAAATTATGCTTGGTTGTTTATCCAGCCATCAATTGGAAAGATGCAGATATGGAATTCAGATTTGTTTTCCTATTTAATACGTGTCAGGAGACATGCCACGGAAAATTTGTGGTGAATGTGACTGTGATAATGACAAAAACTAAGTGCGCCACACAAACTATGCATAATTTGGAAGTTAAATGCATTTAATTTACTCAGTGGAGTTGGTTGCAAAAAAAGGTTTTTTCAACACAGCGGAGTTTAAAAGACATTATG
This sequence comes from Aedes albopictus, assembly GCF_035046485.1. NCBI lineage: Eukaryota > Metazoa > Arthropoda > Insecta > Diptera > Culicidae > Aedes > Aedes albopictus. Next base: position 96,480,869 of record NC_085138.1, on the reverse strand, counting down.
TAATTTTTCTGACAAAATAAAATGACGGAAACGTGTTGTATGGTTTAATTTGATCTAAAGCTGTACGTGAATTCATAAAATTGAGTAATATTTTTTCTGTATTTACATGAATTATCCCTGCTAGGCGACATATTTTTCTGATAAAACTCTGTGTTCCTGATGATTCCTCCAATAGGGCTAACCCTCCTGAGGTAGTCATAACAGAGCTCATGATAGAACTAGTGGTTTTATCACAGCATTTTTTTGGTTTATGTTACGGCCACGAAATCTTTTGTTGGTTTTATGCATTGCCTCACAGTTTTGTGTATTTGTTTACAAAAAAATCTCTCCGACAACAACCGCAAATGCAAGTTTTATTGAAATGGTATATAATAAGTGATAAAACCAATTCATGTCTACTTGCAAGTCTTTAACTGAAGATGTTTATAGTAGAAGTTATATGATAGTTTTATGGAACGCCAAAGGTTCAAAGTAAAAAACTACCACATAAAACTAATTTAGAACAACTAGCTTTTTAACATGCTCGTATAAAAGCAGGATAAAACATGAATAAACCTTCAAGGCATGCTGATTGTTACTTGGGATATCTACCCTCGGTATCAACCTATGGATCAACCTTCCTTTGGTGGAACTGTCCCACGCGCGCTGCGATTTGACCATAGAGGCCATCCTGGCAGTCCTGCGTATGCCTCTTGTGCCGCGCATTTCGAAGCACTCCATGTCCTCACTGATAAGAATGCTGATAGGCACTATACCAGTAATGACGCAGAGAGCGTCGTGTGACACGGTACGGTACGCGCTCGCAACCCGCAGGCACATAAGCCTGCAAGTACTTTCCAGCTTCCGTCGGTAGCATTCAGTACTTAACGCGGTGCCCCACACCGGGCCGCCATACCTAAGTATGGACGTAGCAACACTAGCCAGAAGCTTGCGCTTACTGGCGTACACCGCAGAGCTATTGGACATCATCCGGGACAGTGCCGCAAAAGCTGTGGAGGCTCTTTTACAGGCATAATCGACGTGGCTACCGAAGGTAAGCTTATCGTCGATCATCACGCCCCAGCGTTTGACGGAGCGCTTTGACAGGATAGTGCACTCTCCTACATTGATCTTGTTTGCCTACATTGTTAACAACCGTCACCTCTGTCTTGTGGTGAGCCAGCTCCAGTTTCCTGGATCGCATCCACGCCTCCACAACCTTGATCGAGTGGTCGGTAGTCAACTTCACCTCCTCGATCGTTTCACCGTAGACTTCGAGCGTAATGTCGTCGGAAAATCCGACAATCTCTACTCCCACTGGGTACTTTAACCTCAACACCTCGTCGTACATGACATTCCATAACACCGGACCCAGGATGGAACCTTGCGGGACTCCTGAGGTTATGTGAAAACCCTTCCGACCCACCTCCGCTTCGTTGAAGTATGATCTCTTCCTTCCGCGAGGGCTTGGCCTTGGTATAGTCGCCTCTTCCTCTACTCGCTTCCTGCTGTTGTTGTAGTCAATAGTGTAGCGAACTGCCAGGTGATGGTCTATTCTCCAGTTCGAACTACTTATTAGGCCAGGACTACAAAAAGTAACATCAATAATCGACTAAACCGTTCCGACTAAAGATACTCTTGGTATCGCCATTAGTATGGCCAGTGTCTCTAGCAGGATCTGTCTCCGCTGGTTCGTGAAACGGCTTCCCCATTCCACGGCCCAGGCATTGAAGTCACCTGTTGTTACCAGCATTCGCCCTGTTAGCACGGTCATCATACAGTCCAGCAAATAGAAATACACTAGAACTCCAATGGCGCTGTAGTCACTTTTCCCATTTAATTAAATTAACTACTTTTATTGTAATAATTGATTGTTTTCAAGTGTCCAGCATGTAAAGCATCTTTTGTTTTGGTAAACAAAATTTATTTGACACTTCTAGTACCGCTACTGATGCTGTAAGGGCGTGGATAACTAGATGTTAGTCACACAAACAGTCGCGACATTGGGCTTCTGTGGCTAGTTATTCTAATGTCCAGCATCTGCGTGAACTGCTCGATCAGCTACAGCAGAAGACCCTGTTTACTTTGGCGACCACGAAGCCCTCGTAGGTAGTAGACACCACCTATGTACTTGCCTGTGTCCCTACCGGACCCTTCCGTAGCCTAGCGGCTGCGGTAGCCACCTGCACGTCGCACTGTTGCCGCAGTGCCGTGACGAGCTCTTCCACTTCGGTAACCTAGTCTAGGGTTTTCACCTTCAGAGTCACCTCTTTTGTGAGAGCCGTCACCTCTACTCCTTCGCCAAGGACCTCTTGCGCCAAACTTTTGTAGTCGCCACCCTTGCGTTTCCTTATCGCGCTTTAGCTCCAGGATCATCTCGACCGTACGAGTACGTCTGGTACTGCACGTACGTCGGCTCCCGGATCCAAGAGCTTGGTGTCGCTTCGCATCGCCTTCAAGACGTCCGAGTGCTTATACTGTTTGGTCTTGATGACAAGCGCGTCGCCCGTGGCGTCGCCTTTCTCGTGCTTGGCACCTACTCTTTTACGTCTCTGACTTCCTCGACCTTCGGCTTTTTTCTTCATCTTCCGCTCAACCTTCGTCCAAAGGGGATCCTCCCCTTGGCTACTCTGTGGTTGCTGAGGGCCTAACAACGACCGCAACCTTCTGTTCCATTCCATCCGGGACGGGCCAACCTTTTAAGGCCCACCCTTCCCACCTTTCCGGGACACCTGGCTAGGGTCCGATTTGCCGGCATTATTGTCAACCTTCGGGGTTAGTATCCTCCTGGCCTTGCGGGCACCGCCAGACAGCTCCTCACGGAATGTCTGTCTCACCCGCTCCTACGAGTGCTTATCACGAGCAGTCGCATCCGCCACACCTTTTGAACTTCCTGCGAAAGCGAAGGCCTCCGTCTGGGTAGACTTCGTAGCCTTTGCTTTTCACGGTTTCGCCGCTTCGCGAGTCTCGCGTGATCCTGCTTGGCAATGTCCAAAGAAAAATGATTCGCGCACCTCTGGTTGTGAAAGTCACAACTATGAAGATTTAAAATCATCATTAAAAGCGTGGTCGATGGAATTTTTTTTCGCAAGTGTTACGTCTGTTTGTCTGTGATAAAGGGTAGGGCAGATTGTAAGGTTGAGGGTTATGATAGAGCGTAGGATAGAGGGTTTGGGATAGAGGGCAGAGAAGACAGTAGCGTAGAGGGTAGAGAATAGGGTGAAGAAGTGTGATTAGATTAAATGAGATGAGATTTTCTCGAGATACCTTAAGAAATTCTTTCCGGGAATTCTCCAGGCATTCCTTTTGAGAATTGAGAATTGATTCCTTCCGAGATTCCCTCATATACTGCTTCCGGATTGCTCCTGGGTTCTCTTCAGGGATTTTTGCAGAGGTTGTTTAGGAAAATCCTGAATGGATTCTTTCTGAAAGTCTAGCCAGCATTCTCTCATGGATTTCTGCTGGAATTACTTCACAGATTCATCCTAATATATTACTTTCAAAGAGTTCTGTAGAAATATATTCAGAAAATCCTAGTGGAATTCTTTCAGATATACGTGCCGGGATCCTTGCTGGCTTCTCGGGAGTTTCTCTGGCATTTCTCTCGGGATTTGTACATTATTTTCTCCCGGGATTATTTCTGTGATTATTTCAGAGATTCCTACCATGCTTTCATTCAGCTGAGATTCCTCTCAGGATTCTACAAGATATGCCTCCCAGAATTCCATCAGGAAATTCTCCCGGGATTTCTACCAGGATTGCTTTGGAAAATTCTAAAAAGTTTCTTCCAAGTATTCTAGTCAGCATTCTTTAGGGACTACTGCTAGAGTTCCTTCAAGGATCCCTTCCGAGATTTCGTAAACGATTTCTCTAGGGGTTCTTTCCAGTATTGCTTCAGGGATTTCAACTTGTATTCTTTAAAAGACTCCTGTGAATCTTGAGAATTTATTTTGACGTTTGGTTATGCTACGCATACTTTATTTGATTTGTTTTTGAAGTTTAAATTTGAGAAATGTTGTTCACTGCAGTTGAAACAACATGAAATTACAAGGCCCATGCATACTTTTAGGCGTTTATCGGGCTTGATTAGAGCTGTATTGTATCTATACTGATCAGAATATAACGATAGCGTAGAATCTTCAAATTACATCAATGAAATCCGGGATATTGAGGCGTGGAGCGGACCTGGTGTGATGGTTAGAACACTTGACCATCACGCCGAGGACCTGGGATCGAATCCTACTCCCGACAAACTCGCAAAATGTGAGTTCTACCTTTGGAAGGGAAGTAAAGCGTGGGTCCCGAGATGAACTAGCCTAGGGCTAAAAATCTCGTTAATACAGATAAAAAAACGGGATATTGAACTATTTGTTACAAAATATTGATTTCTGTCCCATCGTGCTTTCCGTGTACTGCAGGACGAACCGATTCACGGGGCAATCTTGTCATGATTGTAAAATGGTTCACGTTCAAGTCGATATCATTCGTAAGAGTCCCTGATGGACACAGGCCATCGAATGGAATTTAATCTTCAAGTGTTTGGGGGTGTATGGATGGGAAATCCGGCCGGACCCGCCGGGGCTCGAGTTTTGTGAAAGAGGTGGTTCAGGGGGATGGTGGGCTTGTTTGTTTGCGTTATCGGGTTGGTTTGTTTCTTGAAGAGTTTTTTTTCTTTAATTTCTAACTACGAGTGGTTGTGAGTATGTAGAGAAGAGATATGACGCAGTGCCCCGCGAGTCTTGTTTATCGGCTTGGAGCAAATTGTGTGTGGAGAATAACACTTGCTGATAAGAGTTGCTTTGCTGTAAGTTATCATAGGTGGTTGTGTGTTGTGCGGACAGGTGTTCTGAAGAAAAATTCAGAACGGGGATTTAGATTTATCGTAAAATAACGGTGACTGGACAGTGAAAGTGAGAAAGACGATATCCGTTCATGGAACTCTGCATGAGTCAATTCTCGTATGTCGATAGCTGTGAGTAACAATGCGAGCATTTTTTGGGCAGTGAACTCTTATCATGTTTATCGCGGCAGGCATGACCTTTGAAGGTCTTGGACGATGCACTGCGAATTGCAGTGCGTATTTCCGGTCAGATCATTGGCTGGACAAGAGAGCCCTTCAAGGCAAACCTTATCGATGGGCTTGACCTGTTACCAGGTAGACGGTAGAAGACGAAGTATACTTTTATTACTTTGTTGTGGTTGAACCGCTGTGACACCTCAGCCGGCTTCTAAACCTTAGAATTTGTTGTTTTTTTTTTTCTGTCTGAGATAGTGTTTCAGAAAGGCATTCGTTGAAATCTGAACTCCAGGGAATTTGAGACATTTAGAACTGCAGTTGAATTCGCTTTTCTATAGTACGCATTGGTATAAACCTTCGTAGTTACAAACCTGTTTCATAAACGTCGGAATATTTCTTGTAGATCTGAGGATCTACATTCTAGGGAGCTCCAGAACTACTTTGAAATTCCGGGAGATCACTGATAATGTTTGTAGATTTGAAGATCTAAAATTGTTATTGCAGTATGAGGACTTCATATCTCGATCATAAACCTGGAAGGTTTCACTGATTACGTTCAGAGGTCTGAGGACCTATAAGAAATTAATGAGTTCAAAAAAAAAAAACTTAGATTTCTACGAAGTGTCAACCTTATTGAAGTATATTTGAAACTGATGCAAACTCCACTTCTTAATACTAATTTGTTCCACGTGTTGTTGATGTATTTGCAGAACTCCACTGAGCGGTTGAACTATGTAAACAAAGGAAGATAACCAACGGACAGATCCCTTTGATAGTCAGAATCTACCCTAGCATACAGACACCTCACACCAAAATGAACGGTTTATCTACGCTAAACCGATTGCTCGGCAAACGGAACAAAGATGGTAATGTAGATCTCTCCGTAGACATCCCTCAAGAACTTGATCGTTTAACCTGTCTAACCCCTCTATCCACAGTATCCAAATCCACATCGAACCTTAGCCGGTCGACGACCAACCTGGACAGCACCAACCAGTACAACAAGATTGTCCCGTTGGCCGCCATGACCAACGCCCCCTTCGAGCAGACCTTCCGTATCACGGTTCTGCTGCCGCGGGATCAGCTCTACGTGACCCGAATCGGCGCCAAGACACGCCTGGCCGTCCTCATGGACATGGTGTGCAGCGACAAACTACTGGACCCGCAGAAGTATCTGTTCAGGCATCCGGCAGATTTCCACCAGGGGTTTGAACTGGACCTCACCATTGGGGAGGTTGGCCTGAACGAGATCCGACTGATTTCCAAGAAGGAGCTGGACAACTTGCGGAATAACGAGTACCGGTTGAGCACTAGCGATATCTTCCGGTTGCACCAGAAGAACATCCGAGAAAACTCGGTGTCTTCGTCGGATCTGAGTCGGCACTCGCGAACCGCGCTCAAAACCACTAGTCCGTACAGTTCCACGAATTCCTTGAATTCGATGGATTCCTCTGGGTTGAGTTCCAGCTCTCGTGGAGGGCTGAACGGAACCCACAACCATCATCATCCGCCGGTGGCTCCAACGCGGAAAAAGCGCATGGCACCACGGCCTCCCAGTCAGAACTCCATCCCGGAGAAAGCTCCGTTTGAGATTCATAAGGATGATCACATCTTCAAGGAACCCCAACTTCCGCCGTACTCTCGGAAGAACTTCCACGTATCGTCGCCCAATCTGTACAACGGAGAGGTCAAAATCGTTGATACGATCAACAATAACAACAACAACTACAACGGCCAAACGGAAACCAACGGTAACGGTCACCACGTCGAAACCGTAGAAGAGATGAACAACCTCATCAACACCAAGACTTCGTACAGTACCCTCAAGAATCGTCCCACGTCAATGTACATCATCCGGGAACCGTCCGACCTGACGGACGATTCCGCCAACACCGTGAACCACGAAAACCTGCAGCGGACATCGCTCAACGGCACCGGTGGCGTCAACAACAGTACCACGCCGGACATCGTAAACCATTCCCGCACGTCGTCCAATTCGTCCGAGGTGAAAGATCCTCGCGACTTTCAGGAAGGTCCGCACCCCTCTACTACCACCGTCGTACCCACCCCTCGGAAGCGGCTGAATTCGAACGGTTCGATTCGGATACCGAGGCGTTGTAGATTCGGACCCCTTAGACTAACCTATAAATTCTCGTTCTTCTTTGCTTACATTCCACAGCCAAAAAGTCGAAAGCTCCGGCACCGGCTCCACCACCGCGGGGCGTGTCGCTGCTGGGATCGAAACAGCGGGAAGAGGTGGCGACCATGATGGCGACGGAACCGAAGATTGTCCCGACACCGTCGCCAAGGGCACCCAACCGGGGTACCACGGTACCGATCGGTGACGGAGCGGAAACAATCATCTCCAGTACGGATTCCAACCTTAGCGAAACGGATGCCGAGATACAGAAGAATCAAGGTGAATTGCATTTTGTTTCTGGAGATTCCAGTGTTTCGGAAAAGCGTCAACGGTCCCCAGAAATATTCAAATAGATTTGAGGAGAGTCTTAGAACCACCATAAAACCAAAACAAAATCATTTTATTTTTTGGCGGGTCTCAAGATCTCCCATTAAATACAAATGAACCTCTTTTTTATTCAAGTTATTTCTATCCCCTCTTAATCATTTTGATGTCCACTTTGACTTTAAGAGGTTTTAAGAACCACATTATGTCTTTTATTTTGGTTTTAAGATGGCTCTAAAAACCTCTTATAATTTACAAAATGTTACTTGGGTTATAAGGGAGAGCAAAGAAAGGTTGCAGGAGCATTTCAAAGACGGCCCAGGAATTTCAGCAGGGAACCAGAAGATATCAGGATCGTTTCAAGTGGGTCCAAGGTGTTTCAGGTGATACCAGGAGGTCTCAGGGGCGTTAAAGGTGGTTCCAGGGTCCTCTCAGGGGGCTCAGTGGGTTCCAGGAAGTAATGATTGTATGTAACACAAATCATTATGATGGAAGTATGAAATGGCAGTTTCGCAATGTGGATCTGGAGTTCCTCCAGTGGTTCCGAAAACTGTGAAAGAGTAATGGAGGGTAACTCAAGAACACCGGTAGGTTGAGATTGTGGGGACATTGATTATCAGAACCGGTTTCAGGGACGTTATCGGGGGTCTGAGGAGATTTTTGAAGGCATTACTGGGAGATCAGAGGATTTTCGACGGGGTTTGAAGGCATTACAGGTGCGGTTCCGGAGAGTCTCTGGTGCATTACATGGGGTCCGAGGGAATTTTAGAGGAATTTCGGAGGCATTTCAAGAAGTTTCAGAGCATTTTCGGCAGATTTTACAGGCGTTTCCTGGATTTTCGGTGGGTCCCAGCTGTAATACATGCGTTCCGAGGGGATTTTAGAAAGATTTCGGAGGAGTTAAAAAAAGTTTCAAAGGATTTTAGGCGTTTTCGGTTGTTTCAGAGGGTCTCAGGTGCGTTACATAGGGTCTGAGGGGGTTTCGAGGGGACTTCGAAGGCATTTCAGAGGTTTCAGAGGATTTTCAGCGGGTTTCAGAGGTGTTATGGAGGCATTTAGGTGGATTACATGGGGTCCGAGGGAGTTTTAGGCACATTTTAGGAACCTTTAGAAGAATTTTAGCGAGTTTTAGTGGAGTTACCTCTGCGTTTTCGGTGATTTCATAGAGTTTTAGAAGCGTTACAAAGGGTCCCTGGGGGTTTCAGTGTGATTTCTGGGGTATTTCAGGAAGTTTTAGAGGATTTTCGGCGGGTTTCAGAGGCGTTACGTAGGCGTTTTCGGGAATTCCGAAGGGTTTCAGGTGCGATATGTAACACAACCATTTTCTGAGGCTTCCTAGGTGGATTACATGGGGTCCGAGGGGCCTTTAGGGAGATTTCGGAGGCATTTTAGGAAGCTTCAGAAGATATTTCGCGGGTTTTAGAGGCGTTATATGTGCGTATTCGATGGTTTAGCAGGGTCTAAGATGCGGAGGCATTTCTGGAAGTTACAGAGAACTTTTAGTGAGTTTCAGAGGCGTTACGAAGGCATTTATGTAGATTTCAGAGGCGTTACATAGGCGTTTTCAGAGGCTTCAGGTCTCAGGGTCTCAGGGGTCCGAGGGGGTTTAAGGGGGAGTTCAGAGGCATTTGAGGAATCTTTAGAGGAATTTTGGCGGGTTTTTGATGCGTTACCGCTGCTTTTTCGGTGGTTTCAGAGAGTCTTAGGAGCGTTACGAGGGGTCCCTGGGGGTTTAAAGGTGACTTCTGGGGCATTTCAAGAGGTTTCTAGAGGATTTTCAGCGTGGTTCAGAGGCGTTTCCGGGAGTTTCGGAAGGTCTCAGGTGCGATACATTACACAGGCGTTTTCTAAGGTTTCGGGAGGTCCTAGGTAAAAGCATGGGGTTCGAGGGGCTTTCAGGGGGATTTCAGAGGCATTTTAGGAAGCTTCAGAAGATATTTGGTAAATTTTAGAGGCGTTGCATGTGCGTTTTCGGTAGTTTCGCAGGGTCTCTGGTGCGATACATGGGGTCCGCGGGGGATTAAGGAAGATTTCGAAGGGATTTCAGATAGTTACAGAGGATTTTCGGCCGGTTTAGATACGCTACGCAGGCATATCAGTGGATTTCAGAGGCGTTACGCTAACTTTTTCAGCAGTTTCAGAGGGTCTTGGGTACGATACATTGGCTCCGAGGGGGTTTAAGAGCAATTTCAGAGGCTATTGAGGAACCTTAGGAGGATTTTTGGCGAATTTAAGAGGCGTTACCGTTGCGTTTTCGGTGGTTTCGGATAGTCTTAGGAGCGTTACAAGGGGTACCTGGGGATTTTAGGGTAATTTCTGGAGCATTTCAGGAAGTTTTAGAGGATTTTCGGCAGGTTTCAGTCGATTCCGGGGTTTCGGAAGGTATCAGGTGCGTTGCATAGAATTCGTGGGGGATTTCCGAGGCATTTTAGAAAGTTTCAGAGGATTTTCAGCGGGTTTTAGAGGTGTTTTCTGAGGTATCGGAAGGTCTCAAGCGGATTACATTGGGTTCGAGGGGGGTTTTAGAGGGCTTAGGGACAAAACGTCGAAAGACAAAACGTCGAATGCCAAAACGTCGAATGCCAAAAGGTCGAATGCCAAAACGTCGAAAGGGATAAAACGTCGAAAGGACAAAACGTCGAAAAGGTCAAAAACGAGTAATCTAAGCAAATAGTAAGTTCTTTATTCTTTTAAAGGATACTCATTCTTTCAGTTGTATCTGCCAACTAGTTCAAACACCTCAGGATGGGCATGTTTCTTGACTAGTTCTTCGCGGGTAAGGAATATTCGCACTGTCGTATAAAAAAACTTACATCACGTCACGTTAAGTGTAACATTATTTATTCCCGGACATTCCCGACATTTTCTTTTCTTAGTTCTTTGGAGCCCCTTCTACTGGCACCCCAGTGTTGCAATTGAACTAAACGCGAGCCAAAAATGAACTGAGCCTGGATGTGTCATCCAATCTTAGGGGCTGTCCATAAACCACGTGGTCATTTTTTTGGGACTTTTCGGCTGTCCTCCACAATTCATCCGGTATTTCAGAATTATGGTACTAGCACAACAATGCCAAGTATCCACACAATAATCTTTACACAGCTGGTGGTTTCATCTTGGGTCTGAAGCATTAGTGCATATAGTGCAAAATGAGTCACTGACCTTCAGCGCTTGGGCAGTGACCCGAGATAATGAGGCATGAGTGTGTCCCCGTTAATAAGTTCATCATCCTGCCATCTTGGTGGATCTACCATATCGCCACCCCTCTCAGGCTATCAACAGAATTAAATCGATCCACTCAGATTCTAAAAAAAATCCACTCTGAACTGCGAACAGTAACACAATTTTCGACGTTTTGTCCTTTCGACGTTTTGTCCTTTCGACGTTTTGGCATTCGACGTTTTTGAAGTTTCAGGGTATTTTCAAAGATTCCTTCACAAAAACCCTTGTAACCCCTTGAAACTCCCCTGAAACCTTAATAACTCCCTCATTGAATCGCCCTTGAAATCCCCGGAAAGCCCTTGGAAACCTCAGTAATCCTATTGAAACGCACTTGAAATCATCATAACCACTAGCCCTTGAAATCTCTTGGAAAGCCTTTAAAAGGCTCCAGAAATCCCCTTGAAACGCCCCTGAAATATTATTAAAAGCCCTCAAAACCGTTTGGAACGCCCTTAAACCATTCCTGAAACTCCCTGAAACTCTCTTTGCCCTTTGGAGTTGGAGGGTTCATATATGACCCCAACATAGACGGCTGTATAAATACACACATTCAAAAAACAGAATACTGTCTTCGGAAAAGTTGTTGCAAATTGAGTCCTCTATTAAGGAAAAATGGGAATATTTGTATTTGAAACTTCACTGACAACCTAGAACATCCTGGACACCATAAAGTTTGGAGAAACGAACTAATTGATATACCAGTTGTTCTAAAAGCTGCGTTCATTTATATTCATTTAACCCTTGTTAAGAATATCAGAATGTGTTTTATATTCTGGGATGTTCTAGGTGTTCCAAACTGTCCTGTAGTAAAGTCCTTCAAGTCTACAAAAATAACTTTGTGTGTTATCGCCATAAATTATAGCATTACATAATCTACTGGGATCCGTGAAGCTCTTGGCATCTACAATGTCATTTATAGACACTATAAAGATATTCTAGGTCAGCCAAACTACCTTGGAGTTGAGAACTTCAGGTCTACACTCGTAACAGTAGCCATATCTGTTATTCTGTGTAATGTTGCATAATCAACCGCGGTTACTGGACCAATCTGAAGTCTACTTCGTATAAATATAAACTTTTGAGGCATTCAGGGTCGTCTAAACTGTCCTTAATAAAGTCCTTCAAATTCACAAGAACTTTCTGTGTTTTCGCCATAAATAATAGGATTGCATAACCTGCTGTGATATGCCAAGTTTTTGAATTCTCACATGTCATTTAAAGACAGTATAAGTATATTCCAGGTCACCCAAACTACCTTGGAGTTCAGAACTTCAGGTCTACATTTATAACAGTAGTCACATTTGCTATACTGAGTAACTTTGCACAATCTATCGTGGTTACTGGACCAACCTAAATCTATATATATAAAAATGCAGTGGCATACGTGGGACCGCGCATAACTTGCGAACGGATGGTCCGATTCGGGTCGTCTTAGTTTTGTTCAGTTAGTTTTCACCCAAGGAAGGTTTATGAGGCGAAAAACATGGAAAAAATGAGAGTTTTTTGGAAATCGGGTTTTTGTATATTTTGAACGGGGTCTTGAACTTGGCTAGGGACTTGAAACGTCAAAAAACGCAGTAGGCAAGACAAAGTTTGCCGGGTACAGCTAGTTTACTATATATTACTATGAGCCTTTGGGACATAACGGGTCGTCCAAACTGTCCTGAAGTTTAACTTTTGACAGTAGCAGTTGTTATCAGAAGATTTACTGGACATGATGGAATACAAACCGTAGCTTTGTATACTGAAAGAAATTACCGTAACACGAGTAGACTTCAGGGACTAAACTCAAGAACCGTAGCTTTGTATAATGAAAGAAGTTTCCGTTACACACGTGGACTTTAGGATCTAAAGTCTAAACTCAAGAAGAGTTATGATGACCTAGGATATCTCGACTGATCTGATACTGTATATTAAATTTTCAGAAGACTTACTGGTCGCGATGGAATACAAATCGTAGCTTTGCATAGTAAAAAAAGTAATCGTTACACCCGTAGACTTCAGGATCTGAACTCAAAAACAGTTCGGATGACCTAGGATATCCCGACTGATCTAATACTGTCTATTGAACTTTCAGAAGACTTACTGGACGTGATGGAATACAAACCGTAGTTTTGTTCAATGAAAGAAGTTATCGTTACACTCTTAAACTTCAGGATCTGAACTCAAAAACTGTCTTTTAAACTTTCAGAAGACTTACTGGACATGATAGATTACAAATCGTAGCTGTGTCCTGTGTATAATGAAAGAAGTTACCGTTACATCCGTAGTCTTTAGGATCTAAACTGAAGAACAATATATTCCTGATGACCTAGGATATTCCGACTGATCTGATTCAGTATATTGAACTTTCAAAAGACTTACTGGACATGATAGATTACAAATCGTAGCTTTGTATAATGAAAGAAGTTACCGTTGCACGCGTACAATTCAGGATCTGAACTCAGAAACAATTTGGATGACCTAGGATATCCCGACTGATCTGATACTGTCTATTGAAATTTCAGGAGACTTACTGGACGTGATGGAATACAAACCGTAGCTTTGCATAATGAAGGAAGTTATCGTTACACCTGTAGACTTCAGAATCTAAACTCAAGAACAGTTTGGCTGAGTTAGGATATCTCAACTGTTCTGAGACTGTCTTTTGAACTTTCAGAAGACTTACTGGACATGATAGAGTACAAGTCGTACCTTTGTCTAATGAAAGAAGTTACCGTTACACGCGTAGACTTCAGGATCTGAACTCAGGTACAATTTGGATGACCTAGGATATCTCGACTGACCTGATAATGTCTATTGAACTTTCAGAAAACTTACTGGACGTGATGGAATACAAACCGTAGCTTTGCATAATGAAAGAAGTTATCGTTACACCTGTAGACTTCAGGATCTAAACTCAAGAACAGTTTGGCTGACTTAGAATATCTCAACTGTTCTGAGACTGTCTTTTGAACTTTCAGAAGACTTACTGGACATGATAGATTACAAATCGTAGCTTTGTATAATTGTATAATTGTTACCGTTACACCAGTAGGCTTTAGGATCTATACACAAGAACAGTTGGAATGACTTAGGACATCCAGAAAAAAAAATCTGCATGATATTCTACCCTTTCTATGCTATTGAGCAACAAAACCACAGAAATACGTAGAAAAAACTGTAATAACGCTTGGAAAAATTCCGGCTTCAAAGGGTTAAATGCCTCTGAGGCTCCTTGTAACGCTTTTTAAAGACTCCTGAGAACCCCTCCCCTGAATCGGCTTTAAAACCCCTTGAAACGTCGCTGGATTCCCCTCAATACTATTAAAACGCCACTGAAATATCCGTAGTTCCATTAAAACGCCTTGAAACTCTTTTGTTTAAGCTCTCTGGAAACTTCCTGGAAACCCCCTTGGCCAACAATTCTTATATAAAACTTTCAAGAGATTGTCTGGAAATACTCCGAAGAAGCTTTTTTAATTAGAGGACCTAAAGGCTTGTCTATAATACATCAGATTTGTTCCAAATATCTTACTAAATCCGCACCCGTCTTTCCTGCCGTTCCAGAAACTGTCAACAAGCTGAATGCCGTCAACAGCGCGCACCAACCGCAGGTTTCCGTCGAGCAAACCCCCTCTTCCACCCCAACCCATCCATCCCCCAACGTGTCCAAGGTCATGCTGAACGTCGATCATTCTTCTCTGACCTCAACCGATCCACCGTCCTCCCTATCCCCCGAAGTCGAGCGTAAACCATCAAGCGGAGCCTCATCCGTGTCCATAACGATCGTCAACGAACCTTCCCCAGTCGTCGTCCCGAACAATGGTCACTCCAAACCATCCACCCCGATCATATCCAAGGTTCACATCGTACCGCCCACCCCTACCACCGACCGAGCCTCCAGCGAAGAACCGGTCGACCGGCGACTGTCCAACGGCGGCCACAGTTCCGACGAGGACATCAAGATCTACAACATCGAGTCCGGCCAGGAGATGCGCATTCCGGACAACCGCGATACGGTGCGTTCGCCCAGCCCAGCGGAAGAGGAAGAGCAGTGGACCTACACGCTCCCAGCCCCACCGAAATTCGCCGATTCCTCCATCAAATCGGGCGAGTACGACGAGAAGCAGCGGTTCTTCGATCTGCAGTCGACTTTCGTGGACAACACGACGATCGTGACGGATCGGATGACGATCCACTCGGACGTGACGGAGGAGATCAGGCCGATCATTCGGGAGAAGGTGCTGATGGACGAGAGCTTGGAGGAAATCGGACAGAAGTGTTCGTCGCCGACGGAGACGTTGGTGGAAAGCGAAGGCGGGAATAGTAGCGTGACCGGGGAGATTATGATCAATTCGGATATTGAGGACGGGTATCGAGGAGGCAGCGAGGTGAGGGAGACGATGATACAGACGTTGGAGAAGCGACGGGAGAAATTGAAGGAGAGCGAGCTGCAGGATTTGAAGGAGTCGATCGAAGGGGTTATGGTCGAGCAGAAGGTGGTGAAAGAAACGGAGGAGGAGGAGGAGATGAACGAGAGTGATATTATGAAATGTGCCAAATTGAACGAGGAGACGGTGGTGGATGACTACACGATGGTTGTCAAGAGAAGCAGCGTGGTGAGCGTTACGCGATCGCAGTCAGTGGTTGAAGGTAGGAGGCTGTCGGATGAGAAGCCAGCGGTAGATAGGAAAAGCGAAGTGATCAGTGAGCTCAACCAGGTTATCAAAGATGAGAATGCGTTGAAGGCGGTGCTAAATGGAAAGAAGATGACGGAGGAGGATGAGGATATTGTCGGGGCGAACAAGAATAGCTTAAGTAACTTCAAAATATCTAGTTACAACGGCGAAAACAAGGAGAATGTGGTTGAAAAGCCTAGCGAGATGGTCAACGGACGGGAAGAAAAGGTAAGTTAAGTAAAATTGAAACGAACTGTACGGAGTGACTAATGTTTCGACCATCATTTTTCAGACTGTTTCGGGTCCGGTTTCGCAGAAGTCCGACGACAGCGAAGAGGAAACAAACGTCATCGTACGGCGTAAAATATCTGCGGATTCAATCTCCCGCAGCAAGTTGAGCAGCGATGAGGACGAATCGGGTGCCCGATTGGGTAACAAGAACCACCAAGGACCGGTTAAGCGGCGCAGCCTCACGGTGCTGAACAAGTCACCGAAGAACATCAACCGTTCGGATAGCTTCCACTCGACGCGATCCGATTACATCCAGTCGCTGGCCAGCGTCAACGGGTTGAGGCTGACTCCGCGCAGTACGTCGTACATTTCGCTGATCGGAGCGCAGAAGTTTGAGAATCGGTTTGCTCAGAGCAATCGGCGGAAGTCGACCAGTGAGATGAGCATTTGCGATTCGCCATCGCTCCAGAGCCTGGAAGTGATCAAGAACATCTTGAACAATTCCAAGAGCAATCTGGCGATGGATAAGAAGGAAGTTGAGGAAATTATGCCGATGGCGTCCATCAAGCGGAACAGTTTCACGGACATTTCCACCTTGGTTCAGTTCAAGAGCGAGGTGATTAGGAGCAGTTTGACCAGGCCGGAGAGTATGGTTGAGCAGAAGATAGAGGAAGTGGAGAGCAAGAAATTGTTTGATGAAAAAGAGATCAAGAAGAAACCGGTTTTGATCGAAAAGATCGAGTCGGCGAAGGAGGCCATGATTGAAGAATCGGTGAGTATGACAATAACTGATAGCGAGAAGGCCATGAGCGAAAGAGTTGTAGATGTTTCGAATGAGTCGAAAAGTGATGATGAGAAGCTTCAAAACAGACAGCTGTCAGCGGCGGTTGCCAAGCAACCTCAAACAACAGTAGTCAACATCACTACTACAAGCACAACGGTTGCCAGTAGTGGTGTAAGCGTTACTGTCAACGCTGATAAAAATGAAAAACGATGGACGTATCAAGGGCCACCGACTATAAACTTCACAACCTGGAGCGAACGGCCAAAGATCGATGTTTCGATCAAATCCGATAAGGACTACCGTTTCGGCGGTAGCTCTACCCTTCCTCGGGGTTACCGTAATGTAAATAATACCACTAAAGTAAACCTGAATGTTGCTCCAGCGCCAGCCCTGGACAAAGAGAACGGTATAGACCTGCCTGATTCTCGTGAACATGTGCCATTTAACGATGGGGAATCTAGATCACTCCCACAGGACATCAATCCTGAACCGGTCTTAACCTCCAATTCCGATCGTCTCCCAATCGTTCGAGCTGTTGAATATAAAAAGAACGTCGTTCTGCCGCCTCCAGTGGCCCAGAAACCCCTTGATAAACCGTACTTCTACGATACCTACTCCCGAACCCCTGCGACCTCGACGGCCACCATCAACCGGTTGAGCATGGGATTCAACAAATTCCAACCTGTTGTCCGAGGCTTCAAATCGACGGATGAGAAAGACGTCCCGGCGACAAAACCGCGCCCCGTGTCGATGATCGAGTCCTCCACTATCTCGACCGCCATCTTGAAAACTACGCCTACTAGGATGGAAAAACCTATTCCGGAAGTTACGTCGCTTCCCTTCGGACAGAACACCCTTCGTCGGACGGGTCTGAAAGATAAAATTCTTGCACAAACCAACCCAGAACCGGTGGCGGTGGCAAAGCCAGCTGTTCAGGAAGCCCCGGTTGTAGCCGTGAAAGTGGCGGCCGCGACAACTGCCGCCCCTCCACCGCCTCCCCCGGTGGCTCCTAAGCTAACCACTCCGGTTGTGCGAGGGGCCATCGTGAAGAAGCCGCTTCCGTCGCCGGATGTAGACCCCCGTACCGCTCTGTTGGATGCCATCCGGAACTTCAACAAGGATAAGCTACGCGCCGAACAGTAATCGCAGTAAGCCGTTTTTAACTGTGCTGTAGGTTTCTGTCACTTTCCGAGACGTGCGCCGGTCGTTGCCTAGCAACGAAACTTTTTGGCGTCGCTCGCTTTGTAGTTAGTTGTTATTAATTTATTACTCTGTTGTTTCTTTTAATTTCTATTTCTTCTATTGTTCTATCTTCTTTTTGTATCAAAATTTTCATTTTTATTGTTTTCAATATAAATATACCAATTTTACTCGGTTTTATGTGAAAAATGGAATAATTATTACGGTTTTACATTGGCTTTACCAGCATTCAGTTTCACTTTTACACTCTGATTTCAATCAAAAGCTCACAAATTGCTTCAAAATTTTTCCACCTTATGAATGGGCGTTTAAAAGCCAAGGAAATAGTAGCAGCTGAAATCAGATGAAATATCAAAAACATTTATTTGTGAATATTTTTAAAATATTGAAAACTTAATTGTTCTAGGGTTTCAAAATAAAGTTCTAAAATGTGTAAATGGCTCTTAAAATTAGCTCCCACGGATAACATTTTTAAAAACCAGAATAATTTGAAAATTAAAAAACACAATTTACAAATGTGAGGATCAGAAATGTTTTTACATACACCCTAAATACAAAAGATAAGTTTTTGGGGAAGCTTAACCATTCACGGAGAGACGAAACTACCCAAAAGTAAGTTCTTTCCACCCAACTTCGGGGTTGCGAGCGTCAAGCCAATTTTGAGTTGATGGAATCGATGTTTTTGTTGGGTTGTTCCCGCTTGCTTCCATGTGAAAAAATAGGGTATCGCGCTACTTGGGCGGTGGTTTTCTTCGTCTGTTATTTTCGTCTGTTTTCCACTGTAACTCGGTCAATTTTGAACCGATTGACTTGAAATTGACTACCCGTGTACAGGTAGATACTATACCTATCTCACCGCATTCCAAGAATTGTGTCAATTGGTTCAAGATTGACTGAGTTATAGTGGAAAACAGACGAATATAGAAGCCACCGCCCAAGTAGCGCGATTCCCTACCTAATTTTAAGTTTTTTCCACTCAACCGAAATTTTGACTAGGTTGTATTCACTCAAATTTGAGTACTGTGCTAGAAACTCAGTTTTGGCTTGACGCACGGAACTGCAAAAGTTGGGCTGTTTCTCTCTTCACTCTCTGACAACAACAGAAAGAGCGCATGAAAAGGGAGATGAAAAAGAACTCAAATTTTTCAGTTTCTCCGTGTTCTAATTGTTTTTCAAACAACACATTAAAAAAGAACTGGTTGAAATGATCTATGATTAGAGTCGAAATTTGAGCTTGGCAAATCAAAAGTCAATCCATTTTTGTATGCCGTAGTTAAAAATCCACATTAAATACACAAACAAGCAAACAAGTTATTAATACGGGACCAAAGGTAACATGGTGTTTTGTTTTTAAGCAAAATGAAGCAGTTTTATCACATATAAAAGATATATTAAAGTAAACAAACTAGCACAACTGATTATTGAAACAAGCTTGCATATTTTTAGAAAAAAAAACTGGTTTTAATTCGTTGGTATTTGATACATTCCAGATCAGTAAAACCATCTGTACAACAGATGCTTGAAGTTATTGAAAAAACTATTCATTATACAATGTGTAGTGCACCACACATACAAACAAAACCCACGCAGACAGACACCAACACTTATAAACACACTTACATACTCGGGTATTAATCATTAATATTGTTAACGTTTTAACTAAGTAGGCTTCGATTTCCCTATACCTTTGAAGTATGTATAATAATCAAACAAACACGTATCTGAAGGCAATTGCATGCGGGTTCTTATCCAAGCAGGGGAAAGGGAATGTCATCACACAAGTCACACAAAAATATAACGGTTGGGAATACCCCCCAACCTACATACATACATACTTATGAGCGAGATGTGAGAAATGATACTATAAAAAAATAAAGCAATCATCAAGTCATTAGACAGTTAGGTTGTAAAGCTCTGATAACTAGGATTAGCGTTTTTACATACACTACTTTAGTATATTTGTAGAATAATCGTGCACACAAGGTAGGGGGACGGTTTCGCGACCTCTCCTTGCTTTCCATGGATTGGATGTTGTTGCAAAACGTGTAAATTTTTAACGATGGAAATATTTGAAATAAACTGATATTATACTAATAATTCCGGCTTCCGGCTGCCATGGTTACCATTACTATGAAATGTGTAGAGAACATCCTGATAAAAATCTAGACCTCATACGGCGAATGTAAAACTACAAATAGAATTTTGTAGGTATCCCTTTGTTAGAAAAAGTCTCCATTAGTACTACAGAGTTTGGATTGATTCGTTCAAGTTTTTTAGCAACCCCGTTCAAAGTGCGTAGCAGCTTCTATTCTGCAAACACCTGAAATGCCTGTAATCTCATAGTTATCAATCCCGTTTATGCTGGGTTTCCTGTTAATACAACGGAACCTCTTTTTATGTCATGGGCTGGAGGTGAACAAATTAAAAAGAGCATAAAAGGAGGGAATTTCGTGCATATATTAAAATAGGGAATGATGAAACGCGAGATCAGGTTTTACTCCAGAGCATTTGAGATGAGGCCTAAAGGGTTTCTAGGGAGTTTTTAGAGGGCACAAAAAGGAGATTCCAAGAGACTTTAGGGGCGTTTCGGGGGGTTGTTTCATGGGATATCACGCTGCTCCATTTACCGTTATTATAAAATAAACTATACCATCAAAACCCGAAACGCCATTCTCTTTATTTAGCTATCCTACATCTCTGGGCAAATTTTTAAAATCATCGTTGGGCGAAATTTTGAGTTACGCCCTTTTATAGGGCCTAATCTCTAAAAAATCGTATTTTCTATAGAATAACACCATATTTCATAACAGAATCATGAATTAAAATCAATAACAAAAATTATCATGAATTATATTAAAATTTGGTAGTTTGCATCCATATAAATATTAGTGGAGTGCATTTTCTTTTAAAAATTGGTCATTACGTCAATATACGGTAGGTGTTCTTAGGGCCTATAGAAAACAAACATTTCATCGGTGTAACAAATTCAATCAAAAGATTATTAGGGGGATTCACTTAACAGCGTAAACTGATTAAACGTCGTGATCACCAAGGCAATCTTTGATTATTTCATTAGCAAAATCATGAAACATTTCAAATAAGCAGAAAATCATGGCTTACGCAGCAATTTAATCTGTTTAGTGAGTACCCCTATTGTATTGAGATTCCAAATGTCTATAGATGTTCATATTACCACATAAGGGAAGATTCAAAAATTACGTCCATCGTTTTTCGGGATTTCTAGACCCCCCTCCCCCCTCTGTCACGCAATTTCCCTATACCCAATACACGTACTGTCACACTTTTCTAGACCCCCCCCCTCCCCCAAATGTTGGACGTAATTTTTGAACGTTCCCTAACATAAGTGGCTAGGGAGTTCCGAGAACGAAGGAAAAAGTTGTATCCTTTTCTAGCACGCGAAACTGTTATATCTTTTATAAAAGGCGCCGAACTGTCATTTATTTTTGTAAACAGAAAACATCTGATCCAACCAGTATTCCAGTTTTGGCAAAGAATACAAGAACGAAGATAGGCATCTGAGATATGCACAAAACTTGCTCCTGGCAATTCACTTATTCATTTCCATTAATTCATTGAAATCTTCGAAATAACACATCCACGTTTTACATATCGATCTCCCTTTATATTTAAATCTTGATAACGTATGTTTGTCTTGAGTTTACAAAGTTTCATCATAATTTATGTCCTAGTTTAGATCTCCTCGTGCTGCTGGTCTATGAGGTCTTTGTTTTACTTCACAGCAATGATAAATGGTATACATGCTGAAAAATGGTATGGCAATAATGTTATAACGCATTTGACATTTCGATGCCCTGTATACCAGTGTACGAGCTCGGAAAGGCATCAACTTTTTGAGCCAGAGTTCCACTTATGTTATGTGGTAACATGATCGATTTCTCTTCATCGACTCTCTCTCTTCTGCAAATTAAAGTAATAACATGCAAATTTTGCTGGGGCCCGTGGCGTTGTGGCTACACGTTTGCTTCATAAGCAGATGGTCATGGGTTCGAACCCAGCCCCGGCACTTTCGTCAGTTGCTCTTTCCCCCTGAGAGCAGCTGACACTGACCCTCTTGTGAGCCCATGGCTCAAATGAATCCGGATACTTGGACATCGGCGAACGCAACCCATAATGGACCCGCAATCGGACTGGAAACAGGAAAAACCAACTGTTGCCGCTGGGAGCACTGCCTCAGATACGCATACTGCAGGGCCAGCCCGACCGAAACGGAATGTCATTCCGACAGATCCGTCAACTGTTAACGAAGAGGAGTAGATGAAGAAACAACGTAGATATTGATCATTGTTTCGTGGCATGTGAATGATAGTGCACATATGCGGACTTGTGAAAACTATTTCTCTTAAAATTTCCAACAAAACTGAAGTTTGACTTAATTTGTTATTTCCTTAAAACTAATTTGTTGGGACAGTAAGTGGATGAATTATATAACTTAATACTAGGACACAGTTATAAAATATCTTGATTTACAGAACTCGAACAGATTGAGGTTAAAACTTACATAGCTAGTGGTCGTAAAATTCTACTAGTTATCAGAAGGTACTTAATTATAACATGCACTTATGACTAGATTATGGATAGAATTTGTTCGATTACAGTTGAATTTGATTGGGCTAGAGCAGCAGAGAAGAACCGGTTATATTGTGGTGGAAACACCGCATGTGTAAGTGGACAAAATTGTTAAACCTAACCAAAACTAACTGAATACATTTTGCAGTTTAAAGCTTCACTGCACTACCGCACCAAACCTGTGTCTGTGTTGCTGAAAACCTGGTGTTCAGTTCCCCTCGGTTCAATCCCTATTCTGCCCCCGCTCAACACCAACAGCCACACATCAACATCCTCGTGCTCATCATTCTACCATGATAGGGTAGGAAGTGAATGCAGCAGAACGGCAAACCAGTTCAATGTAGTACAATTAGAAATAGAATACATTTAGGCGCTGTACAAAGTGTGTGTACAGCTTCTGTGACGACCCCTTGGTCGGCGCGCTCACCGAGACAACATGATATAAAAAATAACCCATCATTGTCATGTGGACCGTGGCAGGTACGTCAATGAGGCACGGAATGACTAGCATCTTATACTCTATACACGAGCAAACAATAGCTATAGTGACATTGAATTCGATATTCATAAAATTTACCCGAATTTCACCCTTATTACGCTAATTATCAACCTTAAACTAAATTAATTATAGACACGGTATATTTAGCTAAAAGGTAAAGTTAATATTGGCCCTAAATTGTGTGAATTCTAATACTACGAACTATCCTTAATTTGGTAGGTTCCGCATATTGAGTGAATTAAATAATTGGAAATTTCACCTAAAATATAATTCCAATAATACGCCGGTTGTAGCAATAACCGCACATCGAGCAGAAGAAGCGAAATTTCTAGAAAATAAGTGCAAATAAGAAGCAGGAAGAAGAAGTTCTAGAAAGAACAAGAAACGAACTAAATGTAAGTCGAAAATAATTAGATTTCAATTCTTAAACATCAAGGCCTATTTGTAATTATAGGAAGTTTTTATCGTATCATTAAACCGATCAAAAACACAGAAATCGTTTCCTTCCCAAGTTGATTGAAAATCAACAGCTTCTAATTGAAATCGCTCACGCAGTGCCCTAGTGGACAATAGAGCTGTAAATTAGATTAAGTGATTGAAGAATAAAAAAAAAAATCAGCAATGTCAATGGATATATTCAACTTTGCAACACCATCCAAGATTTGTGCAAGTGTTCTTGCTATGCTATGCTATGCTATATTATATTTCGGCACAATTCGGCCGAACGACCCTTTCAGTTAGATGGCATTCGGCCAAATAGCATTCAGCCAAACGACATTCGGCTTAATGACTGGACACCCCTGGAACCTACCTGAAACCCCCTGAGACATCCTGAATCGACCTTGAAATCCCCCGAAACGTCCCTGACACCTCCGGGTACTCCCTAGACCATCTGGAACTCCCCTGTAACCCCATGAGACCCCTTGAAGCGGCTCTGAGACCTCCAGGTATCACCGTTGCCCCATTTAACTCCCTGACTCCCTCTAAAATACCTCTGGACTCTCTGGAACGCTCACCTCTTAAGGACAAGGTATTTGGAGTACATTGCTCAAAATTTCTAGAGCACCGTTTTTTAGAACCGTTGAACGGATTTGGATTAAAATGCATCACGCTGTTGACAACCACTGAACAACTTGCGTGATGCATTTTCATCCAAATCCTTTCAACGGTTCTAAAAAACGGTGCTCTAGAAATTTTGAGCTAAGTACTCCAAATACCTTGTTCTTAAAACACCCAGAGGAATCCCCATGATACCCCCTGAGACTCCCTGAAATGCTCTTGACACCTCCATGAGAACCCCTAAACTCCCTGAAACGCTCCTGAGACCTAAAGTGTAATAAATTAGCAGTATTTTAAAGTTCATGCTGAGGGTAATAGGTTCGATTCCCGGTCGGTCTAGGATTTTTTCGTAAAGGAAATTCTCTTGACTTCCTTGGGAATGGAGTACCTTTGTCCGGTACACGATATACTCGAAAAATGGTCATTGGAGAAGTGGATGCTCTCAGTTAATATCTGTAGAAATGCTCATGGAACACTAAGCTGATCAGCAGGCTTTGAGATGAAGATAAATAACGCTCTAAAAGCCCCTGAGGCCGAAGCACATGAAGCGTCCTAGAGACCAGCTGGAACCTACCTGATACCACCTGAAACGTCCCTGAGACCTCCAGGTACTTCTTATTACCTTCTGGAACCCTTCTGAAACTCCTTAAGATCCTTTGAAGCGCCCAGGCGACCCCCGTAACCAAACATTAGAACCCCCCTGAAAAGCCCCTTAAACTTCCAAAACTCCCTGGAACGCCTCTGGTATCACCTGAAGACCCAGACTCACCCAGGGTCACCCAGTTGACTCTTGGAATCTCTTTGAATCGCCCGTTAGGGATGACTTCGAGAAGGGGGGACCTCTGAGACACCCCTGTTACACCCTTAATATCCCTGCGACCTCCAGGTACCCCTTGAGACCTCCTGTGTTCTCCAGGTACTCCCCTTCAACGCCCCTGAAATTCGCTTGAATTCTGGGGAGATTTTTTTTATTATCGTACAAATTAGGCCAAAAACAATTTTTTTCAACGGTATAAAATTTTGTTGGAAAACTTGGTGGTTTCACTTTATATTTTTTTAATTTAACGAAAACAAATATGAAAATAATTGTTTGTGGTAATATGGAACATAGGAGCATCAAGTTACCACAGACAAACAGACGTACCACTTGGAACAAAATGCGATAAAAATCATCGTTAAATACGGTGAATTTGATTGGCCATGTTCTTAAAAATCGTGAAAGTGAATCGAAAATATTGACAATTCCCAAAAATTTATATGAAATTATGTTACCTGAACAGAAAAATGAGTCGGTATTGCTTGTGAAATTGAAATTTCAAGAGACAGTTAATCAATAAAATTTATGATGGAAATTTATCTATGAAAATTTTGTTCTATTTAGCAGTATATTCATTCCTGCAGTATTTAAAATGGAAATTAATCATCAACTTGGTTAATGATGTTGATATGTGTTCAGTAAAATAATAGAAGCATAAGTATAAATTATCTTTTCGGCGAGTTTGAACAAATATTATAGTAGGGGGGGTGCAAGGCAATATTATTCTAGTTTTGATTTGCATTTGAACTGTCTCAAAAATTAAAAACAAATTTTGTTCAGGAATAAGTAGTTCCTAACTGGGTTAAATACTAGTAACACCTTCCAGATGTGATGAAAATAGGGTCTTGTACCATTTGGGCAGGTGTACCTAGTTTGGGCACTTGCCGCTATAACTAAGTCAATTTCAAACCGATTGATTTGAATTTTTGTATAGAGTTTGGCACGTACAGTATCTAACTCTGTACAAAAATTCAAATCAATCGGTTAAACATTGACTTAGTTATAGCAGCAAGTGCACAAAATAGGTACATCTGCCCAAATGGTACAATACCCTACATAAATTGGACTAATGTTATGCTAATCTTACTAGAATACTTAAAAAAAAAGCGGAAAAACCAAAAAAAAAATTTTTGGCCACCACTTTGTATGGAGCCGCCCCATAGTGCGCCGCTGAGGCCCACTGGAGCACCCACCCCCCTCTCCCCAGACCCCTTGAGACGCCCCTGAGACTCCTTTAAACGCCTCTGAGAGCACCACCTTTAAAGCCCGTAAAAATCCCTTGGGACCACCTTGAAACGTCCGTGAGATCTCATGGTGCTCCCTGAATCGTCCCTGAGAACCTCTGGAATTCCTGAGACTCCTTGTTCTGATGGAACAAGGAAAGTGACGGTGACTCAATAGAGCGCACGCTGACTTGGATCGTAGTCGGCCTATCAAAATCAGCGATTTCCATTGACAGTGACAGAGTGCAACTCTGGGTCGGTCCTGCGATTCCGGTTGGAGACGGACTCCAGTTCACAGACGCCTTGACGACCATACTGTGGTGTTTCTTCCTGCTCTCTCTACTCGTACAGTGCCCGGCGATAGATCTGCCTTACTCCAACAGAAAACTTCCCGACAAAGGACTCTAGGGACTCCCGGAAGCGTCCCATCGACCACCTGGAACCCCCTGATACCTCCTGGAACGAAACCTGAGACCTCTAGGTACACTTTAATACCCCTAGAACACCCAATGAAACTCCGTGAGACCCTTTCAAGTGCCTTCAGGACTCCCTGGAACCACACTGAGTCCTCCCAATACTCTTAGGAGAGTGTGCCCTGAGACCTCCAGGTACCCCGTGAGACTCATTGAAACCCCTTGAGACTCCTCGAAACTCCCCCGAAAGCCTATATTCCGCGCATCGTGATTGAAGTTTGCATGGGATTTTACATGGGAAAACATATTTTTCTGTATTTTTCTTGATAGTTACTGAAACTTATCCTATAAGAACTGTATAACTGGATGATGCAAAAGTATAGACCCTGAAATCTATTTGAGTCCCCTGAGGCCTCTCAGACCTCCATGCACCACCGTGAAACAACCCTGAGGAAGTCTGAAGTGCCTCTGAGGCCCACTAGAGAACAACCTCCCACACCCCTTGAGACGCCCCTGAGACTCCTCTAAACGCCTCTAAGAGCACCTGGTACCCCCTAAAATCCCCTGGGACTACTTTGAAACACCCGTGGCATCTCATGGTACTCCCTGAAACGCCCCTGAGACCCTCTCGAACTCATCTAGAATCCCTGAGACTCCTTTAAGTGTCCATGGAGCCCCAAAAGACCCCCTAAGACACCCCTGAGACCCCATTAAACGCCCTTGAGACCACCTGATTTAACGATTGAAATAAGGAACAAACACATATTTTCGAGTCATCAAAAAATAAACCGCAACCCCAACAATCCAACAGTGGACCAATGACCAATGATAAATCTAGACTGAGATTTGAAAAGGGCGTTACAACCATTGCGTATTTCTACTTCTCTCGTTCCTCCTGAGCGTATTTTCCAAAATTTATTAAATCTCTAGCCAGTAACAGCTAGAGCAGACTCCCCTCTATCTGATAACGGTTTAGAAATAGAGTACCTGTACCAGTTATCGCACTATGTATCTAAGTAAAACTATGTCTACAAAAATAAGAAAAAGACCGTCGAATGTCATCGAATCATCGATATGTCAAATAATTGATTAGTTTCCATACTTTACAGGAATAAATATAAAACGGGTCCAAAACTACTTTTGGTATACGGCTTGTGCCAATAATAGGAACTCTGTACCAGTTATGGACACATTTGTTAATTTGGGTTCCACTTCGCACTACAGTATTGTTCCGATTTTATCGCGCCCTTTTTTATAAATGCGTTAAAATATTCTTCTGAATGTATGTATACGCATTTTCAATATTTTTAACGTTTCAAAACACGCTTTCAACATTCCCGCATAAACGATAACCATATAATGTGCTTAACCACCCATCTGGCATACATTTCCAACAGTTTGCGGTATTGTTGAACCGTCTGCATTACGGGCCGTTTATGGTTTTGGTTTAGTAGGGTTCATCTTGAAGAAAACCGGAAACATTTGTTCTCAAATTTAACAGCAAATTAATGAAAAATAAAGGACTGATGCGTGAAGGGCGTGATAAAATCGGAACATTACTTTATTTGCATGCATTCCTTATGGGATTAGCCATAACTGGTACACTATGGCGAAATAGGGAGCAATGGAGCTGAAAAAATAAGGAAAATGATTTATTTCTATCATAATTTGAATAAATTGTGAAGTTTGAATGATGGCAACCATCTTTTGTGAACGTTATCTGTTGTTCACAATTTTTTCTTGTTGATTTGCATCATTAAAGGTTGAAAATTGACTATAGTCATAACTGGTACACTGAATCTATAAGGTGTTTTCGTTCGGTTGTTGTGTGCAATATTTAGGAAAGATATAGAACTTGTTGTACAATCCAGTATTGGTTAAAATACCCTAGACAAAGGATCTTCGAATTTTCAGTGAACCGGAAACACAAAAAAAACAGCCGATTATAACTGATCCGCTTCCATATTAAGAAACTCATAGACGAGTGTCAATTCTTCGACATTCAATTCACAATCGTACGGGCAGTTGCGTGTCTGGTAACCATCACACAATCTACACCATATTTCGTAACTATTTACAGGAAAATGCGTTCAATTAAAAACATTACGTTCTTCATCCGAAATTGCAACACACCTGAAGTGTGATCCCCAACCTTATCAGCATCGAGTACCTGTGCGAACCGTTTTCCCTAATCTTTGTAGTAGCCAGTAGCTTATCTACAACCGCCCCTGGGTCCCAGCGCAAACCTTGTAAACCTGTTCCAAAATATACACCGGTCGATTCGATAACTGCCGCACTAACTGGCGATTCCAAGACGTAAGCGACGGCCAGATTGGGATCTATCACATTTTTACGATCCATTGAAATCCCTTGATTTATCATGCACCTTTGGTATTTCCTGCCCGGGTACCGTATTTAGTCGAATTAGTATTCGCCCAACCGCCGAAGTTGTAAGATATTGTCTGTAATCATGGTGCATAAGTTGGTGCTGGTGGCCGTGTTGGCCCTAGCAGCGGTGACGCTTGCCGAAAAGAAGCCAATCTCCGTTGCGCCCTTAGTGGATAAGCTTTCGAATGCCAACCCGATGCCCAAGATCCCGGAAGGGTACAAATCGGAAAATGCAAGGACCACCGGACACTTGTTCCGCACCCGTGTCGACCACTTCAATCCGCAAAAACGTGAAACCTTCCAGTTCGAATACTTCTCCAACGATGAGTACTACCGGCCAGGAGGACCGATCTTCGTAGTTGTAGGTGGAAACCACGCAATTTCTCCGTACTTCCTTGAACATGGACACTTCCACGACGTTGCGCACTACGAAAATGCCTGGATGTTCACCAACGAGCACCGTTTCTACGGCAACAGTATGCCGACTGAAGATCTCTCGGTTGAGAATCTCCGTTACCTGACCGTCGAACAGGCGATGGTTGATTTGGCTGAATGGATCTTCCACCTGCGTAACTCCGTCGTCCGTGACCCCAATGCTCGAGTTATTCTGCTGGGAACTGGATACTCCGGTGCTATTGCCACCTGGATGCGTCAACGATATCCTCACCTGGTTGAGGGTGCCTGGGTTTCCAGTGGACAAATCGAAGCCCGTTTCAACTTCAAGGAATACGCCGAGGAAGTTGGAGAGGTTATCCGTGACTTTGGATCCGACGAATGTTACAGTCAAATCTGGAGAGCCTTCCGTACCGCTGAGAACCTGATCGATGCCGGATTGGGCTCTACGGTGGCAGATCTGTTCAACACCTGTGAACCTATCTACGTAGATGATATAACCATGTTGGACGTGGAGACATTCTTCTGGCACGTCAAAACTGCTCTGCAGAGGGCAGTCTTGGAAGAGCAGGACACTGAAACTACGGAGGAGCTTTGCGAGCAGTTGAACAACAGCACTGAGGTCACTGATCTGCAGACAATCGCCAACTGGGTTCATGATTTCTATGATTTCCTGGATTGCATGCCTTTCGACTTCGATGCCGCTATCGATGCTCATCAGTATGTTGATCCTAAAGTTCCGGAGAATGCCGTCTATGGTCTGCGTCAGCGTACCTATCAACTCTGCACGGAATTCGGATGGTTCTTGACCGCGGATTCGCATGATCAGCCATTTGGCTATCGAGTATCCATGTACTTCTTCTTGAACATTTGCAGAGCCATCTACGGTAATTGGCTATATAGTGAAGTCGTTTACGATGGTATTCACTTGACGAACATGCACTTCGGTGGCAAGAATCCACGTATCTCTAATGTGCTGTTCACCAATGGCGGTTTGGATCCTGTCCGCGATGTGTCCATCACCGAGTACTATCTGCCCGGATCTGGTGCCATCGTCATCCCCGGATACTTTGGTAGTGAAGACGTTCACTCCATCAGCGGCTACAACTCACCTGAAATGCTTGAGGCCAAACACTCTATCCATACATTCATTGAAAGCTGGTTGTGGGAACCAATTGTACCAATATAATGATATTAGGTAAAATGTATGTATTTTACGTATTGAGGAAAATACAGAATGTTTAAAAGTATGTCGTTAGTCTCTGGTATGTCTATTAGGTAACGCTATCCGAAAATTCCTGGTAATACCCGAAACCATTAAAATAATTATAGATTGACGATAACAGCTATCGCCAAGCTTCCGTTCTTATCGTGATTACGTTGCTATTGTGCAATCCATAAGTCAGCCGAATCCATCCTCCACAATCAGTTCCTTGGTTTGTACAGCTGTCGACCATGTTCGATACGATCATTAGATTACAGAGATTTATGGCTACAAAAATCCCGGAATCTCATGCCGTCTGGCCTTACCTTGCCAGTTCAGTTGGTCAAATAGTTCAGTCTTTGACGAATCGTCGAAGAAAGCACAACACCTCCGATACAGTATGGCGAACCGACTTGCCCTAGTGGCTCTGTTGGCATTGGCCGCAGTGGCCCTTGCCGAGCGTACACCAATCAAGATATCACCCATCGCACAGAAGATGTTGGAAGCATATCCAATCCCTAAGGTTCCCGAAGGATACAAGTCAACGAACCCACACACCATTGGACACACGTTCCGCACCCGCGTGGATCACTTCAACCCGCAGAATCGTGATATCTTCGAGTTCCATTACTACTCCAACGATGAGTTCTACCAACCAGGAGGTCCTATCTTCATTTTCGTCGGCGGAAACTGGCCACTGGAGCAGTACTACATCGAACATGGACACTTCCACGACATTGCCAACTACGAGAACGCTTGGATGTTTGCCAACGAGCACCGTTACTACGGACACAGCTTCCCAGTTGAGTAAGTTTCCAGGATCTAAACCTTCCAACATCTGTTTTAACTGTATTTGTCTTTCTGTAGTGACCTTTCGGTAGAGAACCTTCAGTACCTGACAGTTGAGCAAGCGATGGTTGATTTGGCCGAGCTGATCTACCACTTGCGTCACAACGTCGTTCGTGATGACGATGCACGTGTCATTTTGCTGGGAACTGGCTACGCTGGAGCCATCGCCACGTGGATGCGCCAACGTTACCCCCATCTGGTTGAAGGTGCCTGGGTTTCCAGTGGTCAGATCGAGGCTCGCTTCAACTTCAAGGAATACGCCATGGAAATCGGAGAGCTTATTCGCGACTATGGTTCCAATGAATGCTACAGCCAAATCTGGAGAGCTTTCCGCACGGCCGAAAACTTGATGGATGCTGGACTGACCACCACCGTCACCGACTTGTTCAACACCTGCCAACCCGTGGACACTGAAACCATGCTGGATGTGGAGACCTTCTTCTACAATGTCAAGGAAGCTATTCAACGCGCCATTCTATCCGAACAGGACACAGAATCTACGGAAGAGCTGTGCGAGAACCTGAACAATAGCACCGAAGTTACCGACTTGCATACGATCGCCAACTGGATTGAGGACTTCTACTACTACTTGGACTGCATGCCTTTCGACTTTGACACAACCGTCCAAGCCCATCAGTACGAAGAAATCAGCTACCCGGAGAACGCCATTTTGGGACTTCGCCAGCGCGTGTACCAGTTCTGTACCGAATTCGGTTGGTTCCTGACTGCCGATTCTGCTGATCAACCGTTCGGCTACAGGGTCACCATGTACTTCTTCCTGAACTTCTGCCGATCGGTGTTTGGCGAATGGGTTACCAGCGAGGTGGTCGCCGACGGAGTCCATCTGACCAACATGCACTTTGGTGGCAAGAACCCCCGAATCTCCAACGTTCTGTTCACCAACGGTGCCCTGGATCCTGTGCGTGACATCGGTATCACCGAGTACTACCAGCCCTCATCGTATGCGACCGTGATTCCCGGATACTTCAACAGCCCCGATCTGAACTCGATCAGTGGTTACAACTCCCCGGAACTGCTCGAAGCCAAGCATCTGATCCACAAGTATGTTGAACTGTGGGTCTGGCAGCGAGCTACTCCCTACAAGGGAAAGTAAATCATTATCGAATGCGATAGAAAGCTTTAATAAAGTTGTTACGTGACCTAAACTTATGGTTTATTGTTTTTGTCAATATTTCAAAGGTATAAAATGGGGTCTCCAGTTAGCCTAAGGATTAAGGCTATGGATCGGCAATCCGGAGACGGCAGGTTCGGTTCACGTCCCGGTCGGGAAAATTTTCTCGACTCCCTGGGCATAGTGTATCATTGTGCTTGCCTCACAGTATACTAATTCATGCAATAGCTGACAAAGAAAGCCCTCCAATTAATAACTGTGGAAGTGCTCAAAGAATACTAAGCTGGAGAGAGGCAGGCCAAATTCCAGTGGTAACGTAGAGCCATACAGAAGAAGAAAAAGAAGAAAAAAGTGTCGTAATCCGACGGAGTGATATATTCATCACTACATTTTCAGCTTACTTATTGTCCATGGAGTTGAAAATCGGTAGTTTTGACTCGCGAAAATTGATTTTTCTCGTAAACTGCGTGTCGGACGTACGTCGGGCGCTAAATTCAGCGCACTACGTCCGACGTTAGCATACACTTTTCATTGGGATTGGAGAAAAGTCGATTGTCGTGCGTGGGGAAACTTCGGGTTTCAACCGCGACGACAATATCCAGATAAACAATAAAATTGTAATGTTCACGTTGCGTTTGGATGAAAGCACCCCTCGGATAAAAACTAACCATAATTATATGGTTTTGGAATAGTTCTCTTTTGTTATGTTGTATTGTTTTACATTACATAAACCATATAATGTTATATTATCTTGTCATTTTCCTCCTGTCAATGGCATCTTAGGCTTACTAGCATTATGAGAATGCGCATTATGGGAATTCTCCAGTGCGTTTTGGATAACCCTTCATATATTGGATCGCCCACGTCTAAGTCTGAGTCGAGGTCTGAGTAGTCTCTGATTGTATTGCTGAGTGCGTTCAGGATGCAAACAGTGTCTAAATGCGCTTCAAACGCGGTAACACAGTGTTACCAAAGGCAACATAGCAACCATAGTCAATATCACCGCCAACCTAGGATTCAACAGCTTCCACTGACATCGGGTTACTTGTTAGAATATCTTAGGGGCTGTTCATAAACCACGTAGACCAAATTTTGGCAATCTCAGACCCCCCTCCCCCTTCGTAGACTTTTGTCCATACAAAAATTTTGAAATTTGTATGGAGCATAGACTTTGGGCAGACCCCCCCTCCCCCCACAAAGTCTACGTGGTTTATGAACGGCCCCTTACCGCATTTGGTGCTACCGCATTTGACATTTGCATTTTGAATGCACACAGCAATATTAACAGTTGAAGCTAAGGCTCCCATGCTCCACCAGCCAGATAACCGGGTTTCGCAAACTAAGCATTATTTGTGGAAACACTTTGAGCGGCATGATGAAACTATGCCGAGCGCGCTAAGTATTATTAGACCACTAATATACAGTCCGGATTCGCTGGTTGGGTCACGACTGCGCCCCGATTAGCGAATCGTGTTCGTTCGTTGGGGCAACTGACAACTGATCAAAATGTCCTAGACACACGCAAGTGACGAGAAATACGTCACGAAACACTCACATACTTGCGCAAACGTTCTGTATACAGGAGCTGTGATGCGACGGCGGTCAGACGTCAAACTCGTTTTGACATCTATTTTGACATTGACAGTGCTTTTTAGTTGGGTTTTGCCCCAACCAGTGAACATTCAACCATCGAGACAGACCATCTAACGAGCAGCCAACGAGCGAATCGACACTGTAGTTGCATGAAGTGGGTGACGAGGTACATACGTATCATTACAGCGTGCTTAACCGTTATTGCAATATTGAGTCTCCAATTTGACTAAAGTTTGAAATACACGGGGAAATACATAACAACTCATGAGAAAACTGTCAAGTTCAAGTATAAGTTAGGTTAAAAAGCGAACCCACAGACGAACCTATATTAGAATTTCTTTTAGTATTCAGTTCAGTCCATATGTTAAAGATGGCTCTACGTCAAAGATAAAGTTCGTCAATCGTATTCCTCTCATCGCACTCTACATACCTAGCCCGCCATATCTCTTGGATCTGCAGTTCTTAAGACATCTGGTTTACTACTTATTTGAACATTTTATTGACTTTAAATTGATGTTTCAACTTATTTACTTTTTTCTTTCCTTTCCTTTGCTTCAAAAAAGTCACAAACATCAACAAAACAAAGCATGGAAAAAATCTAAAACTGAATAAATTATTTAAAATGCACGGGAAAATAATGTTTCGGAAAAGTCAATGGTTCAAACGTAAGAAAAACAGTATAATATATTATTACATAAAAATCGAATGTAAATGTATAGTAGCTACAATGTGCGAAGCTTTTAGTGAACCATTTCATTACAATATACATTATTGTAGCTGGTACACTGTATGGTGCAGGAATGGTTTTCAGCAAACACCCTATGGTTAGTTTTTATCCGGGTAAGCAGTAGTGAAACTACATTTAAAAACAATATATTTACGGTACATTTTATTGATTGATGTGTACCATACAATGTACGGTTTATTAAAACCCACGTATCAGTATTTATTACAATTCATTTACAATATAATGTATGGTTTTGCAAAAAAATATATATGAAGAAAAATATTTTTTATATTGTTACGATACTTAACCACCCGTATAGTATATTGTAAAAATCTTATTTACATTTTACTGTATGGTGTCTACATTACATTTTATTGTTTTTGTATTTTTATTCTTACAGTGGAGTCTATTGTAAAAATATGGTTTTAAATTGTACTGTTAAAATACAACGTTCGATTTTTCTACTGTATTTTTTATTCGGGCCATGTAACCATAAAACCGTAAAATGGCATTAAGTTAGTTCTATAGTTAAATATAGTACCTGATAAGGGGTTACATACAAAAGGCTGAATTACAAAAAGCTGAAATATCAAAAGGCTGAAATACGAAAGGCTGAAATTACAGAAGGCTGAATGCATCAAAAAGCTGAAATAACGTAATGATGAAATAGTGATTCGACTACTTTTCAAACGCACCAGCCTAAAGGCTAACCTTAACACTAACAACTCAGATAAACAGATCATACTAATTGGGAATGATTACATACATTCATTGATTTTACGATCTATTTGAAAATTTGCTTGTTGGTCGATTACCCAGCCGTGGCAATCGCATTGGTTTTGCTTGAGCTTGAGGATTGACTGTTCTACCGCCCCTAGTTCTTGGTTGGCCAATCTAAGCCATTTTGGGGGAACATGCTTCAGTTACTATGCCCTGAATCGAATTTTTTTACGATTGGCCATAATGCTATGGATTATTGAACGCCTACATTACTAAGACGGATCTATGACAAAAGGTCGAAGGTCAAAAAAAGGTCGAAGGTCAAAAAAAGGTCGAAGGGTCAAAAGGTCGAAAGGTCGAAATAAAAAAAATAACTAGGACAAAGGTCGAAAGGTCGAAGGGTGAAAAGGTCGAAAGGTCAAAATAAAAAAAATACAAGGCCAAATGTCGAGAGAGAATGTTGGAAGGTCAAAGGCTCGAAGGCTGTAGTTAGTAATAAAACTGAAAGGCCATGATTCGTAAGGTACGAAAAACGGATTTCAAATCTATTCAAGTACCTGCAGCGCGATGATTTACGCCATCAATATTTTTCTCATTGCGTCACTCATAACACTAGTTTACAAAATAAAACGAAAGTCGTGAACTTCTGTCAACGACCAAAATTTTTGAAGCATAATTTAGCGCTGATTTCGAAACCATGCTTCAAAAAATTTAAAGTAGAACAGTTTTAGAGTTTTAGCTCAATATTCAGTTTTGCAACTTTTTAAAATATGGAATTTATTAAAATTCAAATATCTTGCGTTTTGTTCAACCAATTTTAAATCTTTTTCCATAAATTAAAAGCTGAATATAATACCATTCGATCATCTGAATGGAGGGTTTCCGTCAGATTGATAAAATTCAAGATATTGACGAGTTTTGGGGACGATCTCCTTAAATTTTAGCAAAATTTCCAAAAATGGTCAAACGCCAAAATGGTGCGCCATGTTAGCCAAAATGAACAGTTGGATCACGTTCACGGTTATTTTACGTTGATTGACAACTTGTTGACATCTGCCAGTCGTTGCAGTTATCGAATTTTATTCGCTAAGTGAAACGTAAACATGTTGCAGTTATCGAACGTCTACTGTACCCAAATTTAAGTACATTTAAACTCTCTTTTGAGTTATTTTTTTCATCCTGTCTTGCTCTCAACTTAGATCTAACTTCGACAGTTCGATGCGGGAAGCCAATATTGAGTAAATCGCACAGTGCTGAAAGTTGGGTAAAAAGGATTGCGACTGTAGGTACTTCGTCCGCACCGTAAGCGAGCAGATGGAAATTACCCAACCTACACTCCATTAACTCAAAATTGGCACTCGCACCTCGAAGTTGGGTGGATTGACCTCACTTTTTGGTACTTTAGTTATCCGTGCAATGAGCCAGTATCTTTAGCTGATGTTTTTTTTCCAGTAGACGTAAAGGAATAATATCAATAATAAAATCCCTAGGCTTCGGCTTGCGGATCACTTTGCGGTCTACAAGGATACCAAAGGTTTTAATTTTTTAACCCTCCTAGGATGTTAGGAATTATGCATCACGATGGCGTAGTGTATGTTCAGCGTGCCTGTCTGGGTAATATTGATCTCCGCGTCTTACTAGGGTTAAAATCGAAAACTTAAGATTTCTGCATACATTTGGCCAAGTTTTCCCATAAAAACTTCAAGCTGGTTGAGCGCTCCCTTAGACTTAATCGATTTCGATCAAATTTGAACGTACAGTAGACGTTCGATAACTGCAACATGTTTACGTTTCACTTAGCGAATTAAATTCGATAACTGCAACGACTGACAGATGTCAACAAGTTGTCAATCGACATAAAATAACCGTGAACGTGATCCAATTGTTCATATGGGCTAATATGGCGCACCATTTTGACGTTTGGCGGTGCGATAACTGCAAATTTGTTGCACTTACCGGGTTTGCACTTAAAAAGCATTGCAGGCCCCTTAATCCATTAAGCACGTCACGATCCAAGGGGGGAGGGGGGGGTTTGTGAAAGTGTGACAAGCAATGTATTAAGTATAGGGAAAACCCGTACGAAGGGGGGAGGGGGGGTCGAAAATTTTCAATTTTAGCGTGACGTACTTAATGGATGCCCCCTAAACCGTTTGCACCGACCGAACGTCTACTGTAGCTTCTAGGAGTCCTAGAAAACTGATTCAGGAGTTAAGACTTGACATTTTTCGAATTTTATGTTTTACATACATGGTGTTAAGTTCCTGAGTGCAAACTTTTTAAAGGGTGATAGAGGACCATAAATGGTGAAAGAAATTGTTCTACGCATATGGTCAAATCTCAACCGTTACGTAGTTATTGAACTCCCCATGTCTTTGACTCTTATTGCCTTAACTGGCTATAACTTTAAAATGGTCAAACTTATCGCAGTTTTTTACCCTTATTCGAAAGATTATTGAATTTTCTATCAAATGGCATCTTTGAACCGATTGATTTAGTTAAATAACTAAGTTTTCTAGAGCAAAGTAGCTAAAAATAGCGTGTTTTAATTTGTTTATGTCAATTATCTTTAAAAAATGCGTGAAAATTTAATATTCTTTCTTTGGCAAAGTTGTGGCCTCTGTTCCTACAATTCGTTCTTTGCCATCAAACTTCTATCTCTTATCGTTTTCTTGTAATTTCGATTTGAACATCGCATTTCAGATCACAAATTTGCAATCGTCATGGTAAGCACTTTTTTGCGCACTGTGCCGCACATTTAAA
The DNA here is from genome assembly GCF_035046485.1 of Aedes albopictus. Lineage (NCBI taxonomy): Eukaryota > Metazoa > Arthropoda > Insecta > Diptera > Culicidae > Aedes > Aedes albopictus. Next base: position 96,442,929 of record NC_085138.1, on the reverse strand, counting down.
TAAATTGCATGGGGACATGCAAATCACATGCACATCAATAACTACGTAACGGTAAGGCGAGATGGACCGTGAGCGGTCTTAGCCGTCCGAAGAGACAACACAAAGAAAAAAAAAAACTACGTAACGGTTGAGGTTTGACCATATGCGTAGAACATTTTTTTTTCACCATTTATGGTCATCTATCACCCTTTGAAAAGTTTGCACTCATGAACCTAACACCCTGTATAAGTGTGGATCACCCTTACATTATAATCACTCCACACTCCGTAAGTTTCAGTGTACATCAACAATATGTTACGTACTGTAATGAAGATGGAGTCTCAATTTAACAGAAGTTAAAAAATCCGAACAATTAATAAATTTATTAAACGGATCACCGAACGTCAACACATCACATTTTAACACCTATTCATGCAAATAAGGTCGAATCCCTTAAACGCATTTCTACCAACTATTTAAATGATCGGATCAAAATCCTTGAAGATCCAATAATCGATCAAGTTGCGGGTGTGTTCCTTGGCAGCGATCAGTTCCGGCGAATCGTACATATAGTCGATCGACTCCAGATCCGGAGCGTGGAACTCGTTCGGGATCACCGTGGCTTCGGCGTCGTCGTTCAGATCATCCACAATGCCGGTCACCATCATCGGATCGATGTCTCCGTGGGTGAAGTGGGCATTCACGATCTCAGGTCGCTTGCCACCGAAGCGAGCGTTCGTACGGAAAACATGGGCACGGATGAAGTCCTCATCGATCCAGTCGCCGAAAGCGTGGCGACAGACCGCGACGTAGAAGTCTGAATCGATCTGGTCTCCGAACGGTTGGTAGAACGAGTCCGTAGTGGCGAAGAATCCGGTCGAGGTACACTGCAGATACAGACGCTGGCGGTGTCCTGCCTGGAGGTCAGTATCATCGAAGTCAGTATCCATGTAAGGTGCCATGAAAGCTTCGAAGCTCAGATCAACGCAGTTTTCGAATTGGTGTTCCTCTGCGAACCAGTTGCCCAAGGCCAACAGGCTGTTCTCGATGGTATCCTCTTCGTTGTCGATGATGTCGCACATCTCGGCAGTAGAGTGGGTGTTACGCAGATGCATCATCTCGTCTTCAATAGCACGCTGCAGTCCCAGGAGGAAGGCAGTAGCGTCCATCTCGTCGTCGGTATCCAAGGGTTCGCACAGATGGAACTGTTCGGTCAGCACATCGGCGCGATCCATGGCGATCAGATTTTGGGCAACACGGAATCCAGTAAAGATCGTTCCGTAGCAGTCACGTCCGCCGAACTCACCAATGGTTTCGCCCAGAGATTCCATGTATCCGGTCAGGTCAAAGTCAGCTTCGACGGTTCCACTGGAGGCCCAGACTCCGTTGGTAAGGTGCGGGAACTGCTGGTGGAACCAAGTGGCCAAGCTACCGCCATAACCGTAGCCCATCAGGATAACCTTAGCATCGGGATTACCAACGACTTCGAATTTCACGTGGTGAACGAACGCAGCCAAATCAGCCAGCGCCTGGTCGATGGTCAGGAAATCCAAGTTGTTTGTGGATGCATCACTGTGAACAATACACGATAGATGAGCAATACTTATCGACTGATACGCAATCACCAGAATACTTACTCAACTGGCAAGCTGTGTCCGAAGTAACGGTGCTCGTTGGCGAACAGGTATGCTCCCTCCAGGTAGGCGACATCGTAGAACAAACCCTCGCTCAGATAGCGAGTTTCAATGGGTCCGTTCGAACCAACGACGATGAAGATGGGTCCCTTCGGGTAGGCGTGTTCATCGTTGGAGTAGTACCGCATCGAAAACGTATCCCGATTACGTGGAGTGAAGTGGTCAACCAGGGTCTCCAACCAATGCTCGCGGACCATTCCGTTGGCGACGGCTAGTAAGCCGGCCAGCAAGAGAACTGACCTCGTGATCATTGTGAGTAGCACTTTCGGTAGCGATTACAGAAACCAAATGTGACCTAGAGCTAGAGGACATGCTTATATAGCTTCCGCGGTCTGCGGATCAATCGGCTAATCGCATCTCGATAGGAGTTCGGGTATCAAGGGTTTCTTAGGACGTTTGATTAGAAGCTTTATCTGCTGCTATAAATACACCCGCATGAGCTTTCCGTCACGATAATAAGAGCTACTTACGTTAGAATGATCTGAAGTAGTATGTAGCTGCCCATAAACCTGACAATAGCTGAAATTTCTCCTTTATCGAAACCAATATCTACGCGAAATGTTTCCAATAGGCTATCACGAAGTTGTTACATAAATCAACACCTGTTTGGTAGTCACAATCAGGCAATAATTATCGCTCGGTAGGTGGTTTTCATTGGCTGTTGCTCATAAACAACGTCACGGGCTGCGATATGTGGGTCCTTGTCATGCATGGGATGATTAATGCTGATGATGGCATCAGCAATAGGATCTTAGGGTGCAAATTGCAAAGTTCCTATACTGCCCCCACTCGCATAACAGTCCCATATGCATAGGAAATCCAGCAAAGATGGGGCTGTTATGCGAGTGGGGGCAGTATATCTCTTGAAATAGCACGATAATGAGCACTATGATTGAGAATTCAAGAACTTTCGAAGTTTCGGTATGGTCTTCAACGGTTGCCAAATTGATGGTGGCTGGAGCGATAGTTGTGCCAATGACCTATATCCATTACCTATTCATCATTCTATGCACTGCTAAATTTGAATCGTTAAATCTGTACGAGGGAACATTAATAAACTTGAGATTCTCAAAAGTATCTGTTGCGGTGAAATATATAGAATCCATTCGCAAGGTGGGACGGCATGGACGGCATCACTGATATGAGTACAATGCTGATAGGGCAGTGATGATGACGAGGAGGAATCAGTGGAAAAGGATTGGATTGAATTGTGTTTAATAACAAGCATATGTTGAATTGAATATTGAAAATTGAAGAAGTAGATGGACTAAGAAATTCATTAATTTTGATTAGTAGCAACCGTGAAATAAACAGAAAGTGTGCTGCGACTTCTCCTGTGTAAACACCAACAGAGCGATATTGGGTATTTGGATTGATGGTTCACGAATGAGATAGGCCAAGATTCACGCGCTGCGTAAAGTCAGAAATTGTAGGATAAAATTCTACCAAGGACGGCTCATTCGGTGTAGGACGAAATATTGGAGTATAGGGTGACCAATCATATCTCCACCAAAGACCCGGTGTGTGAGGCTCAGAAGACCCCGAACCTACAGTATCTAAATACCCTTGTATTTTGTCCAGGCATAAAAATTACCCTGTTATACAAACTTCTGGTTGCTTTGCTGCCGTGAATCGCATGTCAGTCCCATATGTAAAAAGTAGGCATTGAGAAAATGGCCTCTGAAGTTTTCAAATTCGATTTCTATATGAAACTCTAAAAAATCGCTATGAATTGAAAACTTCTGCGATCATCATGAAACTTTCACATATTGTTTCAAACGTTAAAACATAACAGTGAAAAATGTAAAACTAGCTAAAATAGTGTTAGGTCTTGTACTGGAGGGCACACAAGTTCGTAATGGGACTGACTTGCGATTACATTTCATTATGGGACAATCTGACTTGGTGTTGTTTTTCAATTTTACTGAACAAACTATATATTTTTATGCACGCAGCTGAAAGATCATCCGAAGAAAGCTCGAAAACGGTCATTAACTCATTTTTGCCCAAAATGCAGATGGGACTGACTTGCGATTCACGGCAGTTTGGTTGTTAGCTATAAGGAACAGTAAAATCTTTATTGCGCTAGGTCACTAGTCTCTTTACAGCAACTTCTCCTATCTTTACTTCTTCGTGGAACCGATAGGATTACGAGCAACCTTAGGGAAGATCGGGTACTCAGCCCCGATTGAAAGGAGGGGGGGGGGGGGGGGGGGGGGTTATCAGGTATCAGTAGGTTGGCTCCAGAGGCACGTTATCCTCCATTTGGGAAATTTGTGCCATCGCCATTGACACGAGCCTATTCATCATTTACCTGAGGGAGAAGGGAAGGAAAAAATGATGGGACAGGGAAAAGGACAGGTAAATAGAATCGTCAGACACGCATAAGCGTACCACAACGGGTTCACACAGCGTGCTGAAAAGGGCACTGTGATGACGCATACAGCGTTAAGAGAGCCCATAGCTCTTTACCACAGCGGGTCAAGAACAGCAGAACATCCTGAAGATTCAGGTTTCTGCAGTTACTTTCACTCAGTAAGTGTTTACCGAATACTCGGAAACGCATTTGCGCAAAAACTGGACAGTTACATACCAAATGATAGGTACGAAGTCCCATAATCACATTCATAGTTATCACATACAACTGAATCAGCTTGATGAATATTCGCCATGTGATAGCTCAGTCGGCAGTGGCCAGTTAATACTTTGACCAGCATGCTGCAATTCTTCATTCAAATTAATTAGATACTTCGCCGCCCCTAGAGATGGCTCTGTTGGAACGTTTCGGATGGATTTTGGAGTTCTCTGTAGCACGCTATGTTTGTGGTTATGCGAGTAAGCGAGGTCAAACCTGTTTTATTAAAGTTCACTGTTAGCTTCGATATAAATATAAATAAATGTACAAACTTACATTTGGTCTCCTCGTTTTAATTCAACGGTTAATACTGCAGGATGACGGTTTCTTACTAAAATACTGATTCTGATACAATTCACTGAATATTTCTAACTGACTCTGCCTTCTTGTCTCAATTACAAAGAATGGTTTGAGGGAAAATTATCGGAAGTTGCGTCAGCTGCTGCCTGTCAGTGTTTGTTTATTTGTTTATTTGTTTATTTGTTGTGTGTGCATCAACAGGCAGCAACCTGCCCCAATGATGTTTGGTGTTAAAATTATATACATAATACAAAGAGAAATATGCTAGCAAACGAAACAAAAGACATGTCAAAAGGTAAAATACAAGCTTAAATTCTAACACAGACGTAGTCAATAGTTTCTACTGTTAAAAAACGAAGAGAATCTCCGGCGAAGAGTTTCCCGGGCCAGATGGAAATCGAAGATTGATGCGACTCTGTTGAAAATCCGTTGCAACCCGTGGATAGCGCCGTGCATCGCATAATTAGATCTTCGTAGAGGCAATCTTAGTGAAATGCTATTGCGAAGTGCACGTGGCTGAACGTTCAAATTTATTTGTTCCAGGATTGTCCCACAGTCTATACGTCCTTGTAGCGTGTCTGCAATCATCAGTGCTCTGGTCGTTTCTCTACGGTTACGGAGTAACTCGAGATCGATTAAACGACAGCGGTTTTCGTAGCTCGGTAAACGAATCGGATCCCTCCAAGGCAATTTTCGAAGCGCGAAACGGAGAAAGCGACGTTGGACAGATTCAATTCTTTCGGAACCGTTGCAGTAAGCCGGGCTCCAGACTGCAGAACAGTATTCAAGAATGGAGCGCACTAGGGAGCAGTAAAGAGACTTCAGGCAATGGATGTCGGAAAAATTCTTCGCTACTCTGAAGATAAATCCCAGAGCTCTGGAAGCTTTGTTGACCGTATACGATACATGCTGGTGGTATGTCAACTGGGAGTCCAGTATAACGCCTAGATCTTTGATATGGTTTACTCGCTCGATAGTGACGCCAAGCATGCTGTAGTCGAAGAGAACCGGCTTCTTTCGTCGAGAAAACGTGATGACGGAGCATTTCGTAGGATTGACAGTCATTCGGTTCAACAAGCACCAGTTAGTGAAAAGTTCAATCTGCAGCTGAAGAAATTGACAGTCGGCAAGGGTGTGAATCTTGAGGAACATTTTGAGGTCGTCGGCATACGATAATCGGGGTCCTTCAATGATAAGATGGACATCGTTGAAATACAGTAGGAAGATCACCGGTCCCAGGTGGCTTCCTTGAGGAACACCGGAAGAAGCGTGAAAACGTTCTGATCTGAAATCTCCTATGGATACCATCAGTTGACGATTGGAGAGATACGACCGGAACCAGCGCAAGATATTACCACTGAGGCCGAATCTGTCGAGTTTAGCGATAGCAATGTCGTGGTCCAGCTTGTCGAAAGCAGCAGATAGGTCTGTGTAGATGACATCGGTCTGCACGTGTTCATTCATACTTTCGATGATATACGATGTGAGGCACAATAAATTGGTGGTGGTAGAGCGGCCGGCCAAAAAGCCATGTTGATCGGGGCAGAGGTGTTGCTTGCAGTGCGAGATGACAGGCTCCATAACGACCAACTCAAACAGCTTTGAAATTTGACAACTGATCTGGTTGTATGTGTCGGTGACAAGCCAAAGGGCTGCGCGCTATTAGGGGACAGTGGCGTAGGGTTGCCCCCAACAGGCTCAGTACAATACAATTTTGTTCGACGAAATGACTCCAAATAGAGTGACTGGAAGGGAGAGTGGCGTCATGTTCCGATTTTGACAGGTCTCCTGTTCGTTTGGAACGCGCGTTTGTATGGATTTGACAGCAATTTGACACTTGATCTTTGTTCCAATTTTGACATTGACGCCACTCTAAGTTAAAGGCACTCTAACTCCAAACTATTCCAATATTGTTTGTGCTGAGTGGCAGCCCAGCTTAACCCAACACATCGATATTGGAATAGCTGGCTCAGGGCCAATGAAGTCATTTGATGCTACAGTGCGAGCTAACTCATCAGCCAATTCATTTCTAGCGATGGTAGAATGGTCAGGTACCCATACAAGGTGAACAGCGTTTGCTGAATTCAGCTCCTCGATTTGAGTTCGACAAGCGATAACTACCCTCGAGCTAGAGTTGGCCGAAGCATGTGCTTTAATAGCAGCCTGGCTATCTGAACAGAAGTTTGCCCATTACGTGCGGCTGAAGTGCTGATCGCACTCCGCACATAAGAGCAAAGATTTCGGCCTGTAAAACGGGCAGTGTCTACCAAGTGAATAAGACTGATGCAGCCTTAGCTCACGAGGATAAACACCAGCACCTGCTCGACCTTCGAGAAGGGAGTCATCAGTGTAACATACGATTCCCTTCCTTGGGAAATATCCTATGGAAAATTACAAGCAATTGTAAGGTCACTTGGACAACTTTGTCCCACTTTGTTCACCAAAAGTGGAAACAACGAGGTGTGTGTTGAATTGCGGTTCACAGGAGTAATGGGTGTAAGTGCAAGAAAGTGCTTCTTGTTTGAGATGAATGTGTAGTGGGGCAACGTCAAAGAGAACTTCGAGCGCTGCCGTGGGAGTTGAAGAGAACGCTACAGACACCGCCATTAAGTACATCCTTTGGAGATGGCCTAATTTTGATTGGACCATTCTCACTTCACCCTTTTACCACCACACAAGACATCCATAGACTAATATTGGACGAACAACAGTTGTGTAGATCCATTTCATATACTTGGGTTTTAGACCCCAAATTGTACCAAAGGTTCGCCGGCATTGCCCGAAAGTCACACAAGCTTTCTTGATTCTTAACTCAACATGAGGTGTCCAGGAAAGCTTGGAAACAAGAATGACTCCAACGTACTTTACCTGTTCAGTCACATTGATTTCAGAATCAACGCCATTACGGTTTCGCCTTTCCATAAAAAAAAAACAATAGATGTTTTACTCGGATTTACCGAAAGGCCATATTGGCGACACCAATCCTCAACCTACCTGAAGAGCGTTTTGCATCAGGTAGAAAAGGGTGCTGATGCACATACCATCTAACAATGTTAGGTAGTCGTCGGCAAAACCATAAGTAGGAAAACCGCTATTATTGAGTTGCCTCAATAGCGTATCTGCTACGAGATTCCACGAAAGTGGTGTTAAGACTCCCCCTTGGGGGCATCCACAAACACTCAATTTCCTATTCGCCACTTGACGCAATGTCGAGGAGAGATGTCAGTTTTTTGAGCATTTGGTAAATCCAATTGGAAATCATTGTAGATATACCATGACCCCATGCGGCTTCCAATATGACATCGAAAGTCACGTTGTCAAAGGCACCCTCGATATCTAAGAAAACACCCAAGCAGGATTGCTTTTAAGCGAATGCCTTCTCGATATCGTGAACAACTTTATGTAAAAGAGTCACAGTGGACTTTCCAGATTGGTAGGCGTGTTGGTTCACATGAAGAGGCACATTGGCCAGATGAACATCACGGATGTAATGATCGACAATTCGTTCTAAGCATTTCAGAAGAAAAGAGGTCAAACTGATAGGTCTGAAACTCTTTGCTTTTTCATACGACGCACGACCCACTTTCGGAATAAACTTTGCAGTAATATCCCGCCAGGATTTGAGAACATACCCTGTAGCAAAACTGCAAACAAGTAGTTGTTTCAAAACATATTTGAAATGATCAAATCCCTTCTAAATCAAAATAGGATAAATCCCATCTGCCCCAGGAGATTTGAAGGAGCAAAGCTATAAAGTGCCCAATTCAATCGATTCTAAAGTTATGATACGAAGCTATAGAATCATAACGACAAGAAAAGACATCAGGTTCATCCGAAGATGTAATATCCACACATCCGGGGAAGTGTGTACTGAATAAACATTCCAGAACTTCCTCATCAGAGGAAGTGAAATCACTATTTGGCAAACGAAGTTCGTTCACTGGAAAATCCTTAGATTTTGCAAGGATTTTGTTCAACCGACTGGCTTCACTCAGACTGGAAACATTTGTACAAAGGTTTTTTTTCCAGCCGGATCGTTCAGCAGACCGAAGAGCTTCCTGGTAGTCCTTGCGAGTCGACGACTTTCAGCCTCCGATCCAGCCGAACGTCGTCTGTTCCAACTCTTTCTACATTGTTTCCTGAGCTTCGCCAGATCAGAGTTCCACCAAGGGGCTCCTCTTGTGGTCTTCACAGACCGCAGAGGGCAAGCTTCTTCAAAAGCTTCCATAATGAAGGCCGTTGTAGTATCAACGGCATCATCTAAATCACTTGGAGTGGCAATGAATGGTGAGTATCCATGAAATTTGGCTACAACCAAATCGGTGACGAGATCCCAGTTGGTTGACCGGGGGTTCCTGAAACGCAAAGTTTGCGAAATAACATTTAAATCAGTAACAAATTTTGAAAACGACGTATAATCAATGCTACACCATTGATAATACGTCGTTTTCAAAATTTGTTACTGAAATGTTCAAAAAAGATGTAGCGATGGTCAGATAAAGATTCTTCATCTGACACACGCCAATTGGTCAGCTCGTGACTAATTCTGCTAGAGCCAAGCGTTATGTCTAACACTTCCTCTCTAGCAGATACCATGAAACAGTCGACTCTCCACATGTTGATGTTCTACATCTCGATATTTCTCCCTATCTCAATGGTTTGGTCGGTCCCTTCAATCTGCATACATTTTATCTTTCTACGTGTCGATATCTCCTTATCTCGATGCGATCTCGTTCGTATTTGATCTAGATTTGCTCTCCATATGTCGATATGTCCGTTTTTACAGGTTGCTAGATATCGTTTCTTGGGTGCAAAACATCCTAGAAAGGCAGAGTGACATCTGTTTGTTGACGGCTTTTCCTAGTTACGGACGATTTGATCGACAATGCGTCCTAAGCATTTCAGAAGAAAAGAGGTTAAACTAAATAAAAGGTCTGAAACTCTTTGCTCTTCGATCAATCTAGTGTGCATTACAAGATGGTTCTTGAGTTCGATCTCTCCCTATCACGATGGCCTCTCCAATATCGAGATATAGAGAGTCAACTGTCCAAGATCTGTACTGCTTAAGTATTCCTTCAAACTGGAGCCTATCAAATTGATGTCTGAGCTACCCCAGATTATATGGTGAGCATTAGTGTCACTGCCAACAATCAGCGGATGGGCTTTTGAAGTGCAGTATGCGATGACTTGCTTAAAAGCATCCGTAGGGGATGGTTCATCATGTGGTTGATAAACCAAACAATAAACGTATTTCCTGTTGAGGTATCCAACAAACACATCGTTTGTGATAGCACAAACATCTCTAGTGGTTAGCTCAGCGATGAGTGTAGCAACGATTGTGTTGTTGACAAGCACACATGCTCGAGGCATGACATGTGAGTTTGGCATTTCATTTTTACTGAAAGTAGCAAACACCGGATTCACAAGGTTTCCTAGATAGAAATTCCTCTTACGAAAGTAAGGCTCTTGGACTAACGCCACTTGGGCTGTACCATTTTGCATAAGTCTGCAAAAATTGATCGTTGCTGTCTTTTTGTGCTGAAGATTGATCTAAGCTATCCTAACCGTAGCCACTACCCAAACTAGGCAAGATTAGACTCTTAACAATCACAGCGCAAAAAAGAACAGCAATAATAAGGCCAGATGGGTATCGATTTGAATGCGCCAAAGGCGAGGATGCACAGAATACACTGTGTAAAACGCATAATGCGAAACCACATAGGTGAAAATTTAAACTAATGAATAACTTCATAATCCCGCCCATATTCAGCCTCAGGTATGAGATTGAAGAAGGGCAGCTGATTGTCTCGGAGAAACACAAGGTCCACCGCGCTATTGCTCCGGTTAGCGCAGGGCAGTAAGGGCAAAATACTGTGGAGGGTGCCCTGGTACTCCACAGGCTCCGTTTGCGATTAGGTTTTTATAAGACCCCCCTAACCATTCATTCCTAGGCACGGTAAGCATAAAGCCGCATAACACCTTGAATTAGGGGTCACCTGATTACTAGACTCCTACCCCTGGAACAGGCGGTCCGTAGTGCTATTCTTAGACAGTTGAACCAACTGCTACCGACACTACACAGCTATCTAGGCTGATCAGGAAAAGGAGTTAATATTGGTGATCAACTTCATACGGGCCCGAAAAGCCGCAAAATATAGTATAGTATAGTATAGAAACACCATGATTGTGTGTTGTCGAATGTTGTTATTGTTATTGTAAATAATGTCAGTAAAGTTAGTCGTTCGAGTACTGTTAAGAAGTACACCGTTTTTTTTTACTTTTCGTCCCGGTTCATGAAATCCGTCCGCCGTAATTTTCCGTCCGATGTTGAAGTTTTCCACTGTGCGATATTCCAACAAATCTTTCTGAGATTCCTTCAGATGTTTCTTTTGGGATTCCTTCCAAGGTTTCTTCTCGGATTCCTGCAGGTTTTTTTTAGATTGACAGGGAGTTTCATCTAGGAATCCTAAATGAGTTCCTTCTCGCATTCCTCCAGCAGTATCTTCTTGGATTCCTCAAGAAGTACTTCTTCCTTCTTCTAAGATTTCTTGAGGAGCTTTTTCTGGAAGAACTTCCCCAGAAATTTCTCCTAGGACTCATCCAAGAGTTCCTCTACGGGAAGGTATTTCTGGAGGTATCCCGAAACTCGTGGAGGAATCCCAGAAAGAATTTTTGGAGGATTCTCTGAAAAAATCCGGTGTGAATCTCGGAATGAATTTATGGAGCAATCCCGGAAAGAATTATTAGAAGTATCCTAGAACAAATACCTTGAGAAATTTGGATCTCCGAAAGAATTTAAGGAGCAATTCTTATTGAAATTTTGGAAGAAAATCCTGTAAGGAACCTCTTAAGCAATCCCAGAAGAATCTGTTGGAGTATCGCACAGTGGACAACACAACAGCGGACGGAAAACGAACACGGCGGACGGATTTCACGGACCGGGACGAAAGCAAAAAACACCGGTGTACTTCTTAACAGTACTCGAACGACTAATTTATTCACAATCAATATTTACATAAACAATAACAATAACATTCGACAACACACAACCACGGTGTATCTACATTACATAAAGGTCGTCTCGATATGAGGGTTGTCTGATTGCACATTTCATACACTCTCAACAGAATCTATTGGATGAATCCCACAAAAAATTTCTGGTGAAATCTCGGATCAAATTCCTGGAGGAATCCCGGAAATAATTTAGAGACGAACCAGCCAAGGGCTGAAAGTCTCTCAAATGAAGATAAATCAATCAATCGGAAATAATTTTCCTGAAATAATCCGTGAGGAATCCCAGATGAAATTGCTGGAGAAACCGTGAAAGAAATTCCTGAAAAAAAAACTAGGAAGAATGTCTGGGAGAATCTCAGAATGTATTCCTGAATGAATACATGGAGGAATCCCAGAAGGAGCTGATCGGGGACCCCCCAGGCGAGTCATAAGTTAGTCAACTTCTGTGCACACGCTAATTCACATTTTGAATCCAACTGTAGTGTATAGGCTTAGCCAATGGATCACTAAAATAACTAAAACGGCCGCTATGAAATGAACAGATAGCGCCACCGTAGCCTTATGTGTTTGACGTAACTCGACTGCTGTCACTGTGTTACCGCCCATATATGGTGGCGCTTTTGTTTTGATGCGGTGATTAGCGGAAAAGTCGGCTTCAATGATCCATTGTACTGCCGAGTGCAGCATAGTTGTCCCATGTTAATAGGGTTTCCCATAGAACATGGGACAACTATGCTGCACACGGCAGTGTAGATGAACTAATCTTGACCACACTGACTCATAGGGTTAGCCTAAGTAGTTTCCTGGAACTGGTGTCCGAATAAATGTTCGTAGGGTGGCTAGACTTTTGTCACGAGATGATAACAGCCATCAAGTCGTATTTAGAAACTCTCCAGTGAATTTAGCTTACCCTGCTACAACAAACCATCGACCATTCCCTTGCTAGCCAAAAGTAATCCTTGCGTTGATGGTGGGTACACAATCATCATCATCATCATCATCATCATCGACAACAACTGCGTTGCTAAATACTTGGAAAACATTTACTAGTCGACACTGACTCCAGAATCCTGATTCTTCAGGATATTCTGTTGTTTTAAATCCGTTGTATGTTACTCTACATTGCGCAGAAAACATCCTAGGTGCAGCAGCTGGCGTACAGAAGCAGATAATTTCTTTGCTTCGCTGCTGATATAGTCGGTTCGGAAAGATTACAATGTAACTTCAGGTCTTTCGAATAACAAAATTTAATCATCGTGTAATATTATTCTTAGAGTACCTAACTTCTTCAAGGATTCATTTTTATTTCATCTATACGAACAGCGCAATCTTATGCAACAACATCTTCCGACTTGGCCATTTTTCGGGGAGCTCCCGGGTACAAATAGGTGCTCATGAGTGCCTTGACACGACGCTTGACCTCCACCAATTCCTCGGAATCGCTATCAGAGATGGCTGGCAAGTCCGAACCGCTCAACTCTCTTGGGATCACGTCAGCCAAAGCAAACGCATTACGATCGCTAGTGACACTAATCTTACGCCACGGGTCGGCAGCACCATTGGTAAAGTGGATCTCGGTGACCCGTGGATCATTTCCTCCAAATCGATTGTTGGCACGCTGCGTAGCGTAGTAGATCGACTCGTAGCTGATCCAATCGCCGAACACCATACGGCACGTTTCGGAGTACAGCTCCAGGTAGACACGGCTGCCGAACGGCTGGAAGTCCGAATCCGTCGTGAAGAACCATCCGAACTCGTTGCACATCTGGTACAGGGATTGGCGGGCACCCATCATGGTGAAAGCATCGTTCCAGTTGGACTCGCTGAAGGCCTCAACCATGACATCGACGTCCGTCACAACGCAGCCGATATCTTCGGCGAATTTGGTGTTGAACCAGTTGGCAAAGGCGTCCAAGGCCGTCGGGAAGTCATCATCGGTGATGTCCTGGCAGACTTCTGCGAAATCGTTGAGACTAGGGCGATGAAAGTAATTTGTGAGTCATTTTTACAATTGCAAGGGTTTGAATTTAAACGTACTCTCTGTTACGAAGGGTGTAGATTTCGATGGCAGTCATCAAAACGCTGAAGAAGTACATCACCTGGATACGGTTCTCCGGATCAATGGGCGTACAGATGTTGAACTTGTCGAACAAAATATTGCTCAAACCAATGTCGACTAGATTCTGCATCACGTGGAAGGCCACGAAGATATCGTTATAGCATTCCTGGCTTCCGTAATCGATCAAGGTCTGTCCCCAGGCTTCAGAGAATTCCATGAAGTCCATCTCGGCATGGTGGTGTCCACTGGATGACCAAGCTGCAGTAGCCAAATGGGGATAACGGACGCGGAACCAGGTGGCCAACGCTCCGCCCAATTCGCTACCAGCAACCATAACGGGGGCGTATTCGTTCTTCAGGACCTCCCGCCTCAAGTAAGTTACGAACTCTGCAAGATCAGCCAGAATCTGATCGGTGTTCAAGAGATGCAGGTTTTCAGTGCTCGCGTCCCTAAAGTGGAAATACAATAAGTAATCTTTTCAGGAAATAGTTCAGCGTCAACAGTCTTACTCCGTGACCCAGCTCTGGCCGTAGAACCGAGATTCGAAAGCATAGACGGCGCCGTTCATCTCCCGGGCCATATCGTAGATCAGGGTCGACTCGTCGACCATGGAGGTGACGATCGGTTGATTGCCTCCGAGGAAGATCAAGATCGGTCCTCCGGGCATGTAGTTATCGGTGACGGCAAAGTACCGCAGGGTCCACTCGGCCGTGTTCTGTGAGTTGAAGTGATCGACGCGGGTCGTGAAGAAGTTTTCGATCACCAGCCGCTTGGCGGGGTCATCGACGGCTGGTTTGGTAGGCGTGAAACGCTTGGTCATGACCTGCTGCATCAGCGCACGGCTCAGTTCCTTGTTGGGGACCCGTTGGCGGACGGAAGCGGCCGTGGCGGTCATGACCGCCAAGGCCAGGGTGACGAGTACGATCGCTCGCATATTTTTGTCCGACGGGGGGCTGCGGAATGGCGGCAATAATGGTAAATTTTTATGTGTGCGGTTAACAATCGTGTCGGCTGATAATGCGATTATCAGGTGAGGTGTAAAAGCGTGTTTATTGCTGATCGAATTCTGTATTGCTACATCGCGTGGACAGTATTCGATGATAATGTATATTGGTGACCATGTGATAAGCGACTTATTTTGGACGGCTATCGGCGGATAAGGTGAGTTCAAGTGTTATGAAACAGCTTCCTGCTGAGTTTTGGATGGTTATTTTGATGAACGTTTCGTCAGTCTGACGTATGCAGGCGAAGGCGATACACTTGCTATCGAAAAAGTTCATCAAGCTAAGAGCTGAATTGTAATCAAAGGAAGATTTCCAAAAATAGCATACACAGCGGAGATCGCTATACTTGTTTGACTATATTGTTTGGACTTTTCTATCTCTCTATTTTGGGGTTTTGTGCCGGGAACTGGTTCATCCCAGGAGCAATATAATTTTTGATAATATGCAAGAACTTCCAAGTTTCAATCTGGATTCCTGGAATGCTTCCAAAGAAAATTTTGAGAGGATACTATTGAGCTTTA
Source organism: Aedes albopictus (assembly GCF_035046485.1). Taxonomy (NCBI): domain Eukaryota; kingdom Metazoa; phylum Arthropoda; class Insecta; order Diptera; family Culicidae; genus Aedes; species Aedes albopictus. Next base: position 96,427,723 of record NC_085138.1, on the reverse strand, counting down.
GAAAACATGCTGAAATCTGCATGTTTAATTTGTGGGTTTCTATTTATATCACAGAATCTTCAATAGGAGCATTAAGTATTTATGAAGTTGGCAGTACAATCCCCAAAGTATCGGTGAATATCTCGAACCCTTCGGAAATATCCTGAAATTCTAGATTTAGAAACCTACAAATGTAACAGTTCCTTTTATTTAGAACAGTGATAATACTTCCGAGGGATCCCCCTCAAAAACAATGGATTGCATCAGAGCTGCCACATTACAGGGTTGTATACGAAAAAAAATTTGGCACCCCTCATTTATTTTTAAACCGCAAGACAATGAAACAAGTTTTTTAACTCAAAAAATAGTATATTTTTGAAACTATTTTTCAAGCTTACAGCCCTTGCAAAAAACTTTGAAATAGTAACAAAAATGAGGGGGTACCAACTTTTTTCGTGTACGGAATACAGATAATGTGGCAGCCAGGCCCCTGACACGGCATTGGAATCATGGTAGACAGGATAATAAATAGCGCCCACTGTCAAATGCGAAAACATCAACAATTTTTTGTTTAACGTTTATTTTGATTTGTTGATCAGTTTTTGGAATCATTTTTTCCACCTCTTATGATCACAAAACACTTCAAACTCGCTTTAATATTAATGTACGGTAAGAGGAGCATGCGATTACCGTCTACCCCCGTTGGTTTGAACGACACCTCATGCAAACCAACGGGGTCCATTTTTTAATTTGAACTTCTAGTAACCCTGTGGGCATCGAAAAACTCACTAATGGCAACCCTTTTTGCTGTTTTGTTTTGATTCTGCGTTCCGTTTCACCCCGTTCCATGAGCAGAATGACGTTTGAACCATTTTTAGTTTGAACGATGTGCAGATTAGAGGGGGTCAAATTAAAAAGTGTTCAGATTAGATGAGGTCAAACCAACGGGGGTAGACGGTAGTTGAATAAAGCAACCCAAAAAACACGCATTGTGAATGTGATTTCGTGTGTGGCTCACAACATCAAACAAAAGCTGCGTTTGTTGATTACACGCTCGCTTCAATTTGCACGAATGTGAGTATAAGGCAGTTAGATGTTGGCTACGATAAATTTCATTGATGCCAGGGGCCTGGTGGCAGCTCTGGATAAGCTATTTTACGAGACGTTCTACCGGTGGGCCGCCCGTTGTTATTGTTTACATTTGATGTTTTTGTTTTCGCGAAAAGTAGCATAACATGTGGTGAGCGCCAATCAGATTTTTGCTGACAGAGATGTTTCGGTTTCTAAAGTGGCATGTATCAATCCCCCGAGCTGCATGATGTCACTAGCAGATGAAAAAAACATCCCCACGGTCTACGGATATTAATTATAGTGGGCGGATTGACGCATTTTGCAGATAAATGAACCTCGTTTATTGGATGGGCCTGTATCACATGTTATGCTAGCGAAAATGTAAATAAATGGGCCCACCGGTTGGACTTCAAAACCGGTAAACATTCAAAAAACAGCTGATTTGAAACGTCTCATAAAATGCCTTATTGCATGCATGTGCGTGGCGTCTGCACCACATGTATGGAAGAATGGGAGGTCGCCTAACGTTTTAATCGATATCTTATTGTTGCGCTCAAGGCACACCTAATTCTTTTAATGTTTTGAAAAGCTTAGGCTCTCAGCTTTCTAATGGTGAGGTCGGATTTGATATCGGTGGTTGCAAACACAGCGAAAATCGGGATTTAATGATAAAATTCAAAATGGTGGCCAACTCCAAGATGGCTGCCAAAAAATTTTCAACTTCACATGAAAGCTCTATACTTTACCTTTATAGAGATGTAAAGTTTTGTATATGTTACAACATTAATTTTTGAGATATTACGCGATAAATGAGGTGCAATTTGATGAAAAATCAATCATTTTTGTCACCTAGTCAGCCCCTTTGCAAGCGAGGGGTCTGTCAATTTAACCCAACCAAAGCGGGTTTCACCCTTTTTTATCATATTCTAGCGAATAACCAAGAAAAAAAAATCAAATTCCAGACTTTATGTAAATGGCGGCCTGGTTTCAGCGAGAATTACCCAGAAAATAGTTGGATAATATCAATGGATATGTTGTGTTACAGTTTATAGCAAAAAATCACCATTGAAATTGGATGGCTGTAGATGTCAAGTCCTGTAAACTCCAGAACAATTCGAACGACGCTGAATATCCTAATAGTAAAAACAATTTATATCATTTTCAAGTACGTCCGGTTATTCTAGTTGATTATACAACGTCACTCTGCATACCGGATATGACTACTGTTACGAGTATAGATCTGAGGTTCTGAACTACAAGTTAGTTTGGATGACCTGCATTATTCTAATAATGTCAATGGGTGGCTTCCGAGTTTCTAAGAGATTCGCGAATTTCAGAATGTTTTGTAATCATGCAATTTGTTGCTTAAACGAACAATATTACTCCTGTATGCGTATAACGGCAGTGTAGATATGAAGGAATGAATTTCTTCAGAACACTTTGAAACACCTAGAACGTAGGTTCTCAAGATATGAAGAACAGTTCCATATTCATTGAAAAGGCTATTCAAATACATTTAGATGTGATCAAAGTCAGCATTCAACGCTACCGGTGTATCAATGATTTTAATTTCTTGGTGTTCAGGCTGTTCAAGAATGTCAATGATGTCTCAAACCCAATTACTCATATTATTCCCAACAGAGGAGTAGATTTGCTATTACTTTGCTGATGAAAGAAATTACAGAAATTACTTATCCACTACGAGTGGATGATTTTATACAGCTATTTTGCATTTGGGGTCACATGACCACTCCGGCTAAAGGGTGTAATCTGAAGGCCAATTATTCTAAGAGTTTGTGGATCTAGAACGTCTAGACATCCTAAAACCTTTTGATATCCTGCAGACTAGGGAGTGTGTGGGAGACCACGCATCTCACTATCATAAGATATGTATTGATCATTAGATACGCTAGTAGATCAGAATTGGACGGCCTGTGCCCTTGGAAATACTTAGAATAGTTAGAATATGACACGTTGTGTTCATTCAAAATGTGTGTTAAGATCAGGTTCACGTGGATCAGCTGGCCTATCCTCCAGAGAGCTTTTGGATGACCTAAAACGTCCACAGAACTTAATATTTTATCTAAGTTAAACCTCTAGCTACTGAAAATACCCATGTAATATTTTTAGTCAAATAATCTACGAAAGGTTTTTAGAACCTTTATAAAACCAAAATAAAAGAAGTATATGTAGCAGATCTTGCAAGGGAAAGAAGGGAGGAAATGTACAGACCGGTAATCGCGCTAAACAGCCTGCATGCCGTATCGAATGATAGCGACCAGCGATACGAAAACTTTTCAGCCTCCCGTGGTATTGTAGTCAGAAGCACCTTCTTTTCCCGCAAAGTATCCATGCATAAAGCCACCTGGAGATCACCCGACCATCAAACAGAAAACCAAATCGTCCACGTTCTACTCGACGGTACATTCTTCTCGGATATTACCAATGTCCGCACAAACCGCAGTGCGAGTATTGATTCGGATCACTATTGTCGCGCTTATCTTTTATTAGAGTCCTGCGGCGGTCGTACGCTCGCAAGGCATACCGCCGCATGACAGTCGCAAGGCAAAACAAAAGAAAAAGTGTTCCCGCCAAAAATAAAAGCACGTGGGTTTCGCGAAGTGACAGATGTTTTTGAATGTATTTGTGACGAACGGCAAGAGTAGCTCAGTGGAATGAGTGTTCTTGCTGTCAAACTCCATATAGTGGAATTATATAAATCTGGTGACGCTGTTATGATTAGTGACTGTCGCGCTGATATCAGAAGCCAGAGGCAGATAATCGCCATATTCTGATTTTTCTTGAGAGACATAATAGCTAGTCGCTGTATGCATACGCTCAAAACTTTCTACGGTTATTACCACGCGTCGAAGTCGAACGCCGCGGCTCAACATCGAGCAGCTGCGTAACGTAGAAGTGGCTCAAGAAGAGCAGCTTGGTGCAGTCACACTAGAAAATGGCAGGAGGGACATCCGATCCGCCATAGGTAGCACCTCGACAGCAGCACTGAGCTTCGCGACTCCGAATCATGGGCGAGAAAGTTACAATATCATACGAGGGCGAATGAGGCACGTTATAGACAGGCTCCGTGCCTGTTCCGACAGGCAGAACTCAGTCTTCCGAAGGAAGAAGCGCTAGCAGAAAGAACGAGATCGCGAAGCGATGGAAGAGCTGTACCGCGCTAAGGACACACGGAAGTTCTACGAGAAGCTAAACCGCTCGCGCAGAGGCTTTGTGCCACAAGCCGACATGTGCCGAGACAATTGGACGAGCGTGAGGTGGTCGAGAGACGGCGACAACATTACGATGAGCACCTCAATGGCGACGTTGCAAGCACCGAAGGTGGCATGGTAACATATCTAAGAGTACGTGCACAGGACGAAAGATTTTCAGCCCCTAACCTCCAAGAGATTGAAGAGGAGATTAGCCGGGTAAAAACTAACAAAGCCGCTGGAACAGAGCAAATACCAAGCGAGGTTCTAAAATACGGTGGAAAAGCACTGGTGAGAGCACTACACTTGGTCGTTACCAAGATTTGGGAGGAGGAAGTTTTACCGGAGGAATGGGTGTAAGGTATCGTGTGTCTCATTTACAAAAAGGGCGACAAGTTGGATTGCGGAAACGGCCGCGCGATCACACTACTGAGCGCTGCCCACAAGACACTCTCTCATATTTTATGCCGCTGTCTATCACCGATTGCAAGAGAGTTCGTGGCGCAATATCAGGCTGGATTTATGGGTGAACGCGCTACAACGGATCAGATGTTCGCCATCCGCCAGGTGTTGCAGAAATGCCGCGAATAGAACGTGCCCACACATCACTTGTTCATCTTCAAATCGGCGTATGATACAATCGATCGAGAACAGCTATGGCAGATTATGCACGAATACGGATTCCCGGATAAACTGATACGATTGATCAAGGCGACGATGGATCGAGTGATGTGCGTAGTTCGAGTGTCAGGGACACTCTCGAGTCACTTCTAATCTCGCAGAGGGTTACGGCAAGGTGATGGTCTTTCGTGCTTGCAGTTCAACATTTCTTTAAAGGGTGTAATAAGGAAAGCGGGAATACATAAACACGAGTGGAACAATTTTCACAATATCCGTTTAGCTGCTTGGTTTCGCTGATAATATTGATATTATACCCAAAATTACTATCGATGGTGATGAAATCGAGACTGTTGAAGAATTCCTGTACTTAGGCTCACCAGTGACCATCGACAACGACATTTGCAGAGAAATTCAGAGACACATTATTGTGGCAGGAAATCGAGCTTACTTGGGATGGGACTCCGCAGAACACTACGATCGAACAAAGTTCGCCGTCTGCAAATCTAGTGAATGTATACCGAAACGAAAATACATGAAACGATTCATGTTTACGCTTGTAAATATGAAGGATTTCAGATAACGTGTAACGGCAATCGAAATGATGTCTAAGAAAAACTGATGGCATAAGAATGTAGTTCTGTTACAGAAGCTTCTATATGGTGAATTTTAGGATAATTTGGACGACCTATACCATTCCATTCCATGTTTCCAAAATGCATGGTACACTCAAACCCCCATTTAAGTAGGATCCATTTAGGTGAAATCTTTTTAGGTCCCTCCATATTGGTAACGTTACCTTATTGGAATTTGATTTTGTTCACCATCATTGATGACGTCAAACCCGACATAAACCTATCATAGACTAGTTTTTATTTTGGCCACCAAACCCAACATTGACCCAACAGTTGTTCAATGTTGGTCCAACAGTGGCCCTACATACGATAAAAATTGACCCGACTTTGATCCGACATTCAATAGATTTTCAGTCTGGCGAAATTTTACAGGATTTTTCGTGTTTGAATGACAATTGAGGTGCCCTGATTCAAAGGGGTGTAACTGACCACTTTGTCGATTTTGTACTTAGAATTTTTAAAAATTCTTCAGATTCCAATCTTTCAAGGAACTTTTTTAAGATTATTTTTACGATGATTGGAAAAATTATAATAAATCGGAGAAAATTGGACCGATTTTGAAACTTTATACATTTTGTATATGATAAAAAATTGTAGAAAATCTTTGAGCCTCATTTACTCGATAGTGGGATTTTATCACTTACACCCCTTTGCTTTTAACTCCCTCAATTCTGACCTGAGACCCTCCAAACCCCCCTGAAGCCCATCCCTTTCTGAGACTCCCTTGAAAGCCTTCTGAAACTTTGCTTGATCCCCTTTAAATCTCCTAGTCACTCTCCCTTCTTAAACTTCTTTATACCTGTTGTCCCATTTAGGAAATAAGCTGGATACATTTAGGTAAAAATTTTATTAAGGCAGTTCCGGCTCATTACCTGTACAGAGGTTTTGGTTTAATGTAATCTTTCAAGATATGCAGTGAGCATGGTCGAATGCATGTAGTAATTATGAAAGGTCCCAACTAAAGATTAGGTTGATAGACTTGGTAATTATCATGTTTATATATATATATTTTATCTGTATTAACGAGATTTTTAGCCCTAGGCTAGTTCATCTCGGGACCCACGCTTTACTTCCCTTCCCAAGGAAGAACTCACATTTTGCGAGTTTGTCGGGAGTGGGATTCGATCCCAGGTCCTCGGCGAGATAGGCACGTGCTTTAACCATCACACCAGGTCCGCTCCACATGTTTATATTTTGTTAAAAGCGACTAACAACTGATTAACCTCATTGTAGGGTGATTTGTAGTTGTAAATAGTTTAATTATGATGGGATCCTAACAAATCGGAGCCACGTGGATAGTTTTATTCCGGTGAACGGAGTTAGGAGGTGTAAAAATTGCAAAACCTTATTAAGGCCTCATTATTTGGAGTTGAAATCTCGCGTTTAGTATCATACAGGCGTATCTACAATGATCGATTTCTCTTCATCGATCTTCTCTTCGGATTATTCCGGAAAATACGACCAATTTTTGGATGACCTCTCGGTGTGTTTCTGTGAAGGACGACTAGGACTAACATCTCAAACAACAAAAAGAACCGAAAATGTCTTGCCGGCTCAATTATTAATCAAAGAGAAAATCGATGAAGAGGAAATGATCATTGTAGATACGCCCGTATGATACTGAGCGCGAGAAATGATTTCATCTGAACAGTGGGTAATTCTATGTATTATTATATGTTCCTTTCGAGACGGAGCGCAGAAAAGTGAAATCTCCATACAAATGGCTCAACTTTGGCTCTCTAGAACTCTTAGATTTTCCAACAAAACAACAATTATTTTTCCTCATTATAATATAAATCAGAAATAAAAAATATGCGACGGATAAAACTTTTTTGCAATTTCTCATCGTAATAGGCTGTTTTACCTCACGCAAATCTGCCAAGAAAAGGCCTACTTTTCCACACCAAATTAGCAGTGTTGTAATGATTCATTACAGCACTGATTTACGTTGCGTAATGAACCATTACTACAGCATTATTTTCAGTTTTGATCAACTTCGCGATGCTTTCTGGACGTAGTTTAAAAAATTGTGACAACTGCACAGTATGATCTGCTATGGTCAGACTTTCTTATACATGGCTATGAACATCAGTGTGCAATTTAATTAAAACTTTTGTTAAAAATTCTCCTCAAGTGGTAATTTATGAAATTACAAAAAAACGTTGTACGCAACTCGGTGCAGAACTCGGCAAGCCTCGTTGGATAAGTGTACGACTCGTGCTGTAAAAACCTTCATTCTGCACCTTGTTGCGTAAACTACTATCACAGAGAAACAGACGTAACACTTAGAACAAATTTCATTAAAAAAAACATCGTCACAAAAACGTAATCGCCCAATGCTAGACGTATTGTGTTTGGCCGGGCCGCCACTAGATGGCGGTAGTGAGCAAACGTCAAACAGGAGCAAAAACGATACCAGCGCCGCGAGTGGTAGATCGACCTACTATTGAATATTTGAATCAACCGTTTAAAAGGTGATCGATGGGAAGCAATGAGAGTGTGACGTCTGTTTCTCTGTGCTACTATTTCGTGTTTTACTGTTTTGTCCACTTTTTGTTTACCGTGTTATGGTAAATCTCACAGGCAACGTAAACAAAAGTTTGTTTGCACACATACAGGAATAAGTACACACCAAAAATCGATTGAGGGTTTCAGCAAAATTTTGCTGAATTTTGCCGAGCTGAAGGTTTCAGTAAATATTTTGCTGAAATTCAGCAAAATTTTGCTGATTTGTTCAGTAACCTCTGCTGATCACCAGTAACGTTTTGCTGAAATTCAGCAAACTTTGCCGAAAGTTTAGCAAAAAATTTTGCTGAACCCCTCAGCTCGGCAAAATTTAGCAAAATGTTGCTGAAAGCGTTTGGGTGTGTAAAGCCAGATTTATTGAAACAGTTTACATCACATAAAATAAAGTCAAATAGGGTAGGGTGACGATGGGTATTATCGGCAGGTTTGTTCTCTTCGTCATGGGGGGTTTTTGTCGGCCAAATTTCTTGAAACCTGGTCATATTACTCAGCTTGGTTGGGAAGGATTTGTCAACTCTGAGTTCAATAGCTTTCAAAATCCCCTCAGGACGAAGAGAACAAAACTGCAGAAAATATGCAATTTCCCCTAGATGAAAAATATATGCAAAACTGTTACACTAGTTTACAGCATTTTTGAACTCGGTAAGCTGATGATCGTTTTTGGTGTAGAATCATGTCCTGAGTTCGAAAACGCGAAGGAAAAAAATTACAGTAGAGCGGAAATTTTTTCGACTTTCCATGCAAGGTTGATGATTTGAAATCGATTTTTGTTCTATTTTTAAGCAAAGTCGCTCACTTCAAACATCTCATTCTCCGTAGTCAATGCTTCGATTGAGCTGAAATTTTTACTGTAACTCGCCTACATATGATATGTCAAATAAACGTCGAGAAAGAATTTTTTAGTTGTTTTTTTCTTATTGAAAAAAATACATTTCCTCAAAAAATTTTGGAAATTTTACTAAAATTTAAGAAGATCATCCCTAAAACTCGCCAATATCTTGAAGTTCATCAATCTGATGCAAAACCTGTATTCAGATGTTCGAATGGTATTGTATTCAGCTTTTAATTTATGGAAAAAGATTTAAAATTGGTTAATCAAAACGCAATATATTTGAATTTTAGTAAATTACATATTTTGAAAAGTTGCAAAACTCAATATTGAGCTAAAACTTAAAAACTGTTCTACTTAAAATTTTTTGAAGGTCGGTTTCGAAATTAGCAATAAATTGTGCTTCAAAAACTTTGGTCGTTGACAGAAGTTCACGACTTTCGTTTTATTTTGTAAACTTGTGTTATCGCTCAACAGCACAATTGTGCTGGTTCGTCACGGAAGGGATATAATGTCGGGCCAGGGGGTTCAAAAGTTTTTAACTAGCGTAGAACTTTCCTAACGGCCTCCAAAGCATTTTCCAGTTTGTGTCATATTTTTTGTGGCACAAGTGTACCAAATGGAGGATAACATGCCTCTGCGTCTGCAGCCTGCTTTCCGATATTCTTGGTGCGGTTGGAAAGGTTATGCACGCTAGATGTAGATTTTTGATCCTTAGCATCCTTACGAGTTTCAGAAAGCAAGGTTCGCAAAAACAAAATCTTCAATTAAGAACTCCATTATCTGCGGGCTCTACAGTGCTCCTGCTTTTGTTGTACCCGCCCCGGTTCTATCCGAAGACTTGCAGGGTTTACAATGCAACGGGAAGTGATCTACGGTGTATACTGGGATTAGTAAAATGCTCTCACAAGCGTCATGTTGATGTTTGTCAAACTATTATCCTTGTATATATCCATGAATGTTTCAAAAAAATTGATGATGGTGAATCTGAATTATTCTTTCAAAATCTTATAACTGGTGTATTTCGAATGTTAAGAATGACCCGCATTTAACGCCTCAACGTAGGCAATTTCTTTGGTCCATGTTTTGGAGACCTTTAAAAATGTCTACCCTAGCCTGATGTAATATACAATAATACTTGTATGTAACCACTTTTCAGATGGAATCATTTTGTCATTTTTATCCCTCCTAACCCAGTAAACCACAAAATTTTATTGAAAGATATTAAGCGGTTTGTTCAGCTGACACAAACATTTTCAAGATATTGAACACTGTCTTAACTACAATTATTCACTTTTATCAACAACCATAGTTTTTTCGATTCACTTTATTTTGCATCCAAATGCAATAAAAAGTTTTATCCTGATCTTGAGATTGAGATCGGATCTCATTAATTGTACAGTAAGTTTGGAGGTTTCAAAGGGGCTTAAGGGGCGTTCTAGGGGACTACGTGATGTTCCAGATGAGTTTCAGAGATGTTTTTAAGTGGTTTCAGAATCCCACTCTAGTCGATGAAAACTTTTCGTCAAACGACAAATTGTCCACTGGGCCACTGGGTGTTTCGAGTGTTGTCCCTAATGTTAGCGATCGTTCAGTCTGTGCAATCTATAATCCCTTCGATTTCCCATGAATCACGTCACTGAATAGCCCATAGAATACCCCGAAACACTTGGAGTCCTTTGAGATATCTCTAAAGCTCCTTAAAACTGATTTTTAAAAATTGAAAATGCCTCTGCAATCACTCTGAAGCTCCCAGAACTTCCTTAAGCTCCTTTGAATCTCCATGAAACGCCTTTGAAGCTCTAAGAAACCCCTTTTTATCGCCCTGGAATGTGTATATTAACTATTATGACCTCTACACTTAAAAGGAAAAAGTGTTATCTCAATTATGGGTTTCCGGCGAAACTTGTTTGATTGAATTTTCTTATATTCCAATTAATCGACACTTCGTTTGGATTTCACTATTATTGAAACTAACTTCAAAGATTAAAAATCCACGTTAAGTCGATCGCATGGTTCCTCACACTACCAACAAAAAATTGCCACTTGACACCGTTACATCACAGCACACACCGTCACACCATTTCCGTACCTTCTACTGCACAAAACTATCTGTAATCCTAACTCCACTTCCGAGCAAATCGGTACACTAACTCAATTCATCCGGCTCCGGATGGATCCAATTTATATGTACTTCCAGCCAGCAAAGACTTATCATTCCATAAAACCGCTCGTCTCAATTGCGGTTTTACGGCTAAATAGATATCGACGATTTGTCTAATTCGGACAGATAGCCCAAATATGTATTTATGTAATGCAAAGGGAAGAAGACTAAGGTGAGTAGCCGATGGCCCGTGCGCTTGGGTTCTACCTTTTTATGGCATTCCAGTCCAACTGGAACGGAGTCTACTAGTCAGGTTAGCTTTCTGCGAACACAATCACGATTGTAAACTAAGAGACTGGGTAAGATCAATAGTACCATTTCTGTACTCTATGTCCAGGATAGTCGAGGAATACGAGTGTTCGTTTGGATCACAATTCGAACCCAGTAGCCTTGTTTATTGTCTTGATGTGCCTTTTCCATTCGAGCAGCGAAAACCCCCCATGTGAGTAGATATTCGGACTTGAAAGAGCCCGAGAGCGACCTTATCGGAAGTGCTCAGCTCCATTTGGGTGTAATATAATGTCCGGTTGATTGGGGTGGTCAAACGGCGCTGGATGACCGCGCATTAGATAAGCTATCGTGTGCGGGGCCGGTGCAGCAGTTGTTGCGTAGGTTATTTGTTAAGGGCAATCAGCTGATAGGGCAGGTGCGGGTGGCTTGGCTATGCAAGCGGAAGCATACCAGGCGTTGAGAATATTAGTTGTTTAGTATTTTTCATAAATCGGTGGATACACTATTCATTATCGAGCTAGATGCTAATATATTATACGCCGAATTTAGACGGGTTATCCCTCTGTAATTCGCGAACTCTAGTCTGTGCCCTATATTGTAGACTGGGCATATGAGGCCATCCAACCAGCTGGTAGGCAATTCTTCATCCTCCCAAATCTTTACTATAATCTGGCGGATTGATGATGTAACTGCTCGCTTCTGTGCTTAAGAAGTTTGATCGGGATCTCGTCCTTCCCAGCAGCCTTGCTGTTTTCAGCTCCTAGAGGGCCTTCTTAACCTCATCCACCAACATGCCACTGCTTGATATCCATTATTATAATCCTGTTCCTGGGTGCATCTTCACTGCTACCATTCAACAAATCTTCGAAATGCTCCTTCCACATGGTTGCCACCAGCATATTTCATTCCCGGTCATTGCACTGACGCAGTCTTGTGCCGCGCATAAACGCATAAAGCGCATAAAACCTCCGCATATCGTTTCTGTTCATACTTTGCTGCGCTTCAGCAATCTCTTCATGCTGCCGTTTCAACTGCGGTGGGTTCGTTTCTCTGCTGCTCTTGTCACCCTGTACCGCTCCCTGTTGAACCGGGTACCGGTCACTAGCATTCGATTTTCTTCTTTTCGTTCATCGCTGAACGGTACCTATCACCTCTTGCGCTGTTGTTGTCACTGCTTCATAGATAAACTCCCATAAACTGTTGATATCTCTGTATCCGTTGGTCTGTCCTATGCTTTAGACCAGCTTCTGATGGTACTGTGCAGCAACCCCTACGGCTGACAAGCGTTGGATATTTAAACGTATCGTTCATGACTCGTGTCAGTAGAGGGCCACCTTTTTATACTTGATACATTTGATTATTTTTCTTATCGCAGCTTCTTCTGGAGACCGTACCCAAGTAACCAAAAGTTCAGATAAGGGGGTACTTTATAAGCTAAGCAGCTTCTTCAAGGTTGCTCTTTAGCCTTCTAAGCATTTTCATTTTTAAGTAATTTTGGAACTTGAAAGTGTACATAAGATAGCTGGATAGCCTTTCAAGCAGCTTCTTACAGAACTTTAACAAAATTCATGCAGAAACAAAAATATATTTTTCAGAATCACAACTTGTTTATGATAAGTGATTCATATGTCTGAAATTGCTTATGATAATTGTTTTCCACATACGTCGCTCCTATGTAGATTTGAACTGGATTTTCCTGCGTGATAGTCTGCTGACTTACCGCTGCGCTGCTGAAGACACTTGACAAAGTCAAGCTAACTTCACTACTGTACAAGTGTGCATAACTAGCTGCCGACAGATAATCGATTCAAGACAGACTTCACCCGCCCCTCACTCAACCGTAACTGTAGTATTGTGGTAGAGCGTAGGGTTCTCACACAGCGACTCTTGGTTTGAATCCGGTGGGCGGCATATTTCGGCCTAATATTTATTGATTTGATAAATTTAAATTTGTATTTATTTATTCGTGTATTGTTTAACAGTTGTTTCTCGCAAAAAAGTGACATTTATTTCTTCCTTGAAACACAATGCTACTGAACTGAACTTCTATAAATTTAAAAGTTCGGACAAAGTTCCAAGTAGCGTCTTAAGCAGCTTTAAAGCTGCTTAAGAGGCTAGCAATGAGCTTTGCCGGAACTTTTGACAGAAATTCCAGCAAGGCTTATCGGCTCATCTTAAGCAGCCAGAAAGTTCCATTCGGAACTTTATATGAACTTTGCAGAACTTGATAGTGCATTTTGTCATGGTAAGCGGAGCTTTTGTATACTTGGGAAGTGAGTCCGATTTCCACTTATGATGCGCCTTCGCATTTCACAATTCACATTGTTGTCAGCTGTCAGTAATCAGTCTGATCCAAGGTCAGACGAATTCCTACACTACCTCGAAGATATCTCCGTCTATCGTAATGTTACTTCCTAGACGAATCTTATCGTGTTTGGCTCCGTCTACTAGCATGCACTTTGTTTTTGACGCATCCACCATCAGTCCGACCTTTGCGCGTTAGCGTTTTAGGCGGGTGTACAGCTCTGTCATCGTTCCAAATATTCTAGCGATAATATCCACGTCGTCCGCAAAGCACACAAATTGACTGGATTTCTTGAAAATCTTGCACCGGCTCATTGCACAACACCATCTAGAGAACTGTTGAACAGGAGGCATGAGAGTCCATCAGCTTGTCGCAGTCCCCAGTGAGATTCGAATGAATTGGATAGTTCACCAGATACCCTTACACAGTATTGCGCACCGTCCATCGTTGCCTTGATAAGTCTGGCCAGTATCGCCGGAAAGCTGTTTTCGTCCATTATTTTCCATAGCTCTTCCATAGTCCTTACTGACATATACCACCTTGAAGTCGATGGACAGGTGATGCGTTGGGACTTGGTGTTCACAGCATTCCTGGAAATTTTGCCGTATTGTAAAGATCTGGTCCATTGACGACCGGCCGTCAACGAAGATGGTTTGATAACTTCCCAGAAATTCGTTAACTTTGAGTGAAAGACGACGGAAGATGATCTGGGATATCACCTTGTAGGCGATACATATTCGCCATTCACCAGCTCAAAACCAACAAAGCAGCTGGTAAGGATGGTATCGCAGCTGAACTCATCAAAATGGGCCCTAAAAAGTTGGCCACCTGTCTGCATCGGCTGATAGTCAGGATCTGGGAAACCGAACAGCTACCGGAACCGGAGGAGTGGAAGGAAGGGGTAATCTGCCCCATTCATAAGAAAGGCGACCATTTGGAATGTGAGAACTTCCGGGCGATCACTATTTTGAATGCTGCCTACAAAGGGGCTGTCCATTAATTACGTTAGGGTTTATAGGGGGAGGGGGGGGGGGTGGTTTGAAAAATCTTACGAGCCATACAAAAATTTTTGGGCTCTCATACAAAAAATCTTACAAGGGGGGTGGGGGTGTCGAAAAATCGTAAAAAATCCCTTACGTAATTTATGGACAGCCCCAAAGTGCTATCCCAGATCATCTTCCGTCGTCTGTCACCTAAAACTAGTGAATTCGTGGGAAGTTATCAAGTCGGCTTCATCGACGGCCTGTCGAAAACGGACCAGATCTTCACCGTACGGCAAATCCTCCAGAAATGCCGTGAATACCAGGTCCCAACGCGTCACCTGTTCATCGACTTCAAGGCGGCATACGACAGTATCGACCGCGCAGAGAAATGGAGAATCATGGACGAAAACGGCTTTCCTGGAAAGCTGGCTAGACTGATTGAAGCAACGATAGACGGTGTGCAAAACTGCGTAAGGGTTTCGGGTGAACTATCCAGTTCATTCGAATCTCGCCAGGAACGGTGACAAGGTGACGGAATCTCATGCCTATTGCCTACTCCTCAACACCGCCCTTTTTTATATTAACCTTCCAGGACGCGCGCCATCAAGTAACCAAAACTGCACCGCGCTGGTGCTGTATACAAAAAGTGAGTTTTTTTTGGTAGTATTGAACTTTTTACAACAGCGCGCGCGCTGAAGGGTTAAAAGGAAAACTGCTTCTACGACACTAAAACCTCTTTCTCTCTCTTCCTTACCTTCGCGGTACGACCGTTAGGGACGACTTCGAGAAGGGGGATGACTTAGTACAATGAGTACACTCTAATGGTAAGCATTCCACCTGCTACCGCCTGAAGTTGTTTGCTCTTCCCCGGAGGCTCGGGCCCTGGCTAGTACTTAGACTACCCGTTAGGCTCAAGCTCCTGGATGGGGAGGGGGAGCCAACTCAAAAAGCTGTTGTTCGGTTTGCCATTTTCTCTGTAGTTCAAGGACGATTCGAGATACCGTGGAAGAAACGGTATCCCACTTGTCCTCCCCCGTACACATCCTTTCAATAATGTTGTCAGGAGTGATGTCTCTACCGCATACCTCCTGCATACTCGACCTTTGCTCCACGAAGCGTGGGTATTCAAAGAGCACTTGCTCCGCGGTCTCGTCGCAGTCTGTACACTCCGGACACGTAAGAGAGCCTGCATGTCCGAATCAATGCAGATATGTACTAAAGTGTCTCGAGCATACCAAAGTGGCGAATCCTTGTCGTTTTGACAGGTCTCCTGCTCGATTGGAACTATGGGGATGACAGCAAATCGACTGTTCCAATTTTGACGTTTCTCCTCTTTGTTTTATCCAGGCTCGTTAGCAGATACCACCTAAAGCACCCATGGCCTGACAGAAATTGTGTCAAGTGAAAATTCACCTCGCCTTGGGGCCTGTTCGTCCACTTGGACACGCTCGGTATGAGCCTGTGTGTCCATCTACCCTTGTTGGAGGATGACCAATCCCTCTGCCATTTCAACATCGACGATATTCAGGCAATCCGTCTCGCGCCTCTTGTGCCGCGTCTCGCGAAGCACTCCTCGTCCTCTGACACCACAAGTGATATGGGCATCATTCCCGCCAGCAGGCATACTGCGTCCTTTGACACCGTACGGTATGCGCTAATGACCCTTCAACCTGTGCGTACTTTCGAGCCGCTCTACGTTTCGCTTAACCACTAGCGCGCACGACTATGCAACAGCGCCATACCGTAGTATGGAGACCGCTACTATCGCGAGAAGTCTACGCTTACTCGAGACTATTGCCGAGCCATTTGACATTATCTTCGATAGTGCCATAATCGCCATGCTTGCCCTCTTGCAAGCATATTCCACGCGGCTGCCAAAGTTCAGCTTATCATCGATCATGACTCCGAGTTGCTTCAATGAGCGCTTGGAGTTGATCGCGCACCCGCCTGTGTTCAGACTTGTGGTTGTTCACCACCACCACTTCCGTTTTGTGGTGTGCGAGTGCCAGCTGACGAGACCTCATCCAGTCTTCGATCATGCCAGTTGCATGTGCAGCTGTCAGTTCTACTTTCTCTATCGACTCGCCGTATACCGTGAGGGTATTGCCATCGGCAAAGCCGACCAGCTTTACGCCCGGTGGAAGTGTGAGCCTCAAAACGCCATCGTATGCCGCGTTCCATAGTAGCGGGCCCAAGATTGACACTTGTGGTACTCCCGCGGTGATGTTGTACCTCTTTTCGCCCTCGTCCGTGTCATAGAGTAGCACCCTATTCTGGAAATAGCTCTCCAGTATCCGGCGTAAGCTATCCGGGACTCCTAGGTGTTGAATTCATTCAATGGCTGCCCAACTGACGCTATTGAACGTATTCTTCGGCCGTTGGCTGCCTGGCAGAGATTTTCGAAACACGCTCGTTTTAATTTCTTTAATCTCTTTGTTCAGTGCCAATTTAGCCGCCCTATAGACCTCACCTCTTTCCGCTCTACCCACATCGGTACGAGCTCTTTGCATCCTCCTCCTCGCTCTTAGGCAGGACGCTCTGAGCTCTGCGATTTCAGGACACCACGAGTATACCGGTTTCCGTCCATTTCTGGGTAGCGCACGTCTAGGCATCGCGGCATCGCACGCACTAGGTCTTCACTGAACAGATCGTCGGTGTTAGTCTCCATAAGCTGTCTTTCGACGAACGACGCCTTATCGAAGTGCGAGGTCAGCCATCATCGATGGCTGTCGATGACCTTCCACATTATCAGCGGGAGTCGGGGCTACTACGGGCTCCAGAAGAAGCTGCACTATGTAAAAAAACGCTAGTAAGACCGGTGGTTCTCTACGGACACGAGACATGGACCATGCTCGACGAGGACTTGCAAGCACTCGGAGTTTTCGAGCGACGCGTGCTAAGGACGATCGTCGGCGGTGTGCAGGAGAACGGTGTGTGGCGGGAAAAATGAATCACGAGCTCACTGCACTCTACGGCGAACCCAGCATCCCGGAAGTTGCCATTCTGCAGAAAAAAACTATGTTAAACTCAAAATATTTGTTTGAAGCAAATCGAACGTCACATTTGAAGTGAATGCAATCCATGTTTGAAACAAACAACCAACCACCCGCGTGGCACTTCAAATGCCAAAATCACCAACCGGCTGCGATGCGGCCATGTTTTTGAAGTCATCATCTGTTTCAGGTCAAACATTTGGTTTAGGCGTAGTTTACGAATGATATTTTTTCTTTAACAAAAAAGTTCTTTGCATCCCCAATTGCGGCCTAATTTGAACACGTTTTTATTTATTGTAACATATTTCAGCTAAGAGAATTAGATTTTTTCATGTTTCTCCTAGTATTTTCGAAAATTTTCTTTTTTGTTGTGGAAAATATTACGCGCTTTTCAAGTGTTGGTCTAGAAAAGTGTACTGTTTACAAACTTTTGCTGTCAAAATGGGGTTCAACGCACAATGGGGGTCAGAGATGTTGGCTCGCTTTTTTACTGTGGGGTAGTATTCGGATGACAAGTGGCTGAAAATCACGCATACATCTACAGTCAGGTTTTTTTTACACGGGGGATACGTACCGCGTAAAAAAAAACTCAGTTCAAAATTTAAAAAAAACGCGTAAAAAAAGTCTCACCATTTCTCGACGAATCATGCAAAATAAGACGATGATTTATTTGGAGTTTTCAGTTTTACGCGGCCGCGTAAATGAAAACCGCGTAAAAAAGGCCTGACTGTATAGATAACATACGCTCCCAAAAACAATAGTCCATTTTACGAGCCGATTTTATGAATGAATTTTGACAGGAGGTAGCGTCCAATAACCCGTGAAAACTAATATCATTATCAACATTGTTGTCGCTTCGTATAATGGCTCATAGGATTTCGTTTATACTGCCCATATTCGCATAGGTGACGTAAACGCCACATAGGTCAAAATCTACTTTTTTAGCTTAACATATCCTACACCATGTATAGCATATGCTCCAATTATTAAAAAAATGTGTTTGTTCTAAAACATGTGAGTATATTGAAAAGAACGTTTTGACGTAACCACCATGTGGTCGCAATACTGACGTCTGTGTACAAGAAAATTAAAATCTCCTTATAAAACGTGATTGAACACAATTTATTGGGATAATTTATTGACATAAACATAATTTATATTTGAGATATCTAATTATTTGATTTCAGATGCCTGAAAATCATTTTCAATATCAACAACTTTTATAGTGAATTGGGTTTTTAAATTTTGAAAAATGTACTGATATTTTTATTTTATACGAAAGAGCACCTTTTTCTGAGTCACTATGATTTTTTTTCAGATTTTTAGAACTTTATTTTGGTATCTAAAATCAATTTCAAAGATATTTTTTGAAATCACCTTTTGACAGCTGGGCAACTGTTTGACAGCTCCGCCCAGTACAAAATGCATCGAGGGGTGATTCGACAAATCGCACCCATACAAACTTCAAACTTATTTTAAAATAGGTTCCCGGGCACTAAAATTCATGAAAATTTGGATTTCGGCTCAGTTTGACATTCAGATTCAGAATATGGAATTATCTCAACACCGCTAAAGAAGCCAATTATATCAATTATGTTTAATATTTATTATGGATTGTAGATACTGAAACATTTATGATGCTTTGACAACAACATGCGAATAATTTAACAAATTGATACTTGAAAGCCTAAAACTCGTAATGGTGAGTCTAGGCTGATTGAAGTAATCGTTTCCACTGGTCTTAGTCCTGGATCAATCGCTTCCAGTCGCCCTGAGATTTTGGAGCCCCTTAGGGCCGCAAAATGCAGTTGAGGAAGACCTAAAAGGCCAACGTGCGCGCCCTACCACGAAGCCAACGGCTCCTTCCTGGTTATCTGCTAATATGGTATAAGTTTGTCATTTCTCTGGCATACGAGCTACGTACCCAGCCCACCGCAGCCTGCCGTGTTTTATTCGCTTCATTATACATCAGTTTACCGATTTTGTCAGCCTGTTCCGGGGACACATTTTTTGTTCTCCTTAAATATCTAAGTAGATTTTCAAGCAGTAGTTTAGTGATGAACATGAATGAATTAGTTGAAGTTTGACCGTAAGTTAATGAGAGCAAAAAGTTTGTGGGGCTGACAAAATTGGGTTCATACTGTATCGATTTATTTAGTAGTTCATGCAACGCCGCCATATGCCGTGATCCTGGTTAGCGGCGAGTATTGTTCGCAGTTAACGTGCTTACTTTAAATTACTCTAAAATGGGTGTTTGTCAAATCTCCTAAGTATAGAATTCAAACACCTCATGTATGAACAGTTATATTTTTTGTATGGATGGTTGTGGTAGATCTCTATCGCATCCTCTGAATTACGACGTAAACTCCTCAAACCCCCTTTCAGCTACTTACTAAGTGCTTGAAGCAAACTCATTGAAACCCGAAACGTGAGTTTTTGTGGCACCTGATTGGTTAATGAAATAGTCAACTCATGGTTAGCCACGGGTAAAATCATTCCACAGCAAAACTATTACAAGTTTTACGTTTTGTTTCAAAACCATCATTGAAACAATACTACTGAACTGTTGTGGCTTTTCAGTCTAACAAAAGTGAAACGGTCAGGAGTTTGGCATAGCCGTTTTAATCCTGTTAGACTGAGAATGCTACAACAGTTCAACATTTCTTCCCAGTCGTAAACATCCTCCAAAACTTAGATAAATTAAATCCATATCTATCTGATTAGGCGTTGGGTGTATGAGCTTTTGATGTTTACTAATTTAATTGTAAAAACTTAGTGTAGAGGAATAGTACAAGGTTATTAAAATGAAATTAGTTTCGTAACATTTCGTAATTTGTCGAATATGAGAAAAAATAAATAAGGCCCGCGGGTGACACTTAATGTTTCAGTTTATCAAGTAAATCTCAAAAAAATGTAAATATTACTAAGGTATTTCTTAATAAATAGTTACGTACAACACCATATTTTGGATAAGGCATAAAATAACCTTTTCAACATAGACTGCCTTAATTGCAAGGTGCATTGGAAGAAGCCGTTAGGATCCATCGCAGAGCCTGGGGATTAATGTTAATTCCGGTATTTTGCACACATTAAACGAAATAAGAAAACTGGTCAGCGTAAAGTCCAATTGGACTAGGCGATTTTTTGGACAGGTAAAGATAAGCCAAGGAATCATAGTACTTCAAGAAATAATGCACATGCTTTGATATCCCAATTTCTTGCAGGACATTTTTCCATAATCATTGAAAAACAGTTGGTCCGGTCTGATTTAAATCCGACCTGTGAATCTTACTACGACGCTCACGCTTTATGGTACGCTCGACCGCACTATCAGATAGTTCACATTTTCAGAATGTGACGTGTTAGCTTTTTTTTCTGAATCCACGGTTAGTACATCTTCTTTCGAGTCGGGACTGCTGCTTATCAACAAAAAATGTACTTAAGGTGAATATATGACGAAGCCACACCTAAAATTTTCAAGAGAACAAATCTGAAGAACCGAATGTCGGTTTCCTCAGAAAAGTTGATCGATTGGTTACCCGCTGGTGGTGACCAATCGATCAACTTTTCAGCGCAAACCGACATTCGGTTCTTCAGATTTGTGCTCTTGAAAATCTTAGGTGTGGCTTCGTTATATATTCACCTTAACGCACGAATACGGACATTCAGCCGAAGACCCGGGTTCGATTCCCGTTCCGGTCGGGAATTTTTTTTCGACTCCCTGGGCATGGTGTATCATTGTACCTGCTTCACAATATACAAATGCATGCAATGGCGCAGCCAAAGGAAGCCCTTCAAATGATAACTGTAGAAGTGCTCAAAGAACACTAAGTTGAAGCGAGGCAGGCCAAGTCTCAGTGGGAACGTAGAGCCATATAGAAGAAGAAGAAGACGGACATTCCGGAAAAAAATCTAACACGTGTTCAGAAAACGGGTACCGTAATAGCTAACATAACGGTCATAGCAATCTGGTTGTTACGTCAACTTATCCGTGTAATCATTCATCAAAACGACTGAATGGTCGCATAAACTGACGTACACGTTTTAAATATGGAAAAATTACATGAAACATCCTAAAATCATTGCGGCTCACTTTTTGTAGCTGTAATCCAGGAAACTGACAGATTATTTCATTCAAATACTGCCCATATTCGCATAGTCGATGTAAGCGCCACTGTACTTTTCAACATGCTTTTGGAATTTTAACAATGAATAAATATAAATTTCAAGATGTTTACCACGTTGACATCTAACAAAGTGTTGGATCTTGTGATCAATTGAATAACACTGGTCACAAATATGCACACGCGTTAAATATTAACTTTTGTACGGTGGCATTTCCAGTGGTGGCTACATCGACTATGCGAATATGGGCAGAATATTCTCGACGGCGGAACGGGGGGCTCCTCCTATGTAATTAAGTTAAAAAAAATAACCTTTCATAACGCGTACCTGTTTGATCCTAAAACTGCACCGCGCTCGAGCTGTATACGACAAGCGAGGTTTTTCGTGGTGTTGTACTTTTTACATCGGCGCGCGTCCTGGAGGGTTAAATGCAGTGTGTGGGACTATTTGGGCAGAAGGTCCAACATTTTGTGCACTTACTGCTTTAATCATCCAATTGGGTTGTTTAGTGAATAAAATATTGCTATTTTATGTAGCCTATTCGAAAGAGCTCATTTTCCTGAGTATAACGTGATTTTATTGGATTCCAATACCTTTGTTTTGATGGTTAAATCAACAAAACAGTTTTCATTTTTGTGGATAGAATGACAGTTCAATCGATAAAGTGACAGTTCGACCCGAACAAAAAAAATCCCCATACAAACTTTAAATACATTTTAAAAATAGTTCCCGGACTCCGAAAATTATGAAATTTTGGATTTCGGCTATTTGTTGAGTGGGAATCCGATTATGAAATAAACCGGATACCCCTAAAGAACCCAGTCGCGCTGTTGTATTTTGTACAACACGTTGAAAAAAGATCGCTTGTTTTCCACAGCATCAGCACAGTGCTGACGGTGGTAGCCGACCGCGCGAGTTAGGTCGGTTAACTCTGTCATTGAGCCATTTTACGAGACGTTTCTGATCAGCTGATCGCTCATTTCATGAATGAAATTTTGACAGGAGGTCGCGCCCAAGCCCGTGAGTGTTAATATCAATATCAACACTGTTGTCGTTTCGTAAAATAGACTATATCTTACCAAATTTTTGGGTTTTTTGGGTTTTTAAATTAAGAAAAATATATTGATTTTTCGATTTTATACGAAAGAGCACCTTTTTCTGAGCCACTATGATTTTTTTCAGATTTTTAGAACCTTATTTTGGTACCTAAAATCAATTTCAAAGAATTTTTTTGAAATCACCTTTTGACAGCTGGGCAACTGTTTGACAGGCTCCGCCCAGTACAAACTGCGACAAGGGGTGATTCGACAAATCGCTCCCATACAAACTTCAAATTGCCAATTGGCTTCTTTAATGCTGTAGAGATAATTCCATATTCTGAATGTGTATGTCAAACTGAGCCGAAATCCAAATGTTCATGAAATTTTGCACCCGGGAACCTATTTAAAAATCAGTTTGTAGTTTGTATGATAACGATTTGTCGGATCACCCCTTGTCGCATTTTGTACTAGGCGGAGCTGTAAAACAGATGCCCAGCTGTCAAAAGGTGATTTAAAAAAATCTCTTTGTACATAATTGATTTTAGGTCTTAGAATAAAGTAGTAAAAATCTGAAAAAAATCATAGTGGCTCAGAAATAGGTGCTTTTTCGTATAAAATCAAAAAATCAATACATTATTCTAAATTTAAAAACCCAATTGGCATGAATTTTAGTTCAATTCATCATGTGCAAAAGGTTAAGTCGGATGAATCTTTTGTATATTTCTTGTGTGCATCAGGCAGGGATATCATTGCACCGTTCATTTCGAAATGGTAAAGCAATCATCATTACTGTATAGTTTACTGCTGAAAACGTGCACTATCAGTGTGTTGTATTAGTGTTCAACAACTAATAAAGGGGTGCACCGGTCCACTATTGGTTCCCGAGCAGGGAATGAGAACTAATTGAAAACAAATTGAATTATTTAGATATCACGAATTTTGATAACAAAGTGAGTTTTCATTTTGTATGACTTAAGTGTTAACATAACAAAAATGATAACAAAATAATGTACTGGAATATCTAATTGAAATCAGAATGAGTTCTCATTGATAACAAATTGATATCTCATTTTGTTATCTACATTAGCATTAACATTTCATCAACAGTCATTTCAAACTTAGAGCCTACACTGAGAAAAAAAACATAGTAAAATTAATAATTCAACCATGTTCAACTATGTTTTCCTTACAATTACCATAATTTGACGATCAAGCGCATAGTAATCAATACCATCAAACGTGGTTATCTTGATTACGCTATTCGTGATTGTGAGAACTACACAGTTAAAATAAAAGTGTAAATTTAAGTGTATTTTGATGCACATATTTGGAGCATCAAAATAAACTCAAAATTCGATCGCGTTTTAAATTTACACGAGTGGATATGGGAGACAAATCGTGTAAATTTAAACGCCATTGAATTTTACACAAAGCAAAGCACGCGGCTCTCGTGGTATGTTCCTTTTCCCGTTCGTTCCCACAGATCCCGCTTCCCCGGCTGGTAGAAGATAACATGGTTTAATAAACATTGGTAAATCCTGTCAATATTGGGATGAAATGCATGTTTTATTTCACTTGTTTCCGTATTTTTATGCAATACATGTACATTCAATTCGCTGTAGCAGCTGAGGTTCCAGTAATGGTTAAATCTCGTCGTCCGTCTGGATGGTGAGCGCCGCGGGCTGATTGCAACGAGCAATAACCAGCAGTTTTGTTGTGATATGCGCATATCTGAAAATATGTAATTTTTGGATGAAAAATCACTTTCACTCAACAACAAATGCATTGTCTGTACATACCTCTTACTTCCGATGGATTTCGATCAAACATACTCGCGTTTTCCTCAGAGCAATGGTCAAAATAGGTCAAAATCACAAAAACCTCAGCAGTGAAGCAATTTGGTGTCGGCCATACTACTTTTCAAAACGTATCAGGTTTAAAAGTTGTCAGTGTGATTTTACACGTCGATGGAAATTTAAAGTTTAAATGATAGAAAAACCAATGTATTTCAATGCGCTTTTGAGAGATACGTTGAAAACACACGATGATGTAATATCGTATGTATAAATATATAAAAATGTATCGTTTTTAATGCTCTTATTATGTGCATTGATTTTAACTTTCCATCATATTGCTTTTTCAAGTAATGTAAATTTACATTTTCCATACTTTACACGCAGTTTAAATTTAAATATTTTTTGCTGTGTATGTTCATGTTTTCCAATACAATTCTTATGCTTAGTCACACCTAAGCTCCGTAAGTTTTTCTCGTTATCGGCCATTTCCACAGAATAAAATGTTTGCCACGTCGGTTTCATAAAAACAAAAAGAATTTGTGATAGATAATTAAAGCAAAATTGTGGAATCGTGCATTGAGTGAACAGAAAACTTAGTGGTAAGCGTTCACAGTGAGTTGGCTCATAGTTGATTCAATCAAATAATATTGATTATATACACTATTCATTAAAAATCACAGAACCTCGGTACCTACTGCCACTAACAGAAGCCAGTATTTCCGGAAGCCTGTTCCACCCAAGGTTCCACCGTCACCGTGGGAGGTTAAAGATTGTTTACCGGTAGACAACGAATCTAAAAACACGCAACTCTCATCACCCAAATGGCAGCCAGAAGTTCCGACACTTATTGCATGATGTTTTTGGTTACGGTGGAGCCTCCTCTAAAACCGCCTCCACCGCGGTGTATACGGAATGCCAAAGCACCGTTTGCAATTGAACCGAAGATGCAGGACTCCCACTTCGCCGGTCGCTCCGTTTCTCAAACCATAGAAGAATCAAGGAAGTACCTCCGAAAACGAACGACGCAGAAACCTCCACATTCAACAAATCGGCTACCAGGCAGCACACGGAACAGCTGTAACAGTTTCAGTACTATTCCTGATGCCCGGGACTGAATGAAGGGAGTGAACCTTGTGGAAAAGTCTCCGTCAGGACAATCTCAATCGTAACAGCTCAACAGCATCGCAGCGCCAGCGGCCTCAGTTTCCAGGAAACCCCAGCGCCTCGCCCGTTGCCGGATCTGTCTTCAGTTCCGCCGATGCATGCCTCGAAATCCACTTAGCCGCACGTTTCCAAAAAGCTTCGCCGTACGCCAATGGCGTTTTCGAAAGATAATTATTATGTTTATTGTGTTTATACATGTTATTTATTTGTTGAAAGCCAATAAAGTTATTGAATGTATCATAAGGATTTTTTTAAATCTAAACAAAAGAGATGAAAGTACCATTAACGGAACCAAATGCATAGTAACTGAAACTATTACACGATGGTTAAACGTACTACGTTACTGCTTGCTTTTTACCATGCGCATGGTAAATTAAACTATGGAATCCCATTCAAAAATACCATGAAATGTCAACATTATGCAGCATGGTAAATTCAACCCCTCCCATTGTACGTTCAAGCAGGAATCATGGTCTACCAAAATCAAGTAGTAAAAGTGTTTTAAGTTCACCCTCGATACGGTCAAAATTACCATGTCGGTTTTTTCAGTGTATACGAAGAAAAATTGTATGGAAATCGGATATGATATCCTCATAGATATGCAGCATAACTATACATGACTTAACTAAAAGATTAATGATAGACATTGAAGTGACAAAGAAAAGTAAATTTGGAGTCAAAGGACAACTGCCCTTAATATTTTTGTATAGGTAATTATATTTCAGCTTTTCCTTCTGATTATATGCACTGCAGCAAAACAAATGTGGGAGATGTTCACGACATCCCAGAGCCACAGGCATCGGGACTCAAATTGAATGACATCGAGAAACGAATTGAGTCGCATTCGGCTTCTCAGCTTTTTCCCTCGTTACCCGGGGAAAATGATGACATTGAAAAAATAAGGCACCCGATATCGGGTATGGCATAATTTCGTTTGGCATAGTCTTTTGGCATAATAGTCGATTGGTAAAATGGCCGTTTGGCATAACAATAAGTGAAATGGCATTCATCATTTTCATGTATGATAAATATCTGTGTTATTTTCAAAACTTCAAACATCACGAGATTCATCATTTTGGTACGGAGCTACAATGAATCCTTTTTCGCGCGAGAATACTTTATAAAGGTAAAATATGTGACCTTCAACAGTAGAATGACCGTGAATTACTTCGGTTGGCCATATCTAACTTCATTTGCCTTTAATATAGAGTTTGAAAATAAAAATATTTGGCAATATGTTTAGATTGAAATAACTGATATCTGGGAGCTTTTGTATTCTGGGTACTTTTGTTCTCTTCGTCATGGAAGGCTTTTTGAAACCTGTTGAATTCAAAGTTGGCCTCAAATCTTTCCCAACCAAGCTATACAACCAAGTTTCAGGCAACTTGGCCGATGAATGCCCCTTCATAACGAAGAGAACAAACCTGTCGATAATATCCAGTCTTAAAAAGACTTACTAAAGTTCAAGCCAATTTAAATCAATAGCATGACCATTACCCAGAATCAGCAAATTATAAATTTTGTGTCAATATGTAAGTAAAATACTCTGGTAGATTTAACAAATATTTTGTGAATATAATTGATATTAATAAAGTATATTAAACCTTTTTTGGATTTTTGAAATCAAATCTTGCTACCATTGAGTGTTTGTAATGATAACAAAATGATATCTCAATTTGTTATTAAATAAAAACAATTCGGAAAGAAAACTTATTTTGATTTCATTTTGTTATCAATAACAAAATGAGTTATCAATTTGTTATAGGTTTGCTCTCATTCCTTGCTCGGGTTTACATACCCTAATATGATGGAATGCAAATTAAAAATTATAAATAATTCTTATTAACTATCCACCCTAATCGAACAGCGTTGCCAGTAAACAAAGTTGACCGTTGCTAATAAGAAAGCCCGGTCGTCATAGGGAACGATACAAGCACGTGGTGGTTGCCTTGATGAATTATGCTTATGGAAAGGGGTCATGCGAACGGGCAATTATTTTGTTTGTTAGATTGCTTGTTTGCACCACAGTTGGCTAAATATAATTTCATTGAAAGGTCGTTTGCTGCTGTTTTTGTTGGAACGAATAATATTTTGTTTGGAAATTATGTCTTTCGAGGTTTGATTTACAGAAGTCGATTAATTTAAAAATTTCACTAAGAACACATCCACTTTTCAGCAAGATAAACGTTCGATGTACGAACGTCGCCGTAACATCCTATATCTCGTTTCGCACTATTTTTCCATTGTGGGCCTCACTCAATCTCGACAAGCTCTTCTAGACGAAACGCATCTCACCGAAGAGTTTGAAGTCTGTGACAACATCGACCTGGACACAATCTACCAGGAATATTGCAGTTACTATGCGCTGAAGTTCGGCAAACAGCCCAGAATCGTCAAGAAAAACGAGTCTCACCCGCAACAAGCTACTCCTGCCCTGCCTCAACGTAAGCAATCGGCCTACAAGAAACGCCAGCCACCAGCAGTAAAACCACAGCCTTTGTCGCCACGTGGCGAACCGGAACCAGAAAGTGAAGCTAAATTTTTAGGCAATCATCTTACGGTGTCGCAGGTGATAAATCCGAATCAAGCTTCGCCCTGCAAAACTAAAGATGGCTGTGGTGTGGCTTCAGCAAAAGTTTCAGAGAATGGTGCCGGCACTGGTGCAGTGGTGGTTCCCAATCTGAGACCGTTTATAAGGTTGCACGAAAATTTCACTGCCGAGTGGAAGGAGCTCGCCGATACGGTATGCCGGTAAGTAAATTATTGACTTAAGTGCAAAATCTTCGGTAATCCGTAGGTCAGTTAATCATTTTTCAATCCATTCAACCTACATATGTACAGTTGGATAAATTGTTAGTGAAATTACGAAAAAAAAACCTTTGTCGTCTTTCAGGTTTCAACTATTGTTATACCTGCGGATCTGCGTAGCACTTCCAAAGTTAGGTCCGAAGCACTGATCCGAAAAATCCGTTTTCACTAGTCGTGATCGTGTGGGATTCCAACAGAAATTCCTACGAAAAACATAAATTTTAAGCGATGTTTTCCGAAATTTGTCCTGCGAGGTCTTCTAAAATTCTTCTAAATATTTTTATAGAAATTCCTCCAGGAATTCTTTTAGGTGTACTGTTTCAAAAAATATACCAAGGATATACAGCTACCAAACTCGGTTTTCATTACTTGTCACTGGGGCTGCCTTTACTCCACTCTATTCCAACTCCGGGAGATTTCCCAGAAGATGTGAAAACTTGAACACATCGAATAGGAGTCCCCACTAACAAAACAGCTGCTACTATACAGTACATTTCGTTATACAGATAAATTCCCAAACCAGCAGCGCTTTAAAGGCCGTTATGCGATTTCATTTTGTATGGACAAATAAAAATTTTTGTATGGACTAATGACGACGCGGGGGGGGGGGGGTTTGAAAAGTCCCAAAAAATGACCACGTGGTTTATGGACAGCCCCTTACAGTTTGTCTTAAGCTTCAAACAGTAAATTTGTTGTATCTGTTGTTCTTAATGTATGGTAAACAGTTGCTTTTATGTCGAAGAATGTGAGATTCAACGCATTCGACTGTAATCCACGGTTTGTGCAACTCATACCAAATGGTAACATTATGTTATACTGGGAAGATATTGTTGAATGATATGCAGATGGTAGCTCGCAAATTATGCTGGCAATATCAAATAACCGTATATCAAACTGTTTGTGCTTACTCTGTGCAACACACATACAGACATGCATTTCACTATATGTTACTGATGTTGAACAATACGACAAACAGTTTCACGCATCGGTATTTGTGAAACAGTGAAAATCGGCTGATGGTTGCAATGAAAACAAAGCAGAACAAAAAAAATGTGGAAGCACAATTTTAATTTGCTCAAATATCGGTTCATTGGATAAGTAGTTACATTTAACGTGCTGATAGCGGTAAGTATTTTATTTACGGGAAAATTGTGGCCATCAAACCAAAACCTACAATAAATCTTTTCTCTTTGCAGACGGAAATAGTTTCCTCCCGGACTCGGTCATCGTCGTCCTCATCGATTACTTATAGCTGGTAGCAACATGTCGTCATACACGGTATTGCTCCGGTGACCAATGTCCCTTCCATTTGGAAGTTTCGCGCTTCTTCCGGAGAGTTTGGCAATGAAGCATGAGGTGCATCGTCTGTTGATGGTGAGTAATCTGTACCAGCACCAAGATGTTGGTGTTGCTACGTTCGGACAGTGAACTGACCGTCATCCATGTATCCTCTGTAGGCATGTCCTGGAGGAAAGGTCTTTACGTGATTGTGCTTCCAACGCTGGGACAATCAAATTTGGATTTGAGAACATTTCATCGAAGCAGAAAATAAACGGAGGAGCTGAAGAAGCAGCCAAGGAAGAAGCAGGACAAATTTATAAGTCTACCGCAGTGCTATTAATAAAAGTAACTAATTCTTTTTTAAATTGTTGTTGTATATCTCTCTTGCGGCACTAAGATTATATAACAGTAGCTAGCTGTATAAATACAATATGATATGCAGTTATTCTACTATGGATAACTATAAAGCACTTGTTACACATACATTTACGATTTTCTTTCAAACTTACGGTCAAACTGTTCCCTAACCATTTGATATACTGTGGATCGTCTGAAAAACTGAACAATATATTGACAATATCCTTTACTGTATTGCGAAAAATTTGTTCGAGAAAATGAGCCATTTTTTATGGTAACCTATCTTAACCGCCTATTCCACATACTGTAATTTGGTGGTAATTTGGTGTAATTTACCATTTGTCAAACAGGCAAATCTGTACATGGTATGGTTAGCTTACTGTTATCTCGGATAGTCTAAGAAACTGTTGAATTACAATTGCTAATAGTCAACAACAATATAAGAAACACTGCGTTTACGGTTAGTGATTATGCGGGTCGTGGCATAGAAGCTGCTCGCACAGCATATACATGTGGATTAAGTTCGCCAGATTCATTGGTATAGGGCTTGCATAGAAGCTTCCGTCCATATGTACAACACAGTAACTCAGCATCAAGCCGTATTGAGGACGTTTTGTTGAAGTTTACATTCACAATAAATGTTAGTTGGGGAACCATTTAGAAATTTTCTTCTGAAGTTCCATTAAATATTCCTGCAAAAATTTCTCAGAGGTTTAATTTAGAAAATCTTGCAGAATTGATTCAGAAATTCCTCCATGGATTTCATTTGCAATCCTTTAGGAATTCCATGAGAAATATTTCAAAAGATTTCTCTAGAAATTTCATGAAGGATTCATTCAGAAAACCATTCACGGATTTCTTCCTCTATTGATTTCTTAAGAAAACTCTCCAGCGATTCCTTTAGAAAGCTTCCCATGAAATCTTTAGTAATTCAGCCAGCGATTCCTTCAGAAAACCCTTTGAAAATTCCTTCAAGATTTTTTCTTGGGATTTCCTTACAAAACACATAGATTCATTCATGAATTCCTCTGAAGTTCGCTTAAGGCGAAACTGGAAGCATTCTCTCATTTTTTCGGTTTTTGATTTTTTATTAAATAACGAAGCAATATTTTCAAAACCGGTTTTCGTACACATGTAGAGTATGGATCAAGGTACCTTCTGAATTTTTTTTGAGGTGGAAAATGTTTTCCTTTTTTGCAGAAACCATTTTTTTGTGAAATTTTGTTCAAAAATGGTTTCTGCAAAAACGAAAAATATTTTCCGCTACAAAAAAAAATCAGAAGATACCTTGATCCATACTCTACATGTGCACGAAAACCGATTTTGAAAATATTGCTTCGTTATATAATAAAAAATCAAAAACCAAAAAGTGAGGAAATGCTTCCAGTTTCGCCTTAAGATTCAATCAGAAATTACACCTGAGGAAAGCACATTAATTTATCTGTATCAGAAGTGCCAACAACGAATCAACTTCATGCGTACACTCACCGGAACATGGTGGGGAGCCCACCCGGAAGATCTGATAAAGCTTTATCGTACAACGATACTGTCGGTTCTCGAATACGGTAGCTTTTGCTTTCAGTCTGCCGCGAAAACACACATACTTAGCTAGAGCGTATCCAGTATCATTGTCTTCGGATCGCGTTAGGCTGCATGAACTCGACGCACACAATGAGTTTGGAGGTACTAGCAGCAGTACTCCCTTTATCAGATCGTTTCGTGGAACTGTCGTTAAGATTCCTCATCCGCTGTGAGGTGCTGAATCCATTGGAAAACTTTGAGAAGCTGATTGAACGAATTAATCAAACAAAATTTATGACAGTGTACTACTCGTACATGATTCTGGAGGTTCACCCTTCATTGAATGTTCCCAACCGCGATTGCTTCCCAGACTTCTCCAATTCCACTATAGGTTTTGATCTGACCATGGTGCAAGAAATCCGTGGAATCCCAGATCCGCTCCGATCGGAGCACATTCCACAAATTTTTGCATGCGAGTTTGGTCATATTAGTTGCGACAGAAGGTTTTTCACTGGCGGGTCAAAAACAAATAATTCCTCTGGATTTGGAGTATTTAATGGGCTTCATAGCGCCGCCCATAAACTTCAAAGTCCTTGCTCAGCATATGTCGCAGAATTAGCGGCTATATTGCGAATCTTTTCTGAAATCCGCATACCGGCCATACATTACGCATTACCGCATACATTACGCATTAGAGCGAATCGCCTCTCTTCCCTCTAATCAATGTTTCATTTTCACGTATAGTCTCAGTTCAATTGAGGCTATTCGTTCAATGAGGCCAGTGAAGCACTCCACGTATTTCCTAAGCGAAATACGAAAATTCCTGAGTGCTTTATCGAATCAAGCATATAATATCACCTTGGTTTGGGTCCCTTCGCATTGCTCGATTCCGGGCAATGAGAAAGCGGACTCGCTCGCCAAGGTGGGCGCTATGGAAGGCGATATTTATGATCGTCATATCGCCTTCAATAATTTTTTTTCGATTGCTCGTCAGCATGCCTTGGTCAGTTGGCAACAAAAATGGGATGCAGGAGAGTTGGGCAGATGGTTACATTCAATTCTCCCACAGGTAACGAAAACGGCGTAGTTGAAGGGGTTGGATATGGGTGGAGATTTTATCAAGATAATGTGTCGGCTTATGTCCAATCACTGGGCTCGCATTTCTATCGAATAGGGCTCACAAATAGCAATCGATGTAGCTGTGGTGCAGGCTATCAAGATATCGGGACATCATTGTGTGGGAATGTCCCGAATACTGTATTGCCAGATCCGATTTATGTGCATCCCTCAGGGCCCGAGGGAAACCAGAAAAGGAAGACATTAGAGATGTGTTGGGTAAACTTGATATTAAGTACATGAAGCCTGTGCACGACTTCTTGAAGCAAGCTGAAGTCTTCGTTTGATATCACCGTCTTGTTGCTCCACTTGTCCACCTCGTGTCCCATCGAAAATTGTCTGTATGTATCGTTACAGGTTGTTTGTCCACTCTACGTTTGACCAGCAGCAATACGCCAAACCAAGCTGTCACGTCCTAAATAACAATTCAAAATCATTAAGAAACATGCCAGTTGATTAAATGTTCCACAAAGGCGCCGACAGTTGAACAATAATGTGTGTTGAACAAAATGGCGAATAAATCTTTCATGCAGTGGAAACTGCACGTTTGTTAAATATATTTCTGCTCATTGAATAACTAATCGTACAGAAGTTTAAAGACAGTTGCTTTGGTATTCACATCATCTGTCTAATAGTGCTCTAATAATGATAGAATACAAGCTGCTTCCGACGTATTAGATGCCGTTATTCCACATATGATCTACAATGGAACAAGTAGTTTATCTCAAGTTTAACAACTATTGATCATTTTATTCATCTACAACAATATAGCTTAACAACAAGATGTAATCAGGTTTCTTTAGAAAATATGTTACGCTTTTATTCTATCAATGTTGCTTAATTATCGTTGTTCGCCATGCACCCAGTTGTAAACACGATTCCTGATTGGGAATCTAACAAGAGCGTCT
The DNA here is from genome assembly GCF_035046485.1 of Aedes albopictus. Lineage (NCBI taxonomy): Eukaryota > Metazoa > Arthropoda > Insecta > Diptera > Culicidae > Aedes > Aedes albopictus. Next base: position 96,394,061 of record NC_085138.1, on the reverse strand, counting down.
GCGGCTACCAGCTTCAACACCAAATAAATATCTAGCAGCAGCTCCAAATATTACACTTTCAAAATCATCCTGACTCACCTTTTGCACTACACGCTCCAACGACAGCAAAACCACCAACAGGAACACCGAAAAAGACAGATGAAGTGGCTCCTGGGCGGCTGGTATTTACGAGTAGAATACCCACTTTGGTGCTACCGGTCAAACCGGGATCAGCTTCCGAATAATCCAATTTTATGGCTGCTTGGAAATATGCACCAGCGTCACTCATTTTTTTTCCTTCCGATACAAAACAGGAGCGGAAAAAAACTAAGTTCACTTGTTTAGGCGTACAAACATAAAACTAGGGGTGGGTAATGTTTGAGACATAACCGCAATGTTGACGTAGGACAAAGGCTGGAATGAAGTTCTGACTTTAATATATTAAAATGGGCCCTTTTATTTGAAGTCTTACATCAGCTGATTTTTCGGGTCATTGTTGTCCGACCTTCGTAAATAAATGCCTAACGGATTTATCACATAAAAGTCCTATACAATGTATACTGGCAAAATTCAAATCGGCGGAGTGATGTGTTGATTAAAGTTGTTATGTGATCCATTTCACTGAACGCATTCATAAGATGTTAATTAGTTAAACATTCCGGAACTCGCGTGGTTGGCCATCACTTGGGGGTTGAGCATTATTTCATTTTGAAGATAAATGTTCAACCGTTGTTTGAAAGAATTTTCGTCGAAAGGATAAAATGATTATAATATTGAAAGGCGTTAAGCCATAGCTACCCAAACATCATATTGCGATCGTGGATTAGAATAATGACCAGTTTCACTATTAATGGCAACGATGCTCTGTCTTTTGCTTTTTGGTTGCACCACCGACGAACCGACGTGACAGTGGTGATTCAAAACTGTCCCCCCCCAAATTTAACGGTCGACCAGCGAAGCGAGCGAACGCTTCTGTCAAATCAGCGCGGACACGAACCTCTTCCTATATTAATACACGGGGGTTTGGAATCATGGTACCAAAACAACGCGAACCGTTATAGAGGAGGCGGTAGTGTTCGGCTATTTTTCATCATGGCGTCGGGGACAATAAATTTGAATTTATTTGTTCTAGCTGTCACGTCGGTTCGTCGGTGGTTGCACTACATCTCGATCGATGTTGGAAATTATCCAATTAAGGTGATACGGGGCGCTGTGTTATTTCTCCTATCGTCCCTCTCTTTCTAAGAATTTGCCTCGCGATTTTGAGGATGGTAATCTCGATTTCTATCGCACAGAAAAGGCTGAAAAACAATCCGCATATGCACTGCAAGTGAGCATACACAATGATAAGTTTTTGTTCCAAAATATGAAGTAGATTCTGAGATTACCATCTTAATAGCAACAGAGCAATGGCGGGTATTTCCTCGATCGTCCCGTTCGCCCTTAACTCTTGAGGAATCATTTTCGATGGTCCTGAAAAGAACCGGTTTGAATAATGGACGATTATGATGCATTCACCATGCCACGCAATGCGTGTTGGTTTTCTCTGCGGAGAATGCTGGACGCCGTCGAAAATTGGCCCACCGCTCCGCTGCCATGGATGCAATTCCTGGTGCTATCATTAGCACGATAGCCGAGAGTAGTCGCTGGGTTGGTGTGCTGCTGCCTTGCTGGAGGTGACATCCACCTCCAACCTTCTTGACTGAACCAACGAAAATGACGAAAGAAAACAGAGAACACTGCTTTTATACCCCTAGATTAGCAGATGATGCTCCTCCCATTTGGCTGGTTTTGCAGTTTATTCCATTTGCATGACCCGTCCCACATGCTCCAGACGCTTCAAACGATTAATCAACAAAGAAATGAGAAAATTCTCATTGAACGGCTGAAGTAACCAAAATATTGGATGTTTGCACCACACTTTTCTCGTTCGATGGAATGAAATTATCTAATTCACAACTCTTGAGGAATAATTTCTGGTGGTACTGTATAGGACCGTTTGATTAATTGACGATTTTAGGAAGGAAGTGGCATGAATTCACCATGCCACGCAAGGCGTGTTGGTTTTCTCAGTGCTGAATGATGGACGCCACCTGAAACTGCCCCGCCGTTTGCTGCCGTGGATGAGATTAATGACCGGCTTCACTCTTGCTGGCAACGAAGTACACCTTTCTCGATCGAGGGTGGAAATTTCTCCAATTAACTTTTGAGGAATCACTTTCGATGGTCCTGAAAAGGACCGTTTGAATAATGGACGAATTTGATGAATTCATCATGCCACGCAATGCGTGTTGGATTCCTCCGCGCTCAATACTAGGCGCCGTCGAAAACTGGCCCGCCGCTTGCTGCCGTGGATGAGATTAATGACCGGCTTCACTCTTGCTGGCAACGAAGTACACCTTTCTCGATCGAGGGTGGAAATTTCTCCAATTAACTTTTGAGGAATCACTTTCGATGGTCCTGAAAAGGACCGTTTGAATAATGGACGAATTTGTTGAATTCATCATGCCACGCAATGCGTGTTGGATTCCTCCGCGCTCAATACTAGGCGCCGTCGAAAACTGGCCCGCCGCTTGCTGCCGTGGATGAGATTCCTGGTGCTATTAGCCGAGAGTCATCGCAGTCGATATGCGGCTGCTTGCTGGAGATGACATCCTACCTCCTTGGCCGATCCAACGAAAATGAAGACAGAAAATTCAATTTTTTTTTTTTAAATTCAATAAATCTTTATTTCAATTCATTTTTACTTGTTACAGTTTGATTTTTCAGTAGTTTAATAGATACAGCTAATGCATTTCTTCTTTATCAAAGTTTTGCTTAGGTTTTCTGTTACATTGTGTTACACTAGTGTGTATCAGTTTCAGGTGTTTGGCTTTTGCCCATGTTTGATTTTATCAACTTACTAACTACTATTTACAATATGTACAACTTAAGACTAACATATATACATTCACACAACATACAAGTTTCGAATAAGCTCGTTATTCGAATTTTGCGCTTTTTCTTTGAATTTTAAATTATGTTTGGCAATTCTATCACAAATTTTATCTATTTTAGCTAGTTCATGTAGATCATTTATTCTAGTGTATCTGGAAGCATCGAGGATTAATCTTAGGTATTTATTTTGTACTATTTGAAGTTTTTTCTTATGTGTCATTGCGCATAACTCCCATTCGGGAATGGCATAATCAATAACTGGGGCAACTATTTGCTTATATACAGAGAGTTTGTTTTGCAGAGATAGCTTAGATCTACGGTTAATTAGTGGATACAAACATTTTAATAGAATCATACATTTGTTTTTAGTTTTTTCTGTATGTGATCTAAAAAGCAACTTTGCATCAAGAACAACTCCTAATAAGGTGACTTCTGAAGACCAGTCAATGATATTATTCTCTAGTGAGATTTTGCAGTTTTCTGGTGGTTTGAGCCTGTCTGATTGTTTGTACAAGAACATGATAGTTTGAGTTTTGGCTGGGTTTATTTTGATTTTCCAGTCGGTTAGATATTGTATCAGGACGTTGAGGCATCGCTGGAGTTTGTTAGTGAGCTCTCTGGGGGTCCTTCCTTTCACCGCAATGGAAGTGTCGTCCGCAAAGAGTGAAAGAACACCACCATCCGGCAGGGGAGGAAGGTCAGATATGAAAATGCTGTAGAGGATAGGTCCCAACAAGCTACCTTGTGGGACTCCTGCTGCGATGTTGAAACTGTTTGATAGGGATCCCTCCAGCGATACCTTGAACGTTCTATCTTGGAGGTAATTTCTAATGATTTTTGTTATGTACAGTGGAACATTGAAACCGTATAGCTTAAAAATTAGGCCAGCATGCCACACGTTATCGAACGCTTTTTCCACGTCCATTAGAGCCATCGCTGTAGACTTGGAGACTGATTTGTTGTGTTTGATATTGTTGACCACTCGTTTCAGTTGGTGCACAGTTGAGTGGCCTTTCCTGAAACCAAACTGCTCTGGGGGGATTACATCGTTGGAGTTCACGTGATTCAGCAACCGATCGAGTATTAACCTCTCGAATAGTTTGCTCAGCGACGAGAGAAGACTTATAGGCCTGTAGCTGGACGGAGAAGTGGGGTCCTTTCCTGGCTTTAGTATGGGAACAATCTTAGCAGCTTTCCAGCAACTTGGAAAGTATCCAAGCTCCAAGCACCTATTGAATATAGCGGCCAGCAGAGAGAGTACCTTGTTGGAAGAGTTCTTTAGGACGAGATTGAAGACACCATCGAATCCCGGGGCCTTCATATTCTTCGCTCGCTTCAGTGACATGGAGATCTGGTCTACCGTGATCTTTTGGTCGTCTGGTACCACACAGTCGGAGTTATCGATTTGCTGCACGCATTGACTTACTTCTTGTTCGAAAGGACTTTGTATGGTGCTTCCCAGTTCGTGGGAATGCACTAGATGGTTACCAATGGCTGTTGCTTTTTCAGTGGCGGTTACCAAAAGTTTATCAGCCAGTTTCAACGGAGGGACAGGTCTTGGTTTGTTTTTAAGTACCTTGCAGACTTTCCAGAAGGGTTTGGAGTTGTTATCGAGACCCTGGAGCACTCTTTCGAAATTTGCGTTTCGAAGAGAGTCCAACCTGTCTCTGATGTGTTTATTTAAGATATGCATTTGCCGTTTCTTACTCAGGTCACCACTCCGTTGAAACTGGCGCCTACAGCTGTTTCGCACCTGAATGAGGTATTTGGTATTGGGATCAATGCGCAGGTACTCACCCTTAAGCGGAAGCCGCCGGACACATCTCTCGTCAGCCGTGTCAATCGCTCGCTGCAGAGTTTCCAATGCTTCGGCGGTGTTCAGAGCTGGATTGTCCTCAACTAGGCTGTCGACGGTACGTTGAAACGCCACCCAATTGACGTTGTTGTAATCCTTTCGATTTCGAGCCGGAGAAGGAGTGGCCCGCGAGTTGATCTCGCACACCACCGGGCTGTGGTCTGAGCTGAGGTCATTCACCGTCACAGGCTTGGAAATGTTGAAGTTGGCCAGGAAGACGTCCAGTGTGCTTGGTACTCCAGCTGCCGAAACGAAAGTGGGGTCATCAGGAAACTCAATCGTGTAGTGTCCCAGCTGAGCATGGTCAAACAGCAGGCAGCCGTTCCGATTTCTCGTGTGGTTTCGCCAGGCCTCGTGCCGGGCATTGAGATCTCCACCGATGACAAGCTTCGTGCCACATCGCGTCAGCATAGATAGGTCATTTTTGAAGCTGGACGAGGATCCGTCGGTGTCCTTGCACTGACGGGGACAGTAAACAGCGATGACACGAATGTTTCCGGATGTGCTTTCGATTTCGACGCCAAGGGATTCGATGGTTGTAGTGGCGAAATGGGGGAGAACGAAGAAACGGATTCCATGCTTGATGATGATACAGACTCCGCCACCGTTGGATCGAGTTCGATCGAGCCTGATGGTCGAGTATCCTGGGAGACTAAAGGTGTTCTTGGGCTTCAGATGTGTTTCGGTGATGATCCCGACGTCAATAGAATGTTCGTGTAGGAAGGAGGATGCCCCAATGGAGCAAGCATTCCAATTCATCATCTTCAATGGATTAGTACCCATATTGGATGACAAACGTACCGAGCACTTGGATCTGCTCGAATTTCGATTTACAGCCACGGAGAGCGTTGGACATGTCGACGAAAATCTTCATCAGCTCCGCGTTGGTGTGAAGCGTGCTTGAAGCCGCTTCCGAGTTCCACGCAGACGGGGGTGGTTCCGATCTGGAAGTACGCTGGAATCCCGGCGGAATACCGGATTGCTTCTTCGGAGGTTCGGCCAGATTTGGGTTTAGCGGTGGGAAGTTGGCATCGTAGTTTGCAGAAAAGTTTGCACGTCGGTCGATTCGGCGCCCTGGTTGTTTGCCGATAGTAGCTTGCCATCGAATCTTCAGGAACTCAGATCGTTTCCCACATGTCTTGTCGGTCGCCGGATGCTTACCGCCACAGTTGGCGCAGCGCGGGTCGCAGTCTTCAGAGGGGCACTTTTCAGTGGAGTGAGCTTCGCCACAACGGTTACAACGGCTAGCTCGATGGCAGTGTCGAGTGCCATGTCCGAAGTGAAGACAATTCATGCACATAGTAACGTCGTGCTTCGAGCGATGTGCATCCCATGTCACCTGGATGTTGGAGATGGTGCGAATTTCTTTCAGCTGCTTCATCGTGATGGAACCGCGGGGGAAATAGATGAGGTACATGGTATCTCTGAACCTGGAGTCCTCTTGGCGCTTGATTTCGCGCACTTCAAGCGCCTGCAGCTGATGCTCCACGAGAAGCTGCTTCTTCAGTGACTCGCCGGTCACCCCGGGGAGGCCACGCACAATGACCTTGAAAGGTTTTTCACCCGGTTTGTCGTGGGTGAAGTACTCGAGTTTGCACTGCTTCAGAAGATTTTCCACTAGGAGAAACTCTTCCTCCGTTTTGCACAGTATTTTTGTGCCGATGCCGCTGATTTTGAAAATTGGTTTGACGCCCAATTTTTCAACTAGTGGCTGCAGCTTGTGGAAGCTGAAGTTAACCACCACCAGCGGCGGCAGCTTGGCTTTTTTCGGCACACTTGGCGACGGTTTTCCTTTCGCTTGTTTGCGTGGCTGCTGCTCGATGCCCGGATCACCGAAATCCTCCTCGAGGTCGGAGAATCTGTTCTCCGAGGTCACGCTTTCCGACGCCACACTTGTAGTGCCAGCGTCCTTTTTCCTCCGTTTCGTCCCCTTCACTTCCTTCCACGGTCCGGTAGCGCCACCGGCCACGAACTCAAGCTCCATGCTTCTTCACTTTTCCCCTACTCTTCACTTCGCACTTCGCGTTTACTCTTTCGTCGCGCTCAAGAAAAAATCCGCACGTCTGCTCGAGGCAAACACTCAGACTCCAATCTGAAGACAGAAAACAGAGGGCACAGCTTTTATACCCCTAGATTAGCATATGAAGCTCCTCCCATTCGGCTGGCTTTTCAGTTAATTTCGTTTGCATGACCCGCCCCTCATGCTCCAGACGCATCAAACGATTAATCAACCGAGAAATGAGAAAATTTCTATTGAACGGATAATGTAACCAAAATATTAGATGATTTAGGTCATTTTAATTTGAAAAATGTTAGAATTGAAAAAAAAATCACGCAAAATGATCTGGATATGATAATGCGTTGCCAAAGTCCACTGGCGGTCAAACTCATAACTCTTTTGGAAAGATTTTATTTGGTCCTGAAAAGGACCGTTTATATATGAACGATTTTGATGAATTCACTACGCCACGCAATGCGTGTTGGTTTTCTCCATGCTGAATGCTGGAAGCCGTCGTAAACTGACCCGCCGCTTGCTGCCTTGGATGAGATTTCCAGCCGAGCCGAGCCGTCGCTGGGTTGGTGTGTGCTGCTGTCGTACTGGAGGCGCCACCAACCTCCTTGACTGATCCAACGAAAATGACGAAAGAAAACCGAGGACAGCTTTTATACCCCTAGATTAGCAGATGAAGCTCCTCCCATTTGGCTGCCTTTCCAGTTTATTTTGTTTGCATGCCCCGCCCGCATGCACCCAGACGCTTCAAACCATTAATCATCCCAGAAATGAGCCAATTTTCATTGAAAAATGTTTCAGAATGGTCTTATTTGGAAAATGCGTTGTGGAATTCCAGGTGGAATCATTAGTGGCCGGCTTTATCATTGTTGCTGAGCCATCAAGCATTCAATATTTCACTTTTTTTGTTGCACCACGCTTTTCCCGATCGATGGTATTAAGCCTGGAATCTGGAGAAAATTACATGAATTCACCATTTCACGCAATGCGTGTTGGGTTTCTGCGCGGTGAATGCTGGATACCATCGAAAATTGCCCGGCTTCACTATTGCTGAGCAACGAGTATACACGCTATTTGGTTCCACACCACTTTTCTCGATTTATGGATGAAAATAATCCGATTTATAACTCTTGAGGCATCATTTTCGGTGGCCCTGATAAGGACCGTTTGTTCATGAATTCACCATGTCACGCGATGCGTGTTGGTTTTCTGCGCGTTGAATTCTGGATGCCTTCGAAAACATACCGGCAGCTTGCTGGATGAGATTCCTGGCCGAGCAGAGAGTCGTCGCTGGGTTGGTGTGTGCTTCTGCCGGGCTGGAGGTGACACCAACCTCCTTGACTGATCCAACGAAAATGACGAAACAAAACAGAGGGTACAGCTTTTATACCCCTAGATTAGCAGATGAAGCTCCTCCCATTTGGCTGGCTTCCAGTTTATTTCGTTTGCATGCCCCGCCCCATATGCAGCAGACGCTTGAAACGGTTTATCAACCGAGAAATGAGAAACGTTTCATGTAACGAATAAAGTAACCAAAATATTGAAAGATTTAGATCATTTTAACTCGAAAATGCTATAATTAAACAATGTTTCACGAAAAATGGTCCAGGTAGGATGAAGCGTTGTTAAATTCCGGATCGAACCATTGGTGGCCGGCATCATCATTGTTGCGGGGCCGCCACGCATTCAATCTTTCACTTTTCGGTCACACCACACTTTTTCCGTTTTATGGAATGAAATAATTATCTGATTCACAACTCTTGAGGAATAATTTTCGATGACTCTGAAAAGAGCCGTTTGAATATTGGACGATTTTTGACAGAAAACTACATGAATTCAATGCGCAATGCGCATGCGCAATGCGTGTTAGATTTCTCCGTGTTGAATGTTGAACGCCGTCGAAAATTGGCCCGCCGTTTGCTGCCCTGGATGCGATTTCTGATGCTATTAGCAATGCGCCGCTGTCAATCAATCCGTGAAAGAAGCCCCGAGGAAAGAAAAGCGACGCAACTCGCAAATTTATCCGTCACGGCGGAGCATTCTTTGGAATTTCTGCTGCCTCTGCCACCACCGTCGATCAATCCGATTTTCGAAACACTTCCTTGGTCTGCCGCGGTAGAGGGTTAGAAGGTGAATCTGCAACAGCACCGCGGTGCCGCCAACCACCGACACGGCCGCCAAAGAATAATGAGCAAAAACGCAAACGAAGAAAGTGGGCAGCTCTCGTTCGATGCGTTCACCTCGAGACGACAAAGACAAATGAGGGAAGATGCGAAGAAGCAGTAGCTTTTATATTCGACGGGAGCAAGATTTGCAATCGATTGGTGCCAAAATTTTGAAAATTCAACGAGAAATGGCTGAGTTATTAACGCTCAAAATCTCCACTTTAAACGTAACGCGGCCGATTTCTGAATATTTAGAATGACACCCGGTATAGAAAAGAGAGACGTAGTCCTACGTCAAAAAAATGTTCAAAGAGTTACCAAACTTAGGCCAGTAGTACACAGGGTCAAATATTTGACAAGGAAAGAACTCAAGAAACAACATCAGTTTGACACTAATGAAAATTCGATCGAGTCAAACAAGATGTTTGAGCATTGGTTTCTTTTCGGACAAATATTTGACCCTGTGTACTAGCAGCTTTACAACACAACACCGTGAATGACTGACGGACTGACAAATATATCAGCATACATACCTTATGATTAACCATTGCGGTTACAATAGGACAGATCGGTGAAGTACTAGATTTGTAGTAATGAGCTGAATTTTAGTATGGTGAGAAGGTCAATTCTCCGTTTCTGTAATAAAATGGTGCAAAAAGCGTGGATATTATAGTTCCTTGCCTAATTTGATGCTGTTTGAGCAAAACTTTGGACAACAGTGTTGTTGTTTTCTTCATTTCTTGCAACATAAACAATTAGGCAAGGAATCATAATACCCACTCTTTTTGCACCATTTCATTGCAGAAACGGAGAATTGACCTTCTCACCATACTAAAATTCAGCTCATTACTACAAATCTAGTACTACATCGAACGTGCCCCATTATTCAAACATTGATCAGCTTCAATGTTAATGAGGACAATTTGTTGGAAAAAATATTTAAGCAATGTTCAAACAACATATGTACGACAATGTACTAGACTCAGGAACTGAATATTTATATACTGCGGCTTCAAATCAGCCGATTCATGTAATTCAGATTGAGGCAGACCGAATGCAGACGACTGTCAATCAGAAGGTCCCGAGTTCAAGTCTTACACCATTCTTAAACGATTAAACGATTGAAGAAAAAGTTTAAGATATTTGTGTAAATAGCTAATGGTTCTAACATTGAACAAGAGTTTAACCACCGACGAACCGACGTGACAGTGGTGATTCAAAACTGTCCCCCCCCAAATTTAACGGTCGACCAGCGAAGCGAGCGAACGCTTCTGTCAAATCAGCGCGGACACGAACCTCTTCCTATATTAATACACGGGGGTTTGGAATCATGGTACCAAAACAACGCGAACCGTTATAGAGGAGGCGGTAGTGTTCGGCTATTTTTCATCATGGCGTCGGGGACAATAAATTTGAATTTATTTGTTCTAGCTGTCACGTCGGTTCGTCGGTGGTTTAACAACCGATGTACGATCATTGAATAAACATTCATTTATGGCACAAATTTCCCAAATGGAGGAGAACGTGCCTCTGGAGCCGACCTACTGAAACATTCATTTCATCGTGCTTATAGAACTGTTGATGTTGAATAGATTCTAATTTTTGGGCAAACAAGAGTTGAAGAATAGTTTTATTTCAAAATTATTCAAATATAATACGACTAGCAGCTTAATAACGTTGGTTTAAGAAACATTTCTTCAAGCAAAAATTATTTCTTGGGGTGTCAACGAAAAGCCCCATCACCCTATCCTTTCCTCAAATATTTTTGTTCCCCCTAACCTCGATCAAAACGCGAGTTTTATGGTTCCTCAAAACTAACATAGTTTATAAGTGAAAAACATGAAATTGTAAAAAAAATTAACTGAATTCGGCTCCGTTATGCTTGGTGGCGCATGAGCCTAAAATAAACGTTTAAGTAAAAAAAAACCTAATTTAGTAAATTTTGGGACATTCGCGCTAAATGTAATGGAAAGAGAAAAATATGTTGAAGCTTTATATACTGATTTCAGTAAAGCATTTGATAGAGTGGATATAAGTTTGTTACTTTTCAAGTTGTCTAAATTAGGTTTCAACCCTAGATTACTTAAATGGATCGAGTCTTTTTTAACGGATAGAACTCAACGAGTAAGATTTAAAGGAAGCTTGTCAAAAATACCGTCGTTGGGGGTGAGAATGGGTCAAAAAAGGATACTCAAAGATTATTTGTTAAATAACAAATGCAATTGAAGTCGGAATAACTTTTTATTTGGTATGTATACTCTCCTATGTGGTAATGATAGTTTAGCAAGAAAGTATCACGTTATATGAATTGCTTACTAAACTACAAATGATTGAAAATTTACCCAATCTCACCCCTTAGGGGGGGGGTGAGTATGGGTCAAAGTATTCGAAATCATCTATCTAAGAATATAAGTTAATTTTATTGATCATATCTAGTAAACCTACTTAAAACATAATGTTATCATGACGAATAAAAACTTAGGTTATTTTAAAAGATGATTAATCCACCTAAAAGGGCTAATACAACCGAAAAAATGGTTGAAATTTGATAAAATAACGTTTGTATACTGTATCGCCATTTTTAGCCATCATAATCATCCTCATTAAGAGTTTCAACCTCCATGAGAGGAGGGGAGATTACAATTAGGGAGAACGCATTGAAAGATTGATTGTAAAAAAAAAATGATAGTTTTAGTATACCTACTGCATAAGAAATGTTTAACCAAACCCTCCGTTATAATTTGATCATTGTCATCTATATTGCTAAAGCAAATCACTCCATCTCAAGATAGAGGGTCGTTCAAATATTATGATAAGTCTATTTTGTGAGCTTACGATATGGCAGTACACTAAAGATCAGATGATGATTAGGGGAGCTGTCCAAACGCATGGGTGTATTGCTTTTTATATCCTCCAAAAGAAGAATATTAAAGATGTTAACATAGTCCAAGGCTTGTGCAGTATCTGCTGTGCGGTCCAATGACCACCCGTATTTATACTACCTTAGGTAGACATAATGAATCATACCTAGACATTTAGGTACCGTCATGAAAGCATTTCATGTAGGTAGATATGCACACAACCATTAGGTAAACACTACAGTCCTTTCCCCTATAGAAAACTTTAAAAAATAACATTCATCGCCAAAATAATGATAGCACAAATAAACTGACGAGTCCGTCACTTTCAAACTACAAAAACAAAAATACTATTTCGCTATACCAACATCGGTAACTTTACCAAAAAATACAAATAACACAAATCCATTCACCAAAACATAACAAACATATGTTTATTCCGCCACAAAAGAACAATTTTGTTCACCACAAAAAATAACATTTCGTTATTACCAAAACAAAAAGACAATTTCGTCAATGCAACATCGGCCAAATAAGAACATTCTGTTCACAACATAATGGCAATTCTACCATAAAAGAACAATTCTGTTCTCTACAAAAATAACAATAAGGCATTTTATGAGACGTTTCAAATCAGCTGTTTTTTGAATGTTTACCGGTTTTGAAGTCCAACCGGTGGGCCCATTTATTTACATTTTCGCTAGCATAACATGTGATACAGGCCCATCCAATAATCGAGGTTCGTTTATCTGCAAAAATGCGCCAATCCGCCCACTATAATTAATGTCCGTAGACCTTGGGGATGTTTTTTTCATCTGCTAGTGACATCATGCAGCTCGGGGGATTGATACATGCCACATTAGAAACCGAAACATCTCTACCAGCAAAAATCTGATTAGCGCTCACCATATGTTATGCTACTTTTCGCGAAAACAAAAACATCACATGTAAACAATAACAATGAGCGGCCCACCGGTAGAACATCTCGTAAAATAGCTTATTTGTTATAAAAACAACCTGAAAAAGAAAAGGAAAAAATCTCGGGAATAACTCAAAAGAAATCACACGCTCCTTGATCCTCGTCGCCACTTTTATATCCTCCAAAAGAAGAATATTAAAGATGTTAACATAGTCCAAGTGTAAAAATATCCCCTCTTTGAAATAATATAAAGTTTTCAATACAAATTAGCGATAGTTGATGAGCTATTTCAATTTTTATGTTTCTCCGTTTTGACCCAATCTCACCCCCCAGACCCATTGTCACCCCCATCGACGGTAGTAAAATTGACATCTGGTGTTCCACAAGGCTCACATCTTGGTCCACTGTTGTTTATTTTGTTTGTGAATGATGTTGAACACGTTGTCAAATATCTTCAAGTTTCTATATACGCTGACGATATGAAACTTTTCATGGAGATACGTAAAGCATCTGACCTCGACATATTTCAAAATGAAATTGATATTTTCTTCTGCTGGTGTAGCAACAATCTGTTGGGGGTCATGCACAAATTACGTCACGCTTTTGGGGGGAGGGGGGGTTTTACAGAACGTGACGACCCATAGAAAAAATAATGAGGTCCCATACAAAAAGTTTGATAAAGGGGGGGGGGGGGGGGGGGGGTCTGGAAAAGGTCGATTTTTGCGTGACATAATTTGTGTATCACCCCTTGGAACTTAACGTCAAAAATGCAATTCAATTACATTCACAAGAAAATTTAACATAACTCATAAAGTGGTAACTTTAGGTGATGAAAATGTTGAAAGGCGTAATCTGGTTAGAGATCTAGGCGTTGTTCTCGACTCGAAACTTACCTTTGTTGATCATCATAATACATGTATATTATTATATGTATATAAAGCAAGTAACATGCTCGGGTTCATCAAACGATTCATTTTTCATTTTAATGATCCTTATACAATTAAAACACTATATGTGACATACGTAAGACCTCTTCTTGAATATTGCAGTGTTGCTTGGGCTCCATATCAGGCTGCACACATTAACCGGATAGAGTCGATCCAAAAACAGTTTTTGCTGTTTGCTTTAAGGAAACTAGGCTGGGTTCACTTACCGTTACCATCTTATGAGGCACGGAGCATGTTGATTCATTTAGATAGCTGTTGTATCCAGTCGCAATAAGAGCATACCAGCCCTGCGACTTACGATCTGTCGATCGGTTCGAAGAGATGAACAGAATAAAGAATAGCTCAGTCTACGTTTGAGCGTGCATAACTAAACATCTCGGTTTTAGTTAATCCCTCAGTACCCAAACCTCATACCTCTAATCTTCGGTTAGATCAATAGCCTCGAAAATCGAAGAGATTTTGCCATGATTGCTTTTAGAAATGACGTTATATCAAATAGAATATGCTCTCCCATTGGAAAATTTGAATTTCTCTGCTCCCACTCGTTTATTAAGATATAGAAACTTATTTTTAATAATTACCACAGAACAGACTATGTTAAATATAGGCCATTGAATAGACATCATCCTTGCTACAATATTATCGTCGCACCACCAAATCGAAGTCGTCGCTAGAAGCACATGCGAAGTTGCAGCTGCGAAGTAAATTTGAATCTATTTTTTCTGTTGCGCATCATTAAGCTAAATAAGAGCAACAATATGCACTAATCCAAATTGAGTTGCGACATTTCTAAGTAGGTTAAAAACCAATTTTCGCACAAGCATAATACACATAGTGACAGAATGATATGACAATGAGTAGAGATATGCTTAAAAAGGCATTTTTTTTTTGAGACGAATAGGGTTAGGTGTTAGGTCCAAGCAACCATTGTAGTATACTTATATTTGTAACGGTCTACGAATTGATTGACGACAATAAATAAATAAATAAGTACATGATTTTTTTTCAGATAATTACCGTAGAATTCCGAATTATTGATAGGAACAATCAGTAAAAAAAAATCTTGAATAACTTTCCACAAGGTCCAAAGAAATTTTTTATTTGTTAAAAATGTTCGAACATCCTTTTTTGCAACTCGTTGCATAAATAATTATTTCAATATGAATAATACTTATTCATATAACAATGCGAAGGGCGGGGACGTAACCAATCGCTTTACAATTTTACACAGTTGTTTAGGACGCCAAAAAGAGGCAAATGTACATTGTGATAAGATCAAATTTTAAATATTTTTCGCATACAATGTGTACCAAGTTATGCACTATATGGCGACCGTGACACCGAGAAATATGCGTGCAACAAGATAAGTGGATGAAAAAAGTCAACTGATGATTAACAGATGGTGACTCCATAAACTAAATCGGTCCAAGCAAATCATGTTTAGGTTTATTAAATAACTTAATAAGCATATGCATAAGGGTATGCTCGTAAAACACTAGCTGAGAAGCATTTGGGATGTAGGTAACGCTAACAATAAATAAGATTGGATGACTTGAGTGTACTATGCTATAGCAGGGTTAAGTATTATTAAGAGTCTCAGCCGTAATGTTTAATATGTTGTTGTAGTAGTCACCTACACAACCAATTTTTAATACAACATTCTCTTCCAGGGATCTGATTAAGAAGGACCTCCGCCAACGATGGGATCAAGTGAAAGGCCTAGATCAACCGATTGCTCTACTCAAGGAAAGTGTCATCACTCCCCTTAAATACCCGGAACTCTTCGTTGGGCTTACCAAACCGTGGCGCTGCATTCTCCTCCATGGACCACCCGGAACCGGTAAAACCATGCTCGCTCGAACTCTCTGCTCGGAAACTCGTGATTCGATCACGTTCTTCAACGCCACTGCTAGTACTCTGATTTCCAAGTGGCGCGGCGAATCGGAGAAGCTCATCCGTGTGCTGTACGATGTGGCTCGATTCTACGCGCCGTCGATCATTTTTATCGATGAATTCGATGGGTTGGCTTCGCGGAGGGACTCGATCGGTGAACACGAAGCTTCCAAACGGTTCAAGAATGAGTTTCTGGCCCTGATCGACGGGTTAGATGGTGGAACGGATGAGGAGAGGGTATTTCTGCTGGGTAGCACCAACATACCGTGGGACATTGATCCGGCTTTTCTGAGGCGCTTCGAGAAGAAGATATTGATCGATGTGCCCAATGGCGAAGGTCGGTTGGCTATCGTTCACGAGTTGCTTCCGGTGACGACGGCGTGGGATCGAAAGCAACTGGAGGAAGTGACAAAGAGGACGGAGAATTTTACCGGAGATGAAATCAGGATAGCCTGCAAGGAAGCTTCGATGATGATGATACGCGAGAGGATCGATAAAAACTGCGGTAAGACGAGAGTTTATTACGGATAGTTAACTAATCTAGAATCCCTTTTTAATACCAAATTTCTTCATGGAGGCAATGGCTCTCTCTAGACACTTCGTAACAATATCGAAGTATTGACGCTAAGTTATTTCTGTTTCAGAGCTCAATGGGAAATCCTTCTCCCCACCATCAACCGAAGAAGTGCAGTACGAGCAACTGATGAGTGCCTTGCAGCAAATCCAGCCGGCCACACTCGCTCTGATTGAAAAACATCGCGAGTGGAATAAGAAGTATGGAAACCAATCATGAGGAAAATACTCGAAATTACAATTCCGATTTTGGACATTTTGTATTACATCTTTATTTACTGAAACTAAAGAAGAACTTTATTTTCAAAACAGTTTTTTTATAATAAAATAAAAGAAAAATGAAATTCAGTTCAGTTCAACTCGAAAATATGTCATACGATTTGGAAAGATCATCAGAGGGGAGAAACTTAAGCGCTAAGTAACATAACCGCCAGCTGAAACCCATCCTTAGGACGGTCGAGCCCGCTTCTGCGACATCTTCTGGCCGTGGTACAGCCCGGTGTAGTATCCACTCATGTACCAGGACATGAGCATGGCGGACAGATTTTCCGACTCCAGATCGTCGTCGTCTTCCAGCATGGGCGGCATCGGTGGCGGCGGCGGAACCATGAAGGATGCTCCCATGCCGGCGTGGAAACCTCGAGATGCCGCCTTGGAGGAGTGTCCCATGCCAGTCGCTTTGGGCATTCGGAAGCTTGGGTCGATGTTGATTCGGATTTTGCTGGCTTTGTCGGTTAGCTTTACCTCATCGTCGCTCATCTCCATCCGGTTGGTGTCATCTTCGGCGGTGGCCAGCTCTGCTGCATCCTCCCGCTGCTTACGGCGCGCTTTACGCCCCCACGACGGCACCAAATCCTCGATGGCCACCGTTTGTTCGTTGTTGTACCCAACATACCGAATCAAAGCGTCTCCGGATTTGTCCACCGCTAAAATTTTGGCCTCATAATCCACCCCATCATCGTACGTTGCCCGACAGTAATCCCCAACATTGTACGACCGTTTGCTTCCCGATTCACAAGCCCCCTTCTCCGCCGAGGAATTTTCCACCCCGGACGACTCACCCTCTTCTGTCTTCAGTTTGATCTGCTGCTGAGAGGCAGATGTGGACGCTTGTGGCTGTGGTGGCGGATCCTGTGTCGCAGGCATACCGCCCGCTGCCTTACCCAGCATCTTTTTGTTGGTTTTCATGGCCAAACGCTTGGCCACCTCCTCCCGGACCATGGCCAGCGATTCATCGTAGTTTCGAATGATGAGCGTGTCGTCCCAGATGTCGTCTGTCGAGTGTTCGCCATCCGAGCTGCTGCTGTTTGACTGCAGAGGGTAGAACGAGATCGTTGATTTAAATGGCAGAAAAACAATTAAATCGAATACTTACCGCCTTGCTACGAGCGGCGTTCATTGTGGGGCGAAATAATGTGTGATTTGCAGAGAATTAAAGTGATTTTACGGAACAAATTCGATAAAAAATTACAGAAAACGTTTTCAGTTTTTTTTTTCTTTTGTAAAGCGACTGAGCTTTTTGACAGTTTAACAGAGGAATGTTAAGAACGCACTCCACAAGAAAACAAAACAAAGTGGGGTTTGTTCGCAGCTGAAGCCACATCGGCCAAAGCGAGTATTACACTCAAACAATTTTACGAGTCAGTTGTATCAGAAACTCCATATACGATCGGTCACCAAATCTTTGTACATAGCAAACACTTAATATATAGCGCATTTAGTTCACCACTGGACTATCGCACTAGTTTTCACGAGTGCGAAAACGCTAATAGAAGTGCGCGATTGCATCAAATCAACTCGGTGACTTCAGAGCACTTGTTCACCATAGATTGAAGAATTAGTGCGCCGAAGACATCAACCTGATTCGATGCAATCGCGCACTTTTATTTACGTTTTCGCACTACAGTGAGGATTCGCTCGTTGGGTCACGACTGCGCCCTGATTAGCGAATCGTGTTCGTTCGTTGGGGCAACTGACAACTAACCAAAATGCTCTAGACACATGCAAGTGACGAGAAATACATCACGAAACACTCACATACTTGCACAAACGTTCTGTATATAGGAGCTGCGATGCGACGGCGGTCAGACGTCAAACTCATTTTGACATCGATTTTGACATTGACAGTGCTTTTTTGTTGGGTTTTGCCCCAACCAGTGAACATTCAACTATCGAGACAGCCCATCTAACGAGCCGCCAACGAACGAATCGGGACTGTATTAGAAAACCATTAAATTTTCTGTGTCCAGTCCGGTACCCAATAAATATTCATTACCTTGTATTTTTTTCCGTGTAAATAGCCTTTTGTGTAAATTATATTAAATATATTATAGCGCATTTAGTTCACCACTGGACTATCGCACTAGTTTTCACGAGTGCGAAAACGCTAATAAAAGTGCGCGATTGCATCAAATCAACTCGGTGTCTTCAGAGCACTTGTTCTCTATAGATTGAAGAAATAGTGCGCCGAAGACATCAACCTGATTCGATGCAATCGCGCACTTTTATTTACGTTTTCGCACTTATAATGTCGCAGTTCGCAGTCCAGTAGTGAACTAAATGCGGTATATATTAAATATACAGTAGACGTTCGGTCGGTGCAAACGGTTTAACTGCAATGCTTTTTAACTGCAAGTCCGGTAAGTGCAACAAATTTGCAGTTATCGCACCGCCAAACGTCAAAATGGTGCGCCATGTGGCTATAGCCCAAATGAACAGTCAGATCACGTTCCCGGTTATTGCATGTCGTTTGACAACTTGCTGACATCTGTCAGTCGTTGCAGTTACCGAATTTCGTTCGCTAAGTGAAACGTAAACATGTTGCAGTTATCGAACGTCTACTGTAATTAAATTAAATATTATGTTTCCAGTTCAAAACCGTATTAGCGACATTTTTTCTTTGACTTCCGCTGCTTTTGGCTTGCGTTAAACACAATGTCGGAAGTGGGGCGCTGTATAGAGCACCAGGTGTACAATACAGCGCCCCACTTCCGACATAGTGTTAAACGCATGGCAAAAGCAGCGGAAGTCAAAGAAAAAATGTCGCTAATTCGGTTTTGAACTGGAAACATAATATAAATATTTTAGCGTGTTACACCGATCTGACAGCTCTGACAGTAAGGGACTAAACATATATTACGTAAAGTGAGTACCGAGGATTGTTCACAATCTGCGAACCTGACTGCGGAAAAAATCGCGACCATGACGCCTTAGTGTATGTACAGACATTTTCGTGCAGAGTACTGCACAACCGTGTCTTGTCCGATCCCATCCGTGCCGTTGCTGGGGTGCGGCAAGGATGTAACCTATCACCGCTTCTGTTCCACATCGTAATCGACGAGATCCTGGTAGGTGCGATTGATTGTGATTTGGTTTTGGTGTCTTCGAACTGGCTGATGACGTTGCTTTCCTAGCTCAACGGCACTCTGATATGATGAGCAAGCTCGATTATCTTGCCAATGGCTCCTCAGCGGCAGGTCTTACCATCAACATCAACAAGACCAAATCGTTGGATGCAAAAACGGTCAACCCTTCCAGCTTTACGGTAGCTGGGTAATCAGTGGAGAATGTCGAAAGCTTCCAATATCTCGGTAGCCAAATGGCGGCACCAAGAGCGACATAGGTGCACGGATCAAGAAGGCGAGGGCTGCTTTTGCGAGTTAAAGAAATGTATGGGAAACAACCCAATAAACATTTTTGCCGTATACGAGTGGAACGAACCACTCTTAAGCAAACTTCAGCTTAATAAACTACTATTCAACTAGTTATGTTACTTGGGAACCAGATCAGTCGACGCACCAAAATCCGAATTTTTAACTCGAACGTGAAATCTGTAGTGCTATACGCCAGTGAAAACTGGTGTGTATCAGTGGAGAACACTAAACGGCTGCAGGTCTTCATCAATAGATGCCTGCGGTATGGTAGTCCGAAGCACCTTCCCCCGCAAAGATATCCACAAAGCCACCTGGAGATCACCCGACCATCGAACAGAAAACCAAATCGACCACGTTCTAATCGACGGTAAATACTTCTCGGATATAACCAATGTCCGCTCATACCGCAGTGCGAATATAGATTCGGATCACTACTTAGTAGCTGTCTCAACATCGAGCAGCTGCGTAGCGTAGAAGTGGCTCAAGACTACGCGCAGCAGTTAGCAGTGGCCCAACAGAAGAGCAGCTTGACGCAGCTACACTTGGAGATGGCTGGAGGGACATCCTATCCGCCAGTTTAAAAACGAGAAGAATGCAGCATGGGCGAGAATGCTGCAACACCGTACGAGAGCGAATGAGGCACGTTACAGACAGGCGCGGAACAGGCAGAACTCAGTCTTCCGGTTGAAGAAGCGCCAGCAGGAAGAACGAGATCGCGAAGCGATGGAAGAGCTGTACCTCGCTAAGGACACACGAAAGTTCTACGAGATGCTGAACCGCTTGGGTAGAGGCTTTGTGCCACAAGCCGACATGTGCCGAGATATTTACGGGAATATTCTCACGAGCGAGCGTGAGGTGGTCGAGAGGTGGCGGCAGCATTACGATGAGCATCTCAATGGCGACGTTGCAAGTACCGATGGTGGCGTGGTAGCAGATCTAGGAGTATGTGCACAAGACGAAAGACATCCGGCCTCTGACCTCCAAGAGATTGAGGAGGAGGTTGGCCGGTTGAAAAACAACAAAGCCGCTGGAGCAGATCAACTACCAAGCGAGCTTCTAAAATACGGTGGAGAAGCACTGGTGAGAGCACTACACTGGGTCATTACCAAGATTTGGGAGGAGGAAGTATTACCGGAGGAATGGATGGAAGGTATCGTGTGTCCCATCTACAAAAAGGGCGACAAGTTGGATTGCGGGAACTACCGCGCGATCACACTACTGAGCGCTGCCTACAAGATACTCTCTCAAATTTATGCCGCCGACTATCACCGATTGCAAGAGAGTTCGTGGGGCAATATCAGGCTGGATTTATGAGTGAACGCGCTACAACGGACCAGATGTTCGCCATCCGCCAGGTGTTGCAGAAATGCCGCGAATACAACGTGCCCACACATCACTTGTTCATCGATTTCAAATCGGCGTGTATGATACAATCGATCGAGAACAGCTATGGCAGATTATGCACGAATACGAATTCCCGGATAAACTGATACGATTGATCAAGGCGACGATGGATCGAGTGATGTGCGTAGTTCGAGTATCAGGGACACTCTCGAGTCCCTTCGAATCTCGCAGAGGGTTACGGCAAGGTGATGGTCTTTCGTGCTTGCTGTTCAACATTGCTTTAGAAGGTGTCATTAGGAGAGCGTGGATAAACACGAGTTGAAGATTTTCACGAAGTCCGTTCAGCTGCTTGGTTTCGCTGATGATATTGATATTATTGCTCGTAAATTTGAGACGATGGCGGAAACGTACATCCGACTAAAGAGTGAAGCCAGGCGAATCGGATTAGTCATTAATGTGTCGAAGACAAAGTACATGATGGCAAAGGGCTCCTGGGAGGAATCAGCGCGCCCGCCACCCCGAATTTATATCGACGGTGATGAAATCGAGGCGGTTGAAGAATTCGTGTACTTGGGCTCACTGGTGACCGCCGACAACGACACCAGCGGATAAATTCAGAGGCGCAATGTGGCAGGAAATCGTGCTTACTTTGGACTCCGCAGAACTCTACGATCGAATAAAGTTCGCCGTAACACGAAGTTAACCATCTACAAAACGCTGATTAGACCAGCCCTGTCGTCGTAAAATTCGAGCTTCTTAGTCGTTTGATGGTGGGGTGGGCGCTGCTACACAAAACAGTTGATAAGGGCGCCAGCGAGTGCAAATTCGATAGAAGTGCTGCTAAACACAATAATTACTGTTTTAAGTGTATAGTATGCTGACAGGATATATATATTGTCGGGCCGCCACCAAACCGGACTTCGCACAATCAAGTCGCGACGCGACCCAACTCGCGACGTTTTTTAATCATGTCAAATGTAGTGCGCATCCTTCCCATTGTTGTCAGCAACACAGCGCACTAGATGCGAAACAGTTGCGACACTTGTGGACCAAGAAAATGGCAATTTTTGATTGAATGTTGGTCTTGATTCCAACCGGATAGACAATAAAGCGATACAATATCTTAACAATATAGCAATTAGTTTTATTCTCTTCGTCTTAAGGTTTTTTGAAACCTGTTGAACTCAATGATGGCCTCGAATCCTTCCAAACCAAGCTGAGTTACATGCCCAAATTTCAGGCAATTTGGCCAACAAATACGCCCCATGACGAAGAGAACAAACTTGCTGATAATACCCTTCGTCACTTATGTAAAGACTGTTTCGGAAATTATAAATACTCTTTGTTTTTTTTGAATAAAATAAACTGTTCTGGTGATTTCCGCCAACTTCTTTCAGAATACAACTAATAATTAGTTGTAATAATAATTATTGTGCTCCTATTTTTGTATGTCCTTCCAATTGACATGATATTTTGAAGAACAGTCGATTTCCCCAACAATGAACTTCATTCGCCCAATTTGCATTGGTGCAAAGGTGTTTTTGTAATGATTTCAACATAATTTATCACAAAATACCAGTAATTGTCTTACTTTTTATTATATTCGCTTTCATAATAAGTTGTCTAGGAAATGCGTTCAACCTGGAAAAAATCGATAAAGACGTTTGCACAACATTTTTTTCTAACATAAAATTTCTTATTTTTTAAGGTCTAATACGGAACATCAGAACTACCATACAGTTTCTTATCTTTTCTGAACGCATTCAGTTTGAACTATTTTATTGTTTCAGCTCATTCGACCCTTCCGATGACGAAGCTTGTCATATCATAAAAACAAATGCAGTAAGCAGTAATTAAGACATTCGTTTGCTTAACGTTTGTTGCTACCTGTGTTGTTGAGAAATTTCAAATAAAATTGTTTTCATTGAGAGGATTTGTAATGATGGTTCTTGATCAAATATTCCAGTGAAATTTTTTTTACCAATCTATAAATATCTTTTCTTATCGATACAGTAACTTTCATTGTGTATGGATATTTTATTTATGCGTTTTTTTTCTTTTGCATTATGCAACATTTTTTGACCAAATGTGCAACTTCACATTTTAATCATATAATTTACAAAGCTCTATTTTTTTACTTCTACAACAACATCAACAAAGTTGGTATCATTTGCTTCATTAGAATGTTTACTATAATAAGAGCTAGAATAAACTTTTTTAATTATTAAGCTCAAATTGAAATGACAGTCAATCGTTTGTGTATTAATAATTTCTGAAACAGTCTCTAAAAAAACAGCTTTTGAGAAAATCGCCTTAGTGATTTTGAAAATTTTAGTGCTCACAAAAGGCGGCAAAACAGGATTTTTTCATATTTTCAGTAAAATGCAGAGGGGCGCCTACTATATGAAACTTGGGTAATATGACGGGTTAACCCCCGAAACCACTCCCTTGGGTAAAAGTTCGCTGCTCTGGTTTAGGTATGTAAAAAAAATGTTTTTTTTTATTGTTTTGCTCTCAAATAATTGTATGAACTTTTGTGAAATTGGATTTTTTTCTTGCGCTCTTTCTAATATTGGAGAATTGCCTATGTGATTTTAGATGATTTACGTCATTTCAAATATCAGCAATTTTTTTCCACTTATAGACGCGTAAAAAAGTCTCATTTATGATATTAAAATGTACTCTGAATCGCCTGTATGGTTTTACACTTTTGTATCTGTAAAAACTATTGTGATATTAAATATTTTTCATCCACTCTCCCAAATATAAAAAAGTCACTTTATGTGGTTTTTCATATGTAAAATTGCCTTCAGTAATAATCAAAGCTTTAGCACCCCAGAGAAGGTGTGAAGAAACTCTTTTACGGAATTGGGAGTATGGAATTTTTCTTCAATTTTTTAAGTATAAAAGTATCATCTCATTGACTTTTTCGATATTGTTGCGCTTACAAAAAATAAACTTCCATCATGATATTTAAAATTTTGTTTACGCTCCAATACCTTGTCGTGAAAGAAAAAAGGACCTTTAATATTCTGGAAGGCGGTAGGGTATATTATAATGTCATTGGTGATAGCTCATGTGATTTTTTTTACGAAATTGTGTACGGTTGAAGATATAAGAAAAGTTACTTGTGCTATTTTTTCAAAATGTTGTCCTTCCGCATTGATTCCTTCAAAAAATCTTAGTTTTATTTAGAATTTTCTCCAAAGTTATCTGCAGGCTACCAGAAATAAATGTTCCCCGGAGTCCTTCCGATATTACTCCGTGGATTTCTATAAAAATCCATCAAGAATTCTATTCGGAAAATCTTTCAAATATTTCTTTTGAAAGTACTTTAGATCGTCTTCCTTTTATCGCTTCAGAATTTCCCTTAGAAATTCCTGCGGAGTTTTCGTAAGAGGATTCTCTAAAAATTTCACAAAAACTCCTCTAGAAAAGTTTACATGGTTTTCCTTGAAAAATCCTCCATAGATTTTACCAGGAATCCGTACGATAAGAGATTCCTGCAGGAGTTTATACAGAGATTCCTTCAGGATTCCCTCCAGATATTGTATTACCTCAGACTTTTTCTTTAAGGCATTGTCTTTAAGGATAACTCTTATGATCTCTCCACAAATATTTAAACATATTTTTTCAAAAAATATTTGCTAGGAATTTAAACAGAAATTCCTTTAGAAATAACTCAAGAGTTTTTCTAGTGATATTTGCAGACGCTTCACAATGCAGTTTCTTCAGATATTTGATTTTTTTTTTTGAAACTCGCTCATTGATTTCTACAATAATACTTTCAGGAAATACTCCAAAATTTCAATAAATGATTTCTCCAGGAATATTTCTATTAATATAATTAAGAATTTACCTGGGATTTCTTCAAATGTTCCTCCGGAGAATGATTCAAAGGCATTTGTTATGGTTTCTGCAGGGATTCCACTGCAGATTTCTTCACTACTCTTGCCCCCGAATGTGGAGTTTCGCTGAAGTGTACTAATACGTACTGACACTTCAGAGGAGAGTCTACGGAACTGCTCAGGGTTTCTTTCAGAAATTTCTGCTGGCTTTCCTTTTGAAATTCCTTTGGAAAGATATTTTTATCTCCAGAGACTTCTTCAGAATTGCAGAGATTTCTTCAGCAATTTCAGCAAGAGATTGTTTCAAAAGTTCTTCCAAAAAGTTTTTCAGAAGTTCGTCTAAAAATTTCTTTACAAATCCTAAAGGGATTGCTTCAGAAATTCTTCCCAGAGTTTCTCCAAGATATCCTTCAGTGATTTCTGCAAAAATACTTACAATGATTTTTTGCTCTAATGATGCTATAAGAAAAATTTTCTTGGACGTCTTTAGAGATCCCTTGAGAATTTATTCAGACATTCCTCCAGTGATTATTCAGAAGTTCTTCCAAAAACATCACAAGAATTGCTGAAGAATTATTTAAAATCCCTGAAGGAATTTTTAAGCAGTCCCTGTAGAATTGTCTCTAGAAACCTCATAAAAACTCCTAGAGATACCTTCTGAAACCCCTAAGAGAAATTCTTTAAAATATTTTGGAGGAATTCCTGGACAAAAAAATCATGCAGCTATTTCTAAAGTTATGTTGTGAACCATTTCATATTGAATGCCTAGGATAACATCTAGAAGAATATCGCTAGAAACAGGATACCCCTTTTATTTTCTGAAAAAAAAATCAATGGAATTTATGAAAGAAATCAGCAAGAAAAAAATGCTTGAGAAACCTCAGCAAGGGTTTCCGAAAAAATCCGCAGGGAAATGCTGCAGGAATCTCTCTTAAAATAACTGCAGAAATCGTAGGGAAATACAATTCAATAAATTTCTGCAGAATCCTTGGATTTCTGGAGGAATTCTGTAGATACCTCTGAAGGAGTTCTCAGAACAGATTCATATACATTTTCTTAACGATTTTTTACAAAAATACCTAAACTAGGGTCTGCGACCATTTGGCCAGGGGTACCTATTTTGAGTACTTGCTGCTATAATTCAGTCAGTTTTGAACCGATTGACTTGAATTTTTGAACATTGCTAGATACTGTAAGTGTGATCGTGTTCCAAAAATCAAGAAAACTGGTTTAAAATTGGCTGAGTTATAGCAGCAAGTGCTCAATATAGGTCACCCTGCCCAAATGATCCCAGACTCTACCTCCTGGAGCAATTTCTTAAAGAAATCCGGCAGAAACATTTTAAAAATGCTTGAAGAATTCTTAGAGAACCGCTGAAGGCATCAATAAAACGAATTTGGACTCTTTGGAAAAATACCTGGAAGAACTGGAGAATCCTCTGCATGTATTTATAGAAAAAATTTATGATAAATTCCATAAAATGCTAAGGATTCTGAAGTTTTTTTTCTGCAGGAATTGTTGATATAATCTTTGGAAAAAAAAACCTGAAGGAAGGTCTGAATAAATCCAAAGCAATGCTAGAGGGATACCTGCGTAAACCCTTGGGTGAACTTGCAGGAGAATCTCTTGAGAATTTTCTAGAAGAATTTCCACGCAAATGCCCGTGAAAATCTCTGAATATATGGAGTAATACCTGATGCAGCCTACCTATGAAAAAAATGTGATAATTTCTGATAAACGGCCTGAAAACAACTGAAGAAACTGAAACTGAAGAAACTGAATTTCTAAAAGAAACCCCTAGATAAATTTCTGCAAGATTCTGTGAATCTTTGTGAACAAAATCCTTCCAAAATTGCGTCTATGAATTTCTATTGAATTATCTAGAAGAGTTTTCAGGAAGCAATGTTTGAAGAGATACTCGAAAGAATACAAGCATGTACTTATGCAGGAATTTCTGAAGAACTTCCTTGGGTAACCCGTGGACTAGTTTCAACATTTGTCTTTTGAGAAATTTCTTGAGAAACTCCTGAAAAAGTGCCAAGGATAATTTCTGTGAAAATTAAAAAAAAAAACTCTGGAAGAATCGTTCGAGAAATTTTCAAAGAAATTTTCTGACAGGGATGCTTTTTGAAGTTATAGCACCGACGAACCGACGTGACAGCTAGAACAAATAAATTCAAATTTGTTGTCCGCGACGCCATGATGAAAAATAGCCGAACACTATCGCCACCTCTATAACGGCTCGCGTTGATTTGATAGCTCGACACCGAACCCCCGTGTGTTCATATAGGAAACGGTTCGCGACTGCGCTGATTTGACAGAAGCGATCGCTCGCTTTGGTGGTCGACCGTTAAATTTGGGGGGGGGACACTTTTGAATCACCACTGTCACGTCGGTTCGTCGGTGGTTATAGTAGGAGGAACCTTTAGAAGATTTCTTGCTTAGGCGCCATCCACAAACTACGTAACGCTATAGAGGGAGAGGGGAGTATGTCCGAGCGTTACGGTCTACACAAACATTTTCGGGGTTTTCATACAAAAAAGCGTTACGGAGGGGGGAGGGGGGCAGTGGCGCAGCATGGGGGGTGCGATGGGTGCGGTCCGCACCGGGGCCTCCAAATCAAGGAAGGTTTTTTTTTTAGTTTTTATTTATGTGTATTTTAACTTTGGATGCTAATTCTACACTCAGCAAATCAAGGAAGTTTTTTTAACACTAGTTTGAATAAAGTTCTTTAAATAGCGAAAGATTCCTATAAGTTCAACACTTCGCAGAACTTTTAATAGGTATGTGGGGCCCCTTCGTGTTTATCAAGAGTTTTTTGGAATGGGGCACACAGGATATTGTGATTCCCTGTCATCAATGATCTGTCAGGCAATTTAAATATTTTAGCCATTTCAATTTGATGAAAATTTATTCGCAGTTCAATTAACATTTCATTCACGAAACAAAACTAGTTCGCATCTGCATAATGCTTAGGTAAAAGATTTCATTTATTATGCACTTTTAGCACTTTTGGGGAAGAGTGAGTGTGTGGGTTTTGGGTTCGCGCGAGAACGGCATTCCGACTGGCGATGCTACGGCGAAGCATCACCAGTGAAAAGTGATAGTCGGGCTCGCCGGTTGGGGAAAAAATAAAAAAAAAATAATAAAAAAAAAGGCCTGCCGCGTCGTCGTCGTCGCCGATTTGGCTGAGCTCATTTTCGTACGGGCGGTTTTGTGTGATTTTGGAGGCAAAGTGAAAAAGCCGCTTTTTTATTCGGACCGGCTGCGTCGTCGTCGTCGTCGTCAATTTGAATGTCCACATCGTCGTACCCGTGTGTAGTTGTAGCGGTTCAGTGTGATTTCGGAGAAGAGGCCAGTTAGTGGAAGATGCTGTAGCACATACGCACTGGACACTTCGAAGGATGTTTATTGGTGAGCTCTTCCCATTTTATCATAATAATTAATGCTAAAGGATTTATACAATTCTGCTCTGGTTTTTGTGTATTTATTTAACAAATATTGAAAAGTTCGTCACGTCATGTGTCGGCGTTAGTACCCAATGCACATTTAGTTGATAATAAATATGTTTCTTTTATTTTTTGCATTTACATAAAAATTTGAATGGTTTGTCATCTTCGGTGTCGACATTTGTAATATTTTAGTCAAAATGAATAAATGTTTTGACTCAAGTCAGAGCGTTGATGATTGATCATGAGTTTAATCATGATTGGTGATTATTGATTAAGATTAATCAAAATCATTAATCATTATCACAAAAAAATCTCATTTAATCTTTAATCATTAATCCTAATCACACTGTTTTTGCAATCTAATCATTAATCAGTAATCATAATCATAAGAAAAAATATTAATCAATCATTAATCACCAAAAATGATTCATCATATAAAATATATGATCCAATTTAAATTGGTTCAAATGCTGTTCTAAATAATATAATTTATGATTCTGTTTTCAAAAATCTCCCGGACAGAGTTAGCTTTTACTTTTGAAACTTCAAAAACATGTTAAACAATATATATATTTTAATCATTTCCAGTTTTTTTGTGATTGAATAATCATGATTAATCATGATTTTTAATCAATGACTCATTTTTAATCATTAATCATAATCAATAATCACAGATAAAACCAATTTTAATCATTAATCATAATCTTTAATCATCCTAAAAATCAAATTAATCATCATCAATCATCAATGATTAGTCATGATTAGAATTTTTGTTAGTCATGAACGCTCTGAAGTAAAGGTTGCTGAGAGTCCGTCTTGGTTCGTCGTTGCATCGCGTCGTCGTACGAGGCGGTTTAGTGTGTTTTTGGAGGCAAAGGAAGTGCCGCTCATTCGGATCGGCCGCGTTGTCGTCGACAATTTGAATGTGCACATCGTCGTACCCGTGTGTTGCTGTAGCAGTTCAGTGTAATTTCGAGGCCAGTTAGTGGAAGATGCTGCAGCTCTGGTTTTTGTGTATTTATCTAACAAATATTGAAAAGTTCGTCACGTCATGTGTCGGCGCTAGTTCCAAATGCACATTTAGTTGATAATAAATAAATTCCTTTCATTTTTTGCATGAACACAAAAATTTGAATGGTTTGTCATCTTCGGTGTCGACACTTGTAATATTTTAGTCCAAATGAATAAATGTTATGACTCAAATAAAGGTTGCATGAATTTCTGGAAAAAGAGAGGGTCGGTAAAAGATAGACGGCAAACCATGCGGTAAGATCTTTCTGATTTATTTATCATGTACTGTTTTGTAATACTTGTGAATTGATCACGTTCAGCATTGTCACGCGCGGAAACGCAAACTACAGATGCGTCGGTGTTTAGCATTGTGTTCTCCTTAGTTGCGAATGAATAACTTATGTAGTTGTAGGGTGAGTTTTGAGGCACAATAGATCGCGTTCGTCGTCCAAGGTTTAGAAGGGTATTTCTTCGCGAGCGCATTATTAATCGCGAATCAAAACAGTACACTCGTTTACCACGACAAAATCCTCAACACATCTCCATTTACCCTGTCCAAACTCCTAGTGATTTCTCGTAGTAACGCAGAGAATTCCTCGGTTATTGGCCTAAGCGAGAATCACGTCATCACTTCCTTCCCTATCCTCAATTGACCTGCATTCGGACGCGGCCGGCGCTGGTATTGCTTATTGAAAAGTATTGGGATTCCAGCATTTACACAATGAAGAGAAAGCTAATCCCAAGCATCATCTGTTGGTTCTTTGTGTAAATGCAGTTGTCCTTGCAATAACAGAGGAGCAACCGCGGGCGGTCAATCATGCTCATGCTCATGCTCATGCTCAGTTTTTTGGAATGGGGCACACAGATGGCCCCAAAATTAAAAGAAAAATGTGTTAGAATTTAAATTGCATTTTACGAAATTCAGTATCAATATGGAAGTAAAATTCATGAGCATTGTGAAAACGTCCCTGGTATCCTAATTACAGGACCAAACATAGTTGTTGACTTAGCTTAAGGTAGTACACAGTTAAAATAAAAATGTAATTTTAAGTTTATTTTCATGCACATAACTGGAGCACGAAAATAAACTCAATATTCAATCTCGGTTTAAATTTACACGACTTTTAAAATGACAGAAAATGTGTAAATTTAAATGTCGTTGAATTTTACACGAACCGCAGCACGCGGTCCGACGATGTGTTGTTTTGCTTTGTATTTGCTTTCATTCCTGCCGTTCCCATATTAGGGATGCCTTTTCCCCCTGGAAATTGTAACAGTAAGTAACAGTGGAGGAATTTCTGAAGGAATTCCTTGATGAATTTATGTATAAACTAGCAGTTATTCACGAAGAAATTCCTGGAGGTATTCCTGGAGGAATTTCTGGAGTATTGCCTGGAAGAATTCCTGGAGGAAACTCTGGAGGAATCCCTGGAAGAATTTCTGGAAGAATCCCTTGAATCCTGAAGAAATCCTTAGATTAGTTGTAGAAGGAAATCTCAGATAAACTCCTGAAGGAGCTCTGGAGGAATTCCTGACTGAAATGAGGAGGAATTCGCGAAGGGGTATTCCTGAAGGAATCCCTGAAGAAATTTCTTAATGAGTTGGAAGAATCCCTGGAGAAATTCCTAAGAAAATTTCTGGAGGAATCCCTGGAAAACTTCTTGGAGGAATCCCAGGAGAACGCCATACAATTTTTTTTGGTTTGTCATACAAAAAATCCTACAAGGGGGGGAGGGGGTGTCAAAAATCGTAAAAATTCCCTTACGTAATTAATGGACAGCCCCTATGCATATGGACGCATCTTCCTTAACTGCTGCGTATTACCCCAGAATAAGTGTGTGCTGAAGTACCTATCCAACTGTTGTTTTATTTGTCACGGACTTGTATAAACTGGAACAATGCAAATGTGCACATTTTTTTTCTGATTGGAAATTACGGCCAAGAAGAAACAAACACCGAGAAAAAATTCTACTCAGTGGTGATTTCAGAGTAAGACCAACTCAGTCACTGAGTACAAAATTTTCTCGGTGAATTTAAAACGCCTAAATGTATGCACAAGAAATCAACCGTATACATGTTATAAGATAAAGAGAGATATATCCAATCAAGCGACAGTATCGCAAACGTAACATGACCATGCATGGGGAGTACGCAGGGTGTGATTTTACTAAATATAATTTACTTATGTTTCAGTTCAGTTCAGTGAAGTGAAGTGATTTTTTTGGAAAATGTGCACCACGTGTGCACATTAACCATTTTACATGGCTATTTCGATAAAAATCTTTTTTGACTTAAAAATAAAGCACCTTAGCAGGGTTGCCACATTTAAATCTGTATATTTTTCGTAAAAAATCTGTATTTAAAATCTGTATCAGCTATTTTTGAGATAGAGGCAAAGAAATTAAGAGATAAATAAAATCAATCCAAGAAATTATAATACCAAATGGGATTATCAAGCTGAAGATATTGTTTTGAGCAATAACTAAAGCTTATATTTTTATTTTGTCTCAAAAAATCTGTATAAATCTGTATAACTTTCCAGAAAATCTGTATACATATCTGTAAAATCTGTATAATTTCCAAATTTTCAAAAAATCTGTAATTCTGTATATACAGATTCTGTAAAATACAGATTATTCTGTATATGTGGCAACCCTGCTCCTTAGTCGTCGACTAACCGTGACTAAGGAGGACGACAGGGCTGGATTAGACCGGTCGTCCTCTATGGGCACGAAACATGTACCCTACGTGCAGAGGACCAACGCGCCCTTGGAGTTTTCGAACGGAAGGTGTTGTGTACCATCTACGGCGGAGTGCAGATAGAAGACGGGACTTGGAGAAGGCGAATGAACCACGAGCTGAATCAGCTGCTAAGAGAACCAACCATCGTCCATACCGTGAAAATCGGGAGGCTATGGTGGGCGGGTCACGTCATCAGGATGTCGGATAGCAACTCGACTAAAATGGATCTCGAGAGTCATCCGACCGGTACAAGAAGACGTGGAGCGCAGCGAGCTAGGTGGGTCGATCAAGTGGAGGACGATCTGCGGACTCTACGCAGAGTGCGGAGCTGGAGACAAACAGCCATGGACCGAGTGGAATGGAGGCGGCTACTATGTTCAGCAGAGGCCACCCCGGCCTTAGCCTGATCGAGAGAGAGATCACCGTGGGTGCTCAGGACTGAAAGTAAGTAACGATCACGATCAACGATCAAATATGACTATACATGTCAATGTAAGTAAGTTAGTAAGTAAGTACATAAAGTGATTCCAGATCTTGTGAGTTGTGGGACTAGAAGCCATTGACAAAGGACCAAGTCCAATGGAGAAGGCAACTTCATATATTAAAGACAGAGACTCATGTCCCACTAAGTGTCCAAGTATCATATTTCGTCTAAGTTGCTTTTATAAAGCAAACCACATTCCATCATGTTCAAATCTGTATGCCTCTTCAAAGGTGGTCAAACAGTGTGGTCCAGACTGCAGATAATGAACATCTGAATGCTACTTGTAAATATATGGTTGTCTACTCTCCTAGTGAGCCTATTATATAATTAGGCATCCATCTCGAACTGGAATCATGCGCCGAAGATACGACAGAACAAACGAATCACAACTGTTACAACCCTTCGTCAAATGGATAGGAAATAAAATAGGACGATCATTCTAAATTTTCAAAATATTTCCAGCTTCTCCTTCACATTTGCTTCGCCTCAATTCTTGATCAACTGCATATGTAAGCTAGACTCATTTATACGGAACGACTTCCCATCCGGCAGAGGTATCAAACACAGAACAAAATAAAAATAACCGAGAGACGACTGACGGACGATCACTGTAACAGAATGGACCACCACAACAACCATTAGGTAGACGAATGATGGATGGATTCGAACGCGGAGAGACCCCAAAGAATGCTTATGCTTTTCCTGAAAAACAACGCGTGAAGTGCAGCGCACTGTGCCAGGTGGAACAAACAACGGTCTCTCATCTCATCGCATGGTGTCGTCCATCGCGGCCGCAATCCGACCCGCAGCAACCATCAACGACGCCAAGCGCCGAACCGAACCACTCGCGCCTTGACAGCTGACGGGTACGGACGTTTGTGTTGCTGGCTGCTGCTACGCGTCGACTCGACCGACGCTTTCAGCTTTTGGGCGTGCGCGAATCGCCATAGCAACGTTGCGAAAACACGTGTTTAACTAGCGGTACTGGTGCGCGCGCGTGAACTGCTGTAAATATCGCGAGGTTGTGCGTTATCAGCGTTGAAAGAGTGTGATAAAGTGAGATTCGGATTTGTAGTGGTGAACACAATGGATTAGTAGATCGGCAAATTGTCATCTCTCTATTGTACATGATCGTTTGAGAAGACAGTTCAGTGAATTGAGTGAATTTCGTAGGTTTTTTTTTAGACAGTAGAGCGAAACGGAGGGGATTAATTTAATACCGTTTTGATACCGGCGATCGAAGGCATACAATTTGGGCGATTATTATCCGCTGTTACACGATCGGTCTGCGACTGTTGCGGTTGATTTTTTTTTTTAGTTTCGGATGTTACTTTCGATATCATCGTGCTGCTGCTGATGATAGTGATGGTGATGGTGATACAAGTGAGGCCCGGAGTTCGGCGGTATTAATTTCGGAAGGAAGGCGTGTTTGAGTGATTTTTGCGCGATAAATACACTGCGGCTGCAATTTTCGGATAGTGACGGAATAGAGAAGCAGCATCCGCATAACAAAAAGATAGTGGTTTGGTTATTGGAAGTAATAAAACCCAATAGTGCAGTGAAGTGATTGGAAGCGAATGATCCCTTGATTATGTCGATTTTTACGGTGATTTGTTGATTGTTTTCCCCGAGATGGGGCTGGGGCAAGAAACGACACCGGACAAGGGGCATTGTGCTCATGACGAGTAATACTCTGTATTGGAAGGCGCGTGTGTAATACTGGGTTGAAAAAGAAGTGTGAAATTGGAAGCCTTTCGGGCAGCGTTGGCAACAACAGGTGATATATTGTTATTGTGGGCCAGCCGGGCCGGATTGTTCTGCTGCAGCTGCGATTGTGTTTGCTGGATTGTAACGGAAATATTGACCGGGTGAGAGCGAGCGGGAAGCAGAAACGAACGGAGCCACTGCAACCATGGGACTCTTCGGATGGATCAAAAAGTAAGTGAACATGTATGCGTAGTTTACTGTCAGATATACAATGATCACCGATCAGTTTGTTCTACCTCCGATGCACGAGGGTAGCAAAATTGGTCAGGAAAGAAGGGCGTTTTCAACGGTGAACTTGTTATGGGGATTTCCTCTTTCGATACCGACATAATATGGATGAATTAGCAATAACAAAGAATTACCTAAAGGCGGAATGTACAAGACCATAGTTTCACCGTTTTTTTTTCAATTCTTCGTTAAAAACGATACTATAAATCAAATCAATTGGACCCAAATATAATGCGAACCGTAAATTCTCTTAATAAGAGTGTGTTATTTTTTAAGTTGAATTTTGCCGTACAATATGTAGCCGAGGTCGAGGATCACACTTGAGGTTAGAAATCATAATGATTTACAAAACTATACCCAGGTAGGGTATTGGTTCCCTTATTAAGCATGTGGCTCCCATTTTCATCCCACGAAAAACAAAGGATTGAATCGCTGTTTGTTTTGTTTCTTATTTTTGTATTTTTTGTTAGAAGTGAGCACCCATGAAAACAAAAAGAACGGAGTCAATCGGTGCCGTAATCGCTTGTTTTCGAATAGGATGAAAATGGGAGCATGAGATTACTGATGGCACACATACCCTATCTAATCCGAGTACATGTGAGTGGTTTTTCAACAAACTATAATGTAGCTATTTGGCAGCTCAAGGAGCTATAACGCATTTTTAAAAGTGCTTCCGTTACCGTAAACCGGGGTCAAATTGATCAGCGGGGTGAAATTGATCATTTGGGTACTACATTGTAATTGCATACCAGTAACTTCTAAGCGTCGCAATGATCTCAAACTTCTTACCTCTTCTAGTTCATAGATGTCTGCCTAATAGTGCTTGAATAATGACAGAAAACAAGCTGCTTCCGACGCATTAGATGCCGTTATTCCACATATGATCTACAATGGAACAAGTAGTTTATTCAAAGTTTAACAACTCTTGCTTGATCATTTTATTCAACAACAATAATATAACTTAACAACAAGATGTAACCAGGTTTCTTTAGAACATATGTTACGCTTTTATTCAATCAATGTTGATTAGCAGTGAAACTGTGTTACTTAATTATCGTCTGCGGCTACCAGCTTCAACACCAAACAAATATGTATGTACCAGCAGATCAAAATATTACACCTTTTGCACTACACGCTCCAACGACAGCAAAACCGACAACCGAAACACCGAAAAAGTCAGCTGATGTGGCTCCTGGGCGGCTGGTATTGATGAGTAGAATACCCACTTTGGTGCTACCGGTCAAACCGGGATCAGCTTCCGAATAATCCAATTTTATCTCTGCTTGGAGATATGCACCAGCGGCACACATTTTTTTTCCTGCCGATACAAAACAGGAGCGGAAAAAAGAAAACTTGTTGTTCACTTGTTAAATGTTCAAATAGTTACCAAACTTACAACACAACACCGTAAATGACTGACGGACTGACAAATATATCAGCATACATGCCTTATGATTAAACGTTGCGGTTACAATTATGCAAACATTGATCAGCTTCAAGGTTTATGAGGATAATTTGTTGAATAAAATACTTAAGCCATGTTTAAATAACATATGAACGGCAATGTAGGGTGCCTGTACCAATTATGGCACTACCTAAGGAAAACTATTTGTACAAAAATAACAATAAAACCAACGAATGTCATCAATATGTTAAAAGATAGCTTAGTTTCTATACTTTACAGGAAAAATATAGAAACGGAGCCAAAACTACATTTAATATTTATTACAGCGTGTGCCAATGATAGGAACCCTGTACCAGTTATGGCTACATTTTTTAACTTCGGTTCCTTTTTGCACTATTTGCATGCATTTCTTATGGGATTAGCCATAATTGGTACACTATGGCGAAAGAGGGTGCAAAGAAGCCGACATTTTAAGGAAAATGATTTATTTCTACCATTTTTTGAGCAAAATGTGGAATTTAAATGAGTGCAACCATCTTTTGTGAACGTGATCTGTTGTTCACATTTTTTTATTGTTGATTTACATCGTTAAACGATGAAAATCAACTATGGCGAATAATTGGTACTATAGCCATAATTGGTACACTTACCCTAATAGACTCAGGATTTGAATATTTATATACTGCTTCGAATCTGCCGATTCATGTAATTCAGATTGAGGCAGACCGAATGCAGACGACTGTCAATCAGAAGGTCCCGACTTCAAGTCTTTCCACCGATGTGATTTGTTCCACTAAAATGAAATTAAAAAGGTGATGATGTAGGTAAATATAAGATCAGAAAGAGATATTTCAGATTAAATACAAATGCAGAAATATAGAAAGTAAAATTATTTTTGCCATTTTTTTTTTGTTACAATGAAGAAACGTTTAAGAAATGTTTTTGAAGCAGTTATAAAATCATATCTAATAATAGAAATGAAATCCGTATGAGAACGTCCAGGGTTGTTACAACAGCGCGAATTTCGCGGATTTCGCGAATTTCGCGATTTTCGCGGATTTGGCGCGGATTTGCCCCTGGAATTCGGTCCTCGCGCGGATTTGGCGCGGAATTGGTTTTGCTGTCATGCAAATTTTATACATAGGATTTTACTCTGATTTGCATCATAGTTTTTTGTATGGGATTGCCTTTTGATATACCAACCAGCGTTTGACGTATCCCTTCGACGAACTTTGTTCTGTGAATCTTGTACAGTCCCGATTCGTTCGTTGGCGGCTCGTTAGATGGGTTGTCTCGATTCGATAGTTGAATGTTCACTGGTTGGGGCAAAACCCAACTAAAAAGCACTGTCAATGTCATAATCGATGTCAAAAAGAGTTTGACGTCTGACCGCCGTAGCATCGCAGCTCCTATATACAGAACGTTTGTGCAAGTATGTGAGTGTTTCGTGACATATTTCTCGTCACTTGCGTGTGTCTACAGCATTTTGATCAGTTGTCAGTTGCCCCAACGAACGAACACGATTCGCTAATCGGGGCGCAGTCGTGACCCAACGAGCGAATCCTCACTGTATATGAATACACTGAAAGTTAAGCCATTTTAGTGCTTGAAATAACTTTTATTCCCATTGATACGAATCCTAAATAGAGCCTTTGGATCTTGGGCAATATGTTTCAGTAATAATTCAATACGAAATTGATCTAGAAAGCTCTGAACTAAACCAGGTTAGTTGCATTACATCTATGTAGTTTAATCTCGTAGCATTTTTACAACATAGGTATTTAAGTAAAACATGCTAGCACTCTTTCACCTTTATAAATGATCATCCGACATAACATAATATTATTATCTATTGGATTTGAAGGAATCACCTAATTTACGAGCTCTACTCCAAATACTTCAAAGAAATTTTATAACAAAATCCAAGTAATCATCAAGGGTCTTCTTCAGGGTGTATCCCCGGAATTCCTCCAAGGATTTTTCTGATATTGCTCTTAAGATCTTTTTGAATGAACTTTTTTCTTTTTTGGGTCTTATATCATCTATGAAATTCTCGAATGATTTGTTCCGTAATGCCTGATTTTTTTTTCTGTAAAAAACTGCTGTAAAAATATCGAAAGAAAAATAAAATTCCCGAAAGAGTTACTGACAAAACTATAATAATTTTTAGTTCCAAAGTCGTGCACACTGGCTGTACTGTATAATAAGGGCGCACAGCATTGGAACAGAGGGGACAAATCCGCTACGCGCATGGATTGATTGATCTGTTGATCTTTTGAATAAAAGTTTTTCAAAAAATAAAAAAAAGTAAAAATTTTAGGAATTTTATTACAAATATTTCTCAGAAATCCATGGCTGGAGTAATCCATCCATCAGAAGCCTCTAGAAGAGCTCCCGTAACAATAGATTTACCGTTGGAATTTTCAGAGTGGTACACCGCATAGTTATAACGCCATTTCTAGTAGAAATCCTTAGATCATTTTAGAAAAAAACTGTCGAGGCACCATGAAGGAAATTTATAAAAAAAGCAAATAAAATAAATCCCTATGAGAATTAATAGTGAAAACTTTGGAGAAAAACCCTGAATTATCTTTCAGGGGTAGGAATTCCTAGATAAATACCTGGACAAGTATCTGGAGAAATTCTAGAAAAAAAGAACCCTGAAGGAAGCAGCTAGAAAATATTAAAAAATGCAACATTGTCTTTTAGGAATTTTCTCAGAGTTTCCTCCAATGATTGCTGTAGGGATTTTCAGTATTTTAACTACGGAGGAAGGTTTTTTTTTGTTTGTACAGGCATTTCCTCATGTGTTCCTCTTGGAATTTCTTCAATATTTCCTCAAGTCGCCGTTCATAAACTACGTAGACTCACTTTCGAAATTAGTATGAAGCTTAGACTTTGACCAGGCCACCCCCGCCCCCTAACAGTCTACATAATTCGTAGACGAGCCTAAGGTATTCTCCCTGGATATAACTTATCTAAAGTTTAAGTTTCTTTCTATAATGTCTCACTGGGATTCTCCAGACATTACTATTTTTTTCAAATTTCTAAGAATTACCCTCACAATATCATACTTTTTTTTTCATCTTTATTAACGTGTTTTTTAACACAATATCATACTCAAATTCATGCTCATTATTTAGAAAAAGTTTGTATCAGGTACTTTACATAAAAACTGCAGAAATTCTTTCCGTTTCATTCTGTTTTTTTTTTTTCAAAGATTTTTAAAGGATAGCTCCATGATTATTTTTTAATTTTTCCAATTTTTTCTTTGCTAGAAATTTATTCACAATTCTTTTCGTATAGGGTGGGGCGGGGCAAGATGGGTCACCTAAGGATGCATCACCATAACTTTGTAAATACAAATCGTATTGGTTTGTATTCGTCCGCTACTCTTCAATACACTAGTTAGCTATGCTAAAAGTCGATGAAAAGATTATTAAATACAAAATATGATGTTAAACAAGCAGTTTTAAAAAGTGATCGATTTTGCGCCGTGAAAAAAGGGTGGGGCAAGATGGGTCACCTTTTAGGTAATTCACATTTTCTCAACGAAAAACGTCACAATATAAGATTTGTTCCGCATTCATATATGTTCCATATCAATACTGAGTAAACAAGAGCTACTAGTAAACATTTTATAAATTTATTTGGGATATAAAAAACTTTACGATTCGAGTGATCCTCAGGCGACTTGAAAATCGATGTTTTCACTAAAAAATTATCATAATTTTATGTTATAATTTTAAGCGCTCATTCCGCTTGATTGAAGTCAGTTATGAGATAGTCTTGTAATAAAAAATAAATAACTTTTGAATGCTCCAAAAAAACGTTCAAAATTGAAGGTGACCCATCCTGCCCCGCGGCCGTTTATATGGAGATTATATGGGATGTATCGCATAAGAAAAATGGCTAAAAACCATTTTATTTTTTATTTCCAATGAGAGTGAATAATTTTTCAATCAATGCCCCAAACTTTTGTATATTCATGCTGGTCATCTAACAAAATTATTAACATAATCAAAACATGAGTAATGCGCCCGAAAATGGCACTGACCCATCTTGCCCCGTGACCCATCTTGCCCCGCCCCACCCTATCCAGCTTTTTACGCTATGATGAGGGGTGATTCAATTTTGACAATTCTTGCCGACAGCCCTTGCAGCATCAGAACTTATCAGAGTAGCCAAGAATTTCAGTTCAACTCCAGAGCGATTCCAAGCAACAGCATCAAAATTAAGGAAAATTTTTAATTCATGATTTTCTATTGAACTGAAACTTTGCACAGTTTTTCAGTTCCATCTAAATCGCCATTTTTCGATATCAAATTTTTATTTAGAGCCACGACTAACTTTTCAAAAGGGTGTATGTGAAAATGGTTCAAAAACATTCAAAAATATGCACAGCTAAAACGGATTGTTCGATTGTTATGAATTTTTCAGCAAAGTTAGATAGCTAAATGGTGATTTCTAAGAAAATATACACTGTGAAAAAAAATCTATTTTATCATTGAAAAACATCATTTTTGTCACAAAAACTCAAATATCTCAAAACCCTATCTTTTTACCAACTTGAATTTTTTAGGGAAAACGGTCCATTGTATTAGCAATCTACCATAAAAATTTGGTGATGGTAAACTAATAAACAAAAAAGTTATAACATTTCAAAAATTTCACAATTTTTACATTTAGTAAAAAAAAATTTTCTGTGTAAATTATTTCGGCCGGGAATCGCGATTTGATGCTGATTTTATTGTTCAGCAAAGTTAGATAACTAAATGGCGATTCCTAAGAAAATATACACTGTGAAAAAAATCTTTTTTAACATTAAAAAATATCATTTTTGTCACGAAAACTCAAATATCTCAAAACCCTATCTTTTTGTCAATTTCTTGATTTTGCTTTGGCTGACCAAGCCATGTGGGAAATTACACTGTTGAAAATGCTTTGACATCCATGTGCACAACAGAACACGTGCTCGATGAACAAATTGAGATTTGAAATTATGAAAAGAAATCCACGTACTCCGGTGAGACTCGAACTCACGACTCCCAATTCGCTAGACGGGCGCTTCTATTCCTTCAAGCTACGGAGTCACTTGACTATCTCCGTCGCCAGCAGGCCTAGAACTGAACTCGATTCCACAATCGCACATGGTTATCTTCTTTTCACAATCCAAACCCCCTTCGGATGGGATTAGATGAACATCTAACACATTGTCTGTTGTGCACATGTATATCAAAGCGAGAGAGGAAGTTATTTTTAATTGTCGAGAGCTTCGGGCACTGCCTCCCAATCACTTATTGGTATGGCAATTAGTGTGCAGTCGGACTCTCGACGGGTCGGTCCTCGGCCGACCGAATACGGTAAGGGTGACCGTAGCACCTTACAAATGTCAATTTCTTGATTTTGTAAGGTGCTACGGTCACCCTTACCGTATTCGGTCGGCCGAGGACCGACCCGTCGAGAGTCCGACTGCACACTAATTGCCATACCAATAAGTGATTGGGAGGCAGTGCCCGAAGCTCTCGACAATTAAAAATAACTTCCTCTCTCGCTTTGATATACATGTGCACAACAGACAATGTGTTAGATGTTCATCTAATCCCATCCGAAGGGGGTTTGGATTGTGAAAAGAAGATAACCATGTGCGATTGTGGAATCGAGTTCAGTTCTAGGCCTGCTGGCGACGGAGATAGTCAAGTGACTCCGTAGCTTGAAGGAATAGAAGCGCCCGTCTAGCGAATTGGGAGTCGTGAGTTCGAGTCTCACCGGAGTACGTGGATTTCTTTTCATAATTTCAAATCTCAATTTGTTCATCGAGCACGTGTTCTGTTGTGCACATGGATGTCAAAGCATTTTCAACAGTGTAATTTCCCACATGGCTTGGTCAGCCAAAGCAAAATCAAGAAATTGACATTTGTAAGGTGCTACGGTCACCCTTACCGTATTCGGTCGGCCGAGGACCGACCCGTCGAGAGTCCGACTGCACACTAATTGCCATACCAATAAGTGATTGGGAGGCAGTGCCCGAAGCTCTCGACAATTAAAAATAA
Organism: Aedes albopictus; assembly: GCF_035046485.1. NCBI lineage: Eukaryota > Metazoa > Arthropoda > Insecta > Diptera > Culicidae > Aedes > Aedes albopictus. The sequence continues at coordinate 96,351,937 of NC_085138.1, read as the reverse complement.
CTTCCTCTCTCGCTTTGATATACATGTGCACAACAGACAATGTGTTAGATGTTCATCTAATCCCATCCGAAGGGGGTTTGGATTGTGAAAAGAAGATAACCATGTGCGATTGTGGAATCGAGTTCAGTTCTAGGCCTGCTGGCGACGGAGATAGTCAAGTGACTCCGTAGCTTGAAGGAATAGAAGCGCCCGTCTAGCGAATTGGGAGTCGTGAGTTCGAGTCTCACCGGAGTACGTGGATTTCTTTTCATAATTTCAAATCTCAATTTGTTCATCGAGCACGTGTTCTGTTGTGCACATGGATGTCAAAGCATTTTCAACAGTGTAATTTCCCTATCTTTTTACCAACGTAATTTTTTAGAGAAAACGGTCTATTGTATTAGCAATCTACCATGAAAATAAACAAAAAAGTTATGACAATTCAAACATTTCACAATTTTCACATTTAGTAATAATTTTTTTTAGTGTAAATTATTTCGGCCGGAAATTGAAGTTTGATGCTGATTTTATTGTTAATGGTCTTGCGTGAGTAAAACAAGTTGTTTTTATTATATATTATATTTACATATAATATACTATGTACAGTAATGTTCCGATTTTATCACGCCCTCCGCGCATTAGTCGTTTATTCATTAATTTGCTGTTACATTTGAGGACAAGTGTTTTCCCTCTTCTTCAAGATGAATGTTGAAAGCGTGTTTTGCAACGTTAAAAATATTGAAATGGGTATAGATGTTGAAGAATATTACAGGGCATTTTTGAAAAGGGGCGTAATTAAATTGTTTAAACAGATGTCGCTGATGGCAATTTCTCAGTTGTTGTCGTTTTCGAACTTCCTGCGCCCTGCTTTACCGATGATATACAGATGGCTCGTTTGTCAAATTCTAGACGGCAGGACGTGCAAATGCGTAATTTTGTACACAATGTGGACATTTGGGCATAACCAGTCTCTTTCAGTTTATCTATGGTGCTTTCGGTGAGATTTCGTAACTCTTTTGAACATTTTTTTTTCATCAAACGGTCTACAAGAGAGCGTTGAGTTGAAGACCTTTGAGAAAGCGACTGTTCATCTTGTTCGTTAGATTATAATAAACAAAATCACTTATTAATTTTAACTTACTTGTTTGGTGTTGGTGGCTGAAGAAAAAAAATACTATACAATTTTTAATATTCATAGCGGTAGTATTTTTTTGTTTTTTTCGTGAGCATTGTCAGGTATGTATACAGACAAACAAACGTAACACTGGCGAAATTTTCATTGACCACGCCTTCAACAATCATTTTGAATCTTGGTTGTGGCTTTCATAACAAGAAGAGCGCCCATCGTTTTTCTTTGCGTTTGACGTTTCACACTAGCGCCTTCTGATGACGATATTGCACAACGCAGTGTTTCGTGAAACATTTCCACCAGGTGGTGATAGTGTGAACTGTGCGATGAATTTTCACTAAAATTGTTCTAGGCGTTTCGTCTGTTTGTCTGTGGTATGTACCTCTTATGCATTTGTTGTTGTTGAAGTTACTCGCATTCTTCCGATCATAAAGTCTGTTCTCTACACACTTAATTTTGATTACCGAGTTCGGTAATTTTTTGACGAGATTAAAACTGCTGAGCACCGAACTCGTTCAGCAAAAATGCATTGTTTACCTTTTCCATACGATTTTGACAGTTGTTTTACTGAGCCTCAGTAAAATCGATTATCGAAACTACCGAGATCGTACTGCTGTTATAATCTCGTCAAAAAAGTACCGAACAGGCAATTCAGAAATAAGTGTGTAAGAGGGATTTATTTTGCGGATAAACTAGACGTATACGCGTATATAAAACTTTTATTATACAGCTTTTGTCTTAAAAATAAATTCAATTCCATTTTTCTTATAATCAACAGCTTTTCAACACTATCAAGGGATTTTTTCACCAGTCACGTACAATAAAAAGTATGACAATCTCAATATTTTTGATCACAACACTGGATCGCGTCTAAGTTTCAAATAGATACTATAGTAATTACGAATAATCAAACTAAAGTATCATGAAAACAACTTGTTTAATTCAGGCGGTAGCCTTTACAATAAAATCAGCATCAAAATATAATTCTCGAAATAATTTACACAGAAAAAAATTTTTTTTGTTACTAAATGTAAAAATTGTGAAATGTTTGAAATGTCATAACTTTTTTGTTTATCAGTTTACCATCACCAAAATTTTATGGTAGATAGCTGATATAATGGGCCATTTCCCCTAAAAAATTGGAGTTGGTAAAAAGATAGGGTTTTGAGATATTTGAGTTTTTGTGACAAAGATCATATTTTTTCAAAGTAGAAAAAGAAATTTTTTACAGTGTATATTTTCTAAGGAATCATCATTTAGTTATCTAACTTTGCTGAAAAATTTATAACAATCGAACAATCCGTTTTTGCTGTACAGCTTTTAGAATATTTTAGAACTATTTTCGCATACACCCTTTTGAAAAGTTAGTCGTGAGTGAATATGAAGGTTTAATATCAAAAAATGGCGATTTATATGAAATTAAAAAAACTGTGCAAAGTTTCAGATATTTTTGAAATGGTCGCTCAGGATCGACTGACATGACTCCGTGGAATTCCTCTCCAGCAAAATGTCAAAATTTTTCACTGTTGATGTTTTGAAGTTTTTCCTTGAGTTTTTCTGTAGATATTGAATATTTAAAAGCTTTTTCTTTAATTTTAGGTACGTGATAGCCGCCATTATTTTTAGTACCGAAACCAATGGAGTAGAACATGTAGAGGACGTCGAGAATCCGAATGATTTTGATCCAATGATTGCAACTTTATAAACCCACAGCAAACCCAACTTGCGCGGGAACAAACAAATTCTGTACACTCGTATAGCTCTGGCAGGGTGAATATTCGAAATCCTCGGTCTATTTTTTAGTTTCTGGTGTCGTCCCTCAAAATTGGAACGTTTTTCTAGTTCTAAGTAATTGCATAAATTAGATTTAGGTTATTAAAAATTAAAATTATCTATCAAAACCACTCCGTGCGTGAAACGCAGATGAAATAAGGTTTCCAAAGTAATACTGTATTTAACGTTTCCCCTACCAACCTTTCCCACAACTTCGCTGTTCCGGAATGAAATAGGCAAATTCAATTAATCGATTCTGGAACTACATTTTCACTGGGAACCTGACATTGAAAAAAAAATCGCATTGCAAGACTTCTGAACAATTGCAACATTTTTATTCGTTTAATGTAAAGAACGGAACTGCCGAGGGGGATGATGATTAACACAAAATCATTTGGTTTTCCGACGTCATTTCTTGATTCCTTCATCTACATGTTCTGTTCCATTTAATTTGGTATTACTCATGGTGGCGGCAATCACGAACCTAAAATTAAAGAAAAAGCTTTTATTTCATTTAAACAGAAAACTCAAGCTAACACTTGCAAACAACAACGGTGAAAATTTTTGACGTTTTGCCGGAGTTGAACTGAAATTCTTGGCTACTCTGATGAGCTCTGATGCTGCAAGGGCTGTCGGCAAGAATTGTCAAAATTGAATCACCCCTCATCATAGCGTAAAAAGCTGGATTCTCCTGAATGACGGGCTCTGGCAGATATTTCCAAGAACACTCTGTAGATTGCTACAGCGATTTCACTAAAAAAAAAATATTACCGAAAAAAAACATGAAATAGAGTTGTGACAAAACGTCTTCAAATTGCAGAAAGTTTAGATCATTTTAGATAAACTGCGTTAATTTATGAATCAACAGTTCAACTCCCACCAGGCACTCAATTAGTCCATTCCAGTTGAAAGTGCCTTTTCTTTATACACTATTGTAGATTGTTCAAATTTTTTGTTTAATATATAAGTAATGTAGAAAAATGAAACTTTACTTCCACACTCTGGCGGATTTGGCGCGAATTTAATATCATAATCGCGCGGATTAGGCGCGGATTCAAATTTTTCTCGCGCGGATTTGGCGCGGATTCAAATTTTGCTCGCGCGGATTTGGCGCGGATTTTTTTCCACGCTTCTCGTAACAACCCTGAACGTCATAACACCACCATGTTTTGATTGTATTATGGTGAAATAAATTTCGAAGAAAGCTTGTTATTACGCACTTTGCTGCTAATGCACAAAAATAGTTTCTTAAGCCATTCTTAAACGGTTAAACAAATAGCGTCAAACAACGATGTTTGTCGGGGCCCGTGGCGTAGTTGGTCACACGTTCGCTTCATATGCGGATGGTCATGGGTTTGATTCTCAGTCCCGCCACTTGCAATTTTTCGTCAGTTGCTCTTCTCCCGAGAGCGACTGACACTGATCCTCTTCTGAGCCCCTTGGCTCAAACGGACCCGGATACCTGGACATCGGCGTGCTGCTACTCATAATGGACCCCAATCGGACTGGAAAGAAATCATCATCCTTGTGCTCATCATTCTACCATAGAGTAGAAAAGTGAAAGCAGCAGAAAGGCAACCACTTCGATATTGTAGAATAGAATAGAATACATCTAGGCACTGTACAAAATGTAAGTGCAGCTGTCGAATGAAATCGCTCACGTAGTGTCCTAGTGGACAATAGAGCTGTAAATTAGGTTAAGTGATCAAGAAAAAAAAACCAAGATGTTTAATAAACGTTGAAGAAAAGTTTATGATATTTGTGTAAATAGCTGATGGTTCAAATGTTGAACAAGGGTTTAACAACCAATGTACGATCATTGAATAAACATTCATTTCATCGTGCTTATAGCACTGTTGATGTTGAATAGATTCTCATTTTTGGGCGAACATGAGTTAAAGAATAGTTTAATTTCAAAATTATTCAAATATAATACGACTAGCAGCTTAATAACGTTGGTTTAAGAAACATTTCTTCAAGCAAAAATTATTTCTTGGGTTCTAAATATGAATAAGTTAAAAAAATATTTTTTTTTTTGACAAAAAAAATCATTTATTGTAACAAAAATCACTAATTTCAAAGGATATTTCCTACCTTTAGGCGTTTAGGGGGGAAATTTCAAAATTGAATTTTGCATTTTAAGTGTCAAATTCACTAGTTGTAAGAGTTTTGACGCGTTATTCGGGTTTAGAAGAGCAAAAGTAAGCGGATAAAGATTTTTATCTTTTTAACCGACGCTTAATTGTATACTGATCAATTTTGCCCCAAAGTGGCATCCTCAATTTTTAGATTTGTGGATTAATTTAACTAAAAGTTTAAACTTGTTGAACCAAATTGTGTCACATGATTTCATTGAGATCCACTGGGTACTGATCTATCTATATATATAAAAATGCAGCGGCATACGTGGGACCGCACATAACTTGCGAACGGAAGGTCCAATTTTGGTCGTCTAAGTTTTGTTCTGTTAGTTTTCACCCAAGGAAGGTTTATGAGCCAAAATGTATGGAAAAATTGAGAGTTTTTTTTCCATACATTTTGTGACCGGGGACTTGGTCTTGGATAGAAACTTGAAACGTCAAAAAACGCAGTAGGCAAGACAAAGTTTGCCGGGTTCAGCTAGTTTTATAGAAATTCTTTTGGCAATATTTAAATTGTCATTATTGTTATCCGCAAAAATTGTTTTAAAGTGATCAATTTGACCCCGGATTTTTACGGTACCAAACTTCCCCCTAGCGGGAGTGCGAAAAACACATTTTTCGTCATAACTTTTTTGTTTTTTAATATTTTTGAACCAAATTTTGACACAAGAAGCACATATTCCTCTAATTTAAGTGTTTACTGTTTATTGTTGACATGGCCAACTTGTTCCGTAAGTGCCTTGGAACCAGTTTTACGGATATTCCGGGGAACAGGTTCCGGGGTCAGTTTTCTAATATGTTTCAATATTATCAAACTTCGAGATTGTTCAAGATACCGTAAAACGGGGTAACTTTGATAGTTTTTCAGCGAATTTTCTTAATATTTATCCATTTTCCCTTGTTTTATGTTTTTAGCCTTCACGTACCCGACCCCCGACAACTCATTTTCAAAATGCTGGCATTTCATCAATTTTCATCCATTTTTTTCGAAGTCGCCCTCAATCGATCATAAATTGGTGCTAGTTTATGATACTCGAGTGGCCATGCAATATCCGGAACCATTGCGGGGATATTTCGGATTGTGCTGGGGTCAGGGGAGTTGCCAAAACGGCTAAAAGTGATGACTTTGTGTGTTATTGTGTTTGAACTATCGATTTTCAGCGATTTTTTACTGAGAACAGCGAAACACAACTGCGATAACCAGATTTGAATAAGTTGACCCATCCAGATCGCCGTAACAGGTTCCGCGGGGACACTTCTAGTTTTAAACCTAAACATGCCGTGCGACATATCAATCTTCATGATTTTGAATGACTGAGTCAGAAACGATAGACTGAAGTCTGTATCAACTAATGTGGCTACCCTGGAACATCTAGCGTAGGTTCCACAGGGCGTCATCGGGGACATTTCTGATTTGCAACCAAAACATGCCGTGCGACGCGTCAATCTTCATGATTTCGAAAGAATGGAGCAGAAAAAAATGACTGAAGTCTGCATCAACTGATGTGGCCGTTCGGGAACACTTGGAACAGGTTCCGCGGGGGCCTCTCAAATACAATAACATACAAAATTATCACTTTTGGCCATTTGGCAATACAGAACCCTCCCCCACAACCTGACCCTAGTACAATCCGGAATATCTCTGGAATGGTTACGAATATTACATGGCCACTTGAGTATAATAAACTAGCACCAATTTATGATGGATTGAGAGCGACTTCAGAAAAATCGGATGAAAAATGGCGAAATCCCAGCATTTTGAAAATGAGATGTCGGGAGTCGGGTTCGTGAAGGTTAAAACAAGTAGGGTGGGGCGGGGCAAGATGGGTCACCTAAGGATGGATCACCATAACTTTGTAAATACATATCGTACTGGTTTGTATTCGTCTGCTACTCTTCAATTGATATTAATACACTAGTTAGCTATGCTAAAAGTCGATAAAAAGTTCATTCAATACAAAATATAATGTTAAACAAGCAGTTTTAAAAAGTGATCGATTTTGCGCCGTGGTCACCTTTTAAGTAATTCACATTTTCTCAACGAAAAACGTCAAAATATAAGATTTATTCCGCATTTATATATGCTCCATATCCATACTGAGTTAACAAGAGCTACTAGTAAATATTTTATAAATTTATTTGGAATATAAAAAACTTAACTATTTCAGTGGTCCTAAGGCGACTTGAAAATCGATGTCTTCACTAAAAAATTATCATAATTTTATGTTATAATTTTGAGCGTCCTTCCCAATAACCTTACTGTTTTTCATCTCCTTAATGTTCAATTGAGAATTGCTAATCTAATCAAGTCTAAACATGCACACTTTGCACAGTCAGCCATTCATTGAAAGAATCCGTAAGGACAGACTAGTTTAGAATCCCAAATTTTCCGCCACAATAACTGACTTTGGCACCTACTCGCGATTTTGAGCGCACGAATCTCTTTGTAAACAAAAACAGTAACCTGAACTTCTTATTATAAGCTTATTAAAAGTGAACATGCATAAAATAAACAAATGCACTGTTTCTCGAAGCTTCCTTCTTGAGATTTGTGCATCTGAAGTTCTCATGCACTGTTGAAGCGGGATTTCAAGACGTTTGTCCTTAACTATTCAACACCCTAATCAACATGATCAAAAATGCTTTTCTCTTGAATAAGCAATGCTGTCAGTGTTGACTTGAGAATCAAAACAAACCAAATGGAGATATCAACTGGTAATCAGCTCGATTTGCTCTATTTTTTTTTATCTATATTAACGAGATTTTTAGCCCTAGGCTAGTTCATCTCGGGACCCACGCTTTACTTCCCTTCAGAAGGAAGAACTCACATTATGCGAGTTTGTCGGGAGTGGGATTCGATCCCAGGTCCTCGGCGTGAAATTCAAGTGTTCTAACCATCACACCAGGTCCGCTCCGCGATTTGCACTAATATACAAAGCAGTACGATCCAGGTTATTCCTGTTAAAATACACATTAATAAAAACAAAAAAAAACGTAAAACCATTAAGCGGGACAACTCGTAACAACTGCTCAGTTTTACATAGAATGCCAACTACGTGAAAAGTTGGTGGGGTGGCGTTGCTAAAAACGTTAATGTCACCCCTTTGTCTTCAAAATCCTGGGATGGTAATCAGGTAATCAATTCATGTGTCCTGGCCCTTGTGCCTCAGTTTAAGCGGCTTAACTCGCTCTCTGAAATAAAAACAAAGCTGATTTCTAGGGGGAAGGGTGGTGATTTCGGCAAAGTTGATGGGCATGACAGTTGGAGTTTTTGGATCAAACAAAGTGAGTATCTATACGAAACTTACTTGTTTACTTTGTCGAGGTAGAAGGTTGATGTCTTCAGCAAAGTTGTTGCATTTTTTATACCGAACAACTTTGCTGAAAACGTCAATGTTTTAATTTTCAAACTAATGATGATAGAGGCTTGTGTTTGAAATTTAATCCCAAAAACACGTTTTTAAGCAAAACTTACATTTGTTAAATTTTAAGACCCATACAATGTTCTGCAAAGTTGTATATACTAATGAAATACTCAACTTTGCCGAAGACATCAAAGCTGTAAAAATTCAATGAGACAAGCTTTCGGTAGATTTATGATTTTTTTCATCGACTTTGCGGAATGAATGTATGAAAAGGTGCAGATGAGGATACCCTTATCAGAACGTACACGTGGTGCATAACTGATCGGACAAACGTCAATTTTCATACAAAATAATCAAGTTTGGGATGCTGTAACTATGGTTTGCGTTCATGGATTGAGCTCAAACTACCCATATGCTGAATTTTACGTATACAAAGTATAAAATGTTTCCGTTCACAAGTTTGAGCAAGTGTAAAAGTTATCGGACAGCGGCACGCGTGTAAATCAAAGGGGATCCTATAACACTAGTTTACAGCATTCTTGAACTCGATGAGCTGATGATCATTTTTGGTGTAGAATCATGCCCTGAGTTCGAAAACGCGAAAGAAAAAAAATACAGTAGAGTGGAAATTTTTTCGACTTTCCATACAAGGTTGATGATTTGAAATCGATTTTTGTTCTATTTTTAAGCAGAGCCGCTCATTTCACACATCTCATTCTCCGTAATCAATGCTTCGATTAAGCTGAAATTTTAACGGTAACTCGCCTACATATAATATGTCAACTAAACGTCGAGAAAGAATTTTTAAGTAGTTTTTTTCTTGTTGAAAAAAATACATTTCTTCAATAAATTTTGGGAATTTGGCTAAAATTTAAGAAGATCGTCCCTAAAGCTTGTTAATATCTTGAATTTCATCAATCTGACGCAAAACCTGTATTCAGATAATCGAATGGTATTGTATTAAGTTTTCAATTAATGAAAAAAGATATAAAATTGGTTGAACAAAACGCAATATATTTGAATTTTAGTAAATTACATATTTTGAAAAGTTGTAAAACTCGATTTTGAGCTAAAACTCAAAAACTGTTCTACTTAAAATTTTTTGAAGGTCGGTTTCGAAATCAGCACTTAATTGTGCTTCAAAAATTTTGGTCGTTGACAGAAGTTCACGACTTTCGTTTTATTTTGTAAACTTGTGTAATCGTATAACACCAACTTTTAGCCAAAAACATGAAATTGACATGAAACAAAATTTAGAAGGAAACTTGTTAAACTACTTTCAGAAAGTGAGGTCGAAATGGGGTATACTCAGGGCCGGATTTACAAATGTGGGGGCCCGGAGCCACAGTGTTGTGGAGGCCCCTTATTAGAGTATATATTTTTTTGTTCATGTAACATAGAAAAAATATTAATCCTTCTTACAAATAAATATCATTAATGGAGCGGACCTGGTGTGATGGTTAGAATACTTGACAATCACGCCGAGGACCTGGAATCGAATCCAACTCCCGACATACTCACAAAATGTGGGTTCTTCCTTCGGAAGGGAAGTAAAGCGTGGGTCCCGAGATGAACTAGCCTAGGGTTAAAAATCTCGTTAATACAGATTAAAAAAATATATCATTAAGAAATTATAATGTCGTTGTGAAAAAAATGAATCTAGAATAATAAGCAGAACTAGGAAAAACGTTGGTATCCATTAAATTTATTTATTAGATCCCATGCCTACTTAAAATTCATGTCAAAGTTCCTAGAGAAACTGCAAGAAAAAATCATAGGTGAAATGTTCAAGAAACTTCTAGTAAAATTTGTAGCACAATCGGTGGTGCCGTTTTTGCGAAATCCAGAAAGATCTTCTAATGAATCAGTGCTGCAATCTGGAGAATCTATCTAAGATAGATTTACTCTTTGATTTTAAAGGTTTGTGGAAAATTCTTTTGGGAGACCCGTATGAACACACAGCATAAAAAAAATGCGCGGCAACAAGAGAATCGTATGTATTTTGTTCTATATTCGAATTCCAGGCACTGTTAGGAGAACCAAACAATGGAACCGCTAACCCTCAGCAAAATATTTGCAAATTTTATACAATTACCGATGACCCATCCACCATCAAAGACCGGCCTAAACTGTGCTCAACACTCAAACTAGGTGGGTCATTTCCCCCTTGAGCTCGACGTGGCGGTGAAGCGTTTTTATTGCTATCATAATGCACAACAGTTCAGAATGCATTGCACATGGTTCTAGAAGCGGACAGGTGTGCTGCTGGTGGATGAGTCGGGTGAAGCAGAACTAAATTATGTATCTCCTCTGGGTTGATTTGACTGACTGCTGGCTGGTGGCAGCTCACCGACCTGTCCGCCGAGTAGTAGGTCTAACATCTGCGCTGTCACTGCGGAGTGCGCGCAATATTTTCATTTCATACCTGTGGGAGTATCACGCATGACTTCCTCCCGCGCGGGTTGGAAATTCTTTGCGCTGTCGACGTCAGTCGGGGATGACAACCACAATCATTGCGGAAGTATGCAGACATGCAGACCAGCAACGCGCGGCGCAGAGTGTCTTGTTCTAACCTACCCTTTTGCACACGCTGAGTTCAAGGACTTGCTTTGTTCTTGGAGGCAGAACAAATCCATTTTTAATTCTTATCAGATTGCGCCAAAGTGCGTCAAATTCTTGGAGATGAGCTAAGTGCCGTTGATGAGCTCACACGCTTTTCGCACATTAGAATGCAAAATCATGCCATGAAAATGGCACTCGCTCATAATGATGATAATGTTTGGTGGTGTGTTGATGAAGGCGGAATTTTGACAACTCTAAGGCAGTGTTTCTCAAATTGTCTAATCAGCTGAATTTCATAATTTCTATAGACTGATGGTTGGAATTTCAAAAAGGATATCTGTTGTAAAATAGAATTATTGAATTGAATTGAAGCTTTAACATGATCGCGTTTGGAAAAGGTAGACCTCGATCTTGAAATAAGATTGCTACCGAAACTAGATGTATCGTGAGGTTCCAGATGTTCCGGAAGGTTTTAGGGGAAGTTTCAAGGCGCTGGAAGGGGTTTCCAGACATTTCAGAGAGGTTTCAGGGGGAAATTAATTAAACACACATATACTATAAAAGCGCTTATTTATGCGAGTTGAGTACATATAAACATTATAGATCCATGGTCGCTAAACCCTACGTCTCTAAGGAACAACTAAGAAGGCATTGCTTCTGAGAAGAGCTAGTGCATATCGCAACCTCAAGGTTAGTCTGCAGCAACGAACATCGATGACTCGCTTAAGACAGTCCACCAAGTTCCCATGCGGTCCTTACAACTCCCTTTGTCCTCAGAAGGCGGGCAGGGTCAACCACCACACTCCTGCCCAACTGCACCAAGAATTGATACTTGCATGCAACGCGATTTGATCTGCTGAAGGCTTAAGCCCTATCAGCTTAGTAGTACCAGAAGGTTTTGCTGACAGTGTGGCCTCCACCTGCCCCGGCCCTTCCCGGGGACCCCTTTGCAACCATGGGCTCAGATCCAACCCCGTAGACCGACGCCACAACAACAACGCTACCAGGACGTTCTCCCTGTGGCCACTTAATCATTGTAAGGGCGATTTCGACCGCAGGGTATCAGTATGATCTACCTAGCCGATTCCGAACCCCTGGACCACCTCTTGTATGAGCCTCTACACGAATCTGGCATACTGCTCACTCCCACAGAAAATTTGAAAAAAGTTCGCACAGTAAAAGTCAAATGTGACTTTTACTGTGCGCGGTGTTTTCAAATTTTCTGTGGGAGTGAGCAGGACAGGGCGAATTCGTACAGAGGCTCATAGCGTCTGAACTAGCCACTCTCCAAGCATGCGATCACGTATTGTGCGAAAACGCAGACACACGAACATAACGAGTTCCGTCGTTTCCTCTAAACCAGCACAAACCGAACATTCGGGAGAACCCGCATGACCGAAACGATGAGGATGCAGTCGGAAGCAGCCTTATCCTGAAAAGCTTACTGGCGTACACATATTGGCGTACACATATTGGCGTAGAACTATTGGATATCATCCGGGACAGTGGCACTATAGTTGTGGAGGCTCTTTTGCAAGCGTATTCAACGTGGCTACCGAAGGTGAGCTTATCGTCGATCATCATCCCCAAGTGCTTAACGGAGCGCTTCGAAGTAATAGTGCAATCGTCTAACACTGATCACCGCTTGCTGCTTCGACTTCCGGTTGTTCACAACCTCCACCTCAGTTTTGTGGTGAGCCAACTCCAGTTTCCTGGATCTCATCCACGCCTCCACAACCACGATCGAGTGGGCAGTAGTCAATTCCACTTCTTCGATCGATTCACCGCAGACCTGCGGCGTCAGGTCAAAGCCGACGATCTCCACTCCCACCGGAAACTCTAACCCCAACACCTCCCAACATTCCATAACACTGGACCCAAGATGGAACCTTGCGGGACGCCTGAGGTTATGTGAAAGCACTTCCGATCCCCCTCCGTGTCTTTAACTAGTACTACTCGATTCTGGAAGTAACTTCCGCGAATCTTGTACAGGCACCCGGGTAATCTATGGCCGAGACGCTGGAGTGCAGGAGTGGTCTATATGCCGTCGGATCTATGGCTGGTTTCCCCGCCTTTGGCAATAGAACCAGGCTCTACCGCTTCCAAACTTCTGGGAAACCTCCTTCGACCAGGAATTTCTGAATAGCAGACCTGGATATTTCGGGAGCCTCTACAATAGCTAGTTTTATGGCCAGGTTTGGAACTCCGTCCGGACCTTGAGCCTTATTTACGCTAAGGGACTTTGCTATCCCTGCAAGTTCCACATTGGTAACCCTCTCGTCATCGCTAGCCCCAGTCCCCGGCTGTCCTACGAAAGGAGGCCATGGACTATGATCATGACGCGGAAAAAGCCCCTCAATGATCCCTCCTGCATCTCTGGAGATTGCTAGGCGCCATTACACCTCTCGTCTTGGCAATCACGATCCTGAAGGCATCACCCCACGGATTCGCATTGGCACTCTGACAGAAATCCTCAAAAAAGGCCTTTTTTCTTATGCTCTTATCTCGATCTTCAACGCTAGGGCTTGGCCTTGGCCTAGCCGCCACTTCCTCTACATGCTACCTACTGTTGGTGTAGTCGATACTGTAGCGAACCACCAGGTGATCGCTGTGAGTTTAGCCATCGCCTACTCTCCAGTTTGAACTACTTGTTAGGCCAAAAAGTAACGTCAATAATCAACTCCGCACCGTTCCGACTAAAGGTACTCTTGGTGCCGTACCGACATTAGCCAGATCGACATCTAGTATGGCCAGTGTATCTAGCAGGATCTGACCCTGCTGCTGGTTCGAGAAACGGCTTCCCATTCCACGCCCCAAGCATTGAAGTCTCCTGCTATTACAACCGGCTTTCGCCCAGTCAGCACGGTCGTCATACAGTCCAGCATATGCGTTAACTGCTCGATCGACTACCGCAAAGGCGCACAGCAGCTACAGAAGAACACCCCTTTTACTTTAGTGACCACGAAACCTTCATAGGTAGTAGACACCAACTCCTGAACGGGGTATTTAACCGACGTCCATATCGCCGCCATTTTTCCGGAACCATCCGCGACCCAATTGCCGTTGCCGGCGGGTACTCGGTATGGGTCCGATATGATGGCGATATCCGTCCTCTACTCAGAAACTGCCTGACAAAGCAGTTGCTGAGCTGCGTAACAGTGATTCAGGTTTAGCTGTATTACCTACACTGTGATTTGTGCACTACGGTTTTTAAAGGCCGGGCACCTTGGACCACTCGTTGTTCACGGATTTCGCGGAACAAATCAAACACATATGGATGGCTCGTACAGCCTTGTGCCTTATCCCGATCAGAAAGGCATAACAAAAATATAATATTATTATATCAACCGTTGATATCTATATCAAGGTTTGTTATATTTAGATATGTTTGTTGGAATCGGTACGAAAACTAGTTTGTATTATTTCAAGGTTCTAACAAAGTCAGTGAGGCACAATAAATGAATATGAGATTTGATCATCATTTCATCAATATTATAACAAACTCAGTAATATTTTTTAAAATGCAATGTGTAACTAATCAATATTCTTTTGGTAGTGTTTAGTGCGTAAAGAGAGAGTTTCACAACTAAAAAAAATATTTACATCAAATCGTAATTAGAAATAAAATAAGCAGACAGTTCTAGTTTTAAGTTCAAATTGTATTGAAACGGTCTACTTATGATTGACTACATGAAATAAATAAATAAATAAATAAATAAATTAACCGCTGTATGGCACCATTGTGTTTAGAAAATACACAATTGTTGATATCCTTAATTATATGAACTACCAAAAAAGCTCATGTCTTCAAATTTGTACAGAAAGCTTATGACTTTGGAAGGTGGAAAATGAGGTAAGCAACTCCACCATTACGTGATGATATTGGGTAATTTTAAATGTTTCTTATCATGATCCAGATCACCTGCACAGTTCGTATGTTCAGCAAAGTTGTTCATGATTCTTGAAATTCTCAAATGGTGTAAAATTTTATGCACAATTTGACTATTACGAGCTATTTGATATGTTGAATCTCTTTATTCTGCTGTCCTAGGAAGTTCGGATCATCATCCATCAGCGAAGTTGTCGAGAAGTCCTTGGCTCTCAAGTGGCTCTCAAATGTTATATGTAATTAAACCGCGGCGTTTACATTTGTTTACAGGATTTTGTTCATGTCTTACAGGTTGTATGTTTATTATGGATGGCCACGGAGTACTTTCAGGGAATATTTCTAGTGATATTAAAAGTATTTCTCTTGTAGGTCTTCTACGGACCTCACTAGAAGTTCTTCCAGAGATCTCTCCGAGAGTTTTCTCAACGATTCCTACGTGAATTCTTACTGCCGATCCTCCAGTCAAATATTCAAATATTTCTTCAAAAGTTTTTAAAGAGATTTCCCCTAGAGTTCCTCTAGAACTTGTGGTTGGAGAATTCTTCAGCAACTTCCCCAAGGATTTCTTAAGAAAGGCTTCCGAAGATTCCTACAAAAAATTACTCTAAAGATTCCTACGGTAATTCCTCCAACGAAACGAATTCTTTTACAGATTTTTTCCAATAATTTTCAAAGTATTCCTCCAGGAATTTCTGCAAAAAATCCATAAGAAATTCCTCCACGTATTCTTCCGGGAAGTCCTCTAAGGAATTCTTCAACAATTCCTCCAATATTTTTCCCATGACCTCCTCTTTGAATTCTTCAAAGAACTTTGCCCTAAGGCTTTGTTGAAAGATTATTTCATATACATGTTGGGATCCCAAGTAAACCAGTCCTATGAATCATCATCTCTGATCATAGAAAACGAAAACACATTCCAATTCACCAATTATATTTCACCGACCATGATCACGTCGGCTTTGATCTGTCGAAGCTCTCAACTTAAACTACTAATATGAATTCAATTGTACAGTATACAGATCATTCGTGATAGGGATTTACCGCAAGGTTTACCTTAAGCTTAAAATCCAACATACATTGCCTTCCTTGATAATTTCTTCAGAGAATCCAAAAGGGAGATTCTTTAAGACATTCTTAGCAAATTACTTCAGCATCACAAATTCCTTAAAGGGTTATCCATCAGGGAAAATCCATCAGAAATTCTGAAGGATCTCAGTAATTAATTAAGTTCTAGTTTTAAAGTTAAACTTTTCAATCCAATTCCAATTTCTTTGAAATTTCTTAGTATTTGGTCACTCAGGCTCTGTTGTGAATATCACTACAATTAACTACAGCTTTTTTCCGCAAAGATAATCTGTGTATGCATATCTGCCGATCGAAACAGTTATGTACTACCAAATGAAGTGTAGTTGTTATGTTAGAGTAAATAAAATGTTTAGTTCAACCGCAAAATGAAGTGTGTTGATATCTCTTTGGATTTCCTGAACGCTCTGTGTTCTAAAACAAATTACTTCAAGTATTTATCCAAAGCTTTCTTTACACTATTGGCTATTGGACCAGGACCCAAATCGGAATAAAGTTGAATAGTGGAAGTATCGTTTTTGTGAAGAATGGCGAATTCAGGAAGTTCTCGTTCCGGCCAGTTTGAAGATGGATCAGGACACGGAAGTTCGGCTGTCACAGGAAGTGTTCGAGTCAACGGAGGATCCGTGGCACTGCCTGCCATAGGAAAGCTGCGCGGAAGAGACAACTATTCAACTTGGGCTTTTGCTATGTGGATGATTCTAATCCGGGTAGGAATCCGGATAGGAAGGTACGTGGCTCCATAGTCGTGCGGCTAGGGTCACCAAGCTCTTAGTCGCATCGTGCTGAGGAGCGCGGGTTCGATTCTCGCCGCAGCTGTCAGGAAAAGTTTTCGGCTGTGCCACTGGGCGTTGCATGCTAGTCCGTTGTCTAGTGTCGTGCTTCCTTAAAAGAGCGAATAGCTCACTGGAAGCATTGAACGTGTCCGCGTCTTTTAAGCTGGAATGCGGTAAGCAATGGCGAAGGATTGAGCGAGGTCATCAAGCAACGAGCCCTGGTAACAATTTGTTTGAGCCTTGGGGGCTGTTCATAAACCACGTGGTCATTTTTTTGGGACTTTTCAACCCCCCCCGCGTGGTCATTTGTCCATACAAAATTTTTAATTTGTCCATACAAAATTGTCATTGGCTGAACCCCCCCCCCTATGACCACGTGGTTTATGGACAGCCCCTTGAAAGCTATAACTACAGCTTAGTACAGGACGCAGTCAACGCGAAGGAAGCTTGGAAGAAGCTGGAGGCGGCCTTTCAAGATAGCGGATTAACCAGGAAGATTGGATTACTGCGGAAATTCACATCGGTGCGTCTGGTAAACTGTGCAAGTGTAGAAGCTTACGTCGACGAACTCATGAGCACGAGCCATAAGCTGGCGTCAATCGGATTCAAGGTGGACGATTCCTGGCTAGCTGAAATCCTCTTAATGGGGCTTCCCGATCATTATGAGCCGATGATTATGGGGCTTGAAGCATCAGGAGCGGCATTGACGGCGGGCGCTCTAAAAGCTAAAATATTGCAAGATGTGAAGCTGGAACGTGCTGCGGTAAGCAGCAATACCGAAGGAGCTTTGTACAGCAAAGAGAATGTGAAGAAATCCAGCTCATCGAAGTCGAAGGACAGGATGGACTCAAGAACTTGTTTTAATTGTCAGAAGCCAGGTCACTTTGCTGCGAAATGTCCATTTCTTGGTGTGTCAAGAAAAAACTAACGGTGGCTTTATCCTCTTGTGAAGCGGAATAGGGTATGTGTGCCATCAGTAATCTCACGCTCCCATATTCATCCTATTCGAAAACAAGCGATTACGGCACCGATTGATTCCGTTCTTTTTGTTTTCATGGATGCTCACTTCTAACAAAAAATACAAAAATAAGAAACAAAACAAACAGCGCTTCAATCCTTTGTTTTTCGTAGGATAAAAATGGGAGCCACATGCTTAATAAGGGAACCAATACCCTATATGGCACTATCTCGCGCTATCCAGGAAGGCATGTGGTGGAACAAATTGCGTACTCATATTTTCGAAGAAGGACCTGTTACCATTTTCTGCGATAACCAGTCCGTAATCTCCATCGCTGGTAATGAAGCATACAATCCGCGCACAAAGCATATCAGCATTCGTTACCATTTCGTGCATGACAGTTTACGGCAAGGTGAAGTCAAACTTGGCTATATTTCAACCAACGAGCAACATGCAGATGGCTTTACAAAGCCGATTGCAGTATTGAAGCAAAAGAAATTCTGTAAGCTCATAGGCGTCGTGGATTAGAGAGGAGTGTTGTAAGTAGGCTGGTAACCGCGTCGCTATGCACTTGTTAGTTAGATAAGCAGTTGATAAAATAAATGTGTTTATTCCATTGTGTAACGTTCAATAGAACAGTTCGTGTTTCCTCTGCGTATTACAATTGATTCTTCTCGCGCTTCAGCTCCAGGATCATCTCGCCCGTACGAGTACGTCTAATACTGCGCACGTCGGCTCCCAGACCCTCGAGCTTGGCGTCGCTTCGCATCGCCTTTCAAGACGTCCGAGTACTTGGACTGTTCCGTCTTGATGACGACCTTTCTCGCGCTTGGCACCTCCTCTCCTATGCCTTGGCTAAGCGTCCTGCAATCCTACCGGCGGATCGTCTTCCTCTTCCTGCGTTCCACCTTAATCCGCGGAGGGTCCCCCCTTGATTTGCCCTATTCTGCGGCTGCTGAGGGCCCACCAACGGTCGCAACCCCTTGTTCCCATCATTCCGGGACGGGCCAGCCTTTTCAGGCCCACCCTTCCCAGCTTTCCGGGAACCCTGGCTGGGGTCCGACTTTCCAGCATTGTTGCCGACCTTCGGGGATATTATACGTCTGGCCTTACGGGTACCGCCATACAGCTCCTCACCTGACGGCTGCCTCGCCCGCTTCTGCGAGCGCTTGTCACGCTTGTCACCAGCATTCGCATCCGCCACTTTTCTAGGACTACCTGCGAAAGAGAAGGCCTCCGTTTGGGTAAACTTTTGCACTTTCTCCTTCACAGGTTCTGCCGCTGCTGCAGTCAACATCGCGAGTACCGCGTGCACCTGGTTGGTGGCATCCATCGACACCCGAAGTCGATATAAAGCCGTTTTCAGGTCCATGCTGATATTCGCTTGCCGGGGATTGGACTGGAGCTCCCCTCTTACTGTGGGGAGTGCCCAGGTACCCCACAGGCTCCGTTAAAGATCGAGCATCTTTTTCATCCCCTGGATCACTCATTCCTCGGCACGGGTCGCTTGACACCTTGAATTGGTGTTGGTAGTCCTATTCTTAGCAGGCGACTACGCGGCTGACTCGCAAGCGGGGGGGTTCGTCAGGCCCCATGACTATATGATACTGCAAGATTTTTTTTTTATCTGTATTAACGAGATTTTTAGCCCTAGGCTAGTTCATCTCGGGACCCACGCTTTACTTCCCTTCCGAAGGAAGAACTCACATTTTGTGAGTTTGTCGGGAGTGGGATTCGATCCCAGGTCCTCGGCGTGATAGTCAAGTGTTCTAACCATCACACCAGGTCCGCTCCGCAATACTGCAAGATGACGTCACGAAGCCGTGCACTGACAGTTCAGCGAGCTTGTTTACATGGACTTAGTCTCTGGCGGAGATCCGGCAAAACTGTTTTTCGATAAAATTTCAGTAAAACGGTAATTATACGATTGATTTTGTACTAGTAGAGTTGAATATAATCGATATTTCCGTATCATAATGGTTTCGGGAAGGAAAACGTGAATTTAATTTTCGCCGCTCGTTTAAAATTCTAACACCTTGTAAACAAGCTCGCTGAACTGTCGGACAAAGTGAGGTTAGATCAAGTGCTTGCAGTACCCTATAGTTCCTGTTGCCCCAGTCTGTATGAGTCTGTATGACTTTGTTCATAGTGCTTCAAATGATCACTAATTATGCTAATGAATCCAATGACCGATACTCAAGTTCTTGTATAGCCTTAGGCAGTCTAATACTCCCCATGTAATAAAAAGACGCCGCCTTACATGATCCAGTTGTGGAACTGTGGCTTGCGATTTGAAGGTACGATGTGTGCAGTCAATCAAGTTTATGCCGATTGCTTATGCATAGGTATTATAAAATGGAATGAACTGATTAGCACAAGGAATTCTGCACCACTGCGGTGGGTGTGCGCAGTGCAATATGGCTCAACCAACAAAACAGCATAATGCCATACCAACACCGGGCGCTAGTTGTCGGTCCAGAACAGGTAGCCAGCCACCTCGCAACAACTGACATCGATGCGCGCGAAATGATAATGAAAGAAAGAGCCTCAGTCAGCAGAATGCGGCAGCGCGCGTGAACCAAACTCATCTGAAACAAAATCAGCTCAACCGGGTCAACCAGGAGAGGAAAACCGTAATGGGAAATGTAGTGGAAATTTAAATTAACTGGCGCTCTTATGAATGAAAACCCGCATATGTAGGTAGGTGGGTACGAAACGAATGCAGACAGGCAAGTTCCCTGATGAAGCGACGGGCGCGGAACCGTGACTCGCCGGCGCGGTGCTGCGCTGACTGGTTGATGTTGACGATGGCGATGGCGATGATGACGGACGGGAACGGATGTGGAGCATAGCACCGTGTCTTCTTTTATTATTTAGGTACACGGTGAAGCGCTGATGATGTCATATATCTGGGTTGCATTTGATCTACATTTGTTGCGGCATGGTGAAAAACAGAGCTGGGATCTGGTTCCAACTGATTGTGCTGTCAAATATGTGACTATGAGGCTTTTGCAGACGAGGACAGACCTAAGTTTAACTTCACACTAAATCTTTTAAAATTTGGGCTATGCTACACCTATTTGAAGTTTGTATGGAAGCTTAGAGGAATAACATTGTTTAAGCATTTTTCCCGTGAGAGGCTTAATTTTGATAGCACTATAGCCTTGAATGTGCCGAAAATTTTGTCGAAGACCCCAAAGGACCGAATTCTAAAACATTTTTAAATATATAAAAATGCAGTGGCATACGTGGGACCGCGCATAACTTGATATAACGGATGGTCCGATTTGGATCGTCTTAGTTTTGTCATGTTAGTTTTCACCCAAGGAAGGTTTATGAGGCAAAAAACATGGGAAAATTGAGAGTTTTTGAAAATCGGGTTTTCATACATTTTGAACGGGGAGACTTGGGCTTGGCTAGGGACTTGAAACGTCAAAAATCGCAGTAGGCAAGACAAAGTTTGCCGGGGACAGCTAGTTTTTAAATAAATTTGATCGACTAATCAAAACATTAAATATGTCGATGTCCACAAATACACCAACAAACAACCCCAGTATAGTAAGTTTAGGCAACAATTGTTGAAAAGTTCTAGGTGGAATTCCAAGAGAAGTTTCTGAGACTTATTATTGTAGGAGATTATAGAAGTAGGCTATGATTTGTAGAATAGGGTCATTCGATGTAATGTCAGATTATTCAACCTCGAGTCGCCAAATATAGTAGACGTACCTATTCGTAGAAGCTCGTTGCGTTTCAATTACTTCAATTCAGAAGTGGGATGCTGAACTTGCGTGACTTCACGAGGCGAGGAGTTGAAACTTTTTCTAACGTTGAAGGCGAATTGGAAGGACATGAAATGAGCATTACAAAGCGAATGAAGGATTTAAGTATAGAAGAAGACAGAACGCGTGCCGAAACTAATTCAATGGTTGTTGGTGAACGTGGAGCTATTGCGGATGAAATCAGATATGAGGACAGGAGTGGAGCTGAATGTAATTCAAGATTAATGGTCGACAGGAAGAGCAAATCCGGTGTTCAGATGATCTTGCATCCTGAGTACGTCCGTGGATTGATTCCAGAATTTGTTCCGGAGAAGATCACTGCAGAAAAATGGTTACGGAAAATTGATGCTTTGAAGACCGTACATGGCTGGGAAGAACGGGCAGTACTTCACTATGCGATTATGCGATTAGGAGCGGTGTCAAAAATTTGGTTCGAAGCTGTAGAAGAAAATATCAACGGTTGGGACGAGTTCAAGAATAGAATAGTGGGAGCATTTCCATCAAAAATCGATGAGGTGGAAATTTTGTCTATGATGTCGTGGCTAAAGCTGGTGGATCTTTCCGATGCGGTTATCATGAAATACATTATCAATGGCATTCCGGACTATCGTTTAAGACTGGCGTTAAGCACTTCTGGACATTCATCTGTGGAATCACTGTTGGAGGCTATTCTACGACAAGAAAATCAAACCCGAATGCATACAGAAAATCGTGAAAATTTTTCAAACACTTTCAAGAATCGTTTATGGCCAAAAAGATGTTTTAATTGTGGAGAACGTGGGCACTTGGCAAGAATGTGCTTCCGAAGACGTGGACAACAATTTGAAGGTGGTGGTAATTATCGACAAACAAATGTTGAAGATTCAAGGGCAGTCAACTCAAGCATCAGTCAACACAGCAAAGGTTTTGGCGGATCTGGTGACAACGGCGGTCATGACGGTGGAATGTTTGGCGATCAACATCACGCAAAAGTTACAGAATATCGAAAAACGGACGGACATTACATGGAGAAGCGATCAAATCTTATCTCGGATGTAGAAGCAGATCAAGTCCACAGAGGAACTGAAGAAAATAATTCGAAGCGATCTCGAGGTAGTATTGAGTTTAGAGGTAGGACTGTTTTAGAAAAATCATACTTCAAAATATTAGTTAGATTTTCACATTTTTATAGGGAATGTATAACACTTTTCGACACAGGTAGTCCAGTTTGCTTGATTAGAAGTAGTGTGGTGCCAAAATCAATTCAAATTTCCAAACACT
This sequence comes from Aedes albopictus, assembly GCF_035046485.1. Classification (NCBI taxonomy): domain Eukaryota; kingdom Metazoa; phylum Arthropoda; class Insecta; order Diptera; family Culicidae; genus Aedes; species Aedes albopictus. The sequence continues at coordinate 96,329,243 of NC_085138.1, read as the reverse complement.
TAGAACACAATTTTTCAGGGCTCAATAATTCAAAAATCGACATTTTAGGGACATTCGAAACAGAAATTGTTATTAACCATTTTATTTATAAATTGCATTTTAAAATTGTAAAAGATTCAACCATGGAACCGATGTGCATTTTGGGGGCGGACTTCATAAAAGGGAATGACTTGGTGGCTGAATATGACGGTAACGCGATAGTTTTTGGTAAAAATAATGAAAAAATGAGGAACTTTTGAATGTGATTGCAGAAAAAGATAATATTTGTTCTGATATTTATGATGTGGAGGTAAGCCCGGAAATTTTCTTGACTGGTTAAACCCAAACATTTGTATACTATGAAAATAGAGTTGCAAAATAACAGAACATTTAATTTTCCTCCACGTCGTGTTTCGAATGCCCAGAAGCTAGAAATAGAAACACAAATCAATGAGCTTTTGCAAGAAGGTGTTATTCAAGAGAGCAATTCATCCTATGCTAGTAGAATTGTTTTAGTTAAAATGAAAGATAATTCATGGAGGATGTGTGTAGATTATAGGGAATTGAACAAAATTACAGTAAAAGATAGATATCCAATTCCAAATATTGAGGACCATTTAGACAGTTTAAGGAATAAGAAATATTTCAGCACTTATGATCTCAAAAGCGGATATCATCATCTTTTGATTGACGAAAATTCTCAAAAATATACAGCGTTTGTGTGCCATTTGGGTCAATACGAATATAAGAAGGTACCTTTCGGTTTATGCAATGCTCCTTCAGCATTCATGCGATTTATTAACACTGTTTTTAGAGATTTGATTAAAAAGGGCGTTTTAAGAATTTACATTGATGACATTATAATAGCTACTGAAACAATTGAGGAACATTTTGAAGTACTTAAACAAGTTTTTGAAATTTTAGTTGAGAATCATTTACAATTACAATTGACGAAATGTAAGTTTCTTAAATCTAGAGTTGAATATCTTGGGTACAACGTTAATTCTGAAGGAATCAGTCCTAGCGAGAAGCATATAGAATGTATCAAAAATTTTCCATATCCTAAAAGTATTCATGATGTTCACAAATTTGTTGGATTAGCAAGCTATTTTAGAAAATTTATTCCAAATTTTTCAATAATTTCGAAACCTCTTCATGATATGGTTAAAAAAGATAAGAAAGATTTTAAATTTGGAGCAGAAGAAATGAATGCTTTTGAAATTCTTCGTGAAAAACTAGTTGAAGAGCCAGTTTTGAAAATTTACTCTCCTTTCGCTAGAACTGAGCTTCACACAGACGCAAGTGCTCTTGGATTCGGAGGTGTTTTGATGCAAGAACAATCAGATGGAGCTCTACATCCAGTAATGTATTATAGTAAAAGGACAGATGTTCATGAATCAAAATTACATTCTTTCGAACTTGAAACATTAGCAGTAGTAAGCAGTATAAAAAGATTTCATATTTACTTACAAGGCATTAAGTTCACTATAGTTACAGATTGTATTGCACTGAAAGAAACACTAAATAAAAAGGATATTAATGCGAAAATTGCCCGATGGGAAATTTTCTAATCGGAGTATGATTATGATATCATTCATCGTAGCTCTTCCAATATGAGGCATGTAGATGCTTTATCTCGTTTGCCGATGATTTGCGCTTTAGGAAACGAAAATAATAGTTTTGAAAGAGCTTTATTGGCTACCCAGACAACCAGTCATCGTATAAGATGTTGCATAAGATGATAAAGTGGAGGCCTTATGCGTACATGCCTCCATTTAGGCGCATGTAAAATGTACGCATATCGCCTCCACTTTAACATCTTATGCAACATCTTATACGATGATTGGTTGTCTGGGTAGCCAAATGTTGGATTCGAAAATTGAAGAAATTAGAGTTCAGTTAGAAAATAGAGAGGACAAAAATTTTGAACTACGCGATGGAGTAGTATACAAAAAATGCATAAACAATAAATTACTGTTTTACGTTCCTCAAAGTATGGTTGGTCAAATTTTAAAAATGTATCATGATGATTTCGGACATTTTGGTGTAGAAAAAGTTTATGATCTGATTATTAGATCCTACTGGTTTCCAAACACAAAAGAGAAAATCAAAAAGTACATTAATAATTGCTTGAAGTGTATCGTATACTCGAAGAAAAATTTTAGAAAGGATGGTTACTTGAATTTAGGAGATAAAGGAAATACACCATTTCATACGATATACATCGATCATTACGGTCCATTAACTCTTAGGAATTGTAATTATAAATATGTATTTGTTATAGGTAGTAGATGCCTTTTCAAAATATTTGAAGCTTTATCCCTGTAAAACAACGAATACGAGTGAGGTTATCAAGCATCTGAAGCATTATTATAATGCATATTCAATTCCTGATCAAATTATTTCAGATCGTGGAAGTTGTTTCACTTCCAATAGCTTTAAAGAATTCAATAACGAAAATGAAGTAAAACATATTTTAATAGCTACAGGATGCCCAAGAGCAAATGGTCAAGTAGAACGATTTAATAGAGTGCCAACTCCTGTAATAGCAAAATTAGTTGAAAGCAATCCATCGAGAGGTTTTGGTCCAATTTTATCAGACACTGAGCATTTTATTAATAATACTTTTTGTCGTTCAATAGGAAACACACCTTCGCAAGTATTATTTGGCATTAATCAAAAGAAAAAGGCGGTTAGTATAATTGAAAAGAGTATAAGTGAAAACACAGTTCATGAAAGAGATCTGATAAGTATACGAGAAAAAGCAATTGCTATTAACAAGGCAATTCAAGTATACAATAAAAATAAATATGATTCTGAATGTAAGAAGAGCACACAGTATCAAGAAGGTGACTTGGTTTATATACCGCATCATGCAATTTCAGGTAGTTCGTGTAAGCTACAAGCACAGTTTAAAGGTCCTTACATTGTCAAAAAAACGCTTCCAAATAATCGTTACATTGTAGGCGATGTGGATGGTATTCAGCTAACTCGTGTACCCTTTACAGGAGCGTTTGATCCTGTCAATATGAAGTTATGGGATATTAGAAATGAATTGGATGTACATCGGGTCGATGTGGATGTCAGGATGGCCGAGCTGTAGGAGATTATAGAAGTAGGCTATGATTTGTAGAATAGGGTCATTCGATGTAATGTCAGATTATTCAACCTCGAGTCGCCAAATATAGTAGACGTACCTATTCGTAGAAGCTCGTTGCGTTTCAATAACTTCATTATATAGCTCATAAGGTCAATGTCAATGTCATTCTAATGAAATTATCAGGTAGAGTTTGGGTGGAAAAAGTTGGAAGAGTGGTTTAAAAATATTACATGGAAATTTCTTAATACATATATGTTTCGTCATTTTTGTTTTTAATAGGAACATGTTTCAATAAGGAAAAAAATATAAAAAATGTTGGAATTTAATTTAGATATTTTGGGAAAAAAATATATTAGGAAACCTCTGACAAAAAAAATCTGGGAAATTCTAGGTCGGCCCTTTTAACACAATTGTTGGGGAACTGCTTAAAATATCTTCAATAATTATTTGAAAATATATTCTTATGCCTAGGTAAGGTAGAGTTGAGAATAGAATAGAGGGTTAGGATGAAAAGTAAGTTGATGAAATGAGATCAGATCAGATCACATCAGATGAGATTTTGTCGAGATTCCTTCTGCAATTGTTTCCGGGATTTGTTAAGGTATTTCTCTCGAGACTCTTCCCAGGACTACTCTCTGGATGTCTCCAAAAAATCCTTCCGGAATTCATCATGGGATCCTGCAGCAATCACTGATGGGATTGTTTTACACTCAGCCAAATAAACTTTTCAAAAGGCCGACCATATGAAACGGCCTTTAAATAATTCATAATTATGAGAATGCATTTCATAAGGTCGCTCTATGACGCAAAATCTTCTCACTACTTCGCTTTTATTCATATTTAACAACACGGTATCCTCAAGCGTCGATTGCCGTGTAGATTTAACACGAGCTCAGTGATCGCGACGTTCGTGGATCAACTCCAGTATGCATCATTTTAATTTTTTTTCGCTCCCTTCATAAGTCTATGTTATGAAATTATCTTTATCAAGCACAATAAATTTTCATAAGGTATTCTCAGAATTTACTTATTCCAAAGTTATATTTCTTTGTTCTTAACTAGAGTTTATTGCGTTGCGTTGCGTTGCGTGGTAACGGAGTAATTCGTAGATTGCATACTGAAAATTGTCATGTTAAAACTTTAATACTCCTATTCTAATTGCTTATGGATTGCTGTTTGGGAAGGAACATCTATCCAATCAGAGGTTGAAGTAAAAAAGCCATGAGAACTTCCATTGCCGGCCACGCCCATCTTCTCCGTTACGAGGATAGGAAAGGATGTGATGATATGACACCTACTTTACAAGGGGTCAGCGACTCACCGACGCCCCCATAAATGTCAAGGAGTTGGATATTTGGAATGGGTTGATTGGGAATTCACTATAAGGGAACGTCCATAAATTACGTCACGCAGAAATCGACCGTTTTTAACCCCCCCTCCCCCCCTATGTCACACTTTTTGTAGGGGACCTCTGAAATTTTTGTATGGGTCGTCACACTTTGCTGAACCCCCCCTTCCCCCTCAAAGCATGACGTAATTTATGGACGTTCCCTAAGCGAGTGATGCGACAATATGTAGATTGTGTAGGTGTATTTGAGTAGATCATGTAGATGTGTAGGTTTAAGTGGTATAGTATATTTAAACACCAACGTTGGGAGTTGGGAGTAACGTAGCTAAGAAAGCATCTACAAAAAGTTGGTCAGTTTCGCCTTTTTGTCTTTTTTATACATTCTTCTTTCCATCCGCTTGTCGAGTGTCTAAAAATAGACTTCCGAGCTGCCGCAAGGGCTGTCGTCACCAACACAATCGCATTCCGGCTTTGTTAGTAGCAAAAGTGCAGTTTAAAACAATCCATTATTTTATGTTGAAACTACCAAATCTCTGTTCAAACTGTCAAATATGTTTCAAACTGTCAAATATTTCGACAAATGATCGAACAATGGAACAGTTCAGTTTAAACTAGACATCAGTTTGTCGCTATAGTAAACTAAAAGTCGATTGATTTGAACTAGAATTCAATTGTGTTTACAATTTATCTCTCTTCGTGTTGCTAGATTTTTTTCATAGATTCCTTCCAGGACTTCGTAAAGGGTTCCGTTAGAGATTTCTGCTATGATTCCTGTCGGGATTCCTCCCGAAAAGGGATGTGATTTCTTCAGGCAATCTTGGAGCGATTCTTTCGGGTATTCGTCGGTATTCCTGATGGAATTCTTTCAGAAATTGCTCCCTAATTGACAACGACTCAAGGCTACTCGCCTGTTTTTACAGAATAGCAAGGTTACTTTCAGGTATTCTAGCCGATGGCCATTCCTCCAGAGATTCCTGCTGGGATTATTTCACGGATTTCTGGTATTCTTTCAAAGATTTCTCCCAAAACATATTCAGAGAACCCTGCACAGCTAACCATTTTATATACAATCCAATCTAGTTGGCACCGAAAAGTGTCAACAAACCCGCTCCAGCAGATACCTAGAGGCAGTATTATATTTATCATAAACCTTCTAACATGGTGAAATTGCCGAGAGGCGAGGAATATGCCTCACATTCAATGGCCATTTTTTTTTTTAAATTCCATATGACTTGGCTGTCGATCCGGTTCTAGAGATTGCTAGACTCACTTTGAAGCTGTTACGACTAATTTTCTACATGGAAAGGATGTGATCATTGTGCATCACTTTTACGACGCGACTGATGTGCAGCGAAGATGAAGTGATATCACTTTTTTGCCGTGTAGTGGAATTCTTGTAGGTGTACGAGCCGAGATTGCTACTGGTATTCATTAAAAGACTTTTCCCGGGATTTTCCAGGGATCTCTTCCAGAGATTTTTCCAGAAATTCCTCCCGGAATTTCTTCTGCGATTCTTTCACAGCTTCCGCCGAGCTATCAGCCGAGATTCCTCACAGGATTCTATCAGATATTTTCCTCAGAATCCCTCCATGAAATCCTCCTGGGAGCTCTTCAGGGATTTCGAAAATCCCGACCGGGATCTCGTAAAGGATTCCTTTAGGGGTTCCTGCTAGTATTTCTTTAGGGATTACTCCTGGAACTCTTTCAAAGATTCCTTCAGAGAATCAAGGTGGGATGCTTTTAAATATTCTTACCAGGATTCTGGGGTCCAATCAAAGATTCTTTCCTGCCTTTTTGACATTCTACAAGGGATTTGTTCATTTATTCCTTCAGGTATACCTGCCAAGCATTCAGCCGGTATTCCTTTCGTAATTTTTTCTGTGATTTTCAGAAATTCCTCCCGGAATTCCCACAGGGGATCTTCCTTCATCACGAATTAGAGTTATTGAGTGTAGGAGAACAAGAGACAAATAGAAACAGTGAGAAATAGGCCTTTTGATGCACCTAAATATTATAAGTGTTGGTTATTTTGTGTCGTGAGTGTTACCGAGAATTTCGTGATTTGTGTTGCGTGAAATGTTAAAATGTTAAATGGCAGGTAGTACTCGTAATTAGTGTAGGTTCCACCCAGCTAAAAGCTCCCGATAGGTTAGATAGGACAAGATCAGGCTCCACCACCCTAAAAGAACCCATCATTACGCTACATTCCGTAGTGCAAAACCCACCCCCAGAGGGACTGGTTACCATCCACTGGGCGGCCATGAGGGGTGGCTTAAGAGGCCATTAAGAAATGGAACTGTTGGAGAGGGCAATGACCGAGGCACGAGGTCATGAACCTCGAGGCCATCGACGACTTCATGATCAGGCACAGAGTTCGTCAACTACGACAGTTGATGTTTGAGACAAAAAGTTAGTTTGAAGTCGGAAAAGTTAGAGAAGTTGAAGATCAGAACCTGAAAGTAGGGCGAGTTGTTTTTGAAAAATTTGGTAGAAGTGGAGTGAGTGCGAAGTGGACTACAGCACAGGTAATTCTACCACCACTTCTCGTATGTAAACCCGTTAGTAATGCCCTCCCCGTATAACAGAACCCCGCCGTTTTGACTTGAAAGTGCACGACCGATTTAACTACGGCGTCTCCGTGACCATCTGGGCGAATTCCGGCACAGAACTTGCCGGAGGCCGATCCGTCACCATATCGGCAGGACCGAGTCGCGTAGGAGGTTCAGAAATCCGTGTAGTGCCACCCCAAACCACCCAAACCCGAAGGACGTTGCCGTTGCTCATAGCGGTGTAAAGTACCGTGCGCCGCCATCACGTACGCCAGCTGTACGAAGGCGTGCGCCCCGCCATCGCGCACAGTATCCAGGACGCAGTGGAGACCAGGAGTGGTGGAGTGCTGCAGGAGAGGGGCCCCCAACGATAAGGTCAGGTTAGCTTAAAGGAAGTGGGAGATAAAGGGAGAAGAAAATGTCAGAAATATACAGTGTAAAACCTGAATAAAGTGTAGTTGTCCGTGAAGTGATGTTGTGATTATCTATTTCTAAGTGCGAGAGTTCCCTACCCGCGAGTTATGGGACGTGAGCGTGACGACCCTGATCACATTGCTCACGAACCCATTCAAATGCGACAAGATCAGAATAGCTGTATCTTACCTCATATTAATTGTTTCATAATTCCCAAGGCAATGATGTTTATCGATGCTCCGGCACACCTCGAAACAATTTATCATGTGAAATCGGTAAAAAGGTACAAATTAACAGCAGCACCGTTAGCCTTACAATATGTGTACTGCTAAGTCAAACACTTCTTTTCTTCACGCTTATCTACTGGTCTTGCGCATAAGGTTCACAATCCGTCTTACCGCGCGACCGCCAAGCCAAGCACCAACCACTCCCGCTCGGCTCAAACAATCAGCAATTGTTTTCGCACCTGTTACTGCTGACAATGTTTCCTAGGTACAATTGATAGAATCTATAAAAATTAGCGCCACCACACCGCGAGCGCAGATCGCAGAACAAGAAAATTGTCGAGAATGGCGTGGCGGTCGTGCGGAGTGCGATGCCCGTGTCTAATGGGAGTGAAATTTCCCAGTGCACAAAAGAACTTGTCCTAGACCGAAGCCAAGTCGACGACAACGACCACGATGCGATGCGATGGTCCAGTGTCTATTCGTTTTTAGATGATTGTTCCATGAGGTGAGTATGGTACCAACTCAGCCAGCCATCAAGAACAAAGAGATTAACTCCATCGTCGTCGGCACTCTTTGGAAGATAGGTACACGGGCCCGTGCAAATGAGCATTTTGCGGTTGTTTCGTCAAAACTTAACTTCCTTCCTTTTCTGCTAGGCCGCCAACACCGGGCCCAAAAGTTGAAGAATAACGATAAATCTTGTACGGCTTGGCGGATGATCACAGATAATAGAGAAAGACTCAGAAAGGAGAATCCAAAAAGGAACCACGGTTCAGAGCGGTTAATCGTCAGTGTTCATGGGGCGTTTGACTTGGGGTAGAATAATTCAAAACAGAACAAACAGACAGTTTAGCAGATGGGCTAAAATAGTTGTAAATTGTGCTTGATGAGTCTCGGTTGGGATTATGCTTCTGAAATCTAGAACAGAGGTTTTCAAACAGTTACACTGTGCTAGATTGATCGGACAAACGCCCAAAATTTTCAACTTTGAGATGCAAAAAGTATGATTGGCATTAACCTTCATCCAGCCAACGTACAGTTTTCACCTTCGGAAAAGCACAAAAATGGTCATAACTGTTTTGTTTTTCGATGGATGTTGATGAAATTTTCACAACTTCCCGAAAAACTCTTCTAATTTAGGATTCCGGGGACATGGGTGCCTGGTCCACACGTGCCAAACACGTATATCTCGATACCCTAATGAGCTACAAGCACGCAGTTTTCAACAAAGTTGTTCAGCAGGCTAAGAACTATCTGGCAATGGCGTTTTTGGTTCGAGAATCATCCGCTATGTGGCGCCAGAGTAAAAAATGTTCAAGCTTCTATATCTCAGAATCCTGGTTAGATGTAATGATGCCGTCTTCAACAAAGTTTTTCAGCAAGCTAAAAACTATCTGACAGTTGAGTCTTTGATTCCCCAGTCCCCACATTTGTCATTGGCTCCGTTTTCCTTCCGAGAACGTCTCCGGGAATATCTACAGGAATTATTCCGGGATTTTTTCCAGGAATTCTTCCGGGAATTTTCCAGCAATTTCTCCGGGAATTCCACCGGGATTCCTCTGGAAATTCTTGAAGGACTACCTCCAGAAATTTCTCCGGGAAATCCTACAGGTATTCCTCCGGGGACTCCATCAGGAATTTCCTTCAGAGATTCCTCTAAAAATTCTACCGGCCTCCAGGGATTCCTCCATAAATTCCTTCAGTAAATTATCCAGCAATTCTTCTGAAAAAATTTGCAGGAATTCCTCCGGGAGTTTCTTCAGGAATTCCTCCGGATTTTTTTCCAGGGTTTCATCCGGAAATTTCACTGAGAATTTCCCCAGAAATTCCTCCATGAGCTCCTGCGAGAATTCCTCCGGGAATTTCTTCAGGAAAACTACTGTTTTTTTTAAGTAAATCCCCTAGAAATTTCTCCAGGAAATCTTCCGTATTTTTTTTCTCAGAAAACCTCCTGGGAATTTCTCTAGGATTTCCTCCTGGAATTCCTCCGAGAATTTCTTCAGCAATTCCTCCGTGGATTTTTCTAGCAGTTCCTTCGGGAATGCCTCCGGAAATTTCTCCTGGAATTCCTCTATGACTCTCATCAGGAATTCCTCCGCGGTTTCCTCCAGGAATTCCTTCGGTTATTTCTCCAGGAATTCTGTGAGTTTTTTCAGGAATTCCTCCGAAGAAATTCCTGGAGATATTCCCGGAAGAATTCTTGGAGAAACACCCGGAGGAATTCCTGGAAAATTCCCGGAAGAAGTCCTGGAAAATTACCGAAGGAATTCCTGGAAGGGTCACCGGAGGAATTCCTTATGGGAAGCCTAGAGGAATTCCCCGAGAAATTCCTGGAGAAAGTCCTAAAGGAATTCCATGTGTAATTCCAGAAGAAATTTTGGAAGGATTTCCTGAAGAAATTCCTAGTGGAATTTCTGGAGTAATTCTCGGAGGAATTTCTGGAGGAATTCTTGGAGAAATTCCCGAAGGAATTCCTAGAGGAAGTCCTAGAGAAACTCATGGAGGATTTCCTGGGGAAATTCTCAGTGAAATTTTCGCACGAAATCCTGGAAAAAAATCCGGAAGAATTTCTGGAAAAAATCACTGAAGAATTCGTGGAGAAATTACCAAAGGAAATCCTGGTGGAATTTCTGATGGGAGTCGTAGAGAATTTTTTTGATAAAATTCTGGTGGAATTCCTGAAGGAATCCCTGAAAGAGTTCCTGGAGGAACCCCCGGAGGAATTCCTGTAGGATTTCCTGGAAGATTTTCCGGATGATTTTCTGGAGGATGTCCCGGAGAAATTCCTGGAAACATTCCCGAATGAATTCCTGGATAAATCCACGGAGGGATTTCTGGAGAAATCCGCGGAGGGATTCCTGGAGAAACCCACAGATGAACTTCTTGAGAAATTCTCAGGTGAATTCCTGGAGAAATTACCGAAGGAATTCCTTAAGGAATCTTGGAAAAAATTACGGAGGAATACCCAGAACATTCCTGGAGGAATTCTTAGAGAAATTCCTGAAGGAATACCTGGAGAAATCCACAGAGGAATTCCTGGAGAAATTCCTGGAGGAAGTGCTACAAAAATTCCCTGAGGAATTTCTAGAAAAATTTCTAGAGGGTTTTCTGAAAAAAAAATATTCGGTAGAGTCCCTGAAGAAATTCCCAGAGGATTTGAAATAAAAACCGGAAGTTTTCCCGAAGAAAATCCCAGAGATATTCCTGGAGAAACTCCAGGAAAAATTCCTGGGGAAATTCATGGAGGAATTCTTGTTTAAATTCCCGTAGGAATCCATGGAAGAATTCCAGCAGGAACTCATGGAGGAATTACTGGGGAAATTCTCAGTGAAATTTTGGAAGAAAATCCTGGAATAAATCCGGGTGAATTCCTGGAGAAACTCCCGCAGTAATTCCTGGAAAATTTTCCGGATGAATGCCCAGAGAATTTACTGAAGGAACTCCTTCAGAGATTCCTCCAGGAATTCCTGATGGGAGTCCTAGAGGAATTCCTGGAGAAATTCCCGGTGGAATTCCTGTTGCAATTCGTGAAGGAGTTCCTGATGGAATCCCCGGAAGAATTCCTGTAGGATTTCTCAAAAAAAAAAAATTCTGGAGGGTGTCCTAGAGGAATTCCCAGAGGATTTTATGAAGAAATTCCCTGGGGTAGTCCTTCAGGAATTCCCAGAGGAATTCTTAGAGAAATTGCTGGTGAAATTGCTTCTTTGAATGCTTTGCTACGCCCAGACCTGTGAACCTTTTTTATCCTTCTAAACCATAGGGGAAAATCACCCGAACATTAAGGTCCGGGTAGTGTAGGGTTAAGGCCGCCTTCTACAATAAAAGTAAAACTACTCCCGACCCACTCAACAACATTCCTATGGTCGCGAAAATCTTCGTCTCTCCGGAACCACCAAGAAAACATTGCTTCTGAGAGGGGCTAATACACATCGCACCCTCAAGGTTCGCCTACAGCAACGAACATCGATGACTCGCTTTGGAAAGTCCATCACGATAGCATGCTGGCGCTTAGCCAGTTTCCCGAGTGATCCTTACCACTCCCTTTGTCCTCGGAAAGCGGGCAGGGTCAACCACTACGCCCGCGCCCAAGTGTTTTGCAGGCATCAAGAACTGATGCCTACGTGCAACCAGATCTGACCTGCTGAAGGCAAGGGTACCCGACTAGAAAATTGTAACAAAAATAAAACATAATCATAACAACAAACTATGATATTCATAACTCATTGTGATATAATCTTGTTCAACATCTCTGGTGTTTTCAAAATACAATATCACAATTATATCACATTATGTTACAAATGTTGTTTTATAACTCATTGTATTATAATTTAGTTTTACGTCTTCGACATTTGAAATGTTATGCTACAAAATTGTATCATATTTTGATAGAAACTAGTAATCCTGAGGCTAAAATTCATATCACATTTTGTTACAATTTTGATATGATTATAACAAAACAAGTTATAATCTTGATTATACTAGTGTACTTTTTGTTACAATTTTAGTTATTTTAACATCATCCTGCATCTAGTTTATAACATAATTAGTTACATCGCTACCCTTCAGGCCCTATCATCTGCACCAGAAGGTTGCTGACAGTAGAGTCTGCACCTGCCCCGGCCCTTACCGGGGACCCCTTTCCAACCGCGGGCTCGAATCCAACCCAGTAGACCGACGCCACGACAGCAACGCTACCAGGACTTCCTCTCCGTGTTCACTTAATCGCTGTTAAGGTCGATTTCAACCGCAGGGCACCGGTATGATCTACGAAGCCGACTCAGAACCCCTGGATCACCTCTTGTACCGCGTCTGAACTATTCATTCTCCGAGTCAGTCCACGCGCTACCTCTTCTGTAGGTCCAAGACGATGTGGGTGATAGCCGTTGAAACGGCATTCCAGCCAAACTCATCCCTTCACATCCTCTGAACAAGATTGGAGGAGATGCATCCATGTTCGCCTTAAGGACAGGGTTGTTAGAGTGCAAAGATGGCCGCCAAAATGGCCGCCTTTCTTTTAACGCTCGAACAGTCGCGTCTGTGACTACCTGCAGCGACGCTGAGCTCACGATGTGTACCACAAGCGATTTTTCATGGTGCGTGTGCACAGTACACGACGCGACCGCTCCCGGGTTAGTTAGAATTTTCTGGAGCACAAATCTACAGATCCGCCAAACAAATTGATCTGAAAATGCTGCTTATTGTTTGCTCACACTTAGTGAACACCAAGTAGCATTTTCAGATCGATGCGCTTGATAAATCTACGAACTCGTGCTCGAGCAAATGCGAGGCAAAATGCTTTGTTTGGAATGTGGGCGAGCATTGATGACCTTCACCTTAATATCTCTTCACCGATCCGAAAACCCCAGTTCCACCTACCGGAAAAAGACACGGACACCGTCTTCAGCCAGAGGCTGTACAGACCGAACGAAACTAGACAACGGACACAATACATATTACGAGCACCAGTGGATACGAGGAACAAACATTTCTTGTGAAAAGTTTCATCACTCGGAGCGGGAATCGAACCCACACCCCTTGGTATGGTACGTTTATACGGTTAGTGACGCTAACCGCACGGCCACGAGGTTTCTTCTTCTTAATTAATTCAAGAACTTCTTAAGAAAGTATTGCATGGATAGCTTCCAAAAATTTTACTTGAATTCCTTTATTTATTTCAAATATTTCGAGAATATTCCTTTCAAAAATCTTGATTGTTTCAGAAATTCATCTATGAATCTCTTCCATTTTTTTCGTAGATATTTTATCAGATTTTTTTTCAAAGCATTCACCTGGAAAACTTTCCATTAAATTTCTCAAAACTTTGTTTAGAAAATGATTCTCTAATATATTTGAAAACAGAAATTGAGAAATCCTTATAGATTTTTTTACGCGGGGGATACGTACCGCGTAAAAAAAATCAGTTCAAAATTCAAAAAACCGCGTAAAAAAAGTCTCATTATTTCTCGACGAATCATGCAAAAATGAGACGATGAATTTTTTTTATATGGAGTTTTTATTTACGCGGCCGCGTAAATGAAAACCGCGTAAAAAAAGACCTGACTGTAATTTTTCTCAGAAGTTTTCGAAAGAATTTTCTCCAAGGATTGCTTTAGAAATTCTACAAGAGATTATTAAGAAAATTACCAAGATTTCTTCGCATTCCCATAGATATTTCATCAAGACATTTCTCTTCCAGAAATTGCTCCAAGGATTACTTAAAAAAGTCTTAAAAAATCCTCCGAGGGTTCCTTCAGGAAATTTTTGACAGATTCTTTCAGAGATTCTTACAAGATTTTTTTCAGGTTTTTTTTTTAACCCAAAAATATCTTATAAGAGATTTTCTTAGGTATTCCATCAGGAAATATCTTTAGAGACTTCTAGAATAACTTCAGAAATTTTAGCAGAGATTTCTTCAAAAGTTGTTCAATGGATTCTTTCAGAAGTTGTTCCAGCAGTTCCTTCAGGAATGGCTCAAGTGGTTCCGTCAAAGATTCCTCCAGGAATTCATCCATAGAAATATACCAATAAATGGGCGCTAAAATAGGAGACCCTTGGCTAACTAGCTCTGAGGTGCTTCGCGTGTCAAATGGCTGGAAGCCTCTGCATTATAAGTCATCATAAAACAAACTGTAAGTTTTACACTGATTGGATACTAAAAGTTTTACCATTAAAAACTGTTCAAACAATTGTTATTCTATCATCACAAAAAGGTTCTGAGGTCAATGTAATGCAAATTTAAAAAACGAATACCTTTCCAAGAATGTCACGTGGCCCATATATAATTATATTGGAAATATTCGGAAGTTAAAAATATATTGATATATATTTTTTCTTAGAGTTTTCGCAAAAGATAGTCATTTTTCAAAAAAATAAAATGCTCGGGTAACACCTCTAAATATTTTCAAACGAAATCGAAATTCTCCACAAAATGCTATGTAGGTACACAAATCTCTTAGTTTAGGATTGAATAACTGGAGTTTTCGAACATTTTTTTTATAAACTTAAAAGATAATTATTATTTTTCAAAAATACTCAGTGGAAAATCCTAACGATTTTTTTTTAGATCGAAATGTTCTACAAAAATATTTCAAAAATGTATATTTTTCATTTTATGGTTAGGCTCCTTGACTTTTTGAAAACTGTTTTTATGGGACATTGTTCAATTTATTCTTTCAGATTATTTGGCGATAGGACCATCAGACTACACAATGGATGTATTGTGTATTCTACGTTCAAGAGATGTGATGTAATTGTACAAGAAAATTAATTTTATGTTTTTTATTGTGTTGACCGGTTTTGTGTTTCGCAGTTTCTGTTCTGCAGAATCTTTTATTTTTAATTTGGGAAAACGAGGTTGAATATTTGCCCGATGTTTCGACACTGGGGGGTTTGTGTCATCTGTCATCTTCAGACAGAATCTTCACGCAAAAAGAACATATTTGGAATCAGTCACACAGAATGGAAAATTCCATCTAACCGTCTAAACAAATGACATAAAACGCTTTCTCATAGAAAGAAGTACCATTGAGCATTGATAAACGTTTCGTGATTCGACGCGGTATGCACACGCATACGGGGTACAATGATGATTGAAGCATAATTACTATTTTGCTACACACGAGCCGAAACCTTCCTACAAATAGTGGCGTGGTCTATTAGCGTCGTTGTCGTCGTCGGTCGGTCGCGGTCGGTCCGTAAGAGCTCGAATATGATGCCATTCATTGACGACTGACCGACCAAATGTGGGCATTTCTGACGGGTTGTTCTGATGAGTGTACGTGAACAAGTACCAGCCAGCCAGCCAGCGTATGTAAGGTAAAAGTTTTGGAGCGCCAAGCGGAGATTGCGTGATGAAGTAATTAATAGGTTCGGGGCAACTTAAGTAACTCACCGATCGACGAAAAAGACGACGACGACGACGACGAGTCAAGAACATCACGGGCATCATCACTTTTGTTCCCAAGCAACACACTTGGACGTTAATAAGTTCCTGTAATTTGTATGCAACTATATTGAAAGTTACGCCATTTGAACCAATCGTCTTATTAACGACTAAATTGCAACCAAAAAAGCGCAAGAGGTGGAGCCAATATAAAACATCCATTCGTGATATAAATAGTTATAATACGCAATCGAATTATAACCAAGATACAACTTAAAGTCGACTTAAAAAATGGTGACCAATTCGACAACTAGTCAGCTAGTCACCACATTCGTCACTGCCAGTAATTATGCACCAACAGTTTCGTTCATGTGATTAATAAATTGTGTGCATAAATATACCGCAAATGAGCCTGACCGAGAACGTCAATTTGTGTGCCGTTCCAGATTTATCGGTAAGTTTCGCATTTTAGCTCCGTATTCTCAACGCGCCTCAGTCTACCTATCATTTTGCGAGGGGAAATTTAGGCATTTGTGGTAAAAATTAACTCGCCATGTTGCTTTGGCGGAGTGCATTTCAGCAGCTTATTTAATGCACCCATAAAATGCTGAAAATTAATTTTAGAATTTAGAAAGATACTATTTGCTGAATCATGTCTATGGGAATCCGTATTGACAAAGTACAACAATGCTGCACGTGGTACACGGAACCGCCAAACTACCAAAAATTGGATTCTTTTGACGTAATCCTATAGTTCGGCCCAATAAGTCAACATTTGAATGAATCAATTACTCACGCAAGGTAAATTGCCTTTACCTCCAACTAAAAATATACTCTAGAGTAGGTAAATTCAAGCCAAGACCCCCTTCATTCAACCCAAACTCGGGCAAATCTACATTTACCCAAAATGGACTTATTGGCCTGAAGGACCCCAGTTGGATAGACGCATCTCTGTTTATTTACGACAACATCTGTGGGAGAGAGAAGAAAAACAACCTAATTTTGGGTAACTAATCAATTTGATATACTCATTTTAAGGTAAAATCGACCCAAAATAAGGTAGTTTGAATTTTCCGTGTAGGGCATAAATAACCAAAAAAGCAGACACTTGGACGTGTACTTCCCATTTACGTCGACAAGAGGCTGTCCATTTATTACGTACCGAAAATTTCACGTTTTTTGTAAAAAATGTAAACCCGTTGTAAAATTTTTCGTGTGAAACTTCAAATATTTTTGTACGTTACGTTAGATTTCTCAAAACCCCATATCGGCACCAACATTTCAAAAGGGCGTAACTGCATTTTGAAACAAAGCACTCTTTCACATCTGTGGGTCATATTTTAAGTTTCCCACGAAATTCACAAACATTACTAGACAGAGAAATTGCTCTTCTTTCCTATACTGGCGGTGATTTGCATGGCTGCATTGAAATACGATCTACAGATGTGAAAGAGGGGTTTGTTTCAAAATGCAGTTACGCCCTTTTGAAATGTTGGTGCCGATATATTCAAATCTTCCCAGTGGTAGGTACCAGTCGTTCAGTACTGCGAAAATGAGTCAGAATTATTTTTATTGGGTCAATATTATACTTTCAATCAGATTTTTTTTCTATTTTACCACTTTAATTCGACCAAATTTGGAATATGTTGATAAATTTATGAAGAAAAGGTTACATTTTATTTGTACGTGATTTCGCTATTTTTGAAACATTTTGGTTTTTTTATAGTGCATTTTATATTTTTCGTGATCACAAAAACATTTTGCCGCACATTTTGGAGCTTCTATCTCTCCTGTCAAAATTGTTCGTTATGTTCTAAATAAGTTCCAGGTGCAACATGTTTATAACAATCAGAATCAATGTTTTGGTTGATTTGGTTTGTAAACGGTTGTAACTAAGATTCGTTGAAACAATCAGATTATACTTCAGTTACAAATTGGTTTCGCAAGTTTCGACTAATGATGACGTTTGTTTTCATTTTGCTAATTGTTATAAAACTGTTACACCTCGGTTTGGCATTAACAACAGTATTTTAATAGGTTTTTATTTTGTTTGTTTCATGAAAACTCAGTTGCAACATGTTTGCAACGATGATCATTTCCATTTTAGTTGCAGATGCTACTTGGGTTTGGCCCCATCAGAAATTGGACTTACATCTCCACATTGCACGTACATAGGTATGGCGTTCCGGGTATGGCATGGGAGCGTACATCCTCGCGATCGTCGTCTGCGGGGGGTCGACTAGAGGTTACGATCTAATGGAGCAGGCCTATAATCACACACCACGAAGTTTCTGGGATGCCGAAAATATTTGGGACTCCGAATTGGGTGGAAAGTTGACGTGAAGGTTTCGTTGGTTCCGCTGAAATTATATAATTCTTTGCTGTATGCTGATGGACAAACGTGGCCGGCAGCTCCGCTCTGTTTGGGCATTTTCGATGATGGTACGTATGGATTTGGTGTGTGAGATCCAAAGCCGTCGTGACTTCAAGGTACACGGGAATGTATTCATTGACGTGATATATCACGTCACGTTAGTTATACGGAGTGGCAGCAAGTTTCAGCATTTGGTAATTGAATGAATTTGAAACTTTCGTTTGTTAACTGTTAACTATCAATTGTGTGAGAATTTGATCTATAAAATCGACTGCATCCTGAAAATTGCAAAGGAATCATTTTATATCGACGCTATTAGTCGAGTATTTGTCGTTTTTTTTTTGTTCGAGCTTCAAGACGTTTTCACGACCATGAAAGTTTCTTAAGTCCTCAACAAATTTGGAATTTCTCCCAGATTTCCTATCGGAAACCCTTCAGGAATCCGTCGTAAGATTCCTCTAAAAATTCTTGCTGCGTTTTCTGCACAAATTTCTGCTGGTGTTCCTCCAAAAATTCTAACGATCAACGATCAAACGATCAAATCTGACTATACATGTCAATGGTTGCTACTCCGTTATTGATCTGAGCTGGTACCAATTGCACTGAGATCCAAATGAATAAGGGCTGGGACACTCCACTTATTCTCAAAGTGCAATTCTAGCAGCTCATACATTTTGGATCAATACCGGCGCCGGCCACGTCCTTATAGTCAGTTGGGATGGGAAAGGAATGTTAGAGTGTGCTGGTTGTTGCTACTAAAGACCGAGATCACCTCTGCATCCCCACATCCAGCACGGAAAATCCATCAGAATTTCTTCCGATGATTCTTATATGAATTTGCTCAGAAGTTTTTCTTGGGATTCGTTCAGAAACTCCAGTTGTAATTCCTCTACAGGTGTATGCAGACATTTCTGAAAGAATTCCTCCTATTAGACCTGTTAGAACTATTCCATGGGTTCATCCATGGGTTTTTTAGGGACCCCGTTACAAAATTTCCTATTAGGATTTCTTCAGGACTACCTGCTGTGATTCTTTCAGAAATTCTAACGGATTTCTAAACACTGTTGAAAATGCTTTGACATCCATGTGCACAACAGAACACGTGCTCGATGAACAAATTGAGATTTGAAATTATGAAAAGAAATCCACGTACTCCGGTGAGACTCGAACTCACGACTCCCAATTCGCTAGACGGATTTCTAAAAAAAAATCACTATGGAAGCCTTCAGTTATTTCTCCAGAAAATACTCAAACAATTTATCCAGGAATTCGTCAGGGGATTTCTCCAGGATACCTCTAAAGATTTCCCTATAGGGCTTCTTCTACAGATTTTTCGGGGTTCCTCTCAGGATTCCTTTTTTTAACTCTTTTTTTGTGAATTTTAGCTTATTTGCTACTTCTTCACACTCATAGGATTCTTCCTGGATTTTCTCGTGATATCTCTTTAATAATATTTCCAGCCAAGGCCAAGGGCTGAAGGTCTCTATAATAAAGACAAATCAATCAATTTAATAATTTTTTGTTGTGATTGCTTCGGGAATTTATATTTCTAAAACTTATTGTATAGCTACTTCTTCTTCTTCTTCTTCTTCTTCTTCTTCTTCTTCTTCTTCTTCTTCTTCTTCTTAATGGCTCTACGTCCCCAATGGGACTTGGCGTGCCTCGCTACAACTTAGTGTTCTTTGAACACTTCCACAGTTATTAATTGAAGGGCTTTCTTTGCCTGCCATTGCATGAATTTGTATATTGTGAGGCAAGGACAATGATACACTATGTCTAGGAAGTCGAGAAAATTTTCCCAACCGGAACGGGAATCGAACCCGCCGTCTCCGGATTGGCGATCCATAGCCTTAACCACTAGGCTAACTGGAGACCCCAACAATATTGCATGGCATTCTGCTGGAATTCATGCTAGAATTTTTCTAGACATTTCTGCAATAGAATTGCTCTAGATATTTCTACAGAACTTGTTTAACTTCCTTCCCATTTTTCTTCACGAATTTCATGCGGAATCCTAACAGGGTTTTCTACAGAGATTTCAATGGGAATCCTCCAATGATTTTTCCAGAAATTCCTGGATTTTTTCTAGGGACGTATCAAGGGATTTCAGAAAGTACTCTAGAAATTTATTGAGTTGCCGAATAAATTTCTAGAGTACTTTCTGAAATCCCTGGAGACGTCCTAGAGATTTCTACAGAAATTACTTACGGGATTTTTAAAGGAATCCCTGTAGGGTTTTATCGTGTTCTTCACTCGGTACTTCATTTAATGATATCAATTTAGCTCGCAATAGAATATACAAAAAATCGTATAAATACAAAAATAACCGCGTTTAACCCGTAAACACCCGGGACGATCTACTTTTGGTAGAAATGCAATATCTTCTTTGGTTTATAACATTTTACCCCAATTTTTTTTTTATAATCAAGGGAAATAGTTGTGCTAAGAAATGCATGGTACCTCCCCCGTTTGCATCCTCCTCCTTTTGCGGGAAGCCGAAAATGCGTGGCTGTTTTTGTATTTTTTTATAAATTCTACATGTTTTTGCTCAAATTTTATCGTTTTGCTAATCATCAATAGTTTTCACTGATCCTAGACATGCAATGTATTACTACTCATCATAGTTTGTTGAAGCTTTGATCCCAGAGCTATTCTAAGGCCTCCAAAGTACTCCGAAGTTTGTGACACAAATCCAACATTCTCAACCAAATTTTATACACGATGAATGGTCACAGAACATAGTCTACGTTACTTAAAAAGCCTCAAAGCACCCCTAGAAAATTCATGGTACATGAGTTGAGTGTTCTAGGTCATCCAAACTAGTCTGGAATTCATTTTCTTAAGATCTAAAACATCTACCATCGTTTGTGTTCACTCTGTTCGAGAAATTTAGTCACGTTGATGTCCATTAGACCTCACAATACCATGAGCAACTTGATATTGTGATAGTTGGATATTCCGTGAAATACAAATGGCCTCCAATACACTTTGAAGTTTGGGTTACGATATCTACATGCTTTAGTTGTGAACAATTTTCGTGGAATGTAGTGTATATTGCTGATGGAACCTCAGTGCACATTTATAATGCTTTTGGTACGTTCTTGGGATATTCCAGGCTTTCCAAACTATTTTGGAGTTAGGAACTTCAAGAACTTCAAGATCGACAGGCTCTACTCTTGTTTTTCTTCACTCTAACGGCATAATTCATTCACGACTGTGTCTGTTGCACCTTATTATATTACGAGTATCTCTATTTTTCGCTATTTGGGTGTCCACTGGCATACAAATGGAACCAATGTATTCTGAAGTATGGGTCGCAATATCTGTAAATCTTAGGATATTTTTATTGTAGCGAATGCTCGCGGAATATAATCTACGCTACTCTTAGAACCTCAGAGTGCAATTCTGATAACTTAGCAATATTCACTTGGTGATCTAGGTCATCCAAACTATTCTGGAATTAAGCCCTTCTAGCTCTTCAAGCTCAAGTAGAGCTTGTACTCTTGCATCTCTTTACTTTATCGATGTCATTCTTCTCTGTTGTATCTCATAATATGTTGAGTATTACTTTGTGTTACTTGTGCAACCACTGACATAAAAATGATATTTATGGTATTTGGAAGTGCCGGAAATTACCCAAAAACTCCTCTAGGCGTTCCTCGGAAATTCCTCCAGGAGTCCCTCAGAAGTTCATCGTGATGTTCTCCAAGAATACCTTTACGATCGGGAACATTTTCTCGACTCCATGGGCATAGTGTATCATTGTACTTGCCTTAAATATACAAATTCATGCAAGGGCAAGCAAAGAAAGGCCTTCAATTAATAACTGTGGAAGTGCTCAAAGAACACTAAGTTGAAGCGAGGCAGGTCAAGTCCCAGTGGGTACGTCAATCCATTAAGAAGAAGAAGAAGAAGAATGGATTCTTTCAGAAATTTCTCCAGGGATTCCTCCAGCGTTTCCTCCAGAAATTCTCCCAGAAATTTCTCCGGAAATTCTTTCAGGAAGTTCTCCAGGGATTCCACTAATAACATCTCTTCAGGCACATTCCCAAGAATTCCTCAAGGAATCTCTCCAAAAATTCATCCAGGAATTCCTCCTACACATCTGCCTCGAATTCTTCCAAGAATCCCTCAAAGAATTCCAAAAACTCCTACTGGACCTTCCCCAAGAATTTTACCAGAGAACCCTCTAAGATTCCAGCCAATAATACCTTCAGGAATTTCGGAAGAAATTCCTCCAGAGATTTTTCAAGAAATTCCTTCAAAAATTCATTTAAAAAATCCTCCAGAAATTCCTTTATGAATACCTCCTAGATTCTTCAGGAAACCTCCAAAAATTCTTCAAGGAAATACTCTCGGGACAACTCCAGGAATTCCACCGAGAATTCCTTCAAGGATTTCTCCAGAAACTGCTCCTAGACTTCTTCCTAGAATTTCTCCAATATTGCTCAAGGAAATACTCCAAAAATTCCTTCAAAACTTTCACCAAAAATTCCTCCAAAAATTTCTCCAGATATTTCTCCAAGAATCCGTCCAGAGATTTTTCCAGAAATTCTTTCAAGAAGTCCAACAGGAACTCTAATAATAATTTCTCCAAGACCTGCTCCAATATTTATTTCCAGGAATTTGGCCAGGGATTCCTTTATAAATTTCTCTAGAAATACCTCCAGGGATATTCAATAAATACCTTCAGAAATACCTACAGAAATATCCCCAGGAATTCTTCCAAGAATTCCTTCAATAACTATCTGTAGAACACCCTGGAGGAATTCCTGGAGTACTTTCTGCAAGATTTCTTGTAGTAATTTTTGAAGGAATTTTTAAAAAAATTCCCAGGGATATTCTTAAAGGAATTCCTGCAAGATTTTCTTGAACTGCGAAGAAATTTTGAAGTTATTTTTCTTTCAATTTTTATTTTCTGGAGGAATTTCTGGAAGATTTTCATGAAAGAGAAAATATGTAAGAGTCCATGTAGCAATTCATGCGAGTTATTCCGAATTCACGTGAGGTATTCCCCGCAAGAACTGAAATTGAAGGAATTTCTGGAGAAATTCCTGTAGTAATTCCTACAGCAATTCGAGAAATTCCTGTAGTAATTCCTACAGCATTTCCTGTAGGAACTCCTGCAGTTATTCCTGGAGGAATTCCTAGAATATTTCTTGAAGGAATTCCTGAGGTGTTTCCCGGAAAAAATCCTAGACGATTCCCTGTAGTAATTCCTGAAGGAATTCGCAGAGTAACTCCTAGAGTAATTCCTGAAGGAACTCCTGGAATATTTTCTGGAGGAATTTCTGAAATATATCCTGGAGTATATCCAGCTAGTATTCCTGGAGGAATCCCTGGAGGAATAGCTGATGGAATTCCTGAAAGAATTTAAGGAGGAATCTCTGTGAGAAATTCCGGGAAGAACCCCTGTTGGAATTGCAGGAGGTATACTGGGATAATTTTGTGTTGAAGTTCCTGGAGGTATTTCTGGAGGAACTCCTGGAAGAATTTCTGGAGGACACCGTGAATGAATTTCTAAAGGAATCCCTTGATCAATTCATAGATGAATTAGCAGTTATTCATGAAGAAATTCCTGGAGGTATTCCTGGAGGAATTTCTGGAGAAATTAACCGGGAAGATTACCCGGAGAAATTCCCTGGAGGAATCCCTGAAGTATTCCCTGGAAGTATTCCTGGAGGAAACTCTGGAGGATCTCTGGAAGACTTTCTGGAAGAATCACTTGAATCCTGAAGAAATCCCTGAATTAGTTGTTGGAGGAAATCTTGGATGAATTCCTGAAGGAGCTCTGAAGGAATTCCTGGAGGAATACCTGAAAAAAATTCCTTGATGAATCCATGGAGGAATTCGCGAAGCAATCCCTGGGAGTATTCCTGAAAGAATCCCTGGAAGAATTTCTAGAGAAATCGCTGGAGCAATCCTTGGAGAACTTCCAAGGAAAATTCCTGTACGAATCCCTGGAAAACTTCTTGGAGTAATTCCAGAAGAAAATTCTGGAAAAACTCTTGAGAAAATTTCCTTGAGGAGTTCTAAGAGAATGCCTGGAGAAATCTTTGGGGGATTACAGTGGAATCCTTGGGGAATTTCTGAGGGTCAACTCAAATACACAACGCCACTAAATTTGTGCAGACTGAGTTTCGTTTCAATTCAACAGATTATTGTTTTCAATTTTACCATGGACCCGGTTTACAATTAAAAAAAGTTTCTGTTGGCAACCGGATTCGAACCAAGAACCTTAAGATCACCAGGCTCGCACGCTACCACTCGGCTATCGAGCCGGTTAAGAGGAAACAAAACGCACACAAGAAGCGTTTGTTGGTCGATGATCACGTTTTGCCATGGTTAATTTGAAAACATTTTTATGCTTATCACGTAGACAAATTTCGTTCGTTTGAAACAAAAATATTCATGTTTATTCGGTAAACTGATAATATGTTTAAAACTAAAATTTTAATTTTTAAAACTAATTCAATTACACATTTATTTCGACAAAACCCATTGAAGAGCCCCTCGTTCAGCCGTCGAGAACATAAACAAAACTCACAAGTTCCAGCTGCAACATCAAACAAGATTTTCTCCTGCAAAAAAGGCAAAGTTCACCGAAAGTCTCCGCAAAATCCCGTTGCTTTCGGGAGAATATGTTATCTAATAGATGTATAAGGACTGTTCATTTTATAAAGAGGACAACTTTGCAAGGCTATAAAAAGAAAACGCGTAGTTCAAATTTGAGCAGCTTTGGTTAGTTGTTCAGTACATTATATTAGCAGATAATAACCATAAATCAATTGGGTTAAAATTATTGAACTTCATATAAATGTGGCAAAGTGTTTCGAGAGATCAATTTTTCAATTCCCAAAAACTAAAGATAAACACAAAATTTCTGTAAAACATCGGTGTATCGTTTTTAATTGCATAAAAGTGTTTGCCATGCTGCAGCAGTTTGAGTGATACATATTCTGGCAAAATATAAACCTAATCAGAATAATGGTTGTTGAGATATTAAAGTTACAAGTTGGACTCGATTTTCAGAATAAAATTTATTTGTTAAACAAAAATGTATAAAAATATTAAATTTTGAATGTTTTCAATGGATCTAGTCGAAAGTACTAATAATGCAATTTCAAATGCAGAAAACCGCTTCTTGATAGCATTGTTGGCTTGGTTACTGTGCTTCATGGCAGTTACCGGAGATAAAGCCGCTTCGTTCTTTGAAGGTTCTTCTAAATAACGATGCAAATACAACTTAAACAACTTTAACAATGATGTGGAAAATAAAAATTAACATGTAGTTATTTTCAAATAAGGTATATAATCACATAGGGTTAGACCTCGCTGAAAATAAATAATAATAAGCTTCTCTAGAATCGAAAACTTGCATTTATGGAGCAAAACCCAACTAACATTTTTGTTGAATAAGAGCTTAAGCGAGCTTTCTTCCAATGACGTTTGCTCCATAAGCTTTTATGCAGCTACTTTTGTTAGTAGGGAAAGTATGCAATTTTTCATTATGGCCATCATTAAGTATTAAATTTATGATGAAGAATGTACTTTAAAGCATATTTTTCTTCGGTATCATTTAGAATGCGATTCTCTTTTATACTGGATAAATTTTGAACTGATTCCGTAGTGTTATTGCATCACTGGACCTAAATAAGTATTTTTTATCAATTTCATTGATAACAAGGCAACTCACTATATCAAGCTGTATAATGCTTGGTGCATTATTACTGACCAACTACTACACTCTACCTTTAGAAGAATAGTATTAGATCCCAATACATTGAAAAGTTCATGAAAATTTTAAAGTTATGTATGTGGAAAGTTGGGTAGAATTTTGAGAAATGGGGTTTTATTGAGTTTTAACGAAAATCGCTTCAGTTCCATAACTAAGGACAATTTGTATAATGTTATATTTTTCCTACACTGTAGAATAGCTATGGAAATTTATGCAAAAAACCGATAATGATTTTATTGAAAAATAAAAAAGATATCACACAAATAAGGTGTCCTCTTTATAAAATGAACAGTCCTTACATGATGTTGGCATTGAAAGTACAACACGGGAGGTGGGTTTTTCCAGCGAAGGAAATGACTTTATAAGTTTAATGGGAAAACATATGTTTCCGTAGGGCCGACCTGCCACAAAAAAAAAACAAAAATATTTACACTTATTTCTAACATAATCTGTCAGAAGATGCATTTTTGTTTCAAACATGGATTGCATTTGCTTCAAATGTGACGTTCGATTTGCTCCAAACAGTTTAATTTTTGTGGCCTGAACAAATTGACAATTTATTTGAATTTACCTCAAATATTTTTGGTTTTAACATATTTTTTTCTGCGTGTCATTACCGCAAACTGTCTTTCAGTGTATGGGTGCCGCTGGCATCAATCTTCAAACGTCAAATGTTTAGCCGAGATTCAGCAAAAGTAGAGTGACTGGAAGGGAGAGTAGCGTCAACGTCAAAATTGGAACAGCGATCATCTGTCAAATCCATACAAATTCCCGTTCCAAACGAGCAGGAGACCTGTCAAAATTGGAACATGACGCCACTCTCCCTTCCAGTCACTCTAAGCAAAAGACCTTTAACCGAGATTTGCACAGCCGATCTCTGCATTCTGTTTTAAGTGTGTGCGTTAAAAATCGGTGAGCGTTTTCTTTTTTTTTAACCCTAGTCGTGCATTGGGGTCATTATGACCCCTAAATGTGCACTAGATGAGCGTGGTGAGCGCAAGCTAATGCACAAAGAGGGTAAGATAATTAACACTGTCTTCAGCCAGAGACAACACACATAACACCCAGTGGTCCGATGAAGAATTTTCCGTTTCACGAAAAGTTTTCTCCAACTGCAGCTGGAATCCAACCTACACTCCTAGACTTACGAAACGCCTAGACGACTTGGCGGCGCTAACCACACGGCCACGAAGCCCACTCACGAACTAGTGGGTAGGGTAGAGGACGTATTTTGGCCCATCTTGGAAATTTTATTACATTTATCATATAACTAGCTGTCCCGGCAGACGTTGTACTGCCCTTTTGGTTGTGATTGTTTGACAACTGCTGTGGGCTCATTCGGGCACCGCGCTCTAGATTGGTTTTAATGCCATCGCTTTGAATTTCTTCCCCGCTCATAATAATTTCAGTAATTTAACAGTTGCTGTACTTCTAAGTTGATTTTCGTAACTTTTTCCACTTATAAACACAGCCACCATAAATACGAATCGAACCGTGCAAGAGTCTTGCTGATCGGTTCATCCGTTCTTGAGTTTTGTTGCCTCAAAGGGACTTCAAACTCATTTATATATATATAGATCTTTACAAAATCTTGGCAAATTATTATTGGAACTTCCAATAAAAAATTGCCAAGATTTTGTAGAGATTTTATTATAAATGTAATAAAATTCCCAAGGTAGTTCAAAATACATGTGCCGGGTCAAAACACGTCCACTACCCTAAATAGGGGGGACGTAAATTGAGTTTGGTGCAAATAAAGTGAGCGTAAAAGGGGATTGCCGAGAATCCTGTAATTATTTACACTGAATCTCGGTAAAAGTGTTGCTTTACTTAGAACTTTACTGATATCTCGGTAATCCAACTTCAAGATCTTAGCAGAGTTCCCTGAGACTCGGTAAGGATTGAACGAATTCTCGATGGAAATTTTATCGAGAATCAGTAAATATTTTTCATCCTCCAGTTCTCCAGTTAACTTAGTGGTTAAGGCTATGGATCAGCAATCCGGAGACGGCGGCTTCGAATCCCGTTTCAGTCAGGAAAAAAATTGGGCATTGTATACCTCACACACTTAAAACAGAATGCCGAGATCGGCTGTGCAAATCTCGTTTAAAGTTCATTTGCTGAATCTCGGCTAAACATTTGACGTTTAAAGTTTGATACCAGCGGCACCCATAGGTGCTGCTATGAATAAAATTGATTTTTTGCCGATATTTCAGTTAAATTTAGGTTGCCGAGCACTCGGCTGTGCGAATCTCGGCAAAAGAATTAAAATTAGCCGAGCTCAGCTAAGTGTGCACAATATACAAATTAATGCAATGGCAGTCAAAGAAAGCCCTTCAATTAATATCTGTGGATGTGCTCAAAGAACACTTACTTGAAGTGAGGCAGGCCAAGTTCTAGTAGAAACGTAGAGCGAGTAAGAAGAAAGAAGTTCTACTCATAACGCACCCTGCGAAGGCCTTGTGTCGAAGTGTGCTGGCATAACAACAGCAGTCTCTTTTGGCGGTCGCAAGGTAATTGAAAGGTGGAAGCAGTACTTCTAATAGCAACGGTGCAGTAATGAAGGCACGGTGGTAGACAAAGACAGCTGACGAAACAACTAAGCCAATGCAGAAAAGTAAGAACAAGGTTTCTACGGCCTAAAATTTACGCAATTGGTATAAATCGAATCGGCTTTTCAACAACTTAACTTTATCCACCTTGAAACCTTTTCCAACAGTCTAACAATCGAAAGAAAACGACTGCATCCTCCGGAACAAAAGCCGCTTCCGCCTCTAAAACATCGGAAAATGGAAATTGTTGACCTTCGCGTACTTGATTTGATTTCGCCGCTGCTGCGCCGCTGTCGCAGCTCGGAGCTTCTGCCGCACCGTGGTTGGGTTGTCATCATCGCTGCCCGTGATAGATCGCCTAATGTGCGCCCGCGCGCACTGACGCGAAATATAGAGAAATCGAAAACGAAAATCGCACGCTGCGCACTTGGCGCGCACTCTGACTGTGAAGTGAGTACCCGCGTGGCGCGGCATCAAGACTTGCGTTACGTTGCCGCACCGCACCCGGTAGATGGATTACTTTAGCTTTGCATAGCATAGGTAGCTGCTGAAGCAAACAAAAAAAGGTTTCAATTGTACATTTTCTAACGCGCAAAAATCAAATTCGGTGGGCCACCCCGGATCATAGTGGATGATGGTGGTGATGATGATGATGATGATGGATCTTCGATTCGGTTTGGCCCACCGAAAGTGAATGCGGAAAGATGGCGCTGCTGCTGCTGCTGCTGGGCGAATTATTACATTTTTATTCAATTACGACAATGCCAGCAGCAGTCATCTAGCAGCCTAGTAGAAACACAACGCAGCAGTTCCAACGATTCGGAATGCTCAATCATCATGCTACGCCGTAGCGTAGTTTATTTTGACTTGGCTTGAGTAATTGCTACCCTAGGTCATAGGCAGACAGAATTCAGTAGCTATAAAGTACTTTAGTAGTATGGTGAACGATGTGGAGGAGCGGAGCATTGCCCGGGGTGGAACGAAAAGTGAAATGGATTTTGGTGATTTTTATTGTTTCAATTCAAATTTTTCAAAGTAAGTAGGTACTTTTCGGAACCGATGACGACGAAGTCGCTTACGTTGGCTTCTCATCGAGTTTTGAACCTCATCGGCACTCAAACAATGATGCTACCGATGACGACGACGATTGGCGACGCCAAAAGGCAGCATTGATGGGCGCAAACTTTTACTTTTGCGCTCTGCTTTTCGTTCCGGGTAGTAATTTTGAAAATCGATTTCGCTTTATTTGAAAGCATTTTCGTGGCTTTTCTCGGAGGGATCAAAACATTTTAATTCACGTTTTTGTGTGATTTTTTAGAAATCTCTACAAGGATATCTCCTAAAGTCTGTATGGGATTTTTTAAAACAATCATTCTGAAGGTTTCGTCAAAAACTCTGGGAACTTCTTTGGAAATCCCTTATCTAATAAATTCACTTGTGATTCTGCCTGGAGTCTTAGATTTCAGAAACCATTCTGGGATTTGTCCAGGAATATTTTTTCAAAGAATCCCTTAGTGATATGCTCTTATAATCAGAAATTGGTTTTATGCCTCCAATCTTAAAACGCATAATAAATCAATGCAAAAGTCATTGATTCATTGAATCTCTCCGGAGATTTCTCCAGGAAGCTCTACGGAAGTTGCTCAGAAGTCTTTCCAGAGATTTTTCTAAGAATTCCTCCGGTGGAATTCTCAAAAAATCCTCAGATGAATCCTTCAGAAAATATTTCGTGGAATCCCTACGATTTTTTTTTTGAGAAATTCTTCGTGAGATTTCCGCAGGTATCCATTTTGGAGTTACTTAAGATATCCCTTCGAATAACAATGGGAATTTCTCCAGGAATCCCTCCGAGGACTTGTCTAGGAATTTTCCCTGCAGGTTATTTGGAAATTTCTACTGAAATCTCTCCGAGGATTTCTCCAGGAACCTCTTAGAATGCTTATCACTGAAATTTTCCATCCATCTTTTTTTTCAGGAATCGTTCCAGCGATTTCTAAGAAAATTCCTTCTTAAATTTCTCCAGATATCCCTCCGATAATTCCTCCGGAAGGTTTGTCCTGGAATAGATCCCATAAGATCTTCTGTGATTTTTTCAGTAATCCCTACATACTGAGATTTTTTTCCAGGAATATTTCTGGAAAATTCTCTAGAAATCCCTCCGAGTATTTTTCCTAAAGTATATCTGGAAGTTTCTTTCGAATTTTACCAGGGTTTCCTACTAGTTTTTTTTTTAGTTTTCTTCTGAAGATTTCTATTGGAATCCACACCGAGCATTCTCCAGGTATCTCTCTTCAGAAATCTCTCTGGATTTTTTACAGGAATCCCTCGAAGAAATTCTCTAGAAGTCTCTTTATCTTCACAATTCCCTCCGAGCATTTCTCTAGGAATATATCAGAGGACTTCTCTGATTTCTCTCGGTATTTTTGAGAAGATTACTACAAACTACATGCATTCCATAGGGTGTTTCTCTAGAAATTTCTCTAAAAAATTCTACAAGAGTCTATTCCAGATATTTCACAGGATGAAAACAAAAGGCTGAACTACAAAAGGCGAAACACGAAAGGTTGAAATTATAGAATCGTAACAAAAGGCTGAAAACAAAAAAGGCTGAATGTTCATAAAAGCATGAAATGAGGTATAAGGTTGGGTTTATGATGATGATGATGATGATGATTGTGTACCCACCATCAGCGCAAGGATTATCTATGGCTGCGCGCTTCGGACTTCTTCCCTACTGCAGACCAGGTATCATCGTACAGACTACGGCTACAATGAACCGCTCACGTCTATTATTAGAGCTTTCTCGGCGGTGGAGTCTGAATTCGAGTTTGGCGAGGCTTCCTACAAGTTTCGCAACAGAATTAGAAGATTAAGATGACCTTTTTTGATGACTGTTTTATATTTGTGTTGTAATTTTTACCTCTTAACATTCATGTAGACTTAACTGTCGGATGAATTATATTAAATAATAATAATAATAATAATAATAATAATAATAATAATACACTGAAGTTTTTTTTTACGACGGTAATGGTCCCACGTAAAAAAAACCGCGTAAAAAAAACCGCGTTATTTCAAGACCCGTCGTAAAAAAAAACCGCGTTATTTCAAGACCCGTCGTAAAAAAAACCGCGTTATTTCAAAAAACGTCGTAAAAAAAAGTCAAGTCACGATAGATGTGGCGCTGACTATTTTACGCGTGTTTTTGAAAAAACGCGGATTTTTTTTACGACAGTTTTTGAAATAACGCGGTTTTTTTTTACGACGGGTCTTGAAATAACGCGGTTTTTTTTTAGGACGGACCGCGTAAAAAAAACCGCGTAAAAAAAAAACCGCGTAAAAAAAACCGCGTAAAAAAAACTTCAGTGTAATAATAATAATGGCTGCAGAGTCATACCGGAAGGGAATGATCTACCTGATGGTTTGTTGTAGCAGGGTAAGCTAAATTCACTGGAAACCTTCAGAAGACAACACGATGGTTGTTATCTCGTGACAAAGTCTGGCCACCCCACGAACATTTGCCCAGAAACCAGTGCATTTAGGTTCCTTAGGCTACCCCTCCCAAAATCCCAAGTACAGTGACCCCACACCGATGAATCACCTTAATTTTGTACACTATTTATGAATCACCATGTTGATCAAATGAATCCATAAACTGTGGTCATTTTTGCCGATTCATAAATTGTGGGGTCACTGTATCATGTAATTTAAAAATATTTAATTATATAGTTCGATATATATATATCATAATCATATAGTTGACCAATTACCTGATTTTACCTGAAATAATAAATATTATTATTACGATATATAATTGACCTATATTACAATTACAACTTTAGGGTTTAGTAAAAAAAATATTAATATATACCTATATACATATACATTTTTTTTTTGCATGCCGTCCGGGAATGGAACCGGTCACCCTCAGAATGGTCTTGCTGAGTTAGGAGTGGATGCCAAGAGGACAACCGGAACTATACGGACGTCCTCCAGGAGCCACATCTGCTTAAATTTCTCCGCCAGTTCGTGGCACTTGGTTTTCTTGCTGGTCTAACGGTACAGCAATGTCGATGAGGGTTACCCGCTTCATCCTTTTGTCGTGAACCACAATATCAGGCCGGTTAGCACGAATGAGGACGTCCGTAATGATCTCGCGATCCGGGTCCGGCTGGTACTTATAGCAAGGTACAAATCTGTCGACTAAGTTGTGGTTTAAAGCAAGCTGTTGGTGCACAATCTTGACCACTTCGTTGTGACGATCGAGGTAGGCTGATCCAACTAACACTGAAACAGCCTGCAACGACATGCTCGATCGTTTCCTCTACTGATTTGCACTTCCTACAGCGGTCCTCCACGTCTTCGTGCAATATGTACTGCCGATAATTCTTCGTCGCAATTACCTGGTCCTACCGGCTACCACGAAACCTTCGGTTCGACGCCGCTTTATCGATGTGCTCGAGCTCTACTTGATGGGGGTGCGTTCCATGCAACTCTTCAGGTTTCCACGCTACGATCATCTCGTCAACTCTATTGATGTCGGAGTTCAGTTGGTAATTCATCTGCGCCAGATGCAGGGCGCTGTAACCGTGCCCAGCTTCACATATAATGCGGTACATTTCATGACGGTTCTGACTTTCTACGAAATAGGCCCGCAACTGCTGGATCTGGGAGACACATAGTGCCTGGACCCATCGCCTCTTCCTCCTACTGCGCGTGGCAGGGTGACTCTCTCGATAGACGACTTTGGATGGCGCATGCGGTGCTTGGCGAACGCCACTCGTACTGCTACCCACACCTTCTTTGTGGACAACCTGTAGCTGTTTGCGGAATCAGTACAGAGGCTGCATCAACCTCTGTACTGATTCCGCAAACAGCTACAGGTTGTCCACAAAGAAGGTGTGGGTTATTCTTGTACTCCTTCTCCCACTTTTCAGTTGATAGCTATAGTTGCATTGGTTGAGTGCTCTTCTGAGGGGGTTCATTGCAAGGAACAACAATAGCGGACTGAAGGTATCGCCTTGAAATATCCCCCTCCTGACGCTGTGAGTTGTTGACCGCAACGCAGCTGTTCCGTCAACCATTTGTAGAGACGTGCTCCACATCCCCATCGCGTGTTGCATCAGCCTGATGACGTTCCCATCTACCTTGTACAACTGTAGTACCTTTTTTTTTTATATAGAAAGAGGAAATCTGCCTTTACAGATACCCGAGAGGTGGGTCCTCAGGTTATGTGGGGTCGACACTAAAACCTCTTTCTCTCTTCTTCCTTACCTTCGCGGTACGCCCGTTAGGGATGACTTCGAGAAGGGGGGATGACTTCGTACAATGAGTACACTCTAATGGTAAGCGTTCCACCTGCTACCGCCTTAAGTTGTTCGCTCTTCCCCGGAGGCTCGGGCCCTGGCTAGTGCATAGACTACCCGTTGGGCTCAAGCTCCTGGATGGGGAGGGGGAGCCAACTCAACTAGCTGTTGTTCGGCTCGCCATTTTCTCTGTAGTTCAAGGACGATTCGAGATACCGAGGAAGAAACGGCATCCCACTTGTCCTCCCCCGTACACATCCTTTCAACAATGTTGTCGGGAGTGATGTCTCTACCGCATATCTCCTGCATACTCGACCTTTGCTCCACGAAGCGTGGGCATTCAAAGAGCACATGCTCCGCGGTCTCGTCGCAATCTGCACACTCCGGACATGAAGGAGAACCAGCGTGTCCGAATCTGTGCAGATACCACCTAAAGCACCCATGGCCTGACAGAAATTGTGTCAAGTGAAAGTTCACCTCGCCATGGGGCCTGCTCGTCCACTTGGACACGCTCGGTATGAGCCTGTGTGTCCATCTACCCTTGTTGGAGTTTGACCAATCTCTCTGCCATTTCAACATCGACGATGTTCTGGCAATCCGTCTCGCGCCTCTTGTGCCTCGACTCGCGAAGCACTCCTCATCCTCTGACACCACAAGTGCTATGGGCATCATACCCGCCAGCACGCATACCGCGTCCTTTGACACCGTACGGTATGCGCTGATGACCCTAAGGGCCATCAACCTGTGTGTACTTTCGAGCCTCTCTACGTTTCGCTTGGCCACTAGCGCGCTCGACCATGCAGCGGCACCATACCGTAGTATGGAGACCGCTACTGTCGCGAGAAGTCTACGCTTACTCGAGACAATTGCCGAGCTATTTGACATTATCTTCGATAATGCCGCAATCGCCATGCTCGCCCTCTTGCAAGCATATTCCACGTGACTACTAAAGTTCAGCTTATCATCGATCATGACTCCGAGTTGCCTCAATGAGCGCTTGGAGTTGATCTCACACCCGCCTGTGGTGACCACCGCCTGTTGTTCCGACTGACGGTTGTTCACCAACACCACTTCCGTCTTGTGGTGTGCGAGTGCCAGCTGACGTGACCTCATCCAGTCCTCTATTACGCCAATTGCATGCTCCGCTGTCAGTTCCACTTCCTCTATCGACTCGCCGCATACCGTGAGGGTAATGTCATCAGCGAAGCCGACCAGCTTTACGCCCGGTGGAAGTGTGAGCCTCAATACACCATCGTACGCCGCGTTCCATAGTACCGGGCCCAGGATTGACCCTTGTGGTACTCCCGCGGTGATGTTGTACCTCTTTTCGCCCTCATCTGTGTCATAGAGTAGCACCCTATTCTGGAAATAACTCTCCAGTATCCGGCGTAAACTATTCGGGACACCTAGGTGTTGAATGGCACATTCAATAGCCGCCCAACTGACGCTATTGAAAGCATTCTTCACATCCAACGTGACTACCGCGCAGTAACGAATTCCTCTACGGTTATTCTGGAACGCTATCTCGGCCGCTTTAGTTACGGCCTTAATAGCGTCCACCGTCGATCGACCCTTACGGAAGCCAAACTGGTTATCCGAGAGCCCAGAGTCATCTGGTTTCTCGGTGTAGACCAGTAGCCTCGACAGGATGATTCGTTCCAACAGTTTCCCGGAGGTGTCTAGTAGGCAGATAGGTCTGTATGCCGACGGGTCGCCGGGTGGCTTCCCGTGCTTTGGCAACAGAACCAATCTTTGCCTTTTCCACCTCTCCGGAAATTCGCCTCTATCCAGGCACATCTGCATAGCCATTCTGAACATATCAGGGCATGCCTCGATGGCCGACTTGATGGCTACCGTTGGGATACCGTCCGGACCCGGAGCCTTGTTCAACTTGAGCGACTTCGCAATTACGATGAGCTCATCGTTCGTCACTGGGGCTACCTCCCCCTGGTCTATTCGTCCAGGGGGGATGGCAGCCCATGGTCTTGTATCGTGGCGTGGAAACAGCGTTTCCACGATCCTCTGTAGCATCACGGGTGAACGTTCCGGGGGCGCAGACGCCCCTTTCGTTTTGGCCATGACTACCCTGTAGGCATCGCCCCAAGGTGTCGTGTTGGCTGCCTGGCAGAGATTTTCGAAACACGCTCGTTTTCGTGCCTTAATCTCTTTGCTCAGTGCCAGTTTAGCCGCCCTGTATACCTCGCCTCTTTCCGCTCTACCCTCATCGGTACGAGCTCTTTGCATCCTCCTCCTCGCTCTTAGGCAGGACGCTCTGAGCTCTGCGATTTCAGGACACCACCAGTATACCGGTTTTCGTCCATTCCTGGGTAGCGCGCGTCTAGGCATCGCGGCATCGCATGCACGGCTTAGAGATCCGACTAGATCATCACTGGACAGATCGTCGATGTTAGGCTCCATACGCAACCTTTCGACGAATGACGCCTTATCGAAGCGCGAAGTCAGCCATCCTCGATGGTTGTCTATGACCTTCGGCTGCGTCCTCCTACCACCATGTTCCACCCTATATCGTACCGCTAGATGGTCACTGTGCGTGTACCCATCATCGACCCTCCAATCTGAGCTAGGGTTTAAACCCGGGCTCCAGAAGGTCACGTCAATGATGGACTCTCGACCGTTCCTACTGTAGGTCATTTTTTCACCTACGTTCGCGACCTCTACATTCAGTCTAGCCATGGCTTCGAGTAGTGTCCAGCCTCTCGCGTTAGTCGATCGGCTACCCCACTCAATCGCCCAGGCGTTGAAGTCTCCGCCGATGACCAAGGGACTCAACCCTACTAGCGCGTTTGTTAACGCATCCAGCATTGCTGAGAACTGGTCTATCGGCCACCTGGGTGGGGCATAACAACTACAGTAATACACCCCATTTATCTTCGCTATTGCGAAGCCCTCGTGCGACCTAGAAATTACTTCCTGGATCGGGAAACGACCGGTTGTACAGATCGCTGCTAGCTTAGCCTTATCCGCTACCCAGTTCCCGTTGTCGGGTGGGATGCAGTAGGGGTCAGCTAGCAGGGCGATGTCTGTACTAGACTCCGAGACTGACTGCCACATCAGCTGCTGCGCAGCTTCACAGTGATTCAGGTTTAACTGTGTAACCTGCATTATCGCCTAACACTTCGACCTCCTCGCGTGGCTGGGCATTTAGGCCCGCCCGTCATGTGGCCCTTATTCGCCGTGCAAATCAGGCATTTTGGTGCCGAGTTGCACTCCCTGGCGAAGTGGCCTTCTACTCCGCACCTTCTGCAGAGTTTGCTCCGGTCCGGGCCTTTGCAAGCCCAGGACTTATGTCCTTGCTCGAAGCACTTGAAGCACGCCAGCGGCGGCTCGTGTATGCTGAGCGGACACACTGACCAAGCTAACTTGACGCTGCCGACTGTTACCGCCTTGTTCGCCTCCCCTACGGGGAGTTTGAACGTGGCAATCTGCGTACCAGCCGGACCCTTTCGCATGTGGATCGATGCACTTGGTACATCTACATCGCACTGCTGCTTAAGTACGGCTGCGAGCTCCTCTGCGCAGGCGATCTCGTCCAGGTTTTTACACTGGAGAGTTGCCTCCGCAGTTAGAGCTCTTACCTGTACTTTTTCTCCGAGTACCTCTTGGGCTAGTGCCTTGTAGGATGCGCCTTTCTCGGCCGCATCCTTCTTCAGCACTACCATCATCTCTCCGGTCCTGGTGCGTCGGATGCTTTTAACATCCGCGCCCAGCGGTGAGAGACGGTTTTCGCCCCGCATGGCCTTCAGCACCTCGGCGTATGTGTCCGCCTCGGCTTTGATGACCAGCGCGTCGCTCCTTCCGCGCTTGCGGGCTGTTTTCCCATTTCTCGGTTTTTTCCTATTTCCAACCGTGATCCAAGGGTTCTCTTTCCCTTGGTCTGGTTGGCTACCACCTCTCTTGGGATTGGCCTTACCACGTGCGCGTTTCGCAACCGGTTTGGCTGCCTGGTTGCTCACGCTGGCCGCTCCCTTTACCTCCCTCTTTGGTTCTACTCCTGCCTCTGCCTGTCGTTGCTTGGGCCGTGGCTTAACGACAGGCTTCGTACGTGCAGCTTGGGTCGTAGGGCGGCTTGACCGCTCCGCTACTGCCCCGGCGAGCTGCATGGTCTCGTGCTGCTTCGTCGCGTTATCCGCAAAGAGGAAGCTGTCCGTCTGCGTGGACCGTTCCTCCTTGCTCGCGTCGGCAGCACATCGCTCCTCTGCCAGGAGATCGAACTCCTTTTTGGCCAGAGCTAGCGATTTTCGCAACTTCAGAAGGCCCTGCTTCAGGTCCTTACTGATGTTGTGACGACCACTCGCGTAGCCGATCAGCTCGTCTAGCTGTTCGGCCACTACCACCATCTTTGGCAACCCGCTTCGGTTGCGGTTCAGCGCCCGCGTGAGGTCTGCACCAGTCATCTGGGTTTCCTCAGGCACTGTACCGCTTTTCCCTGAACTCCCCGCTTTTGGGTCGCTGGTGGATGCACCAGCCCCTCGTGGTGGCGATCTCGCCAAGCCACCACTCGCAAACGGGTTCAGTTCCCCTTCACCTAGTACCTT
The DNA here is from genome assembly GCF_035046485.1 of Aedes albopictus. Taxonomy (NCBI): domain Eukaryota; kingdom Metazoa; phylum Arthropoda; class Insecta; order Diptera; family Culicidae; genus Aedes; species Aedes albopictus. The sequence continues at coordinate 96,291,218 of NC_085138.1, read as the reverse complement.
AAGATGGTACGAGTGCGGCACTGAGTCGTACGCCTTCTTGTAGTATTGTAGGCCATGCTCAGGTTCGGTGGCTTGACCCACAATTACTGCATCTATGATGACCAGATCTTTGCAGCCTTGCGTGTTTTTCGACACTCTTTTTGTTCCTCGGTCATCACAATGTTGGCATCGCAGTGGGCTTGTATCCTCCTCGCTATTACCGACGACAGCACTATGTGCATACTCGAAAGACATGTTATTGGCATGTACTTTGCTGGATCAGCTGTGTTTTGGTCCTTCGGCAGAAAATAAGTTATACACCTGGTAATGAACTCTGGTAGCTGCGTGGGGTCTTCAGCACCATGTTGAAGCATTCCGCCATTGTTTGGCCTTTCGGACCTGTATGAAGTTGATCATCAATATTAACTTCTTTTCTCGATCATCCTAGATAGCTGTGTAGTGTTGGTAGCGGTTGTCTCAATTGGCTAAGAATAACACTACGGACCGCCTGTTCCGGTGGTAAGAGTCCACTAAACAGGTGACCCCTAATTCATGGTGTGATGCGGCTATATGCTTACCGTGCCTAGGAATGAATGGCAAGTCCCAAACAAATAAACAAATAAATACGTACTCGCAAGAAGTAAATCACAATGACTTTTGCGTAACAAAAACTTGTGCCACCGTGACTCTGTGACAAGTGTGCACTTGGGATATGCGATGACTTGTTTGAAAGTACCCATAGGGGATGGTTCATCATGTGGTAAATAGACTGAACAATAGACGTATACCCTGTTGAGGTTTCCAACGGATACATCAATTGAAACAGTAAATACATCTCTGGTGGTTAATTCAGAGACTTCAGACACACTTGGGACTGCACTTCAAAAGGCCTTCCCTTTACTGTTTGCAGTGATGCTAATGCTACTTAATTTAGGCAACCGCCTAGAGATGAAGTGTTAGACATAACGCTTTGCTCTAGCAGAATTAGTCACGAGCTGACCAATTGGCATGTGTCAGATGAAGAATCTTTATCTGACCATCGCTACATCTTTTTTAAACACTTAAATGTTACTTCGCAAAATTTGCGTTTCAGGAATCCCCGGTCAACCAACTGGGATCTCTCTACTGATTTGGTTACGGCCAAATTTCATGGATGGATGTACAACTGTTTCTAGTTTAAGTGAAGTCAGCCGGTTGAACAAAATCCTTGCAAAATCTAAGGATTTCCAAGTGAACGAATTTCGTTTGCCAAATGGCGACTTCACTTCCTCTGTTCCGGAAGTTTTGAAAAGTTTATTCAGTACACACTTTCTCAGATGTGTGAATATTACATCTTCGGATGAACCTGATATATTTTCTTGTAGTTATGATTCTTAAGCTTCGGCTCGAAGTATCATAACATAACTTTAGAATCGATTGAGTGGGCACTAAATAGCTTTGCTCCTTTCTAATCTTCTGAAGCAGATGGGATATATCCTATTTTGCTTCAGAAAAGATTTGTTCAATGTTGCTATTTTTCACCGATTACTTGCTCATCAATGCTCATCATTTGTACTTTATTCACGCGTGATTATGCCGTGCTCTCATCATCGATGAGCAGGAGCAAAGATATGGGAAGAAAAACATAACGAAAAGCGCAAACGACTTTGTGAGCATCTGCTTGTGTTGCAGCGCGCTCGTTTTTTTTTCAGCTCTGCCATACCGAATGGATTGGATTCGAATATACGTGCACGCATACCAAGCCAACTATATCTCGTGATGAGCATACTCAGCGATGAAAAGCACCCCGAGCAGAAGAGAATAACAACAGCATAACAAAATGCGTTATTTTGGCAAAATAACTGCATAATGGAATTAGTTATTTTTATGTTATTAACATAACATATTGAGTTATAAACTTGTCTGTCATAAGCGGCAAAATAACAAGTCACATAACAAAAAAATATTCCTGGAAAATCAATTTAATAACATGTTTTATTAGTGTCAATAACAACTTAATAACAGTTAATTTGGGAAATATTTCAATGACAAATTTTGATATTAAAGAGTTATTGATAACATTCCGAAAGCAAAATTAGTTATGATATCAAACAATCGCACATGCTGTTGAATAGGATGCTCAAGTGGAGGCGATATGCGTACGCTTTACCCGTGGTTAAATGAAAGCATGTACGCATATGGCATCCACATTAGCATCCTTTTCTACATCATATGGTCGGCGTTAAGTCAGACCGGACCATCTGTTATTCAATTATTTCGGGAAAATGTCCTGCAACCACTTGAAATTTCAAATCTCTGGCACTATTTTCAGAAATGTTATTATTCTTTTATGTAATGACAAATCTGCATCAAAATAACGTCGAAAAGTTTCGGTTTAACATATTCCTCAGCTAATCTTTACCTGCTCAAAAAATCGCGTAGTCCACTCTGATTGAACGCCGACCATATATGACTTCGTGTTGGCTGAGAATGCTATACATATTTAGACCAGCATGCGAGAATGGCGGAACCACAAATAGGTAGATCCGACTTCATCCTCTGGAACGACAGGGAAAACATGTGAAAATACAAAATATTTCTGAAAAATCCCATTCAAAACCATCTACAATTTTGGATTCAGCTGTCTGTATTAGCATTGTTCAAACAAGTTTACTCAATAAGTTTGACATTTTTATCATTGAAATTCTCATGTCAAAGGCGGAATCTGGAACGTCCCTTTCAAACCCCACTTTCAATATCGTCTGCTATGTGCTCGTTTTTATGTATGTAGGGTGCTGCGCCGCTTGGGCAGTGGCTGATATTTTGGGAACTTTGCAGCTACAACTCAGTCAATTTCAAACCTCGCGGCGCCCAGCAGGGACTTGGTTTTGTACACAACACCTCCATGTCACTTAATATACCACACCTCTTATCAAATGTGATACCGTAAGCATAACTCGCGAAATACTATAAATAACGTTGTTGAATGACGTAGGATTTATTTCAAAACTTGTTTTAGTTTTGATAGTATTTGTATACTTTCAATAATACAATAATAACCAAACTTGTTCCACAACAAAATGTAATATTGGAATGTTATTTAATGACTGTATACCAATAGCTTGGTCATAACAAAATAAGATTGTCCAACAAAACATGTTATGGAAACGTAATGCATTGATAATACAATAATAACAAAACGAGATATAAAAACAGGTTTTGTAATTTCGTAGTTATTAATTTGATATTCCCCTCTGCTCGGGACGGCTTGACTGCAAGGCGTCCGCTCAGCGGCGAAAGATAATTACCAACATCGCTGATCGGCGTCGAACCCAATCGTGTGGTATTCGTACGGGCGGTTGCACAGATGCTGCGGTAGAAAGAGACTTTTTGCTCGCTGTTGACAACGACTCAAGGCCACTCGCCTATGTTTTCACAAAATAGCAAGGTTAGATTTGTTTATTTCAAACATATTTTGCTACAGGGTAGATTCCCAAATCCTGGCGAAATATTACTGTAAAGTTTATTCTGGAAGTGAGTCGAGCGTCGTATGAAGAAGCAAAGAGTTTCAGACCCATCTGTTTGACCTCTTTTTTCTCAAATGTTTAGTTAGAACGCGACAATGCACACCCGTGATGTTCATCTGGCTAACGTGCCTCTTCATGTGAACCAACATGCTTACCAATCTGGAAAGTCCACTGTTACTCTTTTACACAAGGTAGTTTACGATATTGAGAAAGCATTCATTCAAAAGCAATCTTGTTTGGGTGTTTTCTTAGATATCGAGGGTGCTTTTGATAACGTGCCTTTCGATGCCACTTTGGAAGCCGCACGAAATCATGGTACATCTCCAATGATTTCCAATTGGATTTACCAAATGCTCAAAATCTTTGGGAATTGAGTGTACCCTTCCATTGATAATACGCTATTGAGGAAATTCAATTATAGCGGTTTTCCTACTTATGATTTTACCGACGACTACCTAACATCAAAAAGGAAATTTCCTTGACTTCCTTGGGCATAGAGTATCTTCGTGCCTGCCACACGATATACGCATGCAAAATGGTCATTGGCAGAGGAAGCTCTCAGTTAATAACTGTGGAAGTGCTCATAGAACACTAAGCTGAGAAGCAGGCTTTGTCCCAATGAGGACGTTACGCCAAGAAGAGAGAGAGACCTAACATCGTGGTAGGTATGTTTTTTTTTTAATTTAAATTTTTGTGTATTTTAACTAAAGCTAATTCTACACTTCGTGGTAGGTATGTGCATCAGCACCCTTTTTGACCTGATACAATGCGCTTTTCAGGTAGTTGAAGGTTGGTGTCGCCAATATGACCTTTCGGTAGATCCGAGTAAAACATCTATTGTTCTTTTCACAGAAAGACGAAATCGTCATAGCGCTCGACCTTTGCATCTCTTTGATTCTGAAATCGATGTGACTGATCCGGTAAAGTACGCTGGAGTTATTCTTTGTTCGAAGCTTACCTGGATACCTCACATTGAGTTCAAAATTAGGAAAACCTGTATGGCCTTCAGACAATGCCGGCGAACCTTTGGTAAAACTTGGGGCCTAAAACCCAAGTATATCAAATGGATTTACACAACATGTTCGATCAAGAGATGTGCTTAATGGCGATATCTGGACCGTTCTCTTCAACTCCTGTGACAGCACTCGAAGTTCTCTTTGACGTTGTAGTGTTATTGTTAGTATATTAATGATGCTATAATAAGTTTAAAACCTCATACTTTGTTTTATCTAGTTGATTTATTATGGGCTAAATTGCGTATAACGCTTTACGGAGCCGAAGTTTTTTTTTTAATATACTATTTACAAGATAATAACTTTTCAAAACCTCATACTTAAACAATATGCAAAATGGACATAAATTAATAAATAAATTAATGAATGGTTGGCATAAGCATTGAATGTAATGTTTATGTAAATGGTGAACCACATTTCAATCAGTATCTGTCACTTTACAAACCAACCATAATTTATTCTCGTTGAACCATACCCATTTATTATCTGCCTATCTTACACAACCCGATCTTTAACTCATAAGGGACTGGCACTACTTTTTCCGTTTTGTGTGCTTCCTCTTCCATTTGGCCTAGTTAATCACTGTATCACACGAGTAAGCACCAAGCGCTTAATTTGCAAATGAGCTACCCCAGCTCAGCTGATGACTGACGACGACGGCGTCAAACACCTTCGGAGTGGACGGACGGGTGCGATGATGTCTGATGATAGTTACTGCTTGCATCCGATTGTTGTTAGATCAGTGTTTACAGCACTATTACCCAGGGTCCCTCGTGTACGTATGCCGGCGTCGTTGTCGTCGTCGTCGCAGTGGTCATGATGAACATGGAAGCCTCACCCCAAAGAGAAAGAGCGAAGCCCGGCAAAGCCCATGTAGGCATAGTAGTTAACCACAACCCAAGGACTGCAAAAGGTGATTGCGACGATTGAAAGCTGATTTGCAAATTCAAATGCAAATGTCTATATATTCACCCCTCTAAGGTAGACTTTTTGGTCAGGATAAATTATGATCGGGGTGATACTATTTTATCCGACGTTTCAACCCTTAGTTTGGACCTTCTTCAGAGAGTTTAAAGAGGTATATATTTGTTTGTCGCTGGTTGCTTGGCGTTGGGTTATCGAATTTGGTGGATTTAGTCTGGTGTTGGCTAGTTTTGAATAGATGGTAATAATCGTTTTTTTAAATGACATTCCAACTATGCATTGGAGACATGGATTATTGGGTAAGGATGTAACTTCAGAAGTAAACAAAAGATCAAACGTGTCAAATGTCGATGTTTCATATTAAAATGTGAAATCTCTTTTTATTAATTTTAAATGGCAGTCTCGTATTCTATGTACGCTCCATATTGACTGCCATCGCAGACTGTCACAAACTCATTCGCTCGTTTGACTCTGTGACTGTTACGGTCACATCGCATGTAAGTCAGTAACCGCAGTCAGCCCAGTCACCGAACACAGGAAAAAGTATACCTACTCGTTCTTTCGAAACCTCATCACCGTAGTTGACCGCTACCATAGAGCTGCGGTTTACACTTCCCGTTTGATAACCATCGAAAATCCGCCGAGGCCGCACCCTGTCCAGTGTGCTAGCAGACTTTCCGCCGAGGAACTCCTTTAATTAAGATCTCTCAAACTTTTCCTACGTGTGTACTGACTGGTTTCGTCAAAGTTGCAGCCGTACCACCAAACAACTGGGGTTTGCAAAAATTCAACAAGCACGATTGACCAATAAGAGGAAGTTGCTAACGAGATGACTTTTGAAACCAACAACAACTGTACGCGAGTTGTGCTATACCATTGCGGCGGAGATTTACTATTACCGTACAGTGGAGGCCACTAGATCAGAAAGTAAATAAGCATGAGTTTAGGTGATGTACAATTTTTTGGGCTACAGCGCTATTTATCATTGAGTTCATCATCATCAAGGATTTATATACAGTCCAAAAAAGTGGAAGAACAGGCTTCGTTCCAGTTGCAATGTAATTCCAGGAAAAATGATATTTTTTAAACTACACCTAACAGAATAGCGTTGAACCAAAGGTGGTAGAGTACAATTCAAATAATAAGAAATAGTATGGAATGAACTCACCAAATACATCTGGAAACAATTCTTAGATAAAAAATAAGCAAATCCCCCTGCTTACGGTACCATGTACTTTGTTTGGCCTCATCCTAACCCCATGGATCAACAAGCTACCGTGTCGTCGATCGAAGTTCGTCGCTAGCTATTTGCAATCCCATTTTCGCCATCATTACACTTACATTACATACATATCTGTGTAGCCTAGCTATAGGTACATTTACCGGTGGCGGGTGCTGCGGTCGGTCGATGATGATCATACCAGGCGATCATTAGCCAGAGTGGATGATGTTGGTTTTTTTTTGTTTTGGTTCTTCCACTCTGTATCTTCAATAATGCACCCATGGATGGGGATCATTGGTGTACTTCGGTGATGTCCAACCTCCACTGACCGACCGGTAGTTGAGTTGAAACTGAGCTATGTATTTCTGATGATGTCATCACACAACTCAGTGATGGATGGCCGTGTTACAGTTTTACCGGGAACGTGGAATAAATGGTTAATATGTAGCAGATGGTTTGATTGGAATGATAAAGCATTTCAGACAATCAAAACCAACCTTCCAAGGCTTTTGATTTTTATACCTTTCATCGTTTTTGTTAACTGCACGAAAAATAAGGCTAATGCTCTAGAAAAGTGAAGCGGATGACTTGGATATTATTGCTAGAACAATTGGAACGGTGGCAGAACTGTACACCCGCCTCAAACGTGAAACGACAAAGGTCAGACTGGTGATGAACTCGCGTCATAAACGAAGTACAGGGGATAGACAAAATGATCGGGACAGGCAAAATTTTCAATTTCCAAAAAATGTCCAATTAGCTGTAACTTTTCGAAAAGTGCATCAAATATTCTCAAATTTTCACTTTGAGTTGATCAACTAGTTGTGTATCAGTGGACACAATTTGGAAAAGATCGGGCTATTCTGCACGAAGTTACAAGCATTTCAGAAAAAGGTAGAATTATCCGATAGTCAACTTTGAGCTGTTATATCTCCGGATTCAATGAACCGAATGCAATGAAATTTTGTCCATTAATGTTTTATATAATGAGCTTCGAAAAACGTTTGACTAAACTTGAAATTATTAACAAGAGAAAAAGTTATAACGATTTCATTAATTTTATGATATTTTAGTAAATTGGTCTATTTTTAATATGCATCCCATTACTTTTTCAATAAGTTGCCGCCTATGTTGTTATTTTCTTTCAAAACATATCTGTATTCAAGACAATCGGAGGAAATTTAAATGAACTATAATTAGCATCTTGAATTTTGAAACGATGCTGAAATTTAAGAAAATTTGGTGTTTTATTAGAAAAATAATCTAATCGTTATAATTTTCTTCCGTGTTAAAATTTTTAAATTATGTCAAAAGTTTTTCAAAGCTCATTATATAAGTCATAAATGGTCAAAATTTCATTGCATTCGGTGTCTGCACCAACAGTTGATTAATTGTAATTATGTTGCGGGTGCCACCCTAGTGTGTGGTCACTCACTCTCCGTGTTTGCTATCACCAGCTGACCGTCGCATACTATTGTCCGTATGTGTACGGCTACCGATCGCTTCACGATCGGCTCGCTCCATATCCATCTCTGCGGGATAGAGGCAGCAGAAAGTGTAAATAGTAGTCAGTTAGAAATACACCATCGCCGCGATCGGTTCTCCGCTCGGTTAATAAACCTACGTGTGTTTTATCGCAAATAAAGTTGTTTACTTCGACCCGCGAAACAAGTGTTGTGTAGTGACCAATATCACCGCGTACATCCGAGACGCTTCGCTTCTATGTGCGTTAACATTCGGTTTATTGAATCCGGAGATATAACAGCTCAAAGTTGGCTATCGGATAATTCTACCTTTTTTTAGAATCTTTATAACTTCTTGCAGAATAGTTCGATCTTTTCCAAATTTTGTCCACTCATACACAAATAGTTGATGAACTTACAGTAAAAATTTGAGAACATTTGATGCACTTTTCGAAAAGTTACAATCATTTGAATTTTTATTGAGAAGGGAAAATTTTGCCTATCCCGATCATTTTGTCTATCCCCTGTATATGCTACCTGGAGGAACCGCGAACGACAGGACAAGCCTAGGCAACAATGTTACGATAGACGGGGATACCTTCAAGGTAGTGGAGGGCTTCGTCTATCTCGGATCCTTGTTAACAGCAGACAACAACATTATCCGTGAAATACGAAGGCACATCATCAGTGGAAGTCGATGCTACTATGGACTCCACAGGAACCTGCGGTTGAAGATTCACCCCCGTACAGCGGAGGTTCTTTACGGGCACAAGACCTGGACTACGCTCGAAGAAGACATACTCATCTTACCGGTCAGACTAAGGCCTGGATGTCCTCTGCTGTACGTAGTCTTAATTCAACTCAGTCCATTGATGTGCGTCTCCAGTCACGCACTCTGCGAAGGATTTGCAGATTGTTCTCCACTTGATCGATCCATCTAGCTCGCTGCGTAACAACGTCATCTTGTACCAGTCGGATTGCCACCGAGAAACATTTTTACCGGGTTGTTATCCGACATTCTGTTGACGTCTCCCGCCAACCATACTCTCCCGATTTTCGAGGTGATTCTTCACATTCCGTCTTCCATCTGCACTCCATGTAGATGGTACGCAACACCTTCCGTTCGAAAACACCAAGGGCGCGTAGTTGGTCCTCTGCACGTAGAGTCCATGCTTCGTGCTCATAGAGGACTATATCGGTCTAAACAGCATTTGCAGATGGTTAACTTCGTGGGGCGACGAGTGTTGTGCGATCGTAGAGTTCTGCGGAGTACAAAGTAAGTTCGATTTCCTGCCACAATGCGTGTCTTAATGTCTCAGCTTGTGTCGTTGTCGACGGTCACCAGTGAGCCCAAGCAGACGATTTTTTCAATCGCCTCGAATTCATCACCTTCGATAGAAATACAGAGTATCGGGCGCGTTAATTCCTCCCTAGAGTCCTCTGCCATCATGTACTTTTATCTTCGACACATTCATGACTAATCCGATTCGCTTAGCTTCATCCTTTAGACGGATGTACGTTTCCGCCGTCGTCTCAAATTTACGTGCAATAATATCAATATCATCAGCAAAACCAAGCAGCTGAACGGCCTTCGTGAAAATCGTTCCACTCGTGTTTATCCCCGCTCTCCTAATTATACCCTCTAAAACAATGTTTAACAGCCAGCACGAAGGACCATCACCTTGCCGTAACCCTCTGCGAGATTCGAAGGGACTCGAGAGTGTCCCTGATACTCGAACTACGCACATCACTCGATCCATCGTCGCCTTGATGAATCGTATCAGTTTATCCGGGATTCCGTATTCGTGCATAATCTGACATAGCTGTTCTCGATCAATTGTATCATACGCCGATTTGAAATCGATGCACAAGTGACGTTGTATTCGCGGCATTTCTGCAACACCTGGCGAATGGCGAACATCTGGTCCGTTGTAGCGATTTCACCCATAAATCCAGCCTGATATTGCCCCACGAACTCTCTTGCAATCGGTGATAGACGGCGGCATAAAATTTGAGAGAGTATCTTGTAGGCAGCGCTCAGTAGTGTGATCGAGCTTTAGTTCCCGCAATCCAACTTGTCGCCCTTTTTGTAGATAGGACACACGATACCTTCCATCCATTCCTCCGGTAATACTTCCTCCTCCCAAATCTTGGTAATGACCCAGTGTAGTGCTCTCACCAGTGCTTCTCCACCGTATTTTAGAAGCTCGCTTGGTAGTTGATCTGCTCCAGCGGCTTTGTTGTTTTTCAACCGGCCAACCTCCTCCTCAATCTCTTGGAGGTCAGGGGCCGGAAGTCTTTCGTCCTGTGCACATACTCCTAGATCTGTTACCACGCCACCTTCGGTACTTGCCACGTCGCCATTAAGGTGCTCATCGTAATGCTGCCACCACCTCTCGACCCCCTCACGCTCGCTCGTGAGAATATTCCCGTGATTATCTCGGCACATGTCGGCTTGTGGCACAAAGCCTCTGCGCGAGCGGTTCAGCTTCTCATAGAACTTTCGTGTGTCCTTAGCGCGGTACAGCTCTTCCATCGCTTCGCGATCTCGTTCTTCCTGCTGGCGCTTCTTCATCCGGAAGACTGAGTTCTGCCTGTTCCGCGCCTGCTTGTAACGTGCCTCATTCGCTCTCGTACGGTGTTGCAGCATTCTCGCCCATGCTGCATTCTTCTCGTTTTTTAACTGTTCACATTCGCCGTCGTACCAGTCGTTTCTGTGATTCGGAGTCGCGAAGCCTAGTGCTGTAGCCGAGGCACTACCTATGGCGGATCGGATGTTCCTCCAGCCATCTTCAAGTGTAGCTGCGCCAAGCTGCTCTTCCGTTGGTAGGGCCACTGCTAACTGCTGCGCGTAGTCTTGAGCCACTTCTACGTTACGCAGCTCGATGTTGAGCCACGGCGTTCGGCTTTGACGCGTGGTGATAACAGTCGAAAGTTTTGAGCGCATGCATACAGCGACTAAGTAGTGATCCGAATCTATATTCGCACTGCGGTATGTGCGGACATTGGTTAAAGGGTGAGTCGATAATTATTGTGCCATTTTCAAACTAACGTAACTTTTTTCCTACTTCACCAAAATCAACCAAATTATGCACAGTTTCTCCTTATAGTCTATTGTTTACATATAATGAATTGAGAAGTTATCAGTGAGATATAGAATAAATTTAGTTACCAGTTCTAAAAAAGGTGTTGTACAATCACATCCTAAAATCAAAAATCATAGTATCGCGCCTTGGAACAATTAATGATTTTACATTATCGGATCATCTTAATGATCGTCAATAGGCTTCAGGAACGGTTGTCAGTGAAACATAAGCTTGGAGCTGGATGAAAACCAGGCACGATGCGCATAAACAAACCAGAGAGCTTCAATTATTTGTTTCAAGTGGAGCCTGAACATGTCCATATGGAGGGCGTTAATTGAAAATGTCGCAAATTTCACTAAAACGCATCCTAAATTTGAACCTATACCAAAAAGTTGAAATACATACATGTACTAAACTACTGTAAAAATTTGCTTTCATTCCGTTAACTGTAGACAATTTGCGAATCAGTTGAAGGTATGGTGGCACAATAATTAACGACTCACCCTTTATATCCGAGAAGAATTTACCGTCGATTAGAACGTGGTCGATTTGGATGCAACTAACCCAAGTAACAATCAGCATGCCTTGAAGATTTATTCATGTTTTATCCTGGTTTTATACGAGCATGTGAAAAAACTAGTTGTTCTATACTAGTTTTATGTGGTAGATTTTTACTTCGCACCTTTGGCATTCCATAAAACTATCATTTAACTTCTGCTATAAACATCGTTATTTAAAGACTTGCAATTGGTCAAGAGTTGGTTTTATCACTAATTATGTGCCACTCCAACAAAACTTGCATTTGCGGTTGTTGTTGGAGAAATTTGTTTTTGTAGACAAATAAACAAAACTGTGAGGCAACGCTTAGAGCCAACAAAAGATTTCGTGGCCGTATCATAGACCAAGAAATGCTGTGATAAGACCGTTAGTTCTATCATAAGCTCAGTTTTGACCACCTTAAGAGGGTTAGTCCTATTGGAGAAATCATCAGGAACGCAGAGTTTTATCAAAAAAATATGTCGCCTAGCCGGGATAATTTATGTAAATACAGAAAAATCATTACTCAATTTTATGATTTCACGTACAGCGCTTAAGATCAAACTTAACGATTCAACACGTTTCCGTCATATTACGTCATACTACATAATGCCTTTGATACTCCGCTATGTTGAAAAAACCTTTTTCACGCCCAATTCCACCAAGTATATTGAATGCATATAACTTCCTATTAATACACAGTTTGGCGCACTTATTTTTTGTCATTATCACAGTCAAATTCACCACAAATTTCCCGTGGCATGTCTCCTAACACATATTAAATGGGAAATCAAATCTCAATTCCAGATCGACATCTTTCCAATCCATGGCTGGATAAACAACCAAGCATAATTTATTCTGACGATCGAACATTGATAGTGAAAAATAATCAAAACAAATATTTGACAAGTCAGAATATGGTTTTCACGGACAGAAATGTTGCCTGATTGATATAACCTTCTCCATAGTTCTCTCTAGCCTATAAGATATTCTTGGCATAATTCCTTCATATGGTTGATTCACAATGTTTTGATGTCCACATCAAGCCTATGTTTCGTTTAAATGAACATCATTGAACATCAACCATCAAATGTTTTTACCAAGCATATATGTCATTACATGAAGCCTTGCTTGAACCCGTGTTGGCCGAGCCTCCTGACTGCTGTCTGCTCAGTCATAATTCATCATGGCCGCGGAATAGTTCATTAACGACGACGATATTGTCGCCGCGTTTTGATGTTAAATAAATATTATCGTTCGGTACCGTGTCGGGATTGTGTGAATCGTTTCTATCGGGAGAAATTAAAATGTAACTCCGCAGAATTCGCCACTTCAGCTTCAGCTTGTACACAGCTCAAAGCCAGCCACCACGAAATCCTGATGGAACAGCCCGCTTCGAACCGAGGAAGACTTGAATAGGGATATACTGTAAGCGAAAATTTCCGCCGGCTCCGAGCTGAGCGCCCAGCTCAAGAAGACCATCGACAAGGGAGAATTGGTGTCCGATATTCCAATTTACAAAAAGCGGAGTACAAAAATGGATTCCTCCAGGACGATTCCCCCGGACATGCCGAGAAACTGGGTGACTTGCTTTTATCATTCGATCCTTCAAGCCACCGGCCGGACATATCACGAACACCCACCGATGATAGTTCGAAACGACGACGGACGACGTGACCGAAGAGTCATCATTGATGCGCCGAAGTGACGATGTTTTAGCACTGATGAAACCTGCCACAAGTAGACGAAAGCCCTGGTCTACTGGTACGGCCTACGTGGACTGCACTTCCGGAACAATGCCACTATTTAGGAAATAAAATTAACTTGTTAAGTGTTAAAATATGCGAAATTATTTGAACAGATCATCATTAAAAATTAGGAATATGCAAGTAAATAGTTTGCTAATTAAACGTTCCTATAATGGTCGCATTTTAGTGTAATTTGTTACAATTAGAACATATTGCACTAAAATACGAACATTATAGCAATGTTTATCCACATTTTAAAGCTTTTAATGATTCTAGATATACAACATAACCTCATTTGAATGAATTTTAAGTTGCGCATAAGCATGCTTGAATCTACCATTGGTATAAATGAGCTGTCAAATCACCAACAATAAGTATTGTTGATGTAAGCAAAATATGCTTGAAGCAAGCATATGTTTTTGCTCTAATCAGTTCGTCAATTTAGGTCATTTCAAGCTTCTGTTATGCTTCATCCTATTGTATTATGCGCAATACAATCTCAAAAAGGGATTATATAAAATTCAGTGCACAAATATGCTTGTTTGCGACCATAATATGATTGATGTAACTTTATTTTTTTCTCCGTGTTATTTAGAAGGTTGATAAAACTATGATATGTACAACCCGAGATCCTAAGCCGGTTTGCATACGAAGTCCTGTAGATCATAATAAGGCTGGGCCAACTCGCCAGATCGTGGACTTTTGGAGGCATAAAGGAGCTCGAGAGTGTTTTCATGTCGGCATCAATGGTTTTATGGTTAGGGTTTTTGAATCGCTAAAAAACTTTCTATAAAATCAAAATTGTTACTTGGGAATCGCTCCCAAATTTTGAACAGTTGTTTTGGACGGAATCAAAAAAGCTTTGTTCCAAAAAATCGACTTTGTTGACCCAGTCTAATGCTCATGTTAATATCATCAAAGATTTGTGTAGTTTTAACCTTTTTTTAACTTTAGAATGCAAATGTGCAAACGTACTAAGTTAAAACATAAAATTTATTATTTTTTTTCTTTTTTTTCCAGGTAAGCATTCTAGTAGATATTTCATACATCTGAATAGCTCAACTGGTAGAAACAGAAAAATATATTCTACGGAAACGTTTCGTGGTGAGTATTATATTAATGACATAGTGCAGCACAGAAAATGACGGCAAACATTTGGACCTCAGTTATTGAAAGTTTGATAATCAAAACTAACAAAACAGGTTTTGTGTTTTGATAGTTTAGTTCGAATTTTTGAATTATTTCACTTTTAAGTTTTCGGCTACTTTATACGCGAACCAAACACATGTCATATAAGCGTTACGGCAGCGTAAGTTTAAGTTGTATAGAAGTAACTGTGACGCATTTCGGGATGCTAACATAAGGTTGAATTACTGAAGGCTGAATACACATTAGATTGAACATGAAAGGATGAAATTATAGATTCGTAACATAAGGCTGAAAACAGAAAAGGCTGAAAGTTCATAATGAGTTAAAAAATTGGGTTTTGTCAAGAAAATAATTATGTATACCAAAATTACAATTCTTGTGGATGTAACGTCCCAAGTAGAAAAACCCTGCTCCTCCACTTAGTTAGGAAGAATTTGGTAATTGAAAAAAAATACGATGAGAATCGTGAAAAGTAATCTATGTAACCCGAAATGACCTAGAATATACTGATTCTGGGAAAAACTCTTAAAAAAACAACAAACGAAACAATAAAAATTATTTTTAGATTATTTAAATGTTCAGCAAAGTTACTCGTATGAATGGAGAAAAGATTTGTGTTGACAACAGTCATGCCAAAATATGAACAATTTCAGAACTACGACAAAAACTACTGGAAAAATATCCTTTTGAGCTTTATGCAATAAAAACACTATGCCAAATTGAAAATATGTTCTCAATACGTTCACAAAAGTTGTGTATTTTGATGTCAGGAAGATTTGCTCCGAACAAGCTTGAGGAAATTCCGAAACATTTGCAAGCCATAATCGTATAACATCAATTTTTGGCCATAAATTTGATAATGATATAAAACAAAATTTCGAAGTAAATCGGTAAAACCCCAAAAAATGTTTTGCAAGTTTTCATTTTTTTTTGTCAGAAACTGAAGTCGAAATTGAGAATACTTTTTATGTACTATGTCATTCAATATTATAAATAACACTAGTTTACAGCATTTTTGAACACGGAAAGCTGATGCTTGTTTTTGGTGTAGAATCAGTAGAGCGAAAATTTTTTCGACTTTCCCATTGACTTTGCTCACTTCACACATCTCATTCTCCGTAATCAATGCTCTTAGTGAGCTAAATTTTTTACTGTAACTCGGCTACATATGACATGTCAAATAAACGTTGAGAAATACTTTTTAAATTCTTCGACAAAATTGTGTAATAGACCAAGGGCAATCTTATGACGGACAAATTGAATCGGGATTAGTCCAGTAGATGGCGCTAGTGTGTATTGAAATTATGGATTAAAAGTTATATTTAGCTTGAATATCTCGAGATTCTGAATGTACAGAAAGTTTGTGTCTTCGGCAAAAGTGTTCAATACATCAAGGGCTATTTGGTAAGGGGCATGTACAAATGACGTTATTATTATTAACATTTTTGTCCAATTTTCAACACCCCCTCCTCCCTCGTAACCTATTTTCCCATACCTAATACATGGCGAGTAGCCTTATCATGGACTCTCCTGTCACCCCCTAAAATGCTACGTCATTTATGGACGGACCCTAATTAAAATTAGTTTCTTTTTTTTCTGCAAGATGTCGCTAATGGTCCACTGCACGAATTTATTCTGGCCTGCTTACTCTCACAGAAAATTTGACGTTTGAGAGGTGTCGACACCGCTCAAACGTCAAATTTCGTGTGAGAGTAAGCAGGCCAGAATAAATTCGTGCAGTAATCCATTGATGCATATCAGCCCAGCATCCTAGATACCTCGAGCGACAAGCGTCCTCACATTTTGTTACGTAATAATATTTGTAACAGAATTTGATATAATTATGTTAGAATATTTTTCAACTGTCAGAGACTCATAACTAAATTGTATCATAATCAGTTACAAATATCTCAGTTTGTTAAAACTTTGTTTTATTTTTGTTAGAATCTTCTAGATTATCAGCTCATCTATTGGCACAGTTGCGGATCAAATAGCTCATTCACTGTAAATTTTTGACCTACCGAACAACTATGCCGAAGACATCATCTTTTTAAGTAATCCGGATCCTGAGATATATGAAATATAAAATGTGTACGCTCACTAGCGCTGCCTAGTGGTGGAATATCTGTAAGTTCATCATCTGAAGGTTTTTGACTAACAAAACAACTTCGCCGAAGACCCCAACTCCACAAGTAATCAGGATCTTGCAATATATAGGACGTTAATTTCATCAGTGTTACGTCTTTTTGTCTGTGCTGTCTCTTTGGGTTCATTCAAATAATATGTAATGCAAAATTTTACAATTTGAGAACTCCTCTTCACTCCACGCAATAACTTTTGTATGAGAAAATTTGAAATTTTATATGAAGCGTTCCATCCTATTTATCAGGGTCATTTTGGAATGCTCTCTGGCGCCACCTAGTGGAAATTTCCCGAACTAAATTGTTCTATCACTAGATAGGCCTTGACTTGCTTAACATCTTTGCTGAAAACATCACACTTTTAAAAAGTAAGGATCACGAGATATGCGAGGATATATGTTGGGGTCCAATGGACCCCAGGGTTCCAAAACGGACCTTCATTTAAGGTATCCCTTTGAGGGTTAAATTTTATCAAATTCCATATTTTAAAAAGTTGTAAAACTCAATATTGGGCTAAAATTCAGACAGAAGTTCACGACTTTTGTTTCATTTTGTAAACTAGTGTAATCATTATTATCATTATTGAATGCATTACCAAACACAAGATAGCCGATAATTTGCGATGAGCAGATAGAGTCTACGCTAAGGGAGGTGACGTGAGGTAAGGTGAGAACCTTAACAAAATATTGAAAAGTTTTTTTTTTTATATTGACATTGATTTAAAAGCTGTGAAAAGTTTTGGTGTTCAACCGGAATACGGATTCATTTAGGTTATAAACCTTTCAGTTGGTTTGACAGTGTTGAATTGTAATGTAAAACAATAAAAGAAATTGCTTCCATCAACCGTGACTTGCTACTCTACGTACCGCGGCTTAAGCCAACACAGTTGGAATTCCCAAGTCTCTTTTGAAACCACATGAATGAATCTTGCCCGGAGCACGGCTGGCTGTCTATCAGAGCATTACCGCGATGAGAACCAAACCAGTTCCCGTCCAACAAAACGGGCAGACTTCTTTATGTGACTTTGCGAAAAAAAAAACTGTAATTAAATCGTTGGGCCTACCATATGAGTAAGGCCCTCTATGGGTCCCGAGGGTCATCACCGTCAACTACGACCTGCAGGTACTTAAAGTGAAGCATGCTGCCTGCGATGATGATCATCAGCAGCGTTGTAGTCGTGCAACAGCTAGATTGAATTGAAGCGGAGCAGCTGTTCTACGATACCTCATGCAGGTCCACCTGCCTAGACCCAAGCACCCAAACTGAGCTGAGAGGGTCGGTTTTTACTCGATTTACGATCGACGTGACGTAAATTAGTTTTGCGGGCGTGCGCGCATCGCGGTTTGCCGTCGATTTTTGGGGTTTTGTTCCACCGACGGAGTCTCCGTTATTTGACGCAATTTGCGCAAAAGTTTTGCTCTATTTGTAGGTAAAGTTGGTCGGTTGTGGTTAATATTGGTCATCGGGCCGAGCCGCAACCGAAGGGGGCAGGTATCGGTTTGTGCAGTTAATTGGTCGATTTTTCGAAATTAGCTAGCGGCCGCAAGGTGATGCCCAGTCAAGCGCGGCCTTTCGGTTCTAGCATAGAGAGATCAAGAACGATTAGTTTAGTTTCGCGAATGGTGAATTGTAAGCGTTTCGGATGTTCATAAATATAACTTTTTTCTAAAAGTCAACCTAACAGTAAATGCTGCGGTTCACAGAAGTGGAACAAATTGTAGGTGTTTTGTGTTTGAACAAATAAATTGCCAATGATTTTATGGAACTGAACTAGTGCGGCAGTATTTGTTCGTATAATTTTAGCAACAAATATGGATAATTCATTTAGACCGAAGCAAATATTAAATTTGTTTTATGTCACCACCCCTTCGAGAATCCTGAAATATTGGTAGGTAGCAGACAAAAGGACAATAATTTTTGCATTGGTCTTGGAAAGTATCAGAACGAGAAAATTCAAGCGACTAGAATCACAGGTAACATACTCACATGCTACTATGGTCTGGAACCATTTGGGCAGGAGTCCTATATTAGTCACTTCCCGCTCGGTTCAGTCAATTTTATACAAAACGAGCTAGTTTTTGTTTAGTTCATGGCTGGATACTGTACGTTTTTACCGTGTACAAAGAATTCAGTCAAGCAAGAATCCATTCCCAAGCAACATTTTGATGACCAATTAGTCTTGTAGAGGTTTTGGGAACCATCATAAAACCTAGTGCCTTTTATTTTCTAAGAAACTCTTCCAGTCTATTCGATTAAAAAATGTTCATTGGGTTGAATCCTCCAGCTATTGACTGCAGAGCATAGTATAGACACAGCCAATTTATTTGTTCAAACACAAGAAAAAAAATCCGAAACAATCCATCGTCCAGTTCACTTTAATGGTTTTTCAATTTTGTCGCGTTTCTATTTAATCACGCTCCATTATATCACTCTCGATTCTAGCACGATATTTTTTTTTCGATCATATCATGCTTTGATAATCGATAAAAATATTGCTCAGCATAATATACTCCAAACTAAACGACACATATAAATCTTCTAAGGAATGATATTTTACATATCAGATTAAGATGAGCGTCCTTTGAAATCCGACAAAATCGATGTCTTAGAAATAAAATGGTGAAAGGTAATCAAAGACAGACTCACAACTATGTAGTATTAAGCAAATAAAGTAGTAATTATCTCAAAAACATGAAAAAATGCAACTAAATTGGTTGCCGTTACCATACTACCAGTGGATTATAGGCTGGTTTTCTAAGAAAACAAAACAAAAACTGTATCAAAATCGATACTTTATTGCCCCTCAATGGCAATTAAGTAATGCGACATGTACTACACCAAGGTTACGGGTAATGTCACAATAGATCTAAAAACTGGTCGCAGTGACAAACCGGAACAGGAATTAAAAAATACAGGCTGGACGCCAGACTGGATTATTCAGAGTCACATCCTAAAACTTCTCAAATTATTAAAGCCTGTATCCGCAATAATCGGGACACAGAAATACAGCTGTAACTCTGCAATAGTTACAATAAAATTGCTCAAATTCGGCCTAATAACATCTTAAGATTAATGTAAAAACAAAAGAATTCGGCTCAGTTATGCCCATGTGGCGCCCGAGCCTTCCAAATAAACGAATAAGTAAAAAAAAAAACATCTTGAGATGTGTTCAGCAATAAGTCATAACCCTTTATTGTTTTGAATGTACTATTGAAAGTACTATACCAAAAATCATCAAATTTTGCAGGCATGATATACACATGAACAATAACTTTCTGTAAAAATTTCATGAAAATTGGCAGAGAAATTCAAATGTCATGAATAGGCACTTATCGCACATGGAAAAAACTCGACAAATTTTCACTTATACTCACCCCTGAGATGTGTTCAGCAATAAGTCATAACCCTTTATTGTTTTGAATGTACTATTGAAAGTACTATACCAAAAATCATCAAATTTTGCAGGCATGATATACACATAAACAATAACTTTCTGTAAAAATTTCATGAAAATTGGCAGAGAAATTCAAATGTCATGAATAGGCACTTATCGCACATGGAAAAAACTCGACAAATTTTCACTTATACTCACCCCTATCAACACCAGTAGCTTTCAAACCAATTAATCAAAGTTGATGAAATTTAGCTAGAAAGTGTCTCTATAAGTATTATAACTGCTAACGAAATTTCATAATTATCATCACAAAACTTTGAACTGTAGCGTAAAAGAACCATCTATTATGCGAATAAAAATTGGTCATGATTGTACAAAATGCTTAAAACCACGTCTGTTTGTTTTTCATCCACAGTTAAGAGTAATGCATCGATTTTTATGAAATTTTGCGCAAATAATAAACATACACCAAAGAGTTCTCAGTCAATTATTTGACCAACTTTACCTATTCATTACAGATCTACAGCCGTACTTCTGTGTCCCGATTATTGCGGATACAGGCTTTAGGTATCTAACAAATGTAATGATGTGCAAAGCTGTAACTTTGACTGAATACTATCCACAGTTGATTTGACAAAATGTTAGGTAAGTTTTAGAACTCGCTCTGGGTCTGGTCTGTATTTGATTTATATTACAACAGAACGGTTTTATCTTGGCAAGTCTAGGAAGACTAACGTGTGAAAAGGTCGGAACAACTGTTAAACGCCTCAGTTTCCCCCGTTTCTGCTGTGCGTGTTTTTTTTTATGTAAACTTATCCCGTTGCGTTACCGAATAGATGCACTCAGCGAAAAAAACTAGCGAAATTCATCGAAATACCTTATGAAAATTTGCTATAACTAATTCTTATGGATGACATAAGAATACCTTATGAAAATTGATCGTGCTTGCTATGACAAATTTCATAAGATAGACTTATGAAAAGAACAAAAAAATCTTAAAATGATGCAGACCGGATTCCATCCATGAACGTCGGGATCACCGAGCCCGTGTTTTATCCACACGGCTACCGACGCTTGAGAATTCCATGTTGCTAAACATGAATAAAAGCCAAGCTGTTAGACGTTTTTACGTCATAGAGTAACCTATTAAATTCATCCGAATCATTATGAATTATTTAACCCTCGAGCGATCGCGCTGTTGTATGTTGTACAACACGTTGAAAAAATCTCGCTTTTTGTACTCAGCATTAGCGTAGTGCTGACGCAGGTAGTTAACCGCGCGAGTTACGGAAGGTTAAAGGCTGTTTCATAAGTTGGGTCTTATGGAAATCTTAAGGTTATTTGGCTGAGTGTGGGAGTCTGCTTTACCTGTTACTGGTAAGAGCTTGCACAAATATCCCTAGGAGGAACGAAATAAGCAGAAATTCGCAAAGGCTGTTATGAGCTTTTCACAAGTTGGTCTAGAACAAATCAAAAGGAAAACCTTACACCGCTCTAAGATGCATCTGACAAATCGGTCCAGAATAACTTCTTACTCTTTGTTCAAGATAATGTACAATGGAAAAAATAGGTATAAAACGCGTATAAATTCATTATCTCTACTCGGAGCGGATGAATTCGAATACATTTTTTACACAACACATAAACTGCAAAAATGTCTACAGTTTAAAATAAGGAGGGTGTTATTCGCCGCACGATGCTGGAAATCAGTGTATCCAGCCCGTTTGACTCCACTAACTAATCCGAAGCAGGTTTGTAAAGACTTCCTTCTATCAAGATGCTTATCTAGAGCTTTTGAGAGGTATATCGAAAGAAAAAAGCTGATCTAGATCAGTTACAACAGATCTATACCAAAACCGAAGATATAAAACGTATCATCTATAAACCTAAAGCACTTTTCCGAAGGCTGCAACCCTTCAGAATGCAAATTCTAGATTTATGGAGCGACATTCTAAAAGAAAATGTCTAGAACAGTGAAATACAGCCAATCTAGAATAATATTGAAGGCTTGTAAATGTGGTACCAATAAATCTATGACACTTCTTCAAAGACTCCAACCCTTCAGGATACTTATCTAAAACACTACATAATCATCAAAAGATACAACTGATTTAGATCAGTTAAAGCACATCTATATAAGAACCAAATATATAAGAATACAATACGAACCAATCCTAAGCACTTTGCCGAACACTCCAACCCTCTTGAATACACACCGAGAACACTAGAGCATCGTTTTGAAAGATACAATTTATCTAGATCAGTTTCAGCAGATGTAGATCAAAACCAAAGACATGAAACTGTAGCACCAATCAACTTAGACAACTTTGCTGAAGACCCCAACCCTCTAGGATGCTTAGCAAGAACACTGGAGCGCTTGTTCGTCGAGAGCCGCAATTGATCGTAGCTAGGAATGTTCAAGATTGTTTACGAACCTTTCAAGCCTAACTTTACCAAACACCGTATCTAACAAAATCCACAAACGCAGAAAATCGAAGGGGTAGTTCGCTGTTTCTATAGCAACTCATACATTGAGCGTTTTAGAAACGTACTTCAGAAATTCTCCTAATTATTTATGCATAAACGAATGCCTACGTTTGGAAAATCTTTTTGAGATTTATTTAGAAAATTTACCAAAAATTTCTTCAGAAATTCTTGTAAAACATCTTTTTATTTTTTATTGCGGAAAGCTTCCGAGTATTCGGCCAAAAAACCCTTCACGGGTTCTTTCAAACAATCTTCTAAAGATTCATTTGAAAATTTTCTTCAGAGATTTGTTTAAAAATTCCTTCTATTCTATAAATTTCACAAAGAATTCTTCCAAAGCATCTTTCATGATTTACTTCTGAAACTCCTCCACTTTTTTCGAAAGAAACATTCATGAGTTTTAGTAGGAATTCCTCAAGGGATTCTTACAGAAATGCGTTCAGAGATTCCTTCAGAACTTTCAGCGATGCCATCAGAAACTGTTTTTCAGAAAATATTTCAAAAGTTCCTTCAAAAATTTGAACTGGGGTTACTTTGGAAGTTCTTCCAAGGATTTCATAAAAAATTACAGCAACTTCCAATTTCTACAGATTTTCAACTAGTGATTTCTCCAAAGCTTTCAGGAAGGGTTGTGTATGATTTTTTGGTAGAAATTCCTCCAGGGATTTTTTCAGAAAATCCTTCAGAGATTTATCTTTCTTTTTCGAGATTTTTTTTCCGAAAAGTGTTTTGGAAATTCCTTCAAGCATTCTCTCAAACGATCCACCACGGATTTATTTCAACCCTTTCTCCGGGAGATGCTTTACAAATTGCACCAGAGATTTTTTTTTTTATCTGAATTTCTGTCAGAAAAACTTCCTGGGATTCCTCTAGAAAAACTTCCTGGGATTCCTCTAGAAATTGATATTTTCCTACAGATTTTGCAGACTTCTACAGAGGATTGATATGGAAAGGCTGGAAGACATTCTTACATAGATTTCTGCAGAAATTGGGGAACGTCCATAAATTACGTCACGCTTTGAGGGGGGAGGGGGGTTTCAGCAAAGTGTGACGACTCATACAAAAATTTCAGAGGTCCCATACAAAAAGTGTGACATAGGGGGGAGGGGGGGTTGAAAATGATCGATTTTTGCGTGACGTAATTTATGGACGTTCCCTTGACACAGAGATTTTATCAGAAATTCCTCCAGGAATTCCTCCAAGCGCATATTCAAGAATTCTTCTATGGGTTTTTCAAAAAAAATATTAAAACATTGTTTGTAATTTTTCAAAAATATCCCAAGAGCTTTTGTTAGATATTCCACCAGGAGTTTCCAGGTATTCTTTCCGGAAATTTTTCAGAAAATCCATCGATGAACTCTAAAAATATTCCTTATTTTTCAGAAATTCTTTTTAGAATTTATTCAGAATTATCTTCAGATTTTTTAAATTCCTTTTGAAGTTTCGTTTGCGATACTTTCGGGAATATTTTTAGAGACTTGTTCAATATTACTAGAATTACTTCAGAAATTTCGGCAGGGTTTTCTTCAAAAGTTGTACCATGGATTCTTGTAGAAGTTGTTCCAGGAGTTCCTTCAAGAATTGCTCAAGCGGTTCCTACCTTTCCTACTGCCGTTCAAGCGGTTTCCTACTACAAGATTCCTCCAGGAATTTATCCTTGGGAATGTACACGTGAAGGGACGGTGAAATCGGGAAACATTGACTAACTAGCTCTGATTCTACCATGACAGCACTAGAAATAATTTATTACTCATCTTGTCAGTAATCAGCCGAAGCATTACAATTACCTTTTAATGGAAGTTACTACAAATTTTGGAATTCAATCAGCAGGCATCTACCAAAAATATCAGGAATATAATACAATTCTCGGAGAGGAAGTCAAAAGAAATGTTGGAAAAAGTTTGTTAGAAAACTTTGAGCGGAAATCTGGCGAATGAGCAGATTGCATGCATGCAAATCACCCCATATACTCCGCTCATCGTGATCATCGACAAAGCCAGGGATATTTATAAAAAGAAAATTAAGTCAGAAAGGGAAGTATTGCTGTGTGCGTTCAGGATGCAAACGGTGCCCAAATGCGCTTCAAACGCGGTAACACAATGTTACCAAAGGCAACTTAGCAACCATAGTCAATATCACCGCCAACCTAGGATTCAAAAGCTCCCACTGACATCGGGTTACTTGTTAGAAAATCTTACCGCATTTGGTGTTCCCGCATTCGATATTTGCATTTTGAATGCACAAAGCAATATTTATGAGATTACGATGAATATATAGAACAAAGTATGTCATGAGGTATGCTATTTCGCTAATATGGATGCTCCACAAAACAATTTATTGATATGAAGTGCTCCGCGTGTCAAAAGGCTGAAAACCCCTTCATTAAAATTCATCATGATACAAACTGCAAGTTTTAACCTGATTGAATATTAAATAATTTACCGTGGAGGGCCCATATTCTGCGCACCTAAGACTTTTTCAATTTCAATCAGCTGTAACAAATTCCAAATCAAACCGATTTGGCTGAATTTTTGACTGCACATAGTTATTAGCTTTGTAAATAAGGGAAAAATATAATTTTTATACAAAACACTCAATTTATATGTAAAATAATGAAAATTCTAAAGTGTGTCTTTGTTCCTAATTCTGCGCACCCTTTTTTTGGAATGTTCCTGATTCTGCGCACTAATGTTCCTAATTCTGCGCACATGGGAAAAACTCTGAAAAGATAACATATTGTAATGAGAACATGATTCATAGATGAAATTCAATTGAATTCTTCATTTTCAACTTTTATACGACATTACGACCATATTGGAACTTTGCATGTCCCCAACATTGATACTACCTACTTTGATTACTAAGCAAAAGGAATTTCAATCATAATACACAAAAGGATTTTGTAGCATTAGCATTATCGAATACTACTACGTAAAGCTTTTTAGTTATCCGCATATGCACATATTAGTAAAATTTACTTTAATTTCTAAAGGCAATATAAACTTTTTGGTCATGACAAGGTGGCACAATCTTTGTTTGCAAACTGAGACTTCTTTCTTGCCTAACTCCAGGGTTTCCACTGTTTAAGAAAATTCCATGTAAACTCACATCAAATATCGCATTTGACGAATGCTTGCATGAATACATAAAATTTCCCCCGAGGTTGATAGCAAATGTTTAAAACAAGTGATTAGTCCGGTCGAACTATCAGATCAAAAACGGAATCGTAAATTAGCCTTCGAAGTTTATAAACTAACTTGTTGAGACGTAATTACATTCACCGGATTGCTAGAAACATAGAATATCCTAGTTATAACTATGGTGGCATTTATATGATGTTTGTTTATTAATTATATGTTCAAAACTTAGTGTTGAAATGTCTGCGCAGAATTAGGACCACCATTCAATACCGGTTCCTAATTCTGCGCACCTAAGAAGAACAAGAAGATTAAGAAAAGAAGAAGAAAACTCAATTGTTTTTTGCCGATTCTGATTCCCCGAAGACAGCTGTACAGGATGTGCATGGAAAAGCAGACATTCTCTTCATTATTTATGTTGCAAAATGCTTCAGCTCATGAGGCAACTTTTTAGCAGCTTCGCTAACGAACACAGATTTCAGGTAATTTCCAGCACTTGCAACATCATTTTATTTTTTACAAAATAATGGTCGTTGATTTGAAAAATTTTTCTTCACAAACTTTTTCATTACTATTGAAACAATATTCAAAAAATATATTTGAAGCTAATATTGAACTAGCGGTCCTGATTTTGTGGTATATTCGAGAAAGTGCGCCGAATTAGGGACTGCGCAGAATTAGGGCCGGTCATAAAATCGAGGTGATATGTATATAAAATCGAAGTACATCGAGGGTCTATATAATTGAGGGTCCAGTAATTCGAGGTATACCTGTATAAAACATTCTCAACATCAATGTCTAAACAATCGCTAATTATGGTATACAATACCAGATCGCGATCACCACAACCAGCAATAAAGAGATGAATGACGCCAGTGATGACGATGATCATGATATTGTTCGTGACCAAAAAATGTGACCATCAGCAAAGCCATTTAGCACTCAGCGATGACCGGCATCGCCGGAACCACGACGCCGCGCCGCCACTGCACCGTGCCGGTAATTTTACTTTTCTTTATTTATGAAACTCATCACGCTTCAGCTACCGACCGCACATTTGGGACCTCCTCTTGGAACCATGCAGCTCATCTTGACCAAGTGCTAAATAGTCAATGTTTGATTTAAATCATTTCGTGTGGTTAAAGCATCGTGCAGTGCAGCAGCAGCATTTAATGTCTTCTAGAGAGAGGCACGATCGCGCACGCGGATGGACTGCATCCGAACATGAATAAATACAAACTTGACTACAACACGCGCATCGTCGAGAGAAGGCTTTAAATTGGCGCCGGTAGCGGTAGAAGAGCAGTGCCTGCCGGCTAGTATAGTGGATGATTCGTCATGCTTTTTGGACCCGGACCAACGCCGACGGAGGAGGTATGTAATCTGTATCGCGCGAGAGTGAAAAGTGATTTTCACTTTTTTCCTCCGACTAGCCGCCACCGGCCGATGTTTGCATTCGCATTTTTTTATGGCGAGTTTTCAAGCTGTGGTGGTTTATAAAGAGAGGTTAAATGATAACAACGGAGTAATCCGCAGTTCTTTTTTTCCCTTCTAAACCATGGGGGGAAAAATCTGCTCAACAGACACCGCGGTGCACCGTAACAGGAAGGTTAGGGTAGTGTGGGGTTAGGCCGTCTTCTACAACAATAGTAAAAGCCAGGACTACTCTCTCTCCTCGACCCACTAAAACACATTTCTATGGTCGCCAAACCCTTCGTCTCTCCGGAACCACCAAGATGGCATTGCTTCTGAGCGGGGCTAGTGCACATCGCACCCTCACGGTTAGCTGCATAGCCTGCAGCAACGAACATTGATGATTCGCTTTGGCATGCTGGCGCTTAGCCAGTTTCCCGAGTGGTCCCTTTGTCCTCGGAAGGCGGGCAGGGTCAACCCCGCCCGCGCCCAACTACTTAGCAGACATCAAGAACTGATGCTCACGTGCAACCCGATCTGACCTGCCCGCAACGGAAGGGTATCACTACCCTTCAGGTCCTATCAGATGAACCGAAGGTTGCAGACAGCAGAGGCAGCAGAGTCTCACCTACCCCGACCCTTGCCGGGAACCCCTTTCCAACCGCGGGCTCGGATCCAACCCAGTAGACCGACGCCACGACAGCTCCGCTACCGGGACTTCCTCTCCGCAGCCACTTAATCGCTGTAAAGGTCGATCTCGACCGCAGGGCACCGGTATGACCTACGAAGCCGACTCCGAACCCCTGGTCCACCTCTTGTACCGCATCTGAACTAGCCATTCTCTGAGTCCATGCGCCACCTCCTCTGTAGCTCCCAGACGATATGGGTGATAGCCGTTGAAACGGCGTTCCAGCTAACCTAATCCCTGCACTTCCTCTGGACCAAATTGTCCGGAGTTGTGTCCTCCCCGCATGTGGCATGCATGCGGTCACGCATTGTGCGAAAACGCGGACACACGAACAAAACGTGTTCCGCCGTTTCCTCTAAACCATTGCACACTGGGCATTCGAGAGAATCCGCATATATACTGTCGGAAGCAACCATGACCTGAAAGGACCTGTGTCAGACGGAATGTAACTTCCCCATGGCGCTCATTAATCCAACTATCTACCCTCGGTATCAACCTATGGGTCCACCTTCCTTTGGTGGAACTGTCCCATGCGCGCTGCCATTTGACCATAGAGGCCATCCTGGCAGTCCTGCGTATGCCTCTTGTGCCGCGCATTTCGAAGCACTCCATGTCCTCACTGATAAGAATGCTGATAGGCACCATACCAGTAATGGCGCAGAGAGCGTCGTGTGACACGGTACGGTACGCGCTCGCAACCCTCAGGAAAATCAGCATGTAAGTACTTTCCATTTTCCGTCGGTAGCATTCATTACTTAGCGTAGTGCCCCACGCCGGGCCGTCATACCTAAGTATGGACGTAGCAACACTAGCCAGAAGCTTGCACTTACTGGCGCACACCGCAGAGCTATTGGACATCATCCGGGACAGTGCCGCAACAGCTGTGGAGGCTCTTTTACAGGCATAATCGACGTGGCAACCGAAGGTAAGCTTATCGTCGATCATCACGCCCAAGTGTTTGACGGAGCGCTTTGACAAGATAGTGCACTCACCTACACTGATCTCCGCCTGCTGCTTCGACTTCCGGTTGTTAACAACCGTCACCTCAGTCTTGAGGTGAGCCAGCTCCAGTTTCCTGGACCGCATCCACGCCTCTACAACCTTGATCGAGTGGTTGGTAGTCAACTTCACCTCCTCGATCGTTTCACCGTAGCCTTCGAGCGTAATGTCGTTGGCAAATCCAACAATCTCCACTCCCACTGGGTACTCTAACCTCAACACCTCGTCGTACATGACATTCCATAACACCGGGCTCAGGATGAAACCTTGCGGGACTCCTGAGGTTATGTGAAAGCACTTCCGACCCACCTCCGTGTCGTAAACTAGTACTCGATTCTGAAAGTAACTTTCGAGAATCTTGCACAGGTACCCCTGTACCCCAACGCATTCCTTACATCCTGAGTCACTACCGCAATTCATATCACTACACCCTCCTCTTAGGCTCGAGTGCTTTCTCGGCGGTTTTTGTAACCGATAAGATAGCGTCTACGGTGGACCTCCCCTTCCGGAAGCCATGCTGGTTACTCGAAAGACCATTTTCGCCCTCGGTGAACCTCAACATTCTATTTAGGATGATCTTTTCGAGCACCTTCTCCGCCGTGTCTATCAAGCTTATTGGTCTATATGCCGACGGATCTCCGGGTGGTTTCCCCGCCTTTGGCAATAGTTCCAGGCTCTGCCTCTTCCAAGCTTCTGGGAAAACTCCCTCGTCCAGACAGTTCTGCATAGCAGACCTTCAGGTCTGATGTCAGATGTTCACATCTCGGGAGCTTTGCAATAGCTACTTTTAAGGCCAGGTTCGGAACTCCGTTATTTGTTTGATAGAAAATTTCTAAACAAGCATTAGTTAAAGTATTTTTTATTTTTGTCCGCCTGATATCCTATAGTGCCTAGGTATCACGGACAGTGCTGAAAATTTCATTTCGTCATATCAAAATT
Source organism: Aedes albopictus (assembly GCF_035046485.1). NCBI lineage: Eukaryota > Metazoa > Arthropoda > Insecta > Diptera > Culicidae > Aedes > Aedes albopictus. Next base: position 96,261,393 of record NC_085138.1, on the reverse strand, counting down.
CAATCACCTACAGCTCATTTTAGAAGCTGAACCTGAGAATATGGTATATGAAAAACTTGTGCGATTAGTTCAATGCTAAAGCAAGTGTCATCGTTTTTCCGTGACTTTCTTGCAGAATTGAACTAGCCGCACAAGTTTTTCATATACCATATTCTCAGGTTAAGCTTCTAAAATGAGCTGTAGGTGATTGAATTCAGATATGACGAAATGAATTTTTCAGCACTGATCACGGAATTAGTGTATTGTTAGTGGAAGGGTTAAATCAAAAGGATACTAACTTGATGATTTTGTGGCTATATCGGTCTTTTTTTTTCAAAATCATCAAGTTATTAAGTTGTAATAGAATACGGTCGATAAATCAGAATATGATATCAAAAGGATACGTTTGATTTCGGAGATGAACCAGCCCCTGGCTGAAAATCTCGATAATAAAGATAATAATAAATAATACGTTTGATCAACCACCAAAAGCACCAAAACAATATAAAGGAACAAATCTACCAAATTATATGAATTTTCAGTACTCTAATTATTGACTTCCATTGGCGTCTCCCAGGCGTCTAGTAGCAATATCACTAAAAATAACACGGAAAACACGGAAAAATTGAGACGAATTCCGGCACCCCGATACGAATAAGGCAAACTCTCACACCAATCGCTAATTTTCCTACTGAGCATGAGCACGAGCATAGATGACCGTACAATTTGTAGTTGCTACTCCGTGATTGACCTAAATAATCGAAGTTGTGGGTTCGATTCCCGCTCCAGTCGGTGGAAACTTTTCGTCAAACGAAAAATTCATCACTGGGCCACTGGGTGTTGGGGATTTTTTTATTATCGTACAAATTGGGCCGAAGGGTCTCAGATTTTCATGAAACGTTTTCCACAGGCTCATGGATATATGGTGTATCAAACAATTGTCCATACAGCACTTTTTTCGGCTAACATGTTTTCATTCAAATTTTCATAACTTTGTTATACATGCATCAAGAACGCTGAAATTTTAACCGATCATGAAAAATGTATTAAAGGTCCATTGGTAAAATTTTGAGAGAGATCCAATAAGTTTTTTGAACGTTATAGAGCTTTTAGTGAAACTTATAAGATTTTTGAACAAACTTTTGAAACACTAACTCAATATGTACTTCATGAAACTTTTTCATTTTTTGTTGTGTTACAGCTGATACCTAAGGCCTTCATATGCAGCTATGTTTAAGTTTTATATTCACTACAAAAAATATGAAAAGTCTGTATTTGTTCAGAGTATAATTTGGAAATTTATCAGATTTGGATCAATAAAACTGCCAAGTGTTTTCAACTTCTTAAAACTTTCTTAATGTAATAATTTTATACAGGACCTACTAAACCACATATTCAGAGTAGGTCCCATGCATTCTTCGTTCAAATAATGCACTTTTATTAGTGGAAAACGTTTGGCAGATATGTGCACGGAGACAAATTTCGTTCGTTTGAAACAAAAATATTCATGTTTATTCGGTAAACTGATAAAATTTTCAAAACTAAAATATTAATTTTTAAAACTAACTCAATTACATATTGATTTCTACAATACCTATTGAAGAGCCCCCCGTTCCGCCGTCGAGAACATAAACAAAACTCTCAAGTTCCAGCTGCAGCACCAAACAAGATTTCCTCTTGCAAAAAAAGTCAAGTTTCACCAAAAGTTTCCACGAAATCCCATTGATTTTGAGAGCGTATGTTATCTACATGATGCTGGCATTGAAAGTGCCACGTGGGAAGTGGGTTTTCCTAGAGAAGGAAATGACTTTGTAAAATTAATTGGAAAACAAATATTTCCGTAGGGCCGACGTGCCACAAAAAGCAAAAATTTATACATTTGTTTCTAACATAACCTGTCAGAAAATGCATGTTTGTTTCAAAAATGGATTGAATTTGCTTCAAATGTGACGTTCGATTTGCTCCAAACAGTTTTATTTTTGTTGCCAGAACAAATTGACAATTTATTTGAGTTTAGGGGTAGGCGGGGCAATATGGACACCCTAAGGTTTTTGCCAACTTTACCTGACAAGATGTCAAAAAGTTTTGTTTTTTGATACATGTATCCTTTTAAAGTCTATTTAGCATCTATTGCATAAGAATGCTCACGAAGAAAAATGATTTATCCACTTCAAAAAATGTTATGAAAAATGTTAGTTTTTCATGACCGTCTTCAAACATACGGGGCAGAATGGACACCCCCATGGGGCAATATGAACACCATGAGACTTTTGCGAATTTCGTACATTATTTACACCTATTAAGTCATTTCATTACAAAACAACTATTATGGATGAATAATACGCCGAAGTAGTTCATTTTTGTTCAGTCAATTTAAATTCAGGCTGTTTTGGATAAAGCTTCGTTTTGTCGGCATGTACAGCTGTGCCTAGAACAACTATTTTCCACTGCTGTCGTTTTTTGACCAATTTCTTTCACCCTATGTCTACTATAGTGACCATTTAACCGAAAATATACTGAAATCGAAGAATTTGGTTGGTTTGTTATTTAGGCTATATTTTTCCCTTGCCGCTTCTTTCAAAAAGGTGAGTGTCCATTTTGCCCCGGCAGCAGAAAATATTTCCAAACTTGATTTTTGATATAATAAAAAAGAAAATATAAACATGTTAAGCATGCAGAGACAGCAAAATTACTTGCATGTGTTCTAGAAATATCAGGTTTTAATCGACCTGCAATAAATTAATCACTAAATCTTATTTTAGATGGTGTGAAAATTATAATTTCCATTCACAAAAAACGGAGGACGCCACTTTTTCGTGTAAAATCAAGTATAATTTTAATTTCGAATGTTTCTTTCCTGAAACTACGTTTTAGACAAATGGACTATATTCTCCATTCATTAAAAGTTCAAAAAAGTTCACATATTTCAAAATATTGAGGGTGTCCATTCTGCCCCGGGTGTCCATAATGCCCCGCCTACCCCTACCTGAAATATTTTTGATTTTACCATGCTTTTTTCTGCGTGTGTATGTGATATGTGTAAAATATGGTAAATTTATAAACAATCGTCAACTACAATAACAGATTTTTCATTTTTTTGTAGTGAACAAATCAACCCTTACAAGAATGCGTATGTTCATGTGTTAGTGTTCCCTCAAAAAGTTGGAAATTCTTCGAGATAACGAGTATTAAAATTTTGTTTAATAAACCATCAAGCTTTGCTAAAAGTTCTATAACTTTCTGAATCTCGCTGAAAATTGTACCAATGGAGCTTTAATATATGGTTTATAATTGGTCAAATTTCAGCGTTTTTGATTGACGTACAAAAAAGTTATATACATTTGAATAAGCATATAATTCGACGAAAAATTTGCTGTACGGACAATTGTTTGATACACTGTATGAACAAAAAAATGAGAAAAACTCAGGGCCGCCTATTCTCCCGGAAAACTCAGGTGGAAATTTTTTGTTTTCCCCTGAGACTACTTACTTTGAAAAATCTGAGTTATGACGAAACATCGTAGAAACAAAGTTTTTTAATGAAAATAAAAGCAAATTTTCTCAGAAATCCAAAAAAAATATGAACTGGAGAAAGTTTTCCACAAAATTTACCTCCGTTGAGAAAATTCATAAAGAAAAGCCGAAAAAACTATGCCCGAACTCGCGGAAAATTTTCAAGAAAATATTTTTGAGAAGGTAATTTCTTTCATTACCTTTGATCGCTGAAATTTTTGGAATGCACTATTTTTTTCTTTCCAGCTATGGTCAATTTTGTGAAAAATGAAGTTTCTGAAAAAAATATAAGAAGGTTTGCTAAAGCAACTGACCAATGAATTGCATAAAAATTTCCAAAAAATTTGCCAAAAAATCCCAAAAGCATTACAAATAGAATTCCCAAAAAAATATCCACAAGAGCACCAATCTTAAAAATTCCTAAACATATGCGCTCGACTTGGAAAAGCTGCCTCTTTTTGCAAGTGAGCAAAGCCAGGATAATCAAGTGCGGCTTGGTTTGATACTTCGTCCGTCAGATTTGTGCCTCTAAAGTTTGTATGCAAAATCGCAATGGGATTTCTTGATGTTTCACCTTAATGCTGTTTCAGGATTTGGCGATTCCCGGGGTATATAACTCGGAGGTACTTTAGGTCATCCCGGGATTTTGTCCCAAATTCTGGGACAAGGAAATGATCGAGAAATAGAGAACTTAAAATAAAATCATTTCAATATTATGCATATCGGATCAAAAATGGTAGGGTTCTAGAAAATTGAAGTAACAGATCTTACTGTTTGTGAGGTATGTAGTTGAAGTGATTTTTTGTTTATTGAGCGGTTCCATATCATTTCAGCAACGAGTAATTCTGCATTAACATGTCTAAAGGGTCTAACTCGTTTTGTAAACAAACATTGCACGGTGTCAAAATTTCGATTATTATCAAACATTCATGTACCTCGGATTTTTCTTCGAAAATTATTAGTTTTTGGGCTATATATTCATAATCGGACAACTAGAAAATATTTCACCGGCGAAAATTTTTCCATACATTTTGTATGGGACGTTTTTTGGGCTAAAATAGTAATTATCGATTTTTGGTATGGAAAATAGCCAAAAACTCAGCTAACTCAAATTTTCCCCGATAGAATATTTTCAAATTTTGCATTTATACATTATAGCCGAAATTCTAATATTTTTTGAAGAAAAAACCGAGGTACATGAAAGTTCGGTAATAATCAAAATTTTGACACCGTGCATTGTTTCTGTCGCTGTAGGGTCTATCTCGATCCACCCACGCATTTGGGGGCCGTTATCAGAAAGATCTTTCTTCGTTCTTTCTGATAACGGCCCCCAGATGCGTGGGTGGATCGAGATAAGCCCTACAGCGACAGAAACAATGTTTGTTTACAAAACGAGTTAGACCCTTTAGACATGTTAATGCAGAATTTTCATATATGTTTATTTGGATGAAACCTTGCATACAAGTCTTTGGGGGAGAAAAACGCCGTTTTGCATACTTGGTTCGCCATTTTGAATCTAGCGTTACTTATGAGAAGGCCCTATGAAAAATGCACATGATATCTTCAAAAAATTGTATCTCGAAAACGGTTTGTCCGAAATTCTCTGCCTTAAAAGTATTTTGAAAAACAAGTTACAAAATCCCACTATCAGGAACAATGATTTCTTCCAGTGGTTTTGGTGCCTTCTGCTGAAAACGTGCTAATAAGTATTAGATACAGGTAATTAGATACCAGTTAGCTGTACTACGTACAGTTGGTGATTGTGAACATGGTCTTTGTTGGAACTAGTCCACCATGGCCAATGGCCACGCTGGCCCAGGCTTGTAAACATTCGACACTTTTCCCTACCTTCGTTTCGTTGTCGCGGTCGGGTGTCAGCTGAAAATTAAATTTTTAAATTCAGCCACAAGGCAAGATAAACTATCAATTTTGTCATTGTTACCAAAATCATGGTCAGTACAAAAAATTGTAGACGAATTTAAAACTAGTAGAAATATGGCATCAGATGCAAGAAAGGAAAGAGATAATGTATTAGATTTATCTCAAGGTTCAAGCTCTGGAAAAGCTTTGAGTAATGAAACAAAAGAACTGGTTTTGAATTTTTTTGAGGACGATGATATAAGCCGTGCAATGCCAGGCCAAAGAGATGTTGTTAGCGTAAAGACAGGAAATAAGAGATTGCCTGTTCAGAAAAGATTGTTAATGATGACATTAAGAGAAGCTTTTAATCGCTTTAATGAAATGTACGTCAATGTAAAAATAGGGTTTTCATCATTTGCAAGCCTCCGGCCAAGGCAATGTAAACTATTGACTATCGCAGGAACACATAATGTTTGCGTTTGCACTACGCATGAAAATGTCAATTTAATTCTACATAGCTTAAAAAAATACAATGTCTTGAATGATCTAAAAACAATAACGAAGTCGAGTCAAGTACAAGACACTGAAGACGACCTTACAGTTGAGGTCGAAATACGTATCTGTCAAAGAATAACGAATAGATTACTTTGCGAAAATAAGACAACTCATTGCCATCTACGAAGATGTAAAAACTGCCCAGATACCTCAGTTTTAGAAGACAGTTTATTGAAACAGCTGGAATAAAACTTTGTTGAAAAGCTTTCATTCGAACAATGGGTTACCACTGACAGATGGGATTTAGAAACTATTGTAAAGCAAACCGATGACTTTGTTACATTTTTCAGCTCAAAATTAGAAAGTTTGATTCCGCATGATTTTGTAAAAACCAAACAATCCAATTTTTTGAAAACTACAAAACAAAATTTGCAAGATGGTGAATTTTTAGCTATTTGTGACTTTTCTGAAAATTACAGCTTCGTTTTGCAGGATGAAGTTCAATCACACCATTGGAACGTGCAACAGGCCACAATCCATCCTTTCGTAATATATTATGTATACTGAAAATATGCAAATTAAACATTTTAGCTTCATTATAATTTCAGAAGAACTAAGACATGATTCAGACGCTGTTTATTTGTTTATTGATAAAATGATAAACTTTTTACAAATTGATCAAAATAAAAACATGAAAAAAAATTATTTTATGTCAGATGGTGCTGCTTCACAGTATAAAAACCGAAAAAACTTTTCTAGCCTTTGTAAGTTTAAGTCAAAGTATGGTATTGACGCTGAATGGGATTTCTTCGCAACATCGCACGGAAAAGGTTTATGCGATGCTATTGGAGGTAGATAAAACGCATGGCTACCAGAGCAAGTTTAGCCAAAGAACGCGAACACCCGATAAAGACTGCAAGAGAGTTGTTTAATTGGGCAAACAAACGAAAAGAAGAACTTACAAAATTGTCATTTTGTTATTCTACTACAGAAGAATACGAAAATATGTCTTTGCAGCTAAATTATCAATATAATAATGCAAAAATAATTCAAGGAACTCAAAAATTCCATTTATTTCTTCCTCTATCAGAAAATACAATAAAGGCAAAGCTTTATTCAAACTGTCCTAACAATGATGCCAAAATATTCGATATTGTTAAGAAAGTTGTGTAAACAATAATTTGATAAAAATACAGGAATAAAAATAAACTGATGTACAAAATATAATGTTATTTTATATTGCGCACAAATACCACCCCTGAAAAATAAGCCTTATTCGCTCTTTTGAATTTTGCTAATTGAGGATCTTGCGATATGCAAGAGTTGAATGTACATTTTCAACACAATACACCAAAAACCACTGGAAGAAATCATTGTTCCTGATAGTGGGATTTTGTAACTTGTTTTTCAAAATACTTTTAAGGCAGAGAATTTCACTCAAATCCTTAAGCTGTCAGTGTCATTTTAACTCAAAATTTTCCAATCTTTCCGAAAAAAATACTTTTGAAACTGGAGAAACACGGAGTACATCCGAAAAGGGCTAAAACTTATTAAGTTATCAAAAAAAATCAATATTAAATTAGTAATATCTTCTAAACGGTGCATCTAAGAAAAATGTTACCGAAGTACTTTTTTCTTGCAAATTTGATGTACTTCCATAAAATTAGGGCGATAAACTTTTTTGACTTTTCTTAATAGCATTTTTTGAAAATCGTAATTTTTTAAAACATTTTTTTTTTCATTGTAACCTATTTTTCTCCAGAACAACCCACTGTGCACTAGATAGCATTTTTAGTCAGCTATCACATAAGGATAATAAAAAAAATATTGACATGTCACTTTTGAGGGAAAATCTATATTTTTGTTCAAATCACAAAAACCAAACATTTTTTTTTACCGTGCATATTTTCTCCATATAGCACCAACAATTGTCTAAAACTTCGCCGAAGACACCAAACCGATCGGACAATCCGTTTTCGAGACAAGGGCGTAGCCAGCTTTTCGGCCAGGGGGGGGCGAGCACCCTTACACTGAAAACCACTTTGCAGTAACAAGGAGTTCAAATATTTCATTATTAAAAAATAAATAAAAGTGAAGTATGGAATATGGGTGATTAACAGGAGTGGTTCGATGGAAGAATCATATATGATTATAATCCTGAGGAATTCCTCAAGATATTCCTTCAGGAATTTCTTAACAAATGCCATCATGGATTTGAATTTATCCAGCAGTTTCTCCAATTTCTTTAATACTTTTCCAGGTGATTTTAATGTAGATATTCCAGCAGAAATTACCTTCGGAAAACTTGCAGTAATTCCGTTGGGAAAACCTTCAGAAATTTCTTCAATAATTCCTCCAGAAGTTTTATTACGAATTTCACCATGCATTCTTTTGAGAATTTCCCCAGTAATTCTTTACAAACATCATTCTTAATTCCACCAGAAATCCGTTTGAGAAGCTCCAGAAAATACTTTAAGAATTTCTCCGGGAATTCTTTCAAAAATTCCTACCAAACTAATATTCCTTTTCTTGAGGAATACCCTAAGAAATTTTTGGAGAAATTTCTTCGAAAAATCCTTTAATGAATTCCTTCGGAATTACCGGAAAAAAATCTTTGAAAATTTCTAAAGGAATTCCTTCGGAAATTCCTGGAGGAATATCTTTGGAAGTTACTAGAGAAATGTATTCGGAAATTTTTAAAGGAATCAATTAAAAATTATTTCAGGAATTTATTTCGAAAATCCTTGAGAAATTCCACCGGAAATTCCTTGACAAATTCTTCAGAAATTTCTTGAGGAATTCCTTCATTTCTAAAGCTCCTTGAGAAATTCCACAAGACATTCCTTCGAGAGTTCTTCTACGATTTCCTTTAAAAGATTCTTCGGGAATTCCTTGAGGAATTTCTTTGAAATAGATTTAGAATATTCCTTGAGGAACTCCTTCGGAGTTTTCGTGAGGATTTTTCCGAAAATTCCTTGAGGAATACCTTCAAAAAATCTTGGAGGAATTCATCCGGAAATTTCTGTGAGAATTCTTTCCCAAATTCCTGAAGCAATATTGAAAGAATTCCACTAAAAGTCTCATGAGATATCCCTTCTGAAATTCCATAAGGAATTTCTTTAAAAATCTTTCAAAACTTCCTTGAAAATATATTTCGGAAATTCCTGAAGAAATGTTTTTGTGATTTTTTATTTCCTAGAGGAACTCATTAGGAAAATCTTTGAAGAATTCCTTTAAAATGCCTTGATAAGAAAATTCGGAAATTGTTAAAGGAGTTCGTTTGGAAATTTTTTTGACATATGTCTGAAATGTCTTATGGAATACCTTCGGAAATTTCGTGAGAAATTTTTTGATAAGTTCGTTGAGGATTTTTTTCGGATTTTTTTATAAATCTTTACGAAATTCCTCAAGGAATTCCAGCGAAAGATCCTTGAGAAGTTTCGTCGGAAATTCCTCAAGAAATTCCTTCAAAAATGTATTGCGGAACTCCTACGAAAACTTGAGAAACTTCTTCAAACATTCGTTCAGAAACACGTAATCCCCAAACGTGACAAAATCCTAAGGAAATTTTTTGAGGACAACCGTCAAAAATTTTTTGAGGAATTCATTCGGAAATTTTTGGAGGTATTTCAAGGCAAATCCATAAGAAATTTCTTTGGAAATTCGTGGAGGAATTCCTTCGGAAATTCAGGAAAAAATCCTTTGAAAATTCCTGGAGGAATTCCTGGACAAATTCCTCCGGAAACTCATGGAAGAATTCTTCGGGAAAATCCTGGAGGAATTCCCTCGGCAATTCTTGGAGGAATTCCTTCGAGAATTCGTGGAGGATTCCCTTCGGGAATTCCTGGAGTAATTCCTTCGGAAATACATGGAGAAATTCCTTCCTGAAATTTCTGAAGGAATTCCTTCGGAAACTCATGGAGGAATTTCTTCAGAAAATCCTCGAGCGATTCCTTCGCAAAAATCCTAGAGGAATTCCTTCTGAAATTTATGGAGGAACTCCTTCGGAAATTCGTGAAGGAATTCCTGGAGAAATTCTTTAGAAATTTCCTGGTGGAATTCCTTTGGACATTCATGAAAGAATTCCTTCGGAAATTCTGGCAGGAAATCCTTCGAAAATTCCAGGTGAAATTCCTTTGAAAATCCCTGGAGGAATTCCACCGGAAATTACTGCAGGAATTCCTTCGGAAATTCCAGGAGGAATTCCTTCGGAAATTCCAGGAGAAATTCCTTCGGAAATTGCAGAAGGAATTTCTTTGAAAATTCCTGGAGGATCTCCTTCGGAAATTCCTGGAGGATTTCCTCCGGAAATTTCTGAAGAAATTCATCTGGAAATTTATGGAGGAATTTCTCAGGAAATTCCTGGAGATATTCCTTTGAAAATTCGTGGAGGAATTTCTTCAGAAATTCGTGAATGATTTTTTTCGGAAAATTTCTGGAGCAATTCCTTCTGAAATTCATGGAGGAACTCCTTCTGAAAATGCTTTAGGATTTCCTTCGCAAAATTCCTGGAGGAATTCCTTCGGAAATTCATGGAGGAATTCCTTCGGTATTTACTGGAGGAATTTCTCCGGCAATTCCTCGAGGAATTTCATCGAAAAATTCTTTAGAAATTCCTTCACAAAATTCCTGGAGGAATTCATTCGGAAATTCATGGAGGAATTCCTTCGGACATTCATGGAGGAATTCCTTCGGAAATTCCAGGAGGACATCCTTTAAAAATTCCAAGAGGAATTCCGTTGAAAATTCCTAGAAGATTTTTTTTTGGAAATTCTTGGAGGAATCCCTCCGGAAATTCCTCGAGGAATTTCTTCGCAAATTCGTAGAGGAATTCCGCCGGAAATTTTTTGGAGGAATTCTTTCGGAAATTCATGGAGGCATTACTCCGGAAAATCCTTTAGAAATTCCTTGGAAAAATTCCAGGAGGAATTTGTTCGGCAATTCATGGAGGAATTCCTTCGAAAATTCATGGAGGGATTTCTTCGAACATTCATGAAGGAATTCCTTCGGAAATTCCAGGAGGAAATCCTTTGAAAATTCCAAGAGGAATTCCCTTGAAAATTCCAGGAAAAATTCCTTCGGAAATTCCTGGAGGAATTCCTCCGGAAATTCCTAGAGTAATTCCTCCAGAAATTTGGGGAGGAATTTTTCCGAAATTTCTGGGAGGAATTTCTCCGGAAGTTCCTGGAGTATTTCCCTCGGAAATACATGGAGGAATTCATTCGGAAAATCCTGAAGGAATTCCTTCGCAAAATTCCTGGTGGAATTACATCGGAAATTTATGGAGAAATTCCTTTGGGAATTTCCAAAGGAATTTCTCCAGGAATTTCCGACAGAACTTCTAATGCAATTTCTGAAGGAATTCTTCCTGGAATTAAAAAAAAAAATCGTTCAGGAATTTCCAAAACAGTTTCTCCAGGAATTTCCAATGGAATTCCTCCGGGAATGTTTTAAAGAAATTCCTCCAAAGGAATTCCTTCAGGAATTTCCGAAATAATTGCTCCATGAATTTCAGAAGGAATGCATCCAAGAGATTCCGGAGGGATTTCTGCAGGAATTTCCGAAGAAATTCCCCTAAGAATTTCCGAAAGAATTCCTGCAGGAATTCCTCCATGAATCTTCAAACGAATTCGTCCAGCAATTTCCGAAAGAATTCCTCCAGGAATTTTTGAAGGAATTCCTAACGGAATTTGTAAAGGAATTCCTCCATGTATTTTCGAGGGAATTCCTCTTGGAATTTCCAAAAATAAAATCCAAAAAGACTTTCCGACAAAATTTTTCCAAGAATTTTCGAAGGAATACCTCTAGAAATTTCCGAAGGAATTTTTCCAGTAATTTCCAAAGAAATTATTCCAGCAATTTCCGAAGGAATTCCACCTGGAATTTCTAAAGGAATTCGTCCAGTTATTTCCGAAGAAATTCCTCCAGGAATCATAAAAAGCATTCCTCTAAGAAGTTTAGAATGATTTTTTTTCCAGGAATGTCCTAAGGAATTCATCCAAGGATTTTCTCAGGAATTTCTCTATAGATTTCTGAAAGAATTCCTGCAGAAATTTCCGAAGGTATTCATCCAAGATTTTTCGAGGGAACTCTTCAAGGAATTTCCGAAGGAACTCCTCCTGAAATTCCCGAAGGAATTCCTTCAGGAATTTCCGAAAGAATTCCTTCAGAAATTTCCGAAGGAATTCTTCCAGGAATTTGCGAAGGGAATCCTCCAAGAATTTTGGAGGAATTCCTTCTGGAATTTTTTAAGGAATTCCTCCAGGAATTTTTGATGGAATCGCTTCAGGAATTTCCGAAGCAATTCCTCCCGGAATTTCCGAAAGAATTCCTCCAGAAATTCCTAAAGAAATTCCTTTTGGAATTTCTGAATGAATTCCTCCAGGAATCTCCAAAGAAAATCGTCCAGCGATTTCCGAAGTAATTCCTCCCGGAATTTTCGAAAGAATTCCTTTAGAAATTTCCGAAAGTATTCATCCAAGATTTTTTGAAGGACCTCACCAAGGAATTTTCGATGGAATTCCTCCAGTAATTTCCGAATGAAGTCCTTCAGGAATTTCCGATGAAATTTCTCCAGAAATTTCCGAAGGAATTCTTCCAGGATTTTGCGAAGGGATTCCTCCAAGAATTTTGGAAGGAATTCCTCTAGGAATTTCCAATGGAATTCGTCCAGCAATTTCCGATGGAATTCCTTCAGGAATTTCCGAAAGAATTCCTCCAGGAATTCCTAAAGGAATTTCTCCTGGAATTTCCGAATGAATTCCTCCGGGAATCTCCAAAGCAATTCGTCCAGCAATTTCCGAAAGAAATCCTACCGAAATTTCTGAAAGAATTCCTCCAGGATTTTTTTGAAGGAATTCCTAATGGAATTTCCGAAGGAATTCCTCCCGGAATTTCCGAAAGAATTCCTTCAGGATTTTCCGAAGGAATTCTGCTAGGAATTTCCGACGGTATTCCTCCAGGAATTTAAAAAAAAATTAAAAAGAATTTCCGAAAAAAATCCTCCAGGAATTTTCGAAGGAATTCCTCCAGGAATTTCCGAAGGAATTCCTCCAGGAATTTCCAAAAGAATTCGTCCAGCAATTTCTGAAGGAATTCCTCCAGTAATTGCCGAAGAAATTATTGCAGGAATTTCCGAAGGAATTCCTCCTGGAATTTCCAATGAAATTCATCCAGCAATTTCCGAAGGAATTCTTCCCGGAATTTCCGAAAGAATTCCTAAAGGAATTCCTCCCGGAATTCCAAAGGAATTCGTCCAGCAATTTCCGAAGGAATTACTCCCGAAATTTCTGAAAGAATTGCTCCAGGAATTTCCGAAGGAGTTCCTCCATGAATTTCCGAAGGAATTGCTCCAGGAATTCCGCTTGGAATTTCCGAAAGAATTCCTGCTAGAATTTCCAAAAAAAAACAAAACAAAAAGTATTTCCGAAAAAAATCCTCCACGACTTTCCGAAGGAATTCCTCCGGGACTTTCCGAAGGAATTCCTCCAGGAATTTTCAATGACATTCGTCCAGCAATTTCTGAAGGTATTCCTCCAGGAATTTCCATAAGCATTCCTCCAGGGAGTTTGGAATTATTTTGTCCAGGTATTTCGTAAGGAATTCACCTAAGGATTTCCTCACGAATTTCTCTATGGATTTCTGAAAAAAATCCTCCAGGAATCTCCGAAGGTATTCATCCAAGATTTTCCCAAGGAACTGCCTAAGGAATTTCCGAAGGAACTCCTCCAGGAATTTCCGAAGAAATTGCTCCAGGAATTTCCGAAGGAATTCCTTCAGAAATTTCCGATGGAATTCTTCCAGGAATTTGCGAAGGGATTCCTTCAGGAATTTTGGATAGAATTCCTTCAGGAATTTCCAAAGAAATTCCTCCAGGTATTTCCGAAGGAATACCCCCAGGAATTTTCGAAGATATTTCTCCAAGAATTTCAGTAGGAATTCCTGCATACATTAAAAAAAATACGAGGATGCAGGAGAATTTTATTTTTACTAGTCAAAAACAGCTCTGATCATCTAAGTTTTCCGGTTAAGTTAGAATATAGTTGCTCGGTCAGGGGGGGGCCACGGCCCCCCCCTGCCCCCCCCCTGGCTACGCCCTTGTTTCGAGATACAATTTTTTGAAGATATCATGTGCATTTTTCATAGGGCCTTCTCATAAGTAAGGCTAGATTCAAAATGGCGAACCAAGTATGCAAAACGGCGTTTTTGTTCCCCAAAAACTTGTATGCAAGGTTTCATGCAAATCAAAAAATACAAAAAATAAAAACTGGAAAAAACTCCCACTTGTTCGTGGAATCGCTCTATTCTAGAAATTTCACTGACGATACAGAACTTTGTGTACTAAATTCGCGACTATTTTGAAGGCTTTAGGTGTCCTGTCCATGTTCTGGAATGAGCCGCTCCCCTTAAACTCAACTGAAGCCCCACGACACCCTGAAACCACCTGAAACTCCAGGAATACCTTCAAGCATTTCACCAGGAATTGCTCCTGGAATTCCTTCAGATATTCCTCCAGGAATTAATCCAGAAATTTCTCCAGAAAATCTTCTAGGGATTCCTTCAGAAATTTCCACAGGAATTTCTCCTGGAGTTAATCCAAGAATTATTCCAAGAATTCCTTCAGATGATTTCTTCTGGAGATTCCTCTAGACTAGAAATTCCTTCTAGGATTTCTTCAGGAATCCTCCAGGACATCCTCCTGAAATTCTCCAGGAATTTCTCCCGGAATTTATCCAGGAATTCCTCCAGGATTTTATCCAGGAATTTCTTCAGGGACTCCTCCAGGAATTCTACCAAGAATTTCGGCAGGAATGCCTCAAGAGAAATTTGTTCAGAAACTGATCCAGGAATTCCTTCGGAAATTCCTCCATGAATTACGCCAGGAAATTCTCCATGGATTAATTCAGATTTTTTTCAGGAATTTATTCAGGAATTCCTCCTGCAGTTTTTTTTGTCTGTATTAACGAGATGTTCAACCCTAGGCTAGTTCATCTCGGGACCCACGTTTTACTTCCCTTCCTCCTGCAGTTTTTCTGGGGATTCCTCCGTTAATTCTTCCAGCATTTCCTCCAGGAGTTTTTCCAGGAATTTTTCCTCATGAGATTCCTTCAGGGATTCCTCTGGGAATTTCTTTATGGATTTCTTCAGAAATTTCTCCAGGGATTCCTCTTAAAAATTCCTCCAGAAATTCCTCCAAGAATTCCTCCAGGAATTCCTCTAGAAATTCCTCTGTTAATTCCTCTAGAAATTTCTCTTTTAAATTTCTTCAGAAATTCCTTCAGGGATTTCTCCCAGAATTCCTCTAGAGATTCCTCCTGGAATTTATTCTCCAGGAATAGTTCCACCGAATTTCTCCAAGAATTCCTCTTGGGATTCCACCAGGAGTTTGTCCAGAAGTTTCTCCAGACATTCCTCCTGAGATTCCTTCATAAATTGCTTCAGGGATTCCTCCAGGGATTTTTCCAAGAATTCCTCCAGGAATCAGGAATGCATAGGTGCTACTTTTATCAAATCATAAAGACGCGTATAAGCATTCATTCTCATTTGTAACCTTTTTGTAAGGAAAGCTCTGTCATCCCAATATAAGCAAGTGTAAAGAAAATGCAGTATGTTTAGTAAACAACAAGAAAAAAATCACTTTGTCTAATAAAGGTTAAAAATTAAATAGTTTTTCTTCAATAATGTGAACCGAGAATCAACAGTAGAAGGACGTAATTAAAGCAAAAAAAAAGTACAAAACAAAAAGAAACCAAATAAATGATATTAGCAAAAATTATAAAATTACGCTAACTGCTTTGGCTGCCATTTAAATTTAAGGGGCGCCATTATTGCGTGATCTATATAAACAAAATATAATCGTTGAACCATGCAGCGCCATTCTAGTCAATCCCATGCAGGCAGATAGAGGTCAGTGATCATCTTCCATTCATCACCAACCAACAGCGGAAGTTCTTTGATTGACCAATTGAATTCAATGAACCTCGTGGATCTAGATTACTATAATTATGTTCCAATCAGTGCTCGATCGGAATCCAATAATTGACGATCGTTTGCAAGCTTACAATGCAGCAATGCTTTGGTCGGCATTTTGCTCTGTTCAGGTCCATTTCCTCGCCGCCGCCAAAGCCACTCGCTGAGCCGCAGAGCGTTCATTGTCATTGCCAAAACATCACGAAAAATGAGCCGATTTTCTCTCATGAAAATGAAACAGAAAAAAATGCGCACACGCTTGTTCAAAACGTAAGATGGATCTCGCTTTTCATCTGCTGTATCCATCAATGGTCACGTGTGTGCAGCGGTGCATTTTTGCACAAAAAAAAACTTACAATTAATCCTTAATGGCAGAAAAACCTTTCCGCCTGCTTATCAGCTTTGCACGCGCATTTCCATCTTCTGCATTTTCCTCCATTGCACCTCAGCTGTGGTAGACCAGACCCTTCGTCTTCCCCACGCACACACACACATACACTCTTGAAGCGACTAATTAGTGCGCGAAAATGTATTTTAAATTGATACTTTCAATTGATGTCTGCGTCCACTCAGCAGCCAGCGGTGCATCTCCACTTGAAGATAAAAGCAGATTGCGAAAAAAAAACTATTTTTAATAATATTCCTCGGCTGTTTGCATGCACCGAACCACACGCGTTTCACAACCTAACGCAACAGCACAACGCCAGACGCCCATCATCAATCGGCACTTCACTTATATCCATTCATCGATTCACGGCGTGTATGCACGCTTAAAAGTCCACAAGCCATCGCGAAACAACAAACGTTTTTAGTTTTTGCTGTCCTGAAATTTATATCGGCGCTTATCGGTCTGTTATTTCTAGTTTTCCATATCTCACGGTTTGAAAAAAAAAAGCGCGTAAGCTCTAACGCGTATGGGCGAAGCTAGGGGGGGGGGGGGCGAGTTTCAGGGGTACAAAGGGTGCCCTTTGCTGAGCAGGAGCGAAAAAAAAAACACTAAGGTCTTTTTACACTTTTTACCCTTCTTACACCCATAAGAAGGGTATAAATACCGCTTGGAAAACCGACTTTCGATCCAAGGCCCGCAGGGCCGAGTCACATATACCAATCAACTCAGCTCGACGAATTGAGCAAATGTCTGTATGGGCGTATGTGTGTATGTGTGTGTGTGTGTGTGTGTGTGTGTGTGTGTGTGTGTGTGTGTGTGTGTGTGTGTGTGTGTGTGTGTGTGTGTGTGTGTGTGTGTGTGTGTGTGTGTGTGTGTGTGTGTGTGTGTGTGTGTGTGTGTGTGTGTGTGTGTGTGTGTGTGTGTGTGTGTGTGTGTGTGTGTGTGTGTGTGTGTATGTATGTTACAAAAAAATGTCACTCACGGTTCTCAGCCGTCTGTTGACCGATTTGAGTTCTCTTGGAAGCAAATGAAAGCTACCACATCCTAGTAGAACGCTATTGAATTTTATTTTGATTGGACGTTCGGTTACCGAGATATCTTTCAAAGAGTGCTAGGGAGTAGTACAACTTAATTATTTTAGATATTTTTGACAAAGTGTATCACCATAAATTTCTCAGCCGTCTATCAACCGATTCGGGTTCTTAAGGCCCCAAACAAAAGCTACTGCATCCTAGAAGGACGCTTTTGAATTTCATTCCGATTGGACATTTTGTAACCGAGATATGTTTCGGGGAGTACTTTGGAGTAATAAACTTAACTTTTTAAGAGGTCTTTGACAAAATGCTTAATAATAAATGAATCAGCCGTGTGTCAATCGATTTGAGTTCTCTCAGCACCAAATAAAAGCTACAGCATCCTAGTAGTATGCTATTAAATTTCATGCCGTTTGGACATTTTGTTTCCGAGATATCTTTCCAGGAGTACTATGCAGTAATAAAATTTACGCTTTTGAGACAAAAAATCTGGTAGTTGAGCCCATGGTCGATGATTCTATTATGGAAAGCAGAATGAGAATGACCATACATACATACGAATAATACAACAATAATTTTAATAAGTGTAAGAAGGGTTCTGTTCACCATAGGTGGATTAATTCAGGTTTTTTTACATTGATTCGCGAATAAACACTGTTTGTCAACTTTCTCTCGGTGGAGCGGACCTGGTGTGATGGTTAGAACACTTGACTATCACGCCGAGGACCTGGGATCGAATCCCACTCCCGACAAACTCACAAAAATGTGAGTTCTTCCTTCGGAAGGGAAGTAAAGCGTGGGTCCCGAGATGAACTAGCCTAGGGCTAAAAATCTCGTTAATACAGATAAAAAAATAAAAAAAAACTTTCTCTCGCTCTGGGATTACTTAGCAAGGGTTTTTGGAGTTTTCGAAGAGTTGGAAAAGAGAGGGGATCATAAATGGTTCAAGGTGGCGAAAAAGCGGGTGAAGGTGGGTGGTGAGGGGTGATGTAAGAGGGCTGCAGGGTTCAGAAGGGAAGTGGGAGTTTCGGGAGGAGGGAGGTGTAACTGGTGATAACACAGCGTAACAAAAAATAACTTTCTGTCTGTCTCAAGAGCAAACTTATGTGTCTCCGAAGGATTTTGGGCCGCTGAATCCGAATCCGGGCTCAGATTTGCTCTAACACGTCACAATTTTGAGCTATACCTCAATTTATAGGGTAAAATATGCGATTTTGGGCTTTTTTGACTGCTAGCCATTAAGCAAGGAATTTTTTTTAAGCAATCAAAAGGTTGATTGGTCAATTAACATCTAAATATACGACTCATGCAAAATATTTCGTTTTACCAAATCGAATTTAATAGTTTTAAGCGATTTATGTTAGGTACGATATTTCCCATACAAGTCATCCTCCAAAAGGTGCATGCAAGTTTTCATACTAATATAAAATGCTTAAAGCTATCAAATTTGATTTCGTAAAACGAAATATTTGGTATGAGTCGTTAATTTAGATGTTAATTGACCAATTAACCTTTTGAATGCTTAAAAAAAATATTTCCAAGCTTAATGGTTTGCAGTCAAAAAAGCCCAAAATCGCATAGTTTGCCCTATAAATTGAGGTATAGCTCAAAATTGTGACGTGTTGGAGCAAATCTGAGCACGGATTCGGATTCAGCGGCCCAAAATCCTTCGGAGACACATAAGTTTGCTCTTGAGACAAAAAAATGTTGCGCTGTGTAATGTATGGTTATATGGGATTTTCTAAAGGTGGTTCTTAGAGTATGGGTCTGTAGGGAACTAATTTTCAAAGACGTTCTAAGCTATCCCAGAACTTCCGAGAGTATGCCTTAAGATGTATAAGCGTAATCAATGGATTGTTGCTACATTACTGACCTGTTGCAACGCCCTACAGATCTATGGAAGAAACTTTTGTAGAGTATTTAGTTACTGTTGTTAACGAAGGACTTTAACCCGAAGGTCATTCGTCCCTCAATTATAGAGTAGTGCCACAGACAAACAGACGTAACACCTTGAACGATTTTCATGGAAATCCATCGCCCAGTTCACACTACCATCACCTGGTGGAAAAGTTGCACGAATCACTGTGTTGTGCATTATCGTCAACAGAAGGCGCTAGTGTGAAATGTCAAACGCATAGGAAAACGATGCGCGCGCCTCTGGTTGTAAAAGCCACAACTATGAAAATTTAAAATGATCGTTAAAAGCGTGGTCGATGGAAATTTCGCAAGTGTTACGTCTGTTTGTCTGTGGTAGTGCTATTGATTTCCAAACGGCTGCTAAACGGTGAGTCGATAAGGAGAGCGTCCAACATAGCTCTGGTCCTCACAAGTTTTTACCTCATGCTTCCACGGGTCAAGCGATGACAAAGACCGCCAGCTAAGAGTTGTGTGCTTAGCTGGTAGTGCAGCCTACACTGCAAAATATTTTTGCTGGTAATCAGCAAACTTTGCTGATTTTTGGCGTGCTGATTGCATTCAGCAATAAATTACTGAGTATCAGCAATTATTTTTCAACTTGCTGAACCATCCAGCAATTTTGACAGTTGATCAGCAAAGTTATGCTGAAATTCAGCAAAAATGATGCTGAAATTCAGCTGATTTTTGGCGTGCTGGAAGCATTTCAAAAATTTTGGTGTGTAGGCACTGTTGTCCCTCTGACTTCAGCTAGATTGAGGAGGTACGACCCGAGCGTCTGTTCATCAAGGAGGTGAGGCTCAAACAGCGTCTGTTCTGGCATCCAGCGGCTGAGTAAGAAACGCTGCACCACGCCCAGCTAGATCCAAGGTGGTAGCCCCATCAGCGTGGTCGTCCCAGTGTTGGTTGGGACGTTAAACAGAACTGGCACGATGGCCCTCCGGCGAGACAGGAGTGTTGGCGTAGGCCCAATAAGCCACCCGTAAAAATCCCCATTGCGAATAACATAGGAGAAAATACGACTCGATACAATCTGTAAAGACCCACGCGACGAAATAAGGACTACGATTGGAAACTTGTAACATGGAATTATAAGTCACTAGGTTTCGCAAGATGTGACAGGATAATTTACGACCAACTACATCCCCACAACTTCGACATCGTAGCGTTGCAGGAATTTGTTGGACTGAACAGAAAGTGTGGAAAAGCGGGTATCGAGCGGCTACCTTCTACCAAAGCTGTGACACCACCAATGAACTGGGAACAGGTTTTATAGTGTTGGGCAAGATGCGACAACGTGTGATCGAGTGGCAGCCGATCAACGCAAGGATGTGCATGTTAAAAGCTAAGGGCCGTTTCTTCAATTACAGCATCATCAACGTCCACTGCCCACAGGAGACCTGATGACAAGAAAGAAGCGTTCTACGCGCAGTTAGAGCTCGCCGCGTGACATGAAAATCATTGTCGGCGACATGAACGCTCAGGTAGGAAGGGAGGAAATGTACAGATCGGTAATTGGGCGAAACAGCCTGCACGCCGTATCGAATGATAACGGCCAGCGAAGCGTAAACTTTGCAGCCTCCCGTGGTATGGTAGTCCGAAGCACCTTCTTCCCCCGCAAAGATATACCGCAGTCCGAATATAGATTCGGATCACTACTTAGTCGCTGTATGCATGCGCTCAAAACTTTCGACAGTTATCACCACGCCTCGAAGTCGAACGCCGCGGCTCAACATCGAGCAGCTGCTGCGTAACGTAGAAGTGGCACAAGACTACGCACAGCAGTTAGCAGTGGCCCTACCAACGGAAGAGCAGCTTGGCGCAGCTACACTTGAAGATGGCTGGAGGAACATCCGATCCGCCATAGGTAGTACCTCGACTACAGCACTAGGCTTCGCGACTCCGAATCACAGAAACGACTGGTACGACGGCGAATGTGAACAGTTGAAAAACGAGAAGAATGCAGCATGTGCGAGAATGCTGCAACACCGTACGAGAGCGAATGAGGCACGTTACAGATAGGCGCGGAACAGGCAGAACTCAGTCTTCCGGATGAAGAAGCGCCAGCAGGAAGAACGAGATCGCGAAGCGATGCAAGAGCTGTACCGCGCTAAGGACACACGAAAGTTCCACGAGAAGCTGAATCGCTCGTGCAGAGGCTTTGTGCCACAAGCCGACATGCGCCGAGACAATCACGGGAATCTTCTCACGAGCGAGCGTGAGGTGGTCGAGAGGTGGCGGCAGCATTACGATGAGCACCTCAATGGCGACGTTGCAAGTACCGAAGGTGACGTGATAACAGATCTAGGAGTATGTGCACAGCACGAAAGACTTCCGGCCCCTGACCTCCAAGAGATTGAGGAGGAGGTTGGCCGGTTGAAAAACAACAAAGCCGCTGGAGCAGATCAACTACCAAGCAAGCTTCTGGAGAAGCACTACACTGGGTCATTACCAAGATTTGGGAGGAGGAAGTATTACCGGAGGAACGAATGGAAGGTATCGTGTGTCCCATCTAGAAAAAGGGCGACAAGTTGGATTGCGGGAACTATCGCGCGATCACACTACTGAGCGCTGCCTACAAGATACTCTCTCAAATTTTATGCCGCCGTCTATCACCGATTGCAAGAGAGTTCGTGGGGCAATATCAGGCTGGATTCATGGGTGAACGCGCTACAACGGACCAGATATTCACCATCCGCCAGGTGTTGTGCAGAAATGCCGCGAATACAACGTGCCCACACATCACTTGTTCATCGATTTCAAATCGGCGTATGATACAATCGATCAAGACCAGCTATGGCAGATTATGCACGAATACGGTTTCCCGGATAAACTGATACGATTGATCAAGGCGACGATGGACCGAGTGATGTGCGTACTTCGAGTATCAGGGACACTCTCGAGTCCCTTCGAATCTCGCAGAGGGTTACGGCAAGGTGATGGTCTTTCGTGCTTGCTGTTCAACATTGCGTTGGAAGGTGTAATAAGGAGAGCGGGGATAAACACGAGTGGAACGATTTTCACGAAGTCCGTTCAGCTGTTTGGTTTCGCTGATGATATTGATATTATAGCTCGCAAATTTGAGACGATGGCGGAAACGTACATCCGACTAAAGAGTCAAGCCAGGCGAATCGGATTAGTCATTTAAAGTGTCGAAGACAAACTTAATTGTGGCCTGCGAGTTGTTTACTCTTGAGTACTTTGTCTACCTTCCGAGCGCGTCGATAGAGATTTCGGGGAAGGTCGCCGACGCATCTTTGACCTGCGAAACGATCATGCAAGGCTGTGGTCGTTTCCATAACCCTTCTCTACCTCCTGTCCAGATACTGGATTGCCGGCAACTGCATTCGGTCTCCCAGGAGGGAGAGAAGAAGGTTTACACACCATCTGATGAATTTTGTGTGACCTTCTCCGGATCTGCATTACCAGATCTGCTGGCGATTGGCAAACTTCGGCTACCTGTGAGGCTGTATGTACCGAAGGTAATGAATTGCATCAATTGCAAGCAGCTGGGTCACACCGCCCAGTACTGCAGCAATAAACCTCGCTGTGCAACATGCGGGGAGAGACATGTGGACGGTGCGTGTAAAACGCCGCCCAAGTGTGTTTATTGTGGCAGCGACCGTCCACATGATCTGATTGATTGCCCAAGGTACATACAGCAGAAAAAACATCAAAAATGATCGTTGCAGCAGCGATCACGGCGAAGCTACGCCGAAATGCTGAAAAAAGCTGCCCCGACCGTTGAATCCCGTAACATCTACTCGTCTTTATCTCTCGATGATCAGGGCTCTGACTCTGAGGTCGGGGACGGGGTTCCCTTTGTTTTCAAGGGTGAAACGAGGAAACGGATGAGGCTCCAGAGACCCACCAAAAAACCTCGGAATCTGCCTAGCAGCGACCCCCAACCCACCATGACAAATTTCAAGAGTGGTAAGAAAGTCACAAAACGTTCCCCTCCGGGTTTCAAAATCCAGGACGAACGAGACTTTCCATCACTCCCGGGAACATCTAAAATCCCAGATGTCCCACGTTTTTCGAATTCTCAACCGGAAAGACAGCATTCGGAGCACCAGGAGCAACCTCAGGGTGCACCATTGTTTACGCTCTCTGGCATCGTAGACATCATCCTCAGCTTCTTCAATGCTTCAGATTCCGTGAAGAACATTGTAAAAGGACTTCTTCCTTGTGTGATCCCTCTTTTGAAGCAGTTGGCTTCTAAAATGCCCCTCCTTGCGACAATCGTATCTTTCGATGGCTAATTTAACCACCGAGGTTGAAGATACGATTTCGGTTCTACACTGGAACTGTCGTAGTATTACACCGAAATTAGACGTTTTTAAATTTTTAGTTAACAATTTACAATGCGATGTTTTTGCACTATCCGAAACATGGCTGACACCTGATGTAACCTTACCTTTTCCCGATTATAATATCATTCGCCTTGATCGATCCGACCCGTACGGAGGGGTGCTTCTAGGGATCAAGAAGCAGCACCCATTTTACAGAGTCGATTTTTATCCGATGACAGGCATTGAAGCCGTCGCATGTGAGGTGACTATCCGAGGTGTAACCCTCAGTGTTGCTTCCATATATCTTCCTCCGAGAATTGCGATATCTCGCAGGGATCTCGCTCACATCTGCTCGGTTATGCCCGAGCCTCGGCTGCTCATGGGTGATTTCAACTCCCATGGCACAGGCTGGGGGGAACTGTACGATGACAGCCGTTCAAAGTTGATATATGACCTCTGCGACGACTTCAACATGACAATTTTGAATACCGGAGAAGTTACACGACTGGCACCTCCAGCTCTAGATGGCAGCCCTAGAAACAGCCGATTAGACCTCTCAATCTGTTCGAGCTCACTATCGCTGGAGTGTACATGGAAGGTTATCCAGGATCCCCATGGTAGTGATCATCTGCCGATTGTTGTTTCTATTTCCAACGGCTCGCATCAGTCTCCATCGATCGACATCGCCTACGATCTCACCAAGCACATTGATTGGGAGAAGTACGCGGAAGCAATTATCGACGGTGAGCAATCGGTAGAAGTTCTTCCACCGCGGGAAGAGTATCGGTTTCTGTCCGAGCTTATCATCAGTAGCGCGCTTCAGGCACAACGTCGACCAGTGCCAGGTCCGTCGGTTCGCAGGAAACCCCCCAATCCGTGGTGGGATAGTGAGTGTACAGAAATCTACCGCGAGAAATCCGCGGCGTTCAAAGAGTTTCGGAAACGCGGTTCGGTCGTAAACTTTCAGCGGTACACTTTCCTTGAAAGCAAGTTCAGAAACTTGATCAAGGCGAAGAAAAGCGGTTACTGGCGTCGGTTCATCGAGGGTTTGTCGCGCGAGACTTCGATGAGAACTCTTTGGAAAGTCGGAAGAAGAATGCGTAACGCGTCGTCGGTTAACGAGGATCGAGAAAGCTCTCCTCGATGGATCCTCAAGTTCGCAAAAAAAAAGTTTGTCCAGATTCCGTGCCCGTTGAGCGAATAATTCGTGATGTTTCTGAAGATAGGGACGACATGGATAGGCCTTTTTCAATGGTTGAATTCTCACTTGCTCTTCTTTCATGCAACAATTCCGCTCCAGGAATGGATCGAATCAAGTTCAACTTGCTTAAAAACCTCCCCGACGTCGCTAAGAGGCGCTTGTTGAACTTGATCAATCAGTTCCTGGATAACAACATCGTTCCGGATGATTGGAGACAAGTGAGGGTGATAGCTGTTCAAAAACCCGGGAAACCCGCGTCGGATCATAATTCGTACCGTCCAATCGCGATGTTGTCTTGTCTACGGAAGCTGTTGGAGAAGATGATTCTCTTTCGACTGGACAAATGGGTTGAATCGAATGACATGTTGTCAGACACACAGTTTGGTTTCCGCAAAGGCAAAGGTACGAACGACTGTCTTGCGTTGCTTTCTTCAGAAATTCAGCTTGCCTTTGCTCAAAAGCAGCAAATGGGCTCAGTGTTTTTGGATATTAAGGGTGCTTTTGATTCAGTTTGTGTCGATGTTCTTTCCGACAAACTACACGACTGTGGCCTTTCGCCAATTCTTAACAACTTTTTGTATAATTTTCTGTTTGAGAAGCAGATGAGTTTCGCTCATGGCGACTTGACAGTTTCACGAATTAGCTACATGGGCCTCCCCCAGGGTTCATGTCTAAGCCCCCTTCTTTACAACTTTTATGTTAGAGACATAGATGATTGTCTCATGGAAAATTGCAGGTTAAGACAGCTTGCGGATGACTGTGTTGTTTCTGTAACGGGATCAATAGCAGTTGATCTGCAAGGACCACTACAGGATACTTTGGACAATTTGTCTACTTGGGCTCTCAAGCTGGGTATCGAGTTCTCTCCGGAGAAAACTGAGATGGTTGTCTTTTCTAAAAAACACAAACCGGCTAAGTTTTCGCTCGTTCTGATGGGTAAGACAATCACTCATAGCATGTCTTCACAATACCTCGGCGTCTGGTTCGACTCCAAATGCACCTGGGGGAAGCCCATTGTGTATCTGATACAGAAATGCCAAAATCTGCCGAATCAACTTTATGCGAACTATTACCGGAACATGGTGGGGAGCACATCCGGAAGATCTGATCAGGCTGTACCAAACAACCATTCTATCGGTTTTAGAATACGGTAGCTTCTGTTTTCAATCCGCGGCGAAAACACACTTGCTGAAGCTTCAACGGGTTCAGTACCGTTGCCTTCGGATCGCGTTAGGTTGCATGAACTCGACTCACACAATGAGTTTAGATGTACTTGCTGGTGTACAGCCTCTGACAGACCGCTTTGCGGAGTTGTCGTTCCGGTTCCTCATCCGATGCGAGGTTGTGAATCCGTTAGTCATAGAAAACTTCGAAAAGCTGCTCGAACAGAATCCCCAAACTCGTTTTATGAGTGTGTACTACTGGTACATGACGCTGGAGGTAAGCCCATCTCCGGTTAACACCAATCGTGACAACTTCTCAGACTTTGACAGCTCCTCTGTGGATTTTGATCTCTCTATGAAGGATGAGATCACCGGAATACCAGAATCTTTTCGTTCCATAGGTATTCCACAAATTTTTGCAAGTAAGTTCGAACATGTTAGCGGGGCCAGACAGTTCTTCACAGATGGTTCCAAAACACGGTGTCTATGGTAGAACAATATTATCAGAAAAAAATCAGTATCCTTAAGTCACCCACCAAATGAAAGCCAAGGGTCTATGCTTTCATTTGGTGCTAAGAGCGAAATGTTCTATCGGGGGTCATTTTCCCATACAAATTTTGGGTAAAAATTACCCAGAAAATGCGCATTTTTCGGAAATTTGTTCTAGAAATCACGACAAAAATAAAAAATGTTCTAGACCCCCCGATAGAACATTTCGCTCTTAGCCTCAAATGAAAAAGGGCACCCTTAGCTTTCGTTTGGTGAGTGACTTAGCGATACTGATTTTTTTTCGATAATATTTTTTGCCACAGACACCGTGAAAACCGATGATTCGACTGGATTCGGTGTCTACAACGAATTTCATAGCGCCACCTTTATGCTTCAAAAGCCATGTTCGGTATATATTGCTGAGTTAGCGGCTATATACTACACCTTAGAGTACATTCGCACTCTCCCACCTGAGCACTACTTCATTTTTACCGACAGTCTAAGCTCTCTGGAGGCTGTTCGGTCAATGAAACCGATGAAGCACTCAGCGTACTTCCTGAAAGGAATACGCCAAGTCTTGAGTGCTTTGTCCAAACGCTCATACATCATCACCATAGCTTGGGTCCCTTCACATTGCTCAATTCCGGGCAATGAGAAAGCGGACTCTCTGGCTAAGGTGGGCGCTAGCGAAGGCGATATTTATGAGCGTCAATTCGCCTTCGATGAATTTTTTGAATTGGCCCGTCAGGAGACCTTGATCAGCTGGCAACACAAATGGAGAGATGGAGAGATGGGTAGATGGTTGCACTCCATCATTCCACAGGTGTCGAAGAAGCCATGGTTCAAAGGGTTGGATTTGAGCCGCGATTTCATTCGTGTAATGTGTCGGTTGATGTCCAACCACTATTTGTTGAACGCACATACCTTCCGTGTTGGGCTCTCAGAAAGCAATCTCTGTGTCTGTGGCGTGGCTTACCAGGATATCGAACATGTCGTGTGGGGATGCAATGAGTATCGTGAGGTCAGATCTGAGCTGCATGAAATTCTCCGGGTCCGAGGAAAACAACAGAAACCCGTTAGAGAAGTGTTGGCAGGACTTGATTTGGAATACATGAACCTGATTTACCAGTTTTTGAAACGTGTTGATGTCAGAGTTTGATGTAGTACGTTCCTTGTTTTCGTTGTCCGCCTTTTGGTTTTGTTGTTCGCCCCTGTCTGTCTTCACCCCCCTTCCATTTGTCCTCTTCTTGTCGTTGTCTACCGATAAAGTCCTTTCTTTTTGGTTCCATTACAGATATGGACAATTGTCCCATCAATGTTTTAGTATAAGTTAGCTAATTTAGTTTTAAACCCATAAATCCCTCCTTCCCAATTTTATTTAATTTTTTTTTATCCTTAACCTCGAAACAGCCGCGAGTACTTCGGCTTCCCAAACTAACATAGTTTTAAGGCAGTAATAAATTGTAAAATGTATAACCATTGTAAAAAAACAAAAGATTTCGGCTCAGTTATGCCCATGTGGCGCCCGAGCCTTCCAAATAAACGAATAAGTAAAAAAAAAAGACAAACTTAATGGCAAAGGGCTCCAGGGAGGAATTACCGCGCCCGCCACCCCGAATTTATATCAACGGTGATGAAATCGAGGTGGTTGAAGTCGTGTACTTGGGCTCACTGGTGACCGCCGATAACGACACCAGCAGAGAAATTCAGAGGCGCATTGTGGCAGGAAATCGAGCTTACTTTGGACTCCGCAGCGCTCTACGATCGAATAAAGTTCACCATAACAAGAAGTTAACTATCTACAAAACGCTGATTAGACCGGTAGTCCTCTATGGGCACGAAACATGGACTCTACGTGCAGAGGATCAACGCGCCCTTGGAGTTTTCGAACGGAAGGTGTTGCGTACCATCTACGGCGGAGTAAAGATGGAAGACGGGACTTGGAGAAGGCGAATGAACCACGAGCTGCATCAGCTGCTAAGAGAACCAACTATCGTCCACACCGCGAAAATCGGGAGGCTACGGTGGGCGGGTCACGTCATCAGGATGTCGGATAGCAACCCGACTAAAACGGTTCTCGAGAGTCATCTGACCGGTACAAGAAGACGTGGAGCGCAGCGAGCTAGGTGGGTCGACCAAGTGGAGGGCGATCTGCGGACTCTGCGCAGAGTGCGGAACTGGAGACAAACAGCCATGGACCGAGTGGAATGGAGACGGCTACTATGTACAGCAGAGACTACTCCGGCCTTAGCCTGATCGATAAGATAAAATAAGCTATTGATTTCCAAAGATGGTTTAGGTCATCCAAGTACTCTCGCCAATACAGGCCGTAGGATCTACAAGGGTAATCAATGAGTTGTTATGACATTACTGATGCGATGCCCTACTGGTCCGTGAAAGATAGTTCTGTAGAGTCTGATTCTCCCAAGAATTCTCGAGGCCTTAACAAAAAAGCCATTTGCTACGCTTGTAGATATTAAGGTCGTATCAATTTATAAATTTGATTGTTACAGAATTATGATCCATGGACCTGTAGAATGTTGCACTGTATCAGTAATGTATCAACAATCCATCGATTACGCTTGTGGATCTCAAGGCCTTTACTCGCGTAAGTTCTTAAAGGACCTAGAATATCTTTGGAAATTGGTTCTCCTCAGTACAATTCACAATGGATTTGTAAGATATTGCACCGTATCAGAAATGTAGCAAAAATCAATTGATTGGGCTTGTAGGTAGACCTTGAAATCTTTTCTCATAAAAGTTTTTGTAGCACATCTCTGAAAATTAGTTGTTTACAAAACAATGCTCCATAAACCAGTAGCATGTTGCACCATATCAGTTACAGTAAAATAACAACAATTCCGAATTCCAAATTTGTAACAGTTCTAAAAATTTGGAACGCCAAAAATAGACCAAATTTCGCTCAGTTCCACCACTGAGGGTTCATCCTTGAATTTCTCTGGGAATTGTCCCGGGAATTCCTCCGGGTGTTCTCTGGGAGTTCCTCCGGAAATTCCTTCGAAGTTTCATTCAGGAATTCTTCTAGGAGTTTCTCCGGGTGTTACTCTGGGAACTCCTCCAAGAATTCCTCTGACAATCGTTTCAGGAGTTCCCCCAGGAAACCCTCCGGCAACTCCTGTTGGAGTTCTCCCGAGAGTTCTTGTGAGATTTCATCCGGAAACTCCTCGGGAAATTCCTTTGGGAGTTCCGCAAGAAATTTTTTTTGGGAGTTTTTCCGGAAATCCCTCCCCGGCAGTTCATTCGCGAATTTTTCCAGGAGTTCTACCAAGAAATCCTGCAGGAATTTCTCCGGGAATTCCTCCGTGAGTTCCTCTTGGAATTCATCCACGAAAGCCTCCAGGGCTTCCTCAGAGATTTTCTTCCGGGAATAGTTTCGGGAGTTCCTCTGAGACTTCTTTTAGGAGTTCCACTGGAAATACCTACAGGAATTCCTCCGAGATTTCCTTCCGGGATTTCTTTCGGCAGGTCCTCTGGGAATGCTTTCGAGAATTCCTGCGAATCCTCCGGGCATTTATTTCAGGAGTTCCTCCAGAAATTCCTCTTGGAGTTTCTTTGGAAATTGATCTGGATGTTCCTCCGGAAATTCTTCCGCGAGATCTTCCGGTAATTCCTCCCTCTTTCGGGATTTTTTTCAGGAGTTTCTCCGGGTTTTGCTCCGGGAGTTCTTCCGGGAATTTCTGCATTTCTCCAGGAGTCCCTCCGGATTTTTTTTTCCAAACGTTTCTCCAGGAATACCTTCTTTCGAGATTCCGTTCCGGAAATCCTCTGAGAATTTATTCGGGAATTTCTCCATAAGTTCTTCTTGGAATTCTTCCAGGAGTTAGTCCAGGAATGCCTCTGGGAGTTCCTCAGAGATTTCCTTCCGGGAGTTCCTCCAGAAATTCCACTGGGAGTCCCTCCGAAAATTCCTTTTGATGTTCCTTCAGAAATTCCTCCGGGTGTTCCTCTAGAAATTCCTACGAGACTTCCTCCGGGAACTCCTCAGAGAGTTCCACTGCACACTCAAAACAGATTTGCGGGCCCGGCAAACACGCACACAGCCGTGTGCTCAGTAAAACTATAGGCCTAATCAGATGACGTTTAAAATCAGCTGATTTTGGGGGATTTTGACAGTTCTCCTTTGAAAATGACATTTCAGCGTTTGCGCCTTTGTTCAGCGGTTGTAAACAGTGGCATACACGGACCTGTCAACTGAAAAGGCCTATTATCGGATATCCCAGCTAAAAGTGACGTTTGTTAGCTGACTCTTAGCAAAGCATGTACCGAATCTCAGCAATGAACTGCCATAATTGCTGAGATCCCGGCAAAATTTTTCTGATTACTCGGCTGTGCAAATCTTGGCAAAAGAATGAAAAAATGCTGATATCCCGGCAATCTGAATTAACCCCTTCTTTGGCATTAGGGTCATTTTTGACCCAAACCGTACACTATGTCAGCGAGCGACTGCCAACGTGGTGCAAAAAGAACATTAAGTGTGTGGGATTTCCTATATGAGTAGTACAGGGAATTTCTATAGGAGTTTCACCGGGAGTATTTATAGAAGTTCCGGATTCAAGAAGCTTGTAGGTAGGTTCAACCGGAAAGTTCGTCTTTTTCGGGAGTTTCCCCAGTAATTTCTACGTGTGCTTCCAATAGTTTCACCAAAAGTTCCGACGAGAATTCCTCCAGGAGCTCCATCGGTAATTCTCCCAGCAGTTCTACCTAGAATTCTTCCAGGAACCCACCGGGATTTTTTTAAGAATTCCGCCGAGAATGCATTGAGGAGTTCCACAACAAATTTCTCCAGGAGTTCCATGTGGATTTCCGTCAAGAGTTACACCCAGAATTCTTCTAGGAGTTCCATACATTTTACATGCGCCTAAATGGAGGCATGCACGCATATGGCCTCCATTTTATCATCTTATGCAACATCTTATACGATTACTAGTTGCCTGGGTCATAATTTCTGACCATCCTATGTACCATAATGGCACGTAGAAGGTGTGCCGAAAATTGAACTCAGGTTGTGCCCAAAATAGACGTGTACTAAACGGAAACAGAATTCAAGGGACAATTGGCAATTTTATTATTTTAAGGAAATTATAGTTCTTTCACAATATTTTTTACATCATATGGAAATTAGTAATTGATACTAAATCCGCCATGAGGCATTCGGCGAGGTGCAAGAATAACCTCGATCATTAGGGACCGTTCATAAACCACGTAGACCAAAATTGGTCATCTCAGACCCCTCTTTGAAATTTGTATGGAGCGTACACAGACGGGAATTATATGAAACCCCTACCTTACTACGCCAATGCTAGCGCGTCCGCGCCCGCAAAAGGGAGTTTCGCTTTTCTTTCTCATGTAGCGCGATTAGCCGGTGTAAAGAATCTCGGTCGTAATCGGAAATAGAAATGGAAAATAGACTCGATTCGATAGACAGACGTAAAGCCATATGGCGAAAACGGTCAGGCAGAGCAGACACCGGCTGGCTGTCTGCGTGGAAGCCCCTCTGGCCCGCCGGCTAGATATGGAAAAGAAGCGCGTATTTAGACTGTGAATCAGGTTATGGAATAATGCTCACAAAGATGAGGGAGATTCCATGTTATGGATTTGTGTTGATATTTTAATGAATCGCCGCGCATCGGTGAACGGTTCGGTGGAATTCAGGCAAAGGGGAGAAAACGGAAATATGTGTAGAACGCAGGCTGGCTAGTAAACTAGGTGGGGTTATGCCAGACAGGCGCCTGGTCAAGTGGTTGAGTCAGAAATACAGGTGGTTTGAAAGCGAGATTGGAGATTTTCTCTTGTGCTGTTTGTTTATCGTGTTCCACAGACTATATACCTAGTGGCTGAAATTGGATGAGTAGCATCCGTCGAGGTTAATTGCAGAATCGACCGCGTTGTGTTTCTATAATTTGGCGAACTAGTCTGCAGTCGATTGTCGATTATGTGCTACTTCAATAGAGTTTCTCCATATCTTGATTTTTTGCATTTGCAACACAATATAGGGAATAAAAAATACTATTTTTGTTTTGTTGCAGGTATTCCTCCTATGAATTCTGCAAGAATTCTCCTAAAGATTTCTCAAAAAAAAAATTAGATTTTTTTTTCCTTCCCCTGAACTGCTCAAGAAATTTCTACATGATTATCTCCTGGGTCACTGCCAGAAATTCCTGTGGGGATTCTTTCAATATTTATTCAAATGATCCGGTATTTTTATAAAAAAAAACTCGCAGGATTTCCTAGAATGATTCAAGGAAGAATTCCCTCAAAGATTGCTTCAATATCTCTAAGTAAAGCATTCCTGCCCATGCTTTTCTTAAACGATTTCTCCAGGGATTCCTTCAAAGATTATTCCCGGAACTCCTCCAGAAATGTTCGTTGGGCCAGAAATTTTTCAAAAGATTCATCTTGAATCTAGTTCGCGAGTTTCTTCAAATATTTCTCCTTTAATTCTTTCTTGTGTTTCTTAACACATTTCTGTAGGAATTTTTCCCTAGGAATATTATCAGAATTCTACTAGAGATTTATCCAAGGGTTTGCCAAGGAGCTCCTTGAATGCTTTCTTAAAAAAGGTGCAATTCTGGGGAAAAAAAAATTGGCGGAAATTCGGAGATTATTTCAGAGATTCATTCAAAAATTCCTCTGGGGATTTCCTTCAGTAACACAGATTATTTTCCGGGAACTCTTTCAGGATTTTTTTTTCAGAAATTTATTCAAAAGTTTTTTAATTTTTTTCCAGTATGTTTTTTTTTATTTCTGCAGGATTTTCATGTAATAATCCCTGAAGAAATTTTGTAAGAAATTATCAAATGAATTCCTTCAAAGATATCTCGAGGAAAAAGTTCATCTGCGAACTCCTTCAGAATATCCTCCAGAACCTTTGTCTGCAGTTTCTGCGGAAATTTTGGCAGATATTCCTAAGAGATTCCTACAGAAATTTCTCTACGGATATCTGCAGGAATCCTTCCAGAAATATGTTTAGCAATTTTTTCTTGAAACTACTTTTAGAGTTCCTCAAGGAGTTTCTCATGATTTTTTCTATGAATTGAAGAGGTATCTTAAGGAGTTTTTTCAGGTACTTTCCCAGAGATTTTTGTCCAGGAATCGCTCCAGAAAAAAATCATGAAATTGTTCTTGGAATTGTAACATGGTTATAAATTATAACAAGGAGTTTTTTTAGGAAGGGATTCCTTCAACAAACATCCAGCGATTTCTTTAGAATTTCCTTCAGAGATTCTTTCTAGAAATCTTCCAAGCATTTTTGTACAATTTGTGGAAGAATTTCTGAAACAATTCCTACATGAATCTTTGAAGGAACCCCAGGAGATATTTCTGACGGAGCCACAGGAGCAATTTCTAAAAAAATGTGTGGGAATTTCTGCAGGAATCTCAGAAGGAATTTCTCATGGAATTCTTGGAAGAACTCTTAGATGAACTTCTGAAGGAATCTCTGTAAGACTTTTTTTAATGAAATTTTTCAATCAATTTCTGTAAATCTTCATAAAAGAACTGTTTAAGAAATCACGCACTGAAATTCCAGAAGAAATCCCTAAAACTCTAAAGAAGTCTCTGAAGATGTTTTTGGAAGAATCCCCGATCCTAGAAGAATTCCGAGCGAGAATTTTTGAAGATTTTTTTTTGAAGAAATCTCCAGTACAATTTTGATAAAATTCTCAGAAAATGCTTTCGAATGAATCTCAAGAAAATCTCGAACATCTGAAAATCTAAAAAAAAAAACGGGGAAACTCTTGGAGAAATCCTATCCAGAAATTTTGAAATATTTCCTAGTCCTAGTCCTACCTGGAGAAAATCCTCGGAACAGCCTTGAGTGGGATTTCTGTAAAGATGCTTTGAAAAAGCTCTTAAAATATTTCAAAAATAATTCATGTAACAATTCCTAGGAAACATTTCTGAATTAATTTCTCAAAGAGTCCGTAGAGAAATCTTTACAATAAATGCTGGAGAAACATCTAGAGGAAACCCAGCAGGGTTTTGTGGATCAATCCCTATAGGAGTCCCTGGACAGATTTTGATAAGAATTTTCAATGAAATTCTTAGAGCAACTCCTGTACAAATTTCTGTGGGACTTCCAGAAGAAATACCTGTAGGAACTTATGAATTAATCTCTGGATCATTTTTCGAAGAAACCATCGGTAGAGTTTACGGAAGAATCTTTGAATTAATTTCTAAATCACTGGAGAAATCTACGAAAAGTTTCCCAAACGAATCCCTAAAAGAATTTCTAAAGCAATCCCTGGCGGAGTTTCAGGAGGAACTCATGGCAATCTACATAAAAGAATTTCTGGTTAAATTCCTAGTGACAATCTCAAGGGAATTCTTGAAAGAAACCATCTGGAAAATCCATGGTGCAATTTTGAAATCAATCCATAGAAGATTTTTTGATGGAATCTTTGGACAAATGTATAGAGGTAGGTATACCATAAAGAATTTCCGAAGAAATCTCCAGGAATCCCTGGAAGAAATTCTGAAGAAAGCTTTGCAAGAATTCCGTAGAGAAATTTCCGAATGAATTCTAAACTTTTGATTTGCAAATGGAATCGCCGAAAGCATTTCTGAAGAAATCCAAGGATTATTTCCTGTAAGAGTTCTCGTACGGAATTTTGGAAGAATTTATGGCGGAATTTCTGAGGAAACCCATGGAAGCTTTTCTGAAGGAGTTCTTGGAGAAATTTTTGGAGGATCAACTAGAAGTAATTCTAAAGGAAATACAAGAGCATTTTCTGACGAAATCCATGGCAGATGTTCTTAACAAACTTTCGAAAGGATTGCGCAGAAGACTTTTTGAAAGCATTTTATTTAAAGATTTCCTGATGGAATCCATGGAGCAATTGTCGAAGGATTCCAAGGAAGGTTTATAGAGGAGTTCTTTAATAAATTTCTGGGGTAATCTCCAAATTTTAAAGTTAGGAGTAATGTATGAAGATATCTATAAATTGTTTCCCAAATGCATCCCTTGATATTTTTTCTCAAATAAATTCTGAAGGAATCACTTAAGGATTCCCCTCCCTTGACCGCCATTTTTTTCAATTCGAACCAACTCCAGATTATCTATAATTCAGAGTTAAAAAAAAAACATTCAAGAGATTAACCATTCTAATAATTTAGAATTTTATCCATAATTATCATACTGTTTTTTCTCGAAAATTACAAGAAATTTCTCTAAAAGCACCACTCCACCTTGTGATAGAATTTTACCAATGGCTAAACTTTGTGATTTTTATTTTTGGAACACAAAAACAACATGCCAAATTTTCCGAATATGCCAGAACCAGTTCCGGTAGGGAAAAAGCAGGACTTTTTAGAATCATATGCTGCTAGAAAGTGTAGTAGCTCAAAATAAGAAAAATTTCACTAGAATTGAAATCAAACATACGTCATGCTAAGAGCTGAAGTCTTAGGATTTCTTTATGAATTCCTCCAGGGATACCTTCAGAAATTCCTCTAGGTATTTCTTCAGGAACAACTACAGAGATTCCTTCAGGAATTTCTAAAGGGAATTTTCTTGGAATATCTCTTTAGTAAATTCCACCTTGGATGTCTTGCGGGGTTCCGACAGGGCTTGTTCCATGAAATGCTTTGGAAATTCCTCCCACGATTCCATCAGAAACTTTTACAGATACTGCTGCAAGTATGCATCGATGAATTCCTCCAGGAATTTCCCATGGCTTCCTTCAGTGATATCGTCGTGGATTCCTCCAGAAATTCCTTCAAGAATTCCTTTAGGTTTCACCAAACATTTATCCTAGGATATCTTTAGAGGTTCCTCCAGTGATTAATCCAGTGCTTTTTCCGAGGATTCCTTCAGGTATTTTGCCAGAAATCCTTTTAGGGATTTCTGCAGGAATTCCTTCAGAGATTTCTTCAGGGTTTTCTCCATATACTTCTTGAATAATTGCGCTAGAGATTGCCCCAATAATTACATCTAGAGTTAGTCGAAGCATTTCTGCGGTAATTTCTTCATTGGCGTAGCTAGGGGGGGTTCCAGGGGTGCCTGGCACCCCCTAGAACAAATTTGGCACCCCTTAGAATTTTTCCTTGACAATCACCCAAAATTTAAAATTTCACACTATAAACTCCAATATTTATTAATGGCACATTTGAATAAAACTTAAACACACCCGGAATTACTTATATATCGGTTGTACGTTTTTTGCGTTTTGGATATTAGTAAGAACAATTAGCAAACTTCTCCATAGATTCCTTCAGTAATACCTTTATCCATTCATACAGTGGTTTCTTCAGGCTTCCTTCATGGATTTCTCTCGATATTTCTTCAATAAACTTTCCTCTCATGATTCTCCAGGCTGTTTTGATGCGGTTGTAAACTAGGGGCAGGACAGATCTAACGAGAGAAAATCTGTGCTCGAAATGTTGTTCAGAATTCCTCACAGTTCCTCAGAATTTCTCCCATTTATGCCAAAGTGTGATCTGGCACCAATTTCAAACTGCAAAGTGTTGCGTGTGCTGAATGAAAATTGCAGTTTTGGGGATGTCTTTCATCAAATTTCGTCGATCATCAATAAAAAGAGTAACTCAGAATTCCTCAGAGTTGCTCTCGTTTGCACAGTGTCTTGCCCCTAGGATTCTCCTAAAAATTTATCTTGGGATTTCTGCAGGAATTCCTGGTGGGGTTATTCAGGACAGCCTTCCTGAGATTCTTTCAAAAGTTCCTCCGGTGATTCTTCCAGGATTTTATTCAAAGTTCTTCCAGAAATTTCTCATGAAATCCCTGCAGGAGCTATTGGCCATCCTCCGGGAACTATGGCTAGGATTCTAGCAAGTTCTCTTAGAACTTCTCTAAAAATTCTCACTGTGGTATCTACTAGGGACGTTTTTTTCGGAAATTCTTACAGAAAATCACCCTGGGATTTTTCTAAAAACCTTTTCGGCGATTCTTCCGGAGATTTCGTTAAGAATTTAACCAAGGCTTCCTCCAGAGGTTCTTCCAGAAATTTCGCAGGGGATTTCTCCAAGAACTTCTATTGGCCTACCTCCATAAATTCCAGCTGGAATTCTTTAAGCAATTTCCTTTAGCACTCCTTCAGAAATACTTCTAGGGATTTCACCTGGCATACTTACATGCAGCAATACTTTCGAGAAATCTTCCTGAGATTCCTCAAGAAATTCCTCTTGCGATTCTATCAGGGATGCCTCCAGTATACTTTTACCGATTCTTCAAAGGAGAACTGTAGGTATTCCTCCGGGCATTTGTTAGAGGAACTTCTTTTAGGATACCCCCGGCATTCCTGATTCTAGGATTTCTCTAGAAATTACTCCTATGATACCTCCCGAAATTCTAGGAATTCCTCCAGACTCCTAAACTCCGTTTTCGCGGCGCACCAATCTCTTGGAGGCTCGCTAAAAGGAGTAGAAAAGGCGAGCCTGCGACACGTGGGGGCGCCACGAAAACTGTTTTTGGGAAGCGCTACTCCAGATATTCCAGCTGGGATTCCTCTAGCAATTCCTGCGGTTCTTTCAGCTATTCTTTCTTAAAATATTCTAACTGTAGTAGTTCAGAAATTATGCTGCGGATTCTTCTAGAGCTTTCTTTCAGAAATTCTTCTAGTGGTTCCTTTACGAATTTATCCTAGCAGGAATAGTTGGAATTCTTCCGGGAAATCTTCCTGACATTTCTTCAGAAATTCCTTCAGGGCCTTCTCTAAAGATTCTTCAAGAATACCTCTACCGGTTCTTGCGGAGACTTCTTTTGGCATTCCAAGGGTTTTTCTTTGGATTCCACCAGACATGCTCGATGGGGTTTCTCTATAAATTACTGTATAGTTTCCTCCAGCAATTCCTCCTAGGATTTCTGCTGAGATTTCTACAATGATACACCCCAGAATCCTCTTAACAATAACTCCTGAGATTTTTCCTGTGATTTCTTCAGAAGCTCTCCGTTGATCCTCAAGGAATTTTCATTGAACACAGCAAATAATTTTGTAATATCCAGGCGCGTAATTTCTGGCGATGTATCCATTTTTTAACGTAGTTTCATTCGGTTACATCGTTTTCCAACATTTATTACACTCACTATGTACACCCTGGTTGGCACCGGAAAGTGTCAACAAACCCGTTCCAGCAAACACTCAGAAGCAGTATCATATTTATCATCTACCTCCCAACTCGGTGAAATAGCCGAGAGGCAAGGGATACGCCTCACAATCAAAGGATCAGTGTACGAATCCATGCCAATATTTTACTTATATATGATTCATCAATCGTTCTGGCTCTAGCGATTGCTAGACTCACTTTCAAACTGCGGCGGCTGATTTGCTGCGTAGAACGGATGTAATTTGTACATCAATTTTATGACGCGCCTGATGTGCATCGAAAATGATGTGTTATTACAAGACTTTTTTTGCTGTGAAGATATTTAATCCAAGGATTCTCTCATAAATTTCTCATGGGATTCCTCCAGGAACTCCTGTGTATTTTAACTTATGCCAATTCTACTCTGCACGGTTTTACTCCTAAAACTCCTCTTGGGCTTCTTCAAGGAATTCCAGTAGAAATCTCTAGAAGAATCCCTAATCGAATTTCGGGAATAGTTGGAATTTCCAGAGAAATCGTAAGAGGCATTACTTGAGAAATCTCTAGTGAAATCCTATAGGAATTTAAAAGTTGTAATTAATTAGAAAGCACAAAATGTTGCTTATTGACAATTTCCCGAGATGAACTAGCCTAGGGCTAAAATCTCGTTAATACAGATAAAAAAAAATTGACAAATTGAGAGATGAATTTACGAAAAAAATCACGCTCTGGTGGAATTCGAACCTACAACTCCGTATTCGCTAGACCATAGTATGGCCATTTCTTTAAGGATTCTTTCGACATGGTTGTTTTTATTTTTTGAACATTTCTGCGCAGCAATTTCTTTGGTTTTTTTTTTTCTATAGTATCAATGGCTATTCCTCTACACAGCAAAAAAAGTCTTGTAATAACACATCATTTTCGATGCACATCAGGCGCGTCATAAAATTGATGTACAAATTACATCCGTTCTACGCAGCAAATCAGCCGCCGCAGTTTGAAAGTGAGTCTAGCAATCGCTAGAGCCAGAACGATTGATGAATCATATATAAGTAAAATATTGGCATGGATTCGTACACTGATCCTTTGATTGTGAGGCGTATCCCTTGCCTCTCGGCTATTTCACCGAGTTGGGAGGTAGATGATAAATATGATACTGCTTCTGAGTGTTTTCTGGAACGGGTTTGTTGACACTTTCCGGTGCCAACCAGGGTGTACATAGTGAGTGTAATAAATGTTGGAAAACGATGTAACCGAATGAAACTACGGTAAAAAATGGATACATCGCCAGAAATTACGCGCCTGGATATTACAAAATTATTTGCTGTGTATTTTATCAATTTCTTTTTCAGTTATTTTGCAAATTTTTTAGGCAATTTTATCGTGATTATTTTTGAAATTCTTTATGATTTAATTGTATTTATATTTATTGTTCCCGAAAGTTGCTGAATCGGAAAATCAGAAATTCTCAACTGGTCTTGGTCAAAGAAACTCCTATGAAATTCACGAAAAACTTACTGAAAAAAATCTCAAAGAAATTGTCGGAAAAAAATCCATCAAAATTACCTTAGAGCTTTCAAAGTAGTTGCCGAAAGAATTCATATAAGAATTACCAGAGAAATTCCTGAAGAAAATATTAAGACTTTATAAAGAAATTGGTTAAATCCAATCTCAAAATAAATTGCCGAAATATATTGAATAAAACAAAAAAAAATTTGAAGAAATTCTCGAAGAATTTTTCAAAAGCATTTAAGGAATGGGGCACGTTCGGTGTAGTACTAGATTTGTAGTAATGAGCTAAATTTTAGTATGGTGAGAAGGTCAATTCTCCGTTTCTGCAATGAAATGGTGCAAAAAGCGTGGGTATTATGATTCCTTGTCTAATTTGATGCTGTTTGAGCAAAACTTTGGATAACTATGTTGTTTATGTTGCAAGAAATGAACAAAACAACAACACTGTTGCCCAAAGTTTTGCTCAAACAGGATCAAATTAGGCAAGGAATCATAATTCCCACGCTTTTTGCACCATTTTATAGCAGAAACGGAGAATTGACCTTCTCACCATACTAAAATTCAGCTCATTACTACAAATTTAGTACTTCACCGATCTGTCCTATTTCCAAAGAAAATTTTAAAAGAACACTGAAAGTAATTGCCGTAGAATCACCGTGACATAATTTTTAAAGAACCACCAAAGATTTTTGTTCAGATAAATTCCGAAGGAAATCACTCATAAATTTGCCGAATCAATTTCCAAAGGAATTACCAAAGAAGTTCCCATAAGTAATAATCGAAGTTGCCAAAATTTCCGAATGAATTGGTGATAAAACTCCCAAATTAATATTCAATGCAAGTAACATCGGAATTGCCGAAGGTATTCCGGAATCATCTGCTGCTGGAATTCCTTGTATAAAAACTGAAGAAATCTAGAAGAAAGTGTCTGAAGAATTTTCAATAAAATTATAGAAGCGATTTATGACAGAATTTCAGAAGAAGTTTCCGTAGGAATTGTAATTGTAATTGTAGTTTTTAGAATCATACTCACAATTTTTCTTTATTTTCGTGTCCACGTGGTAATATTCAACTAATTAAAAAAACGCTTTTTATCCATTAATTTTGTGGCCAAACCAAAAATTCAAATATGTATTTTTGATTTTGCAATTTTAAATATGTATATTTCTTAAAATTGTTCTTGAAAACTATTTTTATAGGGTTGATTGATTTGTCTTTATTTAAGAGACTTTCAGCCCTCTTTTTAATAGGGGTTGTTATTATGCAATAAAACAAAGAGGATGTCTTGATGAATACAAGTTACACGCAAATTTGTGGATTTTTTATATAATTTCCGAGATTTACACGTCTAATAATTGCTTTGAAAATGTATTCTAATGGACCTGATTGTTTTCAATCCACAAAACAGGGGTTGTCGCAATGATTGTTAAGTACTTAAGTTCAAACTGAAAATACAAATTCTATTTTCCTGCGACGCAGCATATCATTATACCGTAAAATGGGGTAACTTTGATAGTTTTTCAGCGAATTTTCTCAATATTTTTACATGTAGCAATATTTCCCCGAGTTTTATATTTTTAAAACAAGTACTGGGGTATCAGTTATCAGTTGCAATTAATAGATTCGATAATCTGATATATTTTGGGTGACTTCTAGTGTTCCATATGAGCGAGAATCAGATTTTCATTTTGGGGTAACTTTGATAATGCCTTAAGCACATCAAATCTCAAAAAATAGTCACAGATTGAAATCTTAGGAGCATGAACATGATGAGAGAAGGCTTGTGCGATATAATATATAGAATTTTTATAGCAAAACATTGATTTTTTACTAAATTCTACATATAAAAATGAGTTTGTGGAGTATTGAGTGCAAAACACAATAAAATTCAATCATTATCTTTGTAATAATAAATGCTTAACGGTACATCAAAATTTGATAACATGCTTTCATGGTTAGTTTTCTTTTTTTTGGGTAGTTTTCAATGTTTTATTAACAAATTTTGAACAACACATATTTATCTACATGAAATTACAAGAGCATTGCATACTTTTAGGCGTTTATTAATGTGTGGAGATTAATATCTCAATTTACAAAATTGCTTCCATTTCGTAAAAACACACTTCGTTAAGAGATTCAAGACCAGATTTGGAATCTACTATGATGAATCTATCGAGAATAAGAGTCCATTCATTAAAAAACTAGTTGTAACGAAGTCGTATAGCAGATTGTTTGAAGGGGTTGATAAATGACAAAAATATCAACAATTTTTATTTTTTGTACAAAAAGTTGTATATAAACTAGATTTTAATGAAAATACGTCTAAGATGAACTTTCATATGTATAGAATTGATTTACGTTTACCTTTTTCTTAACTGGTTGAAGGAATCATAGTTATAAGATAAATTACACAATGGCAGCCGCACTATCAAAGTTACCCGCATTATCAAAAATACCCCGTTTTACGGTACTAAGAAACTGAGGGTGAATCGGTATTTCCCCTAAAAAAACCACCAGGAAGCCACTGAAACTGGCACCCCCTAGGCACCCCCTAGGAAAAAATCCTAGATACGCCAATGAATTTCTTATTCGAATTCTCTAAGAAAATATTATCAAAGATTATTCAAAAATTAGTTCAGGAATTCCTTAACAAAATTGTACAAAAAATCCTTCAATATTTTGTCCAAAAATTAATGCAAACATGGATTTCTTCAGATTTTTTTCCAGAAATTCTTTCAGAAATTCGCTAAGAAAGCTCTCCTGGGATTTCCTAAGGAATTCCTCATGGAATTGCTTCCGGTATTCCTGATGTTTTTTTTTTTTTTCAAGAATTCCTCCAAGAACTTCCAGGAATTCACTCGAAAATTCATTCTGTGATTCTTTCATGGATAACTCTCAGGGATTATTTTAAAAATACCTCCAGGAACTCTTCTTGGGATTCCTTTAGGAATTCCTAATGGAATTCTATCCGGAACTCCTTCAGGAATTAATCGAAGACTTCTTCGAGGAACTGTTCGAGTATTCTCTTAGGAATTACCCTTGGGATCGCTTCCAGGATTCCTTCTGGGGTTTCTTCAGGGTTTCCTCCATTACAAACTCTTCTTAAGATTCTTTCAGGATGTCTCCAAGTATTCCTTCTGCGATTGCTTCAATACTTCCTTCTGGGATTTCTTTACAAACTCCTCCTGGAATTCATTCAGGGATTCCTCTGGGAATTCCGGCAGAGATTCCTCTATAACCCTCCAGGGATTACTCCCAGAAATTCTCAAGGGAGTCCTTCAGAAATATTTCCAAGGATTACTCCGGGAATTTCCTCTAGAGATTTCTCTGAGAATTTCTGCAGCGATTTCTTTAAAAGTCCTCTAGGAATTCCTCCGGGAATTCCTGCAATGATTTCTCCAGTAAATCCTCTAGAGATTCCTCTATAGGAATTCCTACAGACATTCCTCCAGGGGCTTCTCCTGGAAGGGCTCCAGTGATTATTCAAGGAATTCATCCAGGGATTTTTCTAGGGAATCCTCCAGGAATTTCTTTCAAAAATTTCTCAAGGTATTCCTACAAAAAATTCTCTAGAGCTTCCTCCGGAAATTTCTCTAGAGATTCCACCAAGAATCCCCACATGAATGTCTCCAGGAACTCCTCCAGGTATTTGTCCAGGCATTCCTCCAATAATTCCTCCAGGCATTACTCCATGGGTTCCTTCGTGCATTTCTTCATGAACTCCTCTAGGAAATCGTCTAGAGATTGTTCTAGGGATCCCTCCAGGGACTCCTTCAGGAATTTCTCTTAGAATCCCTTCAGGAACTCCTCCAGGAATTAATCCAAGATTTCCTCCGGCAATTGTTCGAGGATTCTCTTAGGAATTCCTGCTGGGGTTTCTTCGACGGTTCTTCCAAAAGTTCTTTTGCGAACTTCTGGATTCCTTCTATAAGAATTCCTTTTGCGATTGCTTCAGTACTTCCTGCTGGGATTT
Source organism: Aedes albopictus (assembly GCF_035046485.1). Lineage (NCBI taxonomy): Eukaryota > Metazoa > Arthropoda > Insecta > Diptera > Culicidae > Aedes > Aedes albopictus. Next base: position 96,217,551 of record NC_085138.1, on the reverse strand, counting down.
CTTCAAAAACTCCCGCTGGGTTTCCTCTGGAAATTCCTCCAGTAAATTCTCTAGATATTCCTCAATACGAATTTTTCCAGAAATTCCTCCAGGAAGTGCTCCAGTGTTTCCTTCAGGGATTTCTCGAGGGATTCTTGCGGGGATTCATTCTGAAATATCCCCAGGAATTCCTACAAAAATTCCCCTAGAGCTTCCTCCAGAAATTACTGTCTCCAGGAATTCCTCCAGATATTCCTCCACGCATTGCTCCAGGCATTCCTTCAGGAATTACTCTAGGGAATCCTCTAGAGATTGCTCTAGGGTTCCCTCCAGGTATTCCTCCAGTAGTTCCTCCGGGAATTCCTCCAGGAGTTCCTTCCGGGATTCTTCTAGGCATACTTCCAGGAATTCCTTCGGGAATTGATCAAGGAATTCTCTATGAATTCTTCCAAAAATTCCTATGGCAATTTCCACAGGAATTTCAGGAATATTCAGGAATTCTGCAAAAAATTCCTCCAGAGATTCCTCAAGCGATTTCTTCGGGGATTTCTTCAAAAGTTCCTCCAGGTATTCCTACAACGATTCCCACAGGAATACCTACAGGAATTCCTACAGGCATTCTTCCAGGTATTCTTCAAGGCCACGAGTTCTTCCAGGAGTTCCTTCAGGGATTCCACCAAGACATTCTCATGGGATATCCCCAGGGATTCCTCCAGAGATTCCTCCAGGAATTCCTCTAGGAATTCCTCCAGGAATTGCTCCAGGTTCATCCAGGAAATTCTCCAGGGACTCCTCCAGAAATTCCTCCAAGAATTTCTTTAGAATTTGCCCCAGAAATTTCTTCAGAAATTCCTCCAATAATTCCTTCAGAATTTGCCCCAGAAATTTCTTCAGAAATTCCTCCAATAATTCCTTCAGAAATTTCTACAGCATTTCCTCCAGCAATTTATCGTGGGAATTCTTCATGGACTCCTTCTGAGGATTTCTCCAAAAATCAAATCCCAGGGATTCCTCCAGGAATTTATCCAAGAATGTCTCCTCATAGGATTCCTCTAAGGGTTACCCAGGGATTTCGGCTAGGATTCTTCTAGGTATTCCTCTCGGAATTCCTTCAGGCATTTCGCCAGAATTTTTTTCAGGCATTCTTCCATGAGTTCCTCCACGATTAGCTCCATGAATTCTTGCAGGAATCACTCCAGAGATTCCTCTAGGTATTGCTTTAAGGACTGCTCCAGGAATTCATCCAATGATTACTTTAAGGATTCTTCCAGTGATTCCTGCTGTAATTCCTCCAGGGATTTCTCCATGGATTTCTCCATGAATTTCTCTAGGGATTTCCACAGGGATTTCTCCAGGGACTTCCAGAGGGATTCCTCCAGGAATTCCTCCGAGGATTACTCAAGGAATTCTTTCAGAAATTCTTCTAGGAATTCTTCTAGGGATTTGTCAATGAATTTCTTCAGAAATTCCTCCAAGAATTTCTCTAGGGATTTCCTCAGGGTCTATCCCAGGAAGTCGTTCAGGAAATCCGCCAGGAATTTGTCCAGAAGTTCTTCCACGCATTCCTCCAGGATTTCCTCCTGGAATTCCCGCAAGGATTTCTTCAAGACTACCTTCAAGATTCCTCCAGATTATTTGTCTAGGCATTCTTCTAGGTATTCCTCAAGAGAATTCTTCATAAATTTCTCCAGGGATGTCTCCCAGTAATGCTACAGGGATTCCTAAAGGAATTCCTCCAAGAATTCTTCCAGGGATTCCTCCTGGTCTTCTGCCACGGTTTTCTCCAAGGTTTCCTCCGGGCATACCTGCAGGGATTCCTTCAAGAATTCCTACAATCCTTGAATTGATTTTTTTAGTAATTCTTTCAGAAATTCTTCTCGAGATCTTTCCGAAAATTTATTCAGGAGTTACTTCAGGAAATTGCTGAAATCCTTCCATTATCTTTTTCAAGGATGAACCCAAGAATTTCTGTAGAATCACCAGAAGTTTTTTTTTTAATTACTTCAAGGATATCTAGAGGGATTCCTCCAGCGATTTATATTGGAGTTCTTTGAGATAATGTTAGAGGGATCCATGAAGGGATCCATACAGGAGCCAGGAAATTCTCCAAGAAGTTATCCAAGAATTCTTCACATTTATCCCCAAGAAATCTTTTAGAGCTTCATCCATCTATTTGTACAGGAATCCATCCATTAATTCCTTCAAGAATACTACCTGAAGCTCCTGCAAAGGATTTCCTTCGGAAATTCGCCCTGCGATTTTTTTTTTCTTTAAGAAACCCTTCAACCCTTACTTATTCATAGATTTTTTTTAGGAACTCCTCCAGGAATTCCTCTCTAGGAGTTTTTCCACGGATGTTTTGAGGGTGTTTTATTAGAAAGTCTTTCAGGGATTCTTACAAAAAAAAATTTCAAGGGATTCCTTGAGAAATTCCTCCGGAAATGCCTCAAAGGTTTCCTCTAACGATTGTTTTATCCTAGAATTCCTTTAGGAATTTCACCATCCAAATTTTGGAGAAGGATTTCTCCAGAAATATCTCTTGGAATTCCTCCACGAAGTTGTCTAAAAATTTGCTCGCCGACCAGAACTCCCACCTTGACCGAAAAGCTTGCTACACCCTTGTACACACTCAATAGTTCCTTGTGCAAGTTATCTGGCGATACTGGGGCTCAAACTGAAACCAAAAACAATCACTTACTATAACTTTCGCACTTAAAGTCGAATTCATAAACGCACATATTTATTGCCTATGATTATAAACTAAATATTACCGCAAAAGTGACGAACCAGTAACATATCGAATTCAATCATCAAATTACTAACAATAAACGCAACCCACTGGCACGATTTTCGCTTCCACAACAGGGAGAGGGCGAAGCTCGTTCGTTACGTCTCGAAGTCCGCCGCGTTTAATCCGTAAAAATGTTATGAATTTTAATGTCGTGTCCGCGCTCGAAACAAGATCGTTCGGTTCGGGTAATGCGAAGAGAAATGAACGGGGGGGCATTTGCTTTTAAGCGCTGGTAAGTGCCTGTATAGTTTTAATAAGTGCGAAATGAAATTTGAAAGACGAGCTAAATGGGCCCCCTGAGCTGCTTAGGAAAAGAGCTTTCATTCAATTTATAATTTTCAGGTGCGCCCATCACCCGCCATCATCGTCGTCTCCGCTTCTCGGTTCGGTCACTCTCTGCCAATGGGAAATGGATTGATGGGCTGTTGGGGATCGTTTTTTTCTGTTGTACCGTGGTCAACTATTTCAGTTGGCGCTGATGGAGTTCCCATAATGCACCGTCAATGGGGTTTGCACGGTAGAAAACGTGATGATCATCACATGGAAGATGACGTTTGGATGAGCAAACAGAAGCCCTAAATAGACTGGCAACTGCGCTGCGGTTTCAGTAGCCTTTACTTTCGGCGGCAATTTTGGAAGTTATGGGCCCAGCCGAATATGCATTTAGTAGAGCACACTGATCGAGCGGCGGCAGCGGAGTTCCCATTGTCGGCATCGTGATGAAATTTGCTGATGTGCATTACTACTGCTGCTGCTGCGGTCAGGAACTGACCCGCCTCATGCTAACTGTCTAATTGAGGCCCATCTTCGGTTATTATGTAATCTGGACATTGTGTGAGCTACCTATAGTTTCGATGAACTACATTTTATTAACCCACATTTCGTAACTAGTGGTAAATAGAGAGGAATGTAGTCAATGAAATATGTGCCATTTTTTTCCTTTCCATTTGTACTAATGGCAATTGGAGCTTGCTTCTCAGCTAGGTGTTCTGTGAGCACTTGTACAGTTATTTTGGCATAATGCTTGCCAAAGTTACCCTTAATATAATCGTTATAAATATCTTCTCGAACTTTACTATATCTCATGTATACTTATATGACTCGTAACTTATCTGAAAGGTCTCAGCGAAACAAGAAAATGTCTAGATGGGGTGAAAATTTTATACACCGGGAGAAAAAGTTATAAAAAACCGTTTTGGGATTTTCTATTTTACACTAAAACTTCCATTTAGGTCGAATACATTTAGGTAAAATCTATTTAGGTCCCTCCATTTAGGTAACGATACCTAAATGGAATCTGATTGTGTTCAGAGCAGTTGGAGTGAGGGATAAGAGATAACGGATTGGGGATAAGGTTGGTTTAAGGGATTCAAGTGGAGTTAAGGGGACTTCAGTGCATGCTCACTGCTCAGGAAGGGGGAGAGAAATAAAGGGGGATGGGGTCGGTTTGGGGCTGCTTAAGGTTTCCTAAGAACCCGTCAAAAATCCTCTGGAGCTTCCTAAAACCCCCTCGGGCCTTATGTAACGCACCTGAGACCCTCAGAAACCTCCGACAACGCCTTCGTAACGCTTGAGAACATTTCTAAAACTCGTTAAAAATCCTCTGAAGCTTTCTGATATGCCTTCGAAATCCCCCTAAAACCTTATCGGACCTCATGTAACGCACCTGGGACCCTCAGAAATCCCCGTAAACGCCTGAGTAACACGCGCTAAAATCCTCTGAAGCTTTCTGAAATGCCCTCGAGATCTCCCTAAAACCCCCTCGGACCCCATGTAACGCAACTGAGACCCTTCGAAACTCCACAAAAATGCCCCTGAAGCCTCCTCCACGTCTCTGATACCCCCTCCCCCTGAAACTCCCATGAAATCTCTCTCAAACCCCGCATGGCCTCCTTTAAATCTCCAGGTCACTCGCCCTTCTTAAACTTATTTGCAATCTTCAAAACCATTTAGGTAAAAACTTTATTAAGGCAGTCCCGACTCGTTACCTAAATGTCGGTTTTGATGTATAAATTGTTTATTTTAGGTATATAAAAAATGACTTTTTCTAGTTCTGATGAAATCTTTCCGATAACCATGAGTCATTAGTATTCTCCTTATGATTTGATCTCTAATGTAGGTATATTTTCAAATAAATTGTCCAGGATTGATTTTGAAATTTGACGTTTTTTTTATTTTATTTATCTATATAAATAAAAATGGAATGGTGTTTGTATGTCACGAATAGGCTCGGGAACGGGTCAACAGATCGACATGATTCTTTCACTGTTGCATTCCGCCAGGGCTCCGACGTATTCGCACGAACAAATAATTTGAAAAAATGACCGGGAAGGCAAGAAAAACGAGAAAATATGAAATTCCATTTTGAGGGGCATTTCTTCATGGAATCGAATGCCAAAAAACAGAGTAGGCAGGCAGGACGACGTTTGCCGGGACTGCTAGTTTATTATAAAAATTTCCTAATTCGGTTAAACAAATGTCTTGGTCAATTTTCGTTTTTTTTTCTTCCAAAAAATTCAGAAAATGATAAATGATAAAATAAATAAAATAAATATTAATATAATAAATTATACAATGTTTCATTCCATTAATAATTGCAAATTATCTAGAAAATAACCTTGAAACCCACAAATATTAAAAAATATTGCTATTACGAAAGAAAAATTGAAAAAATAGGGGTCCACTGAACGAATGTCTGACACTGTATCAAAATTCCAAGCATCTCTAACCAACAATCGTCATGCAATAACTAGAAAATACAGAAAATTTTGTTTTTCGAATATAACCTCTCATTTATTGGAAAACTACACAACATTTTAGGATCGATTTTATTGTTCGGAAATCATGAGAGAATTTCTTTCAAATTTTCTTGTGCACCTTTTTAGAAATTTCTTTCCACATAGAAACTGTTAATTTCTTTGGAATTTATTATTGGGAATTTCATCGGAAATTATTTTGACATTTATTTGGGAAATCCCTCAGTACATAACATTTTGGGAAAATCAAACGAAAGTGACTTCAACCAGTTTTTTGACAATTCCTTTGGATCTTTGAAATTTGTTTCATGAACTCTTTCCGCACATCCTTTGAAATTTTCATCGATATAATTCCTTTGGAAACTATTCCGACAAATCTTTTAGGAGCTAACTTAGCTATTATTTTGGCAATTTCATTTCATCAACAAACCTTTATAAGCTAAAGCGAAAGAGGCAAATAACAGTTATTTTGAGAATTTCTCATGTATTTGGTAATTGTGGGAATTCTTTCGGCAATTTATATTTTTCTAGAATTTAGCCTGCAATTCCTCCGACAATCCCTTTGAGGATTCTTTCGGCAATGCCAAGTAATTAGGTCGGCAATGCTTCAGGGAATTTCTTCGGCAACTCCTCTGGAATTCTCACAAAAAATAGCATGCTAATTTCTTAAGAAATTTCTTTTGGCATTCCGTTAAGGAATCTTTCTGCAATTCCTTTAAAAAAATCCTTACAAAAAAATTCCCAAAGTTCTTTCGTCAATCCATCCTGCAACCCCTATGATTTCTTTAGACAATTTTTTCGTGAATTGTTCAGAAATGGTTTTGGGTATTCCCGTCAAGGTTTTTTCGGAAATTCTTTTTTAAAATTTATCGATTTTTTTTTTTCAGAACTCCTTCGGCAATGCAATGCTTTCGAAAATATCTTGGGAAATTCCTTCGGAAATTTCTTTCAGAATTTCTCTGGCATTGTCTTTAGAAAATCGTTGCGAAAGACATTTCTTCGACAACTACATTGGAATTTCTTTAGGAACCCTTTTGCAATCCATGTAGAAATTTGTTTAGCAATTTCTTTGAAATGTTTTTTGGCAACTTCCATGGAAATTCCTACTCAAAGAAATTGCCTGCTCAGACGGTTTTTTCGAAAATTTCTCTTCTTTTTTCGGTGGCAGTTTTTACGGGAATCGCCATCTCCAAAATTATAGTGCGAATTGATCCTGAGATCTCTCCAGGAATTTCCGCAGGGATTGTGTTAGAAAATCATGAAAAGATTATTTTAGATAATCAGGGATAATTCAGGGATTCGTGCTGGAACTCCTTCAAAGATTCCTTTCGGGATTCTTGTTGTGATTCCTTAAGGGATTTCTCCCGAAGAGTAATATGATAGAATATAGATTTCTGCGGAGATTTTTTCAGGAAATTCTGGATTTTTAAGGTATGGTGCGGGATTTTATGATGGGATTCTTTCAAAAATTCTACCCCAGTATTTTCAGGGTTTGCTGCTCAGCTTCCAAATGGAATTCCTGCCATGATTCCTATAAAGATTCCAGCGGATGTGCTCTACAGGATTTCTTCAGGAATACATGACTTCGGGGATTTCTGCTGGAATTGCTATAGAAATACTGAAAGGATTTTTTTTTCAGGATTCCTGCAGTGATCACGTCGCGGATTCCTCCTGGTACATACACTGAAAATATGTTTTGTTTCATTCTGCGAATTTGCTCGTCCAGTTTACAAATGCCATTCGTTGTTTTCTGCAACGAAAAGATGTGCAGTATCCTTGAAATCGTTTTGTAAAAAATCAGTCCGACAAAAACGAAAACGAATTTTTCTCTCTCTTTTTCGTCGGACCGCCATTCAAAATGCTAAAAAAAAATAACACACGAATAACAGCTTCGCTTCCACAGACTCCGAACACGTATCTTCTGATTGATACATACCAGAGTGCTAGACACCCATCTGTACGTGCTCGTTAAGGTGAAACATCAAGAAATCCCATCCCATGACAAAGCAGTTGCAAGGTATATTATTTAACAAAGGGGGACTACGATGTGTCAAACTTGGGTACCGGGGACCGAATGAAGTACTAGCCCGACTGCTACGCACGGAACCGCCAAACTACCCAAAATTGAGTTCTTTCGACGCAATCCCTTAGTTCGACCGCATAAGTCAAAATTTGTGTATATTGATTAAACTAAACACTAGGTAAATTACCTTTAGCTCCAGCAAATAAAATATACTCAAGGGTAGGTACAGTAGTCGTTCGGTCGGTGCAAACGGTTTAACTGCAATGCTTTTTAACTGCAAGTCCGGTAAGTGCAACAAATTTGCAGTTATCGCACCGCTATCCGTCAAAACGGTGCGCGAAGTTAACCCAAATGAACAATCGAATGAATTTTTCGTTCATTTAACGTCAATTGATGGGCTGTTGTCGCCTATCTGACGTTGCAGTTAGTTATCGAATTTTGTTCGCTAACTGAAACGTTAACATGTTGCAGTTATCGAACGTCTATTGTAAATTGAACCCAACCTGTTTGCTTTTGACAACATCGGTGGGAAAGAGAGGGAAAAGAACCTAATTTTGGGTAACTAGTTTATTCGATATACATAATTTTGAGTAAAGTCGGCCCAATAATTAGGTAGTTCGAAATTTCCGTGCACGACTTAATTTGGGCTTTAGTACGACTTGACGTTTCGTGGCCTTGTTGTTTACGATTGGAGTTCGTGATTCGATTCGGATTTGTATGAGTGGTTTGATTGATTTCAAAATAAGGGGTTTGCAGCGTGGGTAAGTGTGCAATGACTTGCTGGTGAGAGCTCAGAGCTCTATCTGAGATTCCTCCAGAGATTTTTCCGGGATAACCCTAGGACTTCATTCATGGTTTCCTACCGGACTTCTTCCACGAATTTTCTTCTGAGATTCCACCAAGAGTTTCTTCTGACAACCCTCCAGGCATTTCAACCGAAATTTCTTCCGGAATTGCTTCAGAAATTCCTTTCGGGATTCTTACAGCCGCTCTTTTTGAGATTCCTCCTAGACTTCGTTTCTGGATTCTTCCAGTAGTTCATCACCAAGAAGTTCTTGCTGTGAATTCTTTCTGGGATTTCCCAAGGATGTCTTGTCTTTCTCAGATTAACCCGGAGCATATTATGGGATTCCACCAGGAATTCCTTATAAGATTCCTCCTTCCGAAATTTCTGCAGCAGTCCTTCCGGAAACCTTCCATTTCATTCAAAATTCCTCCAGGAGTTCCTTCTGGGATTCCTTCCCGAGTTCTTTTAAGCATTCCTCCAGGATTTCCTTCCTGCATTCCTGCTTATGATCCTTCTGTGATTATTTTAAGACTTTTTTGTATTCCTTTCGAAATTCCTTCATAAATTTCTCCTATTCTTCTTGAGAAGTTGGTTCTGTAAATACAGGAATTCTTTCTGAGATTCATTTTAGATTTTCCCGGGAACTTTCCGGAAACTTCTTCCAAGTTTTCTCGATTAACTATTTTCGGCATTCTTCCAGAAACTCCAACTACTTATATTCCTTCACGAGTTCCTGCACGGGTTCCTACCATAATGCCTTCTGAGATTCTCCAGAATTTTCTTCTGAGTATACAACAGACGATCTTTCTGAGATCCCTCCAAGAATTCTAGGATTCCTCCAGAAGTTCCTTCCGGAGCTCATCCTTCCCGAGTTTCCTTCAGGATTTTTCCAGGATGCTTCCAGGATTCCTACATTTACTCTTGCCAGGATTCCTAAAGAAATTCCTTAAGTTATTTCTCCAGGAACTCCTTACGGGAATCCCCCAGCAGTTCTGAATTATCTGCAAATCCATTTCGAATTTCGTTCAGAAGTTCGTTCATTCCGGAATTCTTTCAGATATTTTTTTAGTAGTTTTTTTCCAGTAGTTTATTGCGAAATTCCTTCAGGAAGATTTTTTGAAATTATTTAGGGAATGACTGCAGAAGTTTTTTTTTTTAAATTCTATGAGATTCTCATGAAATATCTACAGGACTTCCTGGATAAACTTCTGCAGGAAGGAAGTCTTAGAGGAATTCAGAAAGAAATTCCAGAAGAAATCCTCTGATCAATCTCAGAAGGTACTCCAGGAGTGATAACTTAAGGAGAAGCATCAGAGAAGACAAATATGGTTGCCACAATGGCCGACTTGGACCCCTCCTCGCATTTTCAAGACCACTAATCTTGAAATTTCGTAAACAAATTTGCTCGATTTTGAAAATCTGCCTCTTTTTGCCAGTGAGCTAAGCCAGGATAAACAAGTGCGGCTTGGTTCGATGCTTCGTTCGTCAGATTTAGAGTTTAGAGTTTGTATGCAATATTGCGATGGGACTTCTTGATGTGTCGCTTTAAGGAACTCCTGGACGAATTTTAGAAAGTGTTCTTGAAGAAATACCGGATGGGATGATTGGATAATTCTTCCAAGAATTGTCCTCCATCCACAATTCCTCCAGAAACTCGGAATGAACACCGGAGTGAAACTCGGAAGGAGTCCCGGAAGGAGCTCGTGGACGAATGCTGAAAGGGGCACCTGGATAAATCACAAATGAAAATCAAGTTGAAATTCTTAGAGGGATTTCAAAAGGAAGTTATAGTGGAATCACAGAAAATCCTGGAGGAAACCATTAAAGAACTTCTGGAGAAGCTCTAGAAGGAACTCCTAGAGGAATCTCACAAGAAGGAACCTTCAGAAGGAGGAATCCCAGAAGGAACTCCTGGAGGAATCCCAAAGGAGCTTCAGATTAATCTCAGAAGAAAATCCTGGAGAAATCCCTGACGGAATTCCTGAAGGATACGTGAAGCAACTGCTGGAGGAATCCTAGATAGAACCATTGAGAACCTCAGAATACACTCCTCGAAGAATACTAGAGAAAACTTATGAAGGAAACCTACAGTGTAGAAAAACTGCTTAAGGGGTTCTGTTCATTCGAAAATCCAGTCGGGGACTGTGACAAGGTGATAGGCGCTTCTGCCTACTATTCAATATTGCCCTGGACGGTGTTATCAGACGAGCCGGGCTCAACAGCCGGGGTACGATCTTAACGTGATCCGGCCAATTTGTCTGTTTTGCTGTTGACATGGATAAATTGCTAGAATATTTGGAATTTGGAATGGTGACAGAATTGTACACCTGCACCTGCCTGAAACGTGAAGCAGCAAAGGTCGGACTGGTGGTGAACGCGACGAAATCGAAGTACATGCTGGCAGGTGAAACCACGAACGACAAGGCAAGCCTAGACAGCAGTGATACGATCGATGGGGACGCTTTCTAGGTGGTGGAGGAATTCGATTACTTCGGCAGACAACAACGTTAGCCGTGAAACACGAAGGCGCACAATCAGTGGAAGTCGGGCCTACCATAAGCTCCACAAGAATCTGCGATCGTAAAAGATTCACTCTCGCACCAAATGTACCATGTACAAAACGCTGATTCTTGCGCTGATTAAACCAGCGAATCTCTACGGGCAAGAGACCTGTACTATGCTCAAGGAGGGCATGCAAGCACTCGAAGTGTTTGAGCGCCGGAGGACTATCGAGCGCGTTCGAGGACTATCTTTGGCGATGTGCAGAAGAAAGTTGTGTGGCGGTGAAGAATGAACCAAGAGCTCGCTGCACTCTACGGCAATCCTAGCATCCGGAAGGTGGCAGCAGGATAAGATGGGCAGAGCATATTGCGAGAATGCCAGACAACAACCCTGCAAAGCTGGTGTCCACAAGAGATCCGGATGGTACAAAGAAAACCTGGAGGGCAGCGTGCAAGGTGGGTGGATCAGGTGCAGAACGATCTGGAAAATGTGGGACGCGACCGAGGATGGATGACAGCAGCTACGAACCGAGTTTCGTGACGTACCCACATACAGTAGTTGACTCATTCTTGTCTGTGTGCATAAGTTCCGCAGCCTAGTCACCCTAGTCACTAATCGCAATCACTGACTGAGCAAAAATGAATGAGATATTAATACACCTTATTTTCGCATAAAGAGCGACCATTATCCACGGTTTTCCGTTCGAATGCGCGCATAAACTAGTTTTACAACATGACCTCCAAAACTGACCGCTTTTGTCGCTCCATCTTTCCGGATGAGTGATCCCGTTTAGTTCACCTTTCGGAAAAGAATTCCCCGTCAAAGGCCGATCGCGTATGTGTACCCATGAGTAGACCTAAGCAAGCATGCATGGCGACGACGCGACGCATTCTTTCCCATTCAGATTTACTCTCTATATTGAAGCCAGGGTGTGTGTTTGAGCTCGCGCACACACCCCGGATGATGGCAATTCGTTCCAAATTGCCCCACAAACTTAGCGTAGTGGACAAAAGCCATCCGACTGGGGGCCTCTTCGCGGACATCTACCAACATGAGCGTGAACGAAAAAATCGCCCAATCAATCAATGCAGGTGGACGGTGCGGTGGTACGTGGGCGATCAAATTTCCGTTCCGTTTGGGTGAATAATGATTCTGGGCCCGATTTGCGTTCTCTCTAGGTCCGTCCGCTCTCTGGTCCAGTACCTACTCCGCCGGTGATGGTGTCTGGCATTTTGTTGCATGGCATAGCGCAGGTTAAGTCGAAAATTGGCTTCGAAAAAATCGATCGATCGTCGGTCGGTTGTGCTGCGATGGAGCTGTGAGTCTTTTGGGTGCTTGGGAAATGAAATTGCACTGCGGAGTTCCGATCGACCGGACGGACAGCACACTTGTTTGTAAAATGAGTTCTAATTGAGACGGTAATCAAGGTTTCGGCCGTTTCCGGCCAGAATACAGGAACAGCGTTTGCAGGTTTGTTTCCGGAGTATCATCGGTTCAAATGTTAAAGAGTTGGTTTTTATGAATGTAAATTACCAATTTTTAGAAAGAATTTTTGGAGTCTTCCTACCTGAGTTAAGTATAATACACTACTACAAAGCACATCAATGGTAGATTAAGGTTGATTTCCGGTCAAATTAAGTGATCCGATCAGGTCGGAGGTCCGTCCGGACCTTGGGCCTTAAAAGCGCTAAAGGGATTTTGCAATCCCTGCAAGTTCATCATCGCTGACCCTCTCCTTATCGCCAGTCCCAGTCCCCGGCTGTTCTACGAAAGGAGGCCTAGGACTGAGATCATGACACGGAAAAAGCCTCTCGATGATCCCTCCAACATCTCTGAAAACTGCTCTGTAGAATGGCTCCTCACGCAGAAAAATGGTGCTTGTTTAAAACAATAAAACGCATGGTTGATTTTCAAACTGAGAATTTACTTATTCCAAAGTTATATTTAATTGTTTTTATTTAGAGTTTATCGATAAAAACAACCGATTACCATCATTTCATATAATGCCAAAAATTTCGTTTGTTTCAACAAAATAAAAACCATAAACATGGTCCGAAAGCACTCACACATCTATAAAATGCTTACCCCAACATCGCCACAACGAAGAAGGTGTAGCAAATCCTTCACGCCAACTTCCAAGTGCAGCTTTGGCCGTGATGGATAACGCGCAGGTACTCACGACAGCATCCACAAAAAGTTGATCGGCTTTTTTTGTCTTTTTTTTAGTTGATCACCTCCCCATCCGCTTACCGACGGTCTAAAAATTGATTTCCGAGCTGCCGCAGTTGCTGCCGCCACCAACACAATCACATTCCGTGTTTGTTAGTGGCAAAAGTGCAGTCGTTTGAATCAATCCATTATTTCATGTTGAAAAGACCATATCTCTGTTTGTTTTAACAAACTGTCAAAAATTTCGATAAATGAAAATATTTGTATTATCAAACAATAGAACAGTTCAGTTTAAACTAGAAATCTGTTTGTCGCTATAGTAAACTGAAAAATCGGTTGATTTGAACTAGAATTTAATTGTGTTTACAATTTATTTTTCTGCGTGACAGTCCTACACCACTTGACTTGGCCATCAATGTCCTACTTTTACCTACATTTACCTCGCAATATTGCTGAAGCTCCGTGACAAGCTCTTTCGCGTCAGTGATATCGTCTGGGTTCTTTACTTTCAGAATCGCCTAGGTCTAAGATGACGGGTTACGTACTAAAGGCTGAATTACGAAAGGCTGAAAAAAGGCTGAAACACGAAAGGCTGAAATTACAGAAGGCTGAATGCACCAAAAGGCTGAAATAACATAAGGCTGAAATAGTGATTCGACTAGTTTTCAAACGCACAAGCCTAAAGGCTAACCTCAACACTAACAACTCAGACAAACATATCACTCCAATTGGGAATAATTACATACCTTCATTGATTTTACGATCTATTTGGAAATTTGCTTGTTGGTCGATTACCCAGCCGTGGCACTCGCACTGGTTTTACTTGAGCTTGACGATTGATCCTCCTACCGTCCCTAGTTCATGGTTGGCCAAACTAAGCCATTTTTGGAATCGGAAAGTTTTACGATTGACCATAATGCTGTGGATTATGGAACGCCTACAATACTAAGACAGTATTTTTCAAATAAATAGCACATACATATTTCAAAGAAGGGAAAATCTCTGATGATATTGTTTTAGAAGCCGTAATGACAACAATCTCCAATACAACATGACTCGAAAGAATGGCTCATGTTTAAAGAAGGATAAATTAATGATATGAATATTATCAGTTCCATTTTGTGTTCCTTGGTATGCACCATTAGCCTTTTCACTATAAGCTCAGTTTCGGAACTAGGGCCCAAGCTGAGGGTTACGCGTACGATTCGCGTTCGTACCAAGAACTTTTCATTATGAAAATGTTCTTGACTCCCTATGGCATTGAATATCTTTGTACCTGTTACACGATATGCCAAGGCTGAGAAGCAGACTCGATCTCAGTTCGGGCGTTACTCCAAGAAAAGAAGGAATTTCTACAACTTATATATGCATTTTCGTATTTTCAGCCTTTTCAATTTTCAGCCTTTTGTATTTTCAGCCTTATGTTACACTTTCTTGATTTCAGCCTTTTGTGCATTCAGCCTTTTCAAATACAGCCTTATGTTACAATCCCGAGATGACTTAGAGGCTAGCGTAGAGGTCTCTACATACCTTTCTTAGGTGTCCAACTAATATTCCTTTCCTATCCCTCAGCTGTCGAAAGGACGTGGCCAGGACAGCTCTCGACCGTTGGAAGATTGCGTCATTCTTGTCTTAGAGTCAGTGATTAGCCCCAAATCTCGGTGCTTTGGTAACGTACTGGAAGGAGGCAATTCTCATAACAGTGTTCTGTGACTGTACCAGTGTACCGCCTTCGAATTTGTGCGACATGCCTAATGACACATTCCACACATTTCTACTCCGCGGTTTTTGAACATCATTGAATGATATTTCCGGGCTCCTGCTGTCGATTTTGATTCATTTTGCACCAAAATGAAGAGAATTGCTTATATTCTTGTAAAAATACCTGAAACTTTGAAAACTGCTTCTATAAAGTAGCAATTTCCTTGGCGTTCGGTCAAAATTCGTCATTTTTTGCGATGGTGTCCTGTTACGCTGTATTTCTTGATTTCTTTCGAAGTACAAAAGTTTAATTCCCAATCCGAAAGCATAAAATGAACCTTTTATACAAATCTGATTGGTTGATATGCTTTTTAGCAAGTATTTAACAACATAACGATTTTTGGAAGCAAAAGTTTGATTCTCGCGCAAAACGTGTGGAATATGTTTAGTTAGGGAAGTGGAACCATCTCGGCAGGGGTCCTATTTTGGGCACTTTTCTACTATAACTCAGCCAGTTCTGAACCAAGTGACACAATTTTTGGAACGCGGTGAGATACGTATAGTATCTAGCCGTGTACAAAATTTCAAGTCAATTGGTTTGGACTTGACTAAGTTATAGCGAAGAGTGCCCAAAATACCGGCCGCTGCCCAAGTGGTTTGCTACCCTATGTAAATTATTTAGTGTAGTGGAACAGCTGTTCTCCGTAGCAGTTAGGATAGTCTGGACCATCTTAAGAAAATTTTGGAATAATTCGTACAAATCTAAGGGTCTTATATATAATAGTTGGATATGGATATTTGATGTTACAGTTATTTATAGAGAAAATAACTACTGTATCGGCTTTAGATGTTAAGGACTAAACTCCAGTTTAACGATTTTGAATGTCGCAAAAGCCCATATGGTCGCTGTTAAGTCAGACTGGACTGTGCGATTTTTGAACAGGTAAAGATAAGCGAAGAAATTCGACAACTCGCAACATTTCAACTTTAGTTTGATGCAGATGTTTTATGGCATAAACGAATTTTGGTGTTTCAGAAAATGATGCGTTTAATTTGATATCTCTAGTGCTCCCAGAACATTTTCACAAAATCATTGAAAAACAAAAGATCTTGTCTGGCTTAACGCCGACCATATAGACTGTCCCTCTTCGCATGTCAGTCCTATGTTGTTTTTCAAAGTGCCTGCGTTTTGCACTATAACTCTAATTGAGGCGATGAAAATATAAAATTTATTTTAAATGAGCTCGTGGGAGACAAAAAAGTGATTCGCATTAGAAACAACATGGGACTCACATGCCAAAATGGGCAGTATAGTGATATCTACCAGTATATAAGTTGGTCCAATAATCACATTTAAGTATGGTACGACTACTGATATGAGTATAGACTATAAATACTGAACTCCAAATCAGTTTGGATGACCTGAAATACCCTTTTCAGCATATTAAGTAATGAAATTTTTTACTGATTTTTTTACTGAAAGAAATAGAAAAAAAACTTCTGTGGATTTGAAGGACTGAATTTCAGAACAGTTTGGAATACTTAGAATAGCCAGGATATGTTAACCCTCTAATACCCAAATTTTTGATTTTGATCTAAATATCATTTTTCGTCATCTAAAATCGATTTAAACATGTTTTGGAAGATGATTCTTTTTAATTCTCGATTTCGTGAATTTCAGTTTTTGATTTTTCTAATTTTTATTTTTGAACATCCCCACACTTTTATATTTTTCCTGGAAGCCTATTTGGGGCACGGATTTTTTGGGATGAAAACATTTTGATATTTTATGATTATTGTTGAAATATTTTTATTTTTATTTTTTTTCATATAAAATTTTATTTTCCGTGTTATTTTATGGAAAATAATTTTAGAGTGTATTCGATCCCCTTAAACTATTAAACAAGGATAGAATGGTTTGGGAAAAAATTAAAATATGTTAATTGTAGCGATTCAATACAAAATAAACAATGACTTCTAAAAGGTGACCAAAACATCAATTTTTCAATGATTTTTGAAAAATATAAATACGCTTTAAAATACACCAAAAACCATTTTGAGATATACAAAACAGTCCTAAATATCAGCCAAAAATATAAAAAAATTGATTTCCCTCGAAACAAAAATTACAAAAATGCTCAACTTTAGTTTGATGCAGATGTCTAAAGGCGGGGTTGGGTATTAGAGGGTTAAACTATTCCATATTAATACAGAAACCTAGAAAACTATACAAATATGTATGTATAAATATGAGCCATATTCGAAAGCAGTATAATGTTATTGCCCGAATAAAAAATACAGTAGAAAAACCGAACGTTGTATTGTAACAGTACTATTAAGAACAATATTTTTACAATAGACACCACTGTAAAAATAAAAAATACAAAAACAATAAGATGTAATGTAGACACCATACAGTGAATTTAAATAAGATTTTTACAATATATTAAACAGGTTGTTAAGTATCATAACAATACAAAAAAATATTTTTCTCCATATATAAAATTGTGCAAAACCATACATTTTATTGTAAATGAATTGTTCTAAATATTGATACGTGGGTTTTAATATGCCGTACATTGTATGGTACATGTATGGTTTCAAACAATAAAATGTACTGTAAATATATTGTTTTAATTTGTAATTTCACTACTGGCTATACATTTAATCAAATGGTTTTGGAATGATTCTCTTTTGTTTTGTTGTATTGTTTTACATTACATAAACCATATAATGATATATTATCTTGTCGTTGCACCTGTTAATGGTATCTTAGGCTTTCTAGCCAAACTAACCTGAAAATAATGGTAAATAGAACTATCTTTGATAGTGGGAACTAGAACCTATCAAGTTCAACATTATTAGAATGCGCTTTGGAAATTCTCCAACAACTCCAACAACTCATGAGAAAACTGTCAATTTCAATTCAATTATAAATATAAATAATAAGTTAGGTTAAAAATCGAACCCGCAGATATATAACTATATTAGGTTAACCACTTATTTAAACATTTTAAATATTGACTTTAAATTGATGTTTCAACTTATTCGCTTTTTTCTCTTTCTTTCCTTTACATAAAAAAAGTCACGAACATCAACAAAACAAAACATGGAAAAAATCTAAAACTGAATAAATAATCAAAAATGCACGGAAAAATAAATGGTTCAAACGTATAAAAAACAGTATGATATATTGTTACATAAAGATCGGATGTAAATGTATAGTATCTGCAATTTGCAAAGCTATTTTCCGATCCATTCCATTACAATACACTTTATAGTAGCTGGTACACTGTATGGTGCAGGAATGGTTTTCACCATACACCCTATGGTTGGTTTTTATCCGGGTGGTGTATCAATCATTTTGTTTCACAAAATTTGTTGGTGTTCAGGAGGCTAATGAAGTCTCAAACCTCAGTAAATCATATTTACTAGCTAACTAACAGAGAAGAATATTTGCAAAACTTTCGTCGAAGACAGCATTCTCTGGATCAATACAGCCATATTTATTTCGGGGTATTTATTTCAGCATATAAGGTCCCTTCAGCCCCAAAAAAGTCGAAGGAGGATAAAAGTTTTCCTCTGCAGGGCTGTAGTTTCTCCTGGAAAGTCCGAGAAAGTGTACTCGAAATGCTAGGTCATTTCACATTTTCCTTGCTCTAGCTGCCTGTTTGAGCCATAGCTCGTAAGTAAGTAGCAGTTACTAATTAAAACATTGCAAAAATCTATTCCAAGCTGATTGAGCAGTCCATACGCAGAAGCGTTTCAGTCAACTGATCAGCAGTGACGTGTCGTTCGTTAGGCGGTTTTCGGGGTTTGTTAAACGACCACCCCTTAATTGGCGAGTTTGGGGCTTGCGTGCAGGCAAAGCATGCCAACCAATTTCGCGATCTTGGCACAATTGTACTAGGTAGGTATTGGGCACGTACACTTGAGTAAACCAATTTGCGAATGAATTGAACATTGAACATCAATCGACGGCTAAGACGTGAAAATAGTTCCAAGATGTGAGCGTGTAAGTGATTGAAATAAATAGTTATGGATGGACGGACGGGCAGGCTTGTCGATTTATCGGCGTTTCCTGAGTAAAAAATAAGTGTGGAAGACGATCATATTTAGTTACGAAATACGGAGTTTGAAGCACAATACAGTAGACGCTCGATAACTGCAACATGTTTACGTTTCACTTATCGAATGAAATTCGACAACTGCAACAACTGACAGACGTCAAGTAACTGTCAGTTGTTGACCGAAGTGCATTCGGAAAACATCGCACCGCTGCTGACGGATTGCAATGCGATGTTTCCAAAACTGTTACATTTTACAGTTAACTGCACCGAGCAAACGTCTACTATCTGCACAAAAATATAAAATTATATAGACAATGTAAACTATGTTGTTAAATGTTGTACTAAATTGTTCATTTGTAGATCCTTCGAAAAAGGCTCAATACATGTAGCCGAAACGTCAGGTGTAGAGCATAAATCCGTTTATGATTACGCGAAGACTGGAAGCCGAAAAAACCTCGTAACATAACCACAATCACAGTCGACTCCCATACATATAAAGACAATAATATAATAAATTCATAGAATAACATAATCAGTCATTCTCAAGCAGTTGCACCCCATAATAATAATATAATAGAACATCTTCATTATGAAACAATATAACTGCATACTGGATTATCATACACACTCAATCCTGAATTACCTGTTGGGCACTTTTTTGACGAAAAAATAACAGCAGAACATTTTCGGTAGTTTCGGTATCCGATTTACTGAGGTTCAGTACACTAGCTGTCAGAAACGAGAGCAAAAGGTTATTACTGTATTCAGCTGTTCTAATTTCGCAAAAATTTACCGAACACGGTATTTAAAATTAGGTGTGTACAGTAGACGTTCGCTCGGTGCAAATGCTTTAACTGCAATGCTTATTGACTGAAAGTCCGATAAGTGCAACAGTTTGGCAGTTATCGCACCGCTACCCTTCAGAATAAATAAAACGTGAACAGCAACAGCGATGCGATGTTTTTTTTTTTTGCATGCGCTTTTGTCGCTGTGCGATGTTTTCCAAATGCACTTCGGTTGCAGTTGTTGCAGTTATCGAATTTCATTCGATAAGTGAAACGTAAACATGGTGCAGTTATGGAACGTCTACTGTAATTATTATTTATAATGCGTATGTTACATTTCTCAAGTTTTATTTAAAAAGGTTGTTTTTGTAACAACATATTTTTGTTCAGTACCTACAAGAGTTTGTTTGGATATTCTTTGCTACTCGGATATCTAGCAAACGGCCGCCAACGAGTACCTCTTGGTTGTGCTCCTCTCGTCTAAAGCAGGTTCGTCGCTTGTTAGCTACGCTTGCTGCGCTGTGAGCAAGTGCAAATCTTTTGAATCGAGTTCGTTTGAGGTTTGATATTGTAATCAAATTTTCCGCATGGTGTATACGGCAACACTGTGTGTATCTATAGACACGTATTTCGGTCAGTCGGTAGCAGCGGTGTAATTAATGCGGAAAAATTGATTAAGCTGTTGCAGGTTGAATCCACCATCCATTGATTGATTGAAAGTGAGATGAACCTTATGGTTTGTGAGGTTTTATGTAAAGGCATGCCGGCCAATCAGTGTGCGGTTTTTAACGCTAATTGGATTAGACTTTTTTAGGGTGATTGTTTTGCGTGTTTAGGTTAAATGATTGTTTTGCGTGTTTAGGTTAAATGTGATGTTTAGGTTAAATGAAAGATGATGCAAAAATGTTGATCTGATTCAACTTTTCCGACTTCACTGCATCTTAAGCTTTGTTAATAGTACATGTGTTCATAAACACTGTTCTGTGGCTTAGTTGGTTGAAGCGTCGGTATAGCGTATACGGAGTCTATGGTTCGAGTCCCGATAGAAACGGGAGTTTTTTTTTCACTACTTTGTACCACTATTCGTAAACTAAGTGACAAACTTTACCTTCTTACAAGTTTGCCAGAATACTTGGATGGGAATACTGAAGTCCGATTGACCTGGGAAACTTAAGAGTTGACAACCTTAGTACCACAGGAACTCCCCTCTAGGGCCAGAATCTCATAGACACGTTCCTTTTCTTCATCGTTTTATTAGCGTAACTTCCCAACTGGGAAATAGTTTACTTCTCAGTTAGGAGCTCTCTGAACATTAGGTGTCGGTTGACCTTCTTGCATTCGTTTATCGTGTGGTAGCCAAAAACATACTCTATGTTCAAGGAAGCTAAGGAAATTCCCACTAGGAAAAGATCCTGAATCTGTTTCGGATTTCATTTTGTTTATTTGTGTTTATGCTATAAAGAAGAGAAAAGTATGAAAATATCTGGATTTATTATGTTCTACTAGTAAATGTGTTCCTGATCGTCATTCGGACATTTGTACGATCAAAACGATCAAACGATCAAATCTGACTATACATGTCAATGGTTGCTACTCCGTGATTGATCTGAGCTGGTACCAATTGCACTGAGATCCAAATGAATAAGGGCTGGGACACTCCACTTATTCTCAAAGTGCAATTCTAGCAGCTCATATATTTTGGATCAATAACGGCGCCGGCCACGTCCTTATAGTCAGTTGGGAAGGGAAAGGAATGTTAGAGTGTGCTGGTTGTTGCTACTAAAGACCGAGATCACCTCTGCATCCCCACAACCAGCACGGACTGGGGTATTTGTTAGACGGAAAGGATGGGAGATCTGGGAGTCACCGTTGGGTCGGTGATGCGATCCATGGATAGGGGGTTTTATTTATAGTGTTCGTAAAGTGATAGATTGTGTGGTGAATGAGGTGAATAAGGTCAAGCGGCACAGCACGCTTTAGTTGCATATCTTGTAGGCGTTATATACACTGTGCTGTGAGTGGAAATTAGAAGGGAGGGAAACGACTTTTTTCCATTTCGTTTCTGGTTCTGGCGATGGCTATGAACATATGAATATACATGAGTTGTATGTATAGAGAAGAGAGAGAGAGAGAGAGAGAGAGAGAGAGAGAGAGAGAGAGAGAGAGAGAGAAAGTGAGAGATAGAGGAAGTGGATAGAAAGATACAAAGTAGGATGAAAAGGGACGGGCCAGGGATTGAACCCATGACCTTCTGCATACGAATCAGAAGCGGTAGCCACTAGACCACCAAGCCCGTCTCGTCATTCGGACATTTGTAGTGATCCAGAACAAAATAGGCTCCTTAAAAGAGTAGCCACAATTTGATTGCCTATTTTCCGGCCATTTTGGGCAATGATTAACTAAAAGTCAAGCAAACCGTTCCCTAACAGGAACATCAAAATGAGACGACTCTGAGATCTTGAATCAACGATGTTTTGTTGTGCATTTGTATTGTTCTGTTTTATTTTTCGCGGCTGGGCGCCAAGTGACAATGAAAAATAACATTTGTAGGGTTTCACATAAATTCGCGTAATAAACCTACCAAGAGACGAGCCCAGTAAACCTCAACATAGTTTTGCTGAATACCCACACGTTCACCATCTCGGCTATGTGGACCCCTGTTGTTAACTCGAATCACCACCTTCGGCGGGAACGTTTTTGTTTTTCTTTCACCTTCGGAGGCGAGGCCCCAATCCCGCGCGGTAAACAGATTAAAAAACTATTGCTGCAATAACGGAATGTTTCATTAGTAGATCAACACTTGTGGTTTCGTTTTTCGCGTTATTTATTCGCCCGGGATCCGAATCCAACCGGATGGGCGAGAGCGAACGGGAGGGGGTGCTTTTGTTCTTCACCGGTACGGTGTTTCTCATTCTTCGCATCGATTGGATGAAGGCCTATAGGTAATAGCTATGATTTCGATTTCGCACGGCAGCCGAAGTGTGAGCTATAGAAAGCAGAAGGAGGAACCCGTATAAAAGATGAGCCCATTAATCTTAATAGTTTGGCAAACACTTATCACATCTTGTCCGGTTGGTACAGGGGGAATCTGTATGAAATGCGTTGTTGAGGTTAAACTTACCAGGGAGAGGAATAGGATAGGAATAGGATAGGAATAGGATAGGAATAGGATAGGAATAGGATAGGAATAGGATAGGAATAGGATAGGAATAGGATAGGAATAGGATAGGAATAGGATAGGAATAGGATAGGAATAGGATAGGAATAGGATAGGAATAGGATAGGAATAGGATAGGAATAGGATAGGAATAGGATAGGAATAGGATAGGAATAGGATAGGAATAGGATAGGAATAGGATAGGAATAGGATAGGAATAGGATAGGAATAGGATAGGAATAGGATAGGAATAGGATAGGAATAGGATAGGAATAGGATAGGAATAGGATAGGAATAGGATAGGAATAGGATAGGAATAGGATAGGAATAGGATAGGAATAGGATAGGAATAGGATAGGAATAGGATAGGAATAGGATAGGAATAGGATAGGAATAGGATAGGAATAGGATAGGAATAGGATAGGAATAGGATAGGAATAGGATAGGAATAGGATAGGAATAGGATAGGAATAGGATAGGAATAGGATAGGAATAGGATAGGAATAGGATAGGAATAGGATAGGAATAGGATAGGAATAGGATAGGAATAGGATAGGAATAGGATAGGAATAGGATAGGAATAGGATAGGAATAGGATAGGAATAGGATAGGAATAGGATAGGAATAGGATAGGAATAGGATAGGAATAGGATAGGAATAGGATAGGAATAGGATAGGAATAGAATAGGAATAGGATAGGCATAGGATAGGCATCGAACCACCACAGAGCAGGAGCACTGCCTCTCTGTGGTGCGCAATAAATCGTAGTAGAAGCAGTAGAAGTAGTTCGTTCTTCCTCGAGTCCCCCGGGAGAAAGATAAACACAACGTAGGAGCCTAAATTACCGCTGGACGAAACCAATGTTTCGTCCAGCGGTTGATAGGCCCCTACGTTGTATCTTCTTTCCCCGGGGACAAGACGAAGGAAGAACTACTTCTGACTACTTTCTCCACGTTTTATTGCGCACCACAGAGAGGCAGTGCTCCTGCTCTGTGGTGGTTCTATTGCTTACAACTAACTCTACATGAAATCAACTGCCGCTTTTATAGGCGGCAGTGATAGTACGGACAATACAAATCAAATAAAATAAAAGTGAATAGCAGCCGTGCGCTGCTCTGCTGCGTATAGGGAGCCCGACGCACGATCAGGCTGCTGCGGAGTCAATGCGGTGTCTGTTCAATGGGCTGCTTCTGCACACGCTCTGCATGCAAGAAGCAGGATAGGAATAGGATAGGAATAGGATAGGAATAGGATAGGAATAGGATAGGAATAGGATAGGAATAGGATAGGAATAGGATAGGAATAGGATAGGAATAGGATAGGAATAGGATAGGAATAGGATAGGAATAGGATAGGAATAGGATAGGAATAGGATAGGAATAGGATAGGAATAGGATAGGAATAGGATAGGAATAGGATAGGAATAGGATAGGAATAGGATAGGAATAGGATAGGAATAGGATAGGAATAGGATAGGAATAGGATAGGAATAGGATAGGAATAGGATAGGAATAGGATAGGAATAGGATAGGAATAGGATAGGAATAGGATAGGAATAGGATAGGAATAGGATAGGAATAGGATAGGAATAGGATAGCAATAGGATAGGAATAGGATAGGAATAGGATAGGAATAGGATAGGAATAGGATAGGAATAGGATAGGAATAGGATAGGAATAGGATAGGAATAGGATAGGAATAGGATAGGAATAGGATAGGAATAGGATAGGAATAGGATAGGAATAGGATAGGAATAGGATAGGAATAGGATAGGAATAGGATAGGAATAGGATAGGAATAGGATAGGAATAGGATAGGAATAGGATAGGAATAGGATAGGAATAGGATAGGAATAGGATAGGAATAGGATAGGAATAGGATAGGAATAGGATAGGAATAGGATAGGAATAGGATAGGAATAGGATAGGAATAGGATAGGAATAGGATAGGAATAGGATAGGAATAGGATAGGAATAGGATATGAATAGGATAGGAATAGGATAGGAATAGGATAGGAATAGGATAGGAATAGGATAGGAATAGGATAGGAATAGGATAGGAATAGGATAGGAATAGGATAGGAATAGGATAGGAATAGGATAGGAATAGGATAGGAATAGGATAGGAATAGGATAGGAATAGGATAGGAATAGGATAGGAATAGGATAGGAATAGGATAGGAATAGGATAGGAATAGGATAGGAATAGGATAGGAATAGGATAGGAATAGGATAGTAATAGGATAGGAATAGGATAGGAATAGGATAGGAATAGGATAGGAATAGGATAGGAATAGGATAGTAATAGGATAG
Organism: Aedes albopictus; assembly: GCF_035046485.1. Classification (NCBI taxonomy): domain Eukaryota; kingdom Metazoa; phylum Arthropoda; class Insecta; order Diptera; family Culicidae; genus Aedes; species Aedes albopictus. Next base: position 96,192,519 of record NC_085138.1, on the reverse strand, counting down.
GAATAGGATAGGAATAGGATAGGAATAGGATAGGAATAGGATAGGAATAGGATAGCAATAGGATAGGAATAGGATAGGAATAGGATAGGAATAGGATAGGAATAGGATAGCAATAGGATAGGAATAGGATAGGAATAGGATAGGAATAGGATAGGAATAGGATAGGAATAGGATAGGAATAGGATAGGAATAGGATAGGAATAGGATAGGAATAGGATAGGAATAGGATAGGAATAGGATAGGAATAGGATAGGAATAGGATAGGAATAGGATAGGAATAGGATAGGAATAGGATAGGAATAGGATAGGAATAGGATAGGAATAGGATAGGAATAGGATAGGAATAGGATAGGAATAGGATAGGAATAGGATAGGAATAGGATAGGAATAGGATAGGAATAGGATAGGAATAGGATAGGAATAGGATAGGAATAGGATAGGAATAGGATAGGAATAGGATAGGAATAGGATAGGAATAGGATAGGAATAGGATAGGAATAGGATAGGAATAGGATAGGAATAGGATAGGAATAGGATAGGAATAGGATAGGAATAGGATAGGAATAGGATAGGAATAGGATAGGAATAGGATAGGAATAGGATAGGAATAGGATAGGAATAGGATAGGAATAGGATAGGAATAGGATAGGAATAGGATAGGAATAGGATAGGAATAGGATAGGAATAGGATAGGAATAGGATAGGAATAGGATAGGAATAGGATAGGAATAGGATAGGAATAGGATAGGAATAGGATAGGAATAGGATAGGAATAGGATAGGAATAGGATAGGAATAGGATAGGAATAGGATAGGAATAGGATAGGAATAGGATAGGAATAGAATAGGAATAGGATAGGCATAGGATAGGCATCGAACCACCACAGAGCAGGAGCACTGCCTCTCTGTGGTGCGCAATAAATCGTAGTAGAAGCAGTAGAAGTAGTTCGTTCTTCCTCGAGTCCCCCGGGAGAAAGATAAACACAACGTAGGAGCCTAAATTACCGCTGGACGAAACCAATGTTTCGTCCAGCGGTTGATAGGCCCCTACGTTGTATCTTCTTTCCCCGGGGACAAGACGAAGGAAGAACTACTTCTGACTACTTTCTCCACGTTTTATTGCGCACCACAGAGAGGCAGTGCTCCTGCTCTGTGGTGGTTCTATTGCTTACAACTAACTCTACATGAAATCAACTGCCGCTTTTATAGGCGGCAGTGATAGTACGGACAATACAAATCAAATAAAATAAAAGTGAATAGCAGCCGTGCGCTGCTCTGCTGCGTATAGGGAGCCCGACGCACGATCAGGCTGCTGCGGAGTCAATGCGGTGTCTGTTCAATGGGCTGCTTCTGCACACGCTCTGCATGCAAGAAGCAGGATAGGAATAGGATAGGAATAGGATAGGAATAGGATAGGAATAGGATAGGAATAGGATAGGAATAGGATAGGAATAGGATAGGAATAGGATAGGAATAGGATAGGAATAGGATAGGAATAGGATAGGAATAGGATAGGAATAGGATAGGAATAGGATAGGAATAGGATAGGAATAGGATAGGAATAGGATAGGAATAGGATAGGAATAGGATAGGAATAGGATAGGAATAGGATAGGAATAGGATAGGAATAGGATAGGAATAGGATAGGAATAGGATAGGAATAGGATAGGAATAGGATAGGAATAGGATAGGAATAGGATAGGAATAGGATAGGAATAGGATAGGAATAGGATAGGAATAGGATAGGAATAGGATAGGAATAGGATAGGAATAGGATAGGAATAGGATAGGAATAGGATAGCAATAGGATAGGAATAGGATAGGAATAGGATAGGAATAGGATAGGAATAGGATAGGAATAGGATAGGAATAGGATAGGAATAGGATAGGAATAGGATAGGAATAGGATAGGAATAGGATAGGAATAGGATAGGAATAGGATAGGAATAGGATAGGAATAGGATAGGAATAGGATAGGAATAGGATAGGAATAGGATAGGAATAGGATAGGAATAGGATAGGAATAGGAAAGGAATAGGATAGGAATAGGATAGGAATAGGATAGGAATAGGATAGGAATAGGATAGGAATAGGATAGGAATAGGATAGGAATAGGATAGGAATAGGATAGGAATAGGATAGGAATAGGATAGGAATAGGATAGGAATAGGATAGGAATAGGATAGGAATAGGATAGGAATAGGATAGGAATAGGATAGGAATAGGATAGGAATAGGATAGGAATAGGATAGGAATAGGATAGGAATAGGATAGGAATAGGATAGGAATAGGATAGGAATAGGATAGGAATAGGATAGGAATAGGATAGGAATAGGATAGGAATAGGATAGGAATAGGATAGGAATAGGATAGGAATAGGATAGGAATAGGATAGGAATAGGATAGGAATAGGATAGTAATAGGATAGGAATAGGATAGGAATAGGATAGGAATAGGATAGGAATAGGATAGGAATAGGATAGTAATAGGATAGGAATAGGATAGGAATAGGATAGGAATAGGATAGGAATAGGATAGGAATAGGATAGCAATAGGATAGGAATAGGATAGGAATAGGATAGGAATAGGATAGGAATAGGATAGGAATAGGATAGCAATAGGATAGGAATAGGATAGGAATAGGATAGGAATAGGATAGGAATAGGATAGGAATAGGATAGGAATAGGATAGGAATAGGATAGGAATAGGATAGGAATAGGATAGGAATAGGATAGGAATAGGATAGGAATAGGATAGGAATAGGATAGGAATAGGATAGGAATAGGATAGGAATAGGATAGGAATAGGATAGGAATAGGATAGGAATAGGATAGGAATAGGATAGGAATAGGATAGGAATAGGATAGGAATAGGATAGGAATAGGATAGGAATAGGATAGGAATAGGATAGGAATAGGATAGGAATAGGATAGGAATAGGATAGGAATAGGATAGGAATAGGATAGGAATAGGATAGGAATAGGATAGGAATAGGATAGGAATAGGATAGGAATAGGATAGGAATAGGATAGGAATAGGATAGGAATAGGATAGGAATAGGATAGGAATAGGATAGGAATAGGATAGGAATAGGATAGGAATAGGATAGGAATAGGAAAGGAATAGGATAGGAATGGGATAGAGATAGGAAAAGGGTTTAGTGCTCTTTCAGTTGGCGCATTTTCCCCAGATCTCTTCCAAAACCGGCGCTATTCCGGTTTTGAGATTCAATTGTGAGCCTATGGGAGGTTTTCGCTGATTTTGTTTTGATTCTTCGTGCGCGGCATCAAGAGAATGGATGCTTATTTTCTCCACCGTTTGCCATGCGTCCCATGCTGTAGGCGCCACCCAACCCATCCATTGAGAGCCATCCATTCCAACACCACCGTTCGACAAGACTTGGCTGGCTGTTGGGCTGAAAGCAGAGCTAAAGAATGTTTGCCGCCAGTTGCTTATTGCCGCTTTTGCACATGCTTTAGTTTGCAGAAAAAGTAGGTGAAAAATTTAATTATGGATTTTAATTGTACACATATACTCGGGCAGACTACAACTGCTTGCCAGCTGTACTGTTAGGAATGCGAAATTGCGGTCCATTATTCGAGTCGTTTTCTATCAGTGCAGTCAGTAGTGTTGTGCTGTGTACAAGGGCGCCTGGGAAAGGTGCTACAATACCACTACTGAGTAGCAGGCAGGCACACTACAAAGATCAACAGCCGGGTGGAAATTTGATAATGGGATTGGGCTAGGCAGCAAAACACTACAATTCGCACCAAACCAATAACTTGTCATCTGCGCAGCATCCAGTTTTAATAAAAACAGAAGGTCTTCGCTGGGGCTTCATCATGGGAATGGTTTCACCGAAGTCGAAATTAATTTTCCCTATTAAAGGCTATTTTCTCTTCATTACCTCGTATGCCCGGCTGCCTGCGCGTCGTCATTGGTTGGGTCGAACCACGCATCGGGCCCAACTATCATAGCTGGTTAATCTGTCGGGTGACGCCTTCCGCTGACTGGCTAGCTGCTGCTGTAGCCGCCGAAGACCAATTTACGCGCCGGATAGTTTTGATTCTCCGCGTTGGATAATGACCGCCGACCTGTCCGTCGTCGTTTGGACTTAAGCCAGCTTGTAATGTAAGCGGCCCGGGTGCGTGAAATGAGTGATTTATGGCCGCTTGAGGAGTGAGTGACCCGTGATGGTGGACTTCGCGGTGCACTGACTGCCTGCGTTGCGAACTGCTAATGAACAGATCATCGCGGCGGGCACAGGGCGGCTTACCCATTTAATTAAATCACTTTTACCTACTGAGCATGAGCATTTTAAAGATTTACAGATGAGGGCATTTGACTTTTGAAGGTTTAAGCGTTGTTGCTAGCAGAGCGGAAAGTGTGGAAAATTTTTGGCAGTTTTTAAAGTTTCCTATTGTATATTGAAGAAACATGGATCGGAATGATATGCGGCGATTTTACGCAACTGACAATGGTGTGTGGCACAAGGCTGCGCCAGTGCCCGTCATATGCAATGACAGGGAAGGAAATTTGGTGATACACAAAACAATGCTGGCAGCCAGGTGCAGCAAGACCTTCAAAGAATTGTTAAATGCAATATCAACCCAGCAAAGAAATAATAAAGCTGATGACGGTCAAGCAGTAGAACAACCAACGACGAGCTTTAAATTCTCAAGGAGTTAATTCTGGGATTCTTTTTTATGGGATTCCGCCAAGAGTTCCTTTTAAGATTTTTCCTTATCAGATTTCTCCAGTAGTTCCTTCCGGAATTCTTCCAAAAAATTCATTCAAAATTCCTCCAGAAGTTCTTCTGGAATTTTTCAAGAACTTCTTTCTAAAATTGTGGTAGCAGTTCTTTCTGTGATTTATCCAGGAGTTCTCCCTAGGGCTCCTCCCCATGTTCTTTAGAGATGATCCTTCGGTGATTTCCGTATGAGTTTTTTTGTATTCGTCTTGAAATTCCTTCGTGATTTTCTCTTATTCTTCCAGAGATGTCACCAGAAGCTCGTTCTAGAAATTTTTCAGGAGTTCTTTCTGGAATTCCCTTCAGATTTACGTTTTCGTAACTTCTTCCAGGCTTGCTTGGTGTACTATTTTCGACATTCGTTCACGAACTCCTGCTATGATTCCTCCATGAATTCCTTCACGGGTTCGCACCATAATTCCTTTTGAGATTCCTCCAAATTTTTCTTCTAAGAATGCACCCCTTTCTGAGAATCCCTCCAGAAATTTCATCCAGGAATTCTTCCGGAATTACTCCAAAAGTTCTTCAGGAATTCCTTCTGAGAATTCTTCAGGATTCCTCCATGAATTGCTTCCCGCATTTCTGCATTTACTCCTACCAGGACTCCTATAGAAACACCTTCAGTTATTTCTCCAGAAACTTCTTACGGGAATCCTGCAGCAGTTTCTTCTGAAGTACCAACAAATTCATTCTAATTTCGCCCGGAAGTTCATTCTGGAATTCTTCTGGATGTTTTGCCTTTCTCGTACACCAAAGTGTACTGAAAGGCTATATGTTCACTCTAAAAACGAATTTTCGATAGAAGGCTCGGAGGGTCAACTCACATATACCAATCAACTCAGTTCGACGAATTGAGTTGATGTCTTTTTTTTTTTTTTTTTTCCTTCTAAACCATAGGGGGATAAATCTGCTCATCAGACACCCTAACAGGAAGGTTAGGGTAGTGTGGGGATGAGGCCGTCTTCTACAATGCCGGTAGAAGCCAGGACTACTCTCTCCTCGACCCACTAAAACACATTCCTATGGTCGCCAAACCCTACGTCTCTCCGGAACCACCAAGAAGGTATTGCTTCAGAGAGGGGCTAGTGCATATCGCACCCTCAAGGTTAGCTGCCGTAGCCTAGCAGCAACGAACATCGATGACTCGCACTGGAGAGTCCATCACGATAGCATGCTGGCGCTTAGCCAGTTTCCCGAGTGGTCCTCGCCACTCCCTTTGTCCTCGGAAGGCGGGCAGGGTCAACCCCGCCCGCGCCCTACTGCTGAGCGGACATCAAGAACTGATGCCCACGTGCAACCCGATCTGACCTGCCCGCAAAGGAAGGGTATCACTACCCTTCAGGCCCTATCAGATGCACCCGTAGGTTGCAGACAGCAGGATCTCACCTACCCCGACCCTTGCCGGGGACCCCTTTCCAACCGCGGGCTCAGATCCAACCCAGTAGACCGACGCCACGACAGCACCGCTACCGGGACTTCCTCTCCGCGGCCACTTAATCGCTGTAAGGGTCGATCTCGACCGCAGGGCACCGGTATGACCTACGAAGCCGACTTCGAACCCCTGGACCACCTCTTGTACTGCATCTGGACTAGCCATTCTCCGAGTCCACGCGCCACCTCCTCTGTAGCTCCCAGACGATATGGGTGATTGCCGTTGAAACGGCATTCCAGCTAATCTCATCCCTACACATTCTCTGGACCAAGTTGTCCGGAGTTGTGTCCTCCCCGCATGTGGCAAGCATGCGGTCACGCATTGTGCGAAAACGCGGGCACACGAACAACACGTGTTCCGCCGTTTCCTCTAAACCATTGCACACTGGGCATTCGGGAGAATCCGCATGCCCGAAACGGTGTAGATACTGTCGGAAGCAACCATGACCTGTAAGGACCTGTGTCAGGTGGAATGAAACTTCCCCATGGCGCCTATTAATCCAACTATCTACCCTCGGTATCAACCTATGGGTCCACCTTCCTTTGGTGGAACTGTCCCACGCGCGCTGCCATTTGACCATAGAGGCCATCCTGACAGTTTTGCGTATGCCTCTTGTGCCGCGCATTTCGAAGCACTCCATGTCCTCACTGATAAGAATGCTGATAGGCACCATACCAGTAATGACACAGAGAGCGTCGTGTGACACGGTACGGTACGCGCTTGCAACCCTCAGACACATAAGCCTGTAAGTACTTTCCAGCTTCCGTCGGTAGCATTCAGTACTTAGCGCGGTACCCCACGCCGGGCCGCCATACCTAAGTATGGACGTAGCAACACTAGCCAGAAGCTTGCGCTTACTGGCGTACACCGCTGAGCTATTGGACATCATCCGGGACAGTGCCGCAATAGCTGTGGAGGCTCTTTTACAGGCATAATCGACGTGGCTACCGAAGGTAAGCTTATCGTCGATCATCACGCCCAAGTGCTTGACAGAGCGCTTCGACAGGATAGTGCACTCTCCTACACTGATCTCCGTCTGCTGCGCCTACTGCATGTTGTTAACAACCGTCACCTCTGTCTTGTGGTGAGCCAGCTCCAGTTTTCTGGACCGCATCCACGCCTCCACAACCTTGATCGAGTGGTCGGTAGTCAACTTCACCTCCTCGATCGTTTCACCGTAGACTTCGAGCGTAATATCGTCGGCAAATCCGACAATCACCACTCCCACTGGGTACTCTAACCTCAACACCTCGTCGTACATGACATTCCATAACACCGGACCCAGGATGGAACCTTGCGGGACTCCTGAGGTTATGTGAAAGCACTTCCGACCCACCTCCGTGTCGTATACTAGTACGCGATTCTGGAAGTAGCTTCCGAGAATCTTGTACAAGTACTCCGGTATCCCCAGACGCAAGAGCGCATCGGCAATAGCAGCCCAACTGGCGCTATTAAATGCATTCCTTACATCCAGAGTCACTACCCCGCAGAAGCGAATTCCCCTCCTCTTAGGCTCGAGTGCTTTCTCGGCGGTTTTTGTAACCGACAAGATAGCGTCTACGGTGGACCTCCCCTTCCGGAAGCCATACTGGTTGCTCGAGAGACCATTTACGCCCTCAGTGAACTTCAACATTCTATTGAGGATGATCTTTTCGAGCACCTTCCCCGCCGTGTCAATCAAGCATATTGGTCTATATGCCGACGGGTCTCCGGGTGGTTTCCCCGCCTTTGGCAATAGTACCAGGCTCTGCCTCTTCCAAGCTTCTGGGAAAACTCCCTCGTCCAGGCATTTCTGCATAGCAGACCTGAACATCTCGGGAGCTTCTGCAATAGCTACTTTTAAGGCCAGGTTCGGAACTCCGTCCGGACCTGGGGCCTTACCTACGCTAAGGGACTTAGCTATCCCCGCAAGTTCCACATCGGTGACCCTTTCCTCATCGCCAGCCCCAGTCCCCGGCTGTCCTACGAAAGGAGGCCAAGGACTAGGATCATGACGCGGAAGGACTAGGATCATGACGCGGAAAAAGTCCTCCAATGATCCCCTCCAACATCTCTGGAGATTGCTCTGTAGGAGCCATCACACCTCTCGTCTTGGCCATAACGATCCTGTAGGCATCACCCCACGGGGTCGTATTGGCACTCTGACAGAGACCCTCAAAGCAGGCCTTCTTGCTTGCTCTTATCTCGGTCTTGAGCGCGGCTTTTGCAGCGGCGAACACCACCCGCCGTTCGTTTCGCTCTTCCTCTGATCGTGCTCGCTGCATCCGCCGCCTAGCCCGTAGGCAGGCGCGGCGCAGGTCCGCAATCGCGTCGGTCCACCAGTAAGCCGGTGGCCTCCCATTTCTAGGGTGGACTCTCCTAGGCATGGTCGCATCACACGCACGTGAGAGCACCGCTACCAGCTCGTCGCCGTCTAAACCGAGTAAGTTTCGCTCACGGCGGAGCGCTTCCCTAAATACCTCTTCGTCGAAGTATGATGTCTTCCACCTACGAGGGCTTGGCCTTGGCCTAGCCGCCTCTTCTTCTATCCGCTGTCTGCTGTTGTTGTAGTCGATACTGTAGCGAACCGCCAGGTGGTCGCTGTGAGTGTAGCCATCATCTACTCTCCAGTTCGAACTACTTGTTAGGCCAGGACTACAAAAGGTCACGTCAATAATTGACTCCGCTCCATTTCGACTATAGGTACTCTTGGTACCGACGTTAGCCAAGTCGACATCTAAGATGGCCAGTGTTTCTAGCAGGATCTGACCCCGCTGGTTCGTGAAACGGCTTCCCCATTCCACAGCCCAGGCATTAAAGTCACCCGCTATTACCACCGGCCTTCGCCCTGTTAGCACGGTCGTTAAGCGGTCCAGCATTTGCGTGAACCGCTCGATCGGCCACCGCGGAGGCGCATAACAGCTACAGAAGAAGACCCCGTTTACTTTGGCGACCACGAAGCCCTCATAGGTAGTAGACACCAACTCCTGCACGGGGTATTTACCCGTCGTCCATATCGCCGCCATTTTCCTGGTCCCATCCGAGGCCCAGTTGCCGTTGCCGGCGGGTACTCGGTATGGGTCCGAAATGATGGCGATATCCGTCTCCCACTCAGAAACCGCCTGACAAAGCAGTTGCTGAGCCGCATCACAGTGGTTCAGGTTCAGCTGCGTTACCTGCACTGTGATTTGTTGCTCACTGCGGCTTTCTTAAAGGCCGGGCACCCTGGACCACCCATCGCATGTCTGTTTTTCGAGGTTTTCCCGGTACAGATCATGCAGATGGGCGGACTCGTGCAGCTTTGGGCCTTATGACCTTCAGCGCCGCATCGCCTACACAGTTTGCGCCTGTCGGGGCCTTTGCAGTCCCACGACTTGTGTCCTGGTTCCAGACACCTGAAGCAAACCTCAGGTGGCTCGTGGAATGTCAGGTGACATACACACCAGCCCACCTTGATACTCCCTACTTTAACGGACTTTTTAACATCCGCCACAGGTAGCTGAACCAAAGCTATCTGTGTCCCTGCTGGCCCTCTCCGTAGCTTAACGGCTGCGGCGGCCACCTGCACATCGCACTGTTGCCGCAGTGCCGTGACGAGCTCTTCCACTTCGGTGATCTCGTCAATGTCTTTGACCTTCAGAGTCGCCTCATGTGTCAGAGCCCTCACCTGCACACCTTCGCCAAGGACCTCTTCTGCCAGCCTTTTGTAGGCGGCGCCCTTGTGCTCCTTCTGGCGCTTCAGCTCCAGGATCATCTCGCCCGTACGAGTACGTCTAATACTGCGTACGTCGGCTCCAAGACCCTCAAGCTTGGCGTCGCTTCGCATCGTCTTCAAGACGTCCGAGTACTTGGACTGTTCCGTCTTGATGACGATAGCGTCGCCTTTCTCACGCCTGGCACCTGCCTTCCTACGCCTTGGTTTGGCGTCCTGTACTTCTACCTGCGGAATCACCTTCTTCTTCTTCTTCCGCTCTACCTTTGTCCAAGGAGGGTCTTCTCCTTGGACCGCCCTGCTCTGTGGCTGCTGAGGGCCCACCATTGGTCGCAACCCCTTATTCCCATCATTCCGGGACGGGCCAGCCTTTTCAGGCCCACCCTTCCCAGCTTTCCGGGAACCCTGGCTGGGGTCCGACTTTCCAGCGTTACCACCGGCTTTCGGGGTTATTATACGCCTGGCCTTGCGGGCGCCGCCAGACAGCTCCTCACCTGACGGCTGCCTCGCCCGCTTCTGCGAATGCTTGTCACGTTTGTCACGAGCATTCGCTTCCACACTCCTCGGACTACCTGCGAAGGAGAAGGCCTCTGTTTGTGTAAACTTCGACACATTCTCCTTTGCTGGTTCCGCAGCTGTAGCAGCCAGCAACGCCACCGCGTGCTCCTGCTTGGCCTCATCGACAGACACTCTAAGTCTAAGCAAGGCCGTTTTCAGGTCCTTGCTTATGTTCGACTTAGTTGTCGCAAAGTCGATGATTTTGCCAAGCTGGTGCTCAGCAACCTCTAATGCGGGCCGTCCTTTACCAACTTCTTGGCTGATGGCCCTCAGCAGCCACGCTCCGTCCATGACCTCCACCGGCTGGCTTGCCGTGGAGTGGACAGGAGCTCCCACGCTTGAGCTACGTAAGCTACCAGCACCTGACTCCTCGCTTCTCCTTGTCGGAGACCTCATCAACCCACTTCTTGCGAAGGGGTTGATCGCACCACTACTTCCACCTAAGTTGTTTGATTTAGAATTCTTGCTCATTGTTCCCACGAGTTGCACGAGAAATAATGTCCACCACGCCAGAGCTCTGCATTAACGCGGTAAGGGACAGCATACTGTGGGGGGTGCCCAGGTACCCCACAGGCTCCGTTAAAGATCGAGCATCTTTTTCACCCCCTCGATCACTCATTCCTCGGCACGGGTCGCTTGACACCTTGAATTGGGGTTAGTAGTCCTATTCTTAGCCGGCAACTACGCGGCTGACTCGCAAGCGGGGGGGTGCGTCAGGCCCCAGGACATCCGTCCCTGCTGCCCCAGTTGAGTTGAGTTGATGTCTGTATGTGTGTATGTGTGTATGTGTGTATGTATGTCTGTGTACAAAAAGGTCACTCACTTTTAAGGCACTTCCCATTGGCCGATTTTTTGGATTATAGCTCGAATCGAACCGGAATTTTACCGCATTGTTTGCTATTAAAAATGGTCCGGATCGGTCAAGGCGTTCCGGAATTATGGCCATTTGAGTGATACGGACCAGCACCGGTAGAACTGGTCACATATAAAACTGAACCAAGTCCCCGACCAAGCCCCATCATGCGACACATCAAACTGCGGCGATTTTTGTAACCTTCAGCATGGTTGACAAATTTTGTGCGGATATTAACACAGGCGACCGAAAATTCTACGATGTCGGTCCAAAATTCAAGATGGCGGTTTAAAATCCAAGATGGCGGCTCCAAATTCAAGATGGCGGCTGTATAATGGAGTTTTAAGCCCTAAACCATGCAATATGGTTATATTTTGTATGGGGAAGATGTTTGGAATCCAATAATGGCGACCATAATATCCAAGTTAGCGGCCTAAAATCCAAGATGGCGCCTCCAATTCAATATGACGGCTGTTTAATGGAGTAATGGAGGCACAAAAACCATGTAACATGGGTATATTTTGTATGGGGAAGATGTCTGGAGTCCATAAATGGCGATCTGAGTAACCAAGATGGTGGTCTAAAATTTAAGATGGCGGCTCCAAATTCAAGAAGGCGGCTGTTTAATGGAGTTTTAGGCCTTAAAACCATGCAATATGGGTGTTGGCGGGGAGAGGAACAGGGAATTCTGTCAGACACCGGGTTGTGAGCAGCACATCCAAGACGCAGCCAGGTTTGCGTTTTGTGCAGCTTTAAACTGCAAATAGTTATTTATTAATACAAATATAAACCAAAAATCATTTTCTTACACATTCAGTGTTTCTACACAATATCGCGGTTTTCTCCTCTCGCACAACAAGTTCAAGAACGTTACATATTATTTGTATGCTCTGAAATACTAAATAGTTCACATATGAATTATTAGGAGATTCAATAGTATTTTATAATCGCCTAACTCACTATCATCTTATTCTAAGTAGAATATCAAATTCAATACATTTAAGTAGAGTAACAAATTTAATAGGCTTTAAGACACAATAGAGAATTAGGTTGTCACAGCTACTTCATACTCTCACTACATTTCGTCTACAATTAACCGCTGACAATCGTATGCAGGTGACAGCTCCCGTCATTGCTCAATCTTCTCTACCGCACGCCGTGCAGGCAGTGCTGCCAGCGGCAACAATGGGTATATTTTGTATGGAGAATATGTCTGGAGACCATAAATGGCGATCTGAGTATCCTAGATGGTGGTCTAAAATTCAAGATGGCGGCTCCTAATTCAAGATGGAGGCTGTTCAAAGGAGTTTTAGACCCTAAAACCATGTAATATGGGTACATTTGGTATGGCGGTCTAAAATCCAAGATGGCGGCTCCAAATCCAAGATGGTGGTTTTTAGTGGAGTTTTTGGCTCTAAAACCATGCAATAAGAGTATATTTAGTATGGGCAAGATGTCTGGAGTCCAAAAATGGTGACCTGAATATACAAGATGGCGGCTCCAAATTCAAGATGGTGGTTTTAAAGTGGAGTTTTTGACTCTAAAACCATGCAATATGGTTATAATTTGTATGGGGAAGGTGTCCGGAGTCCAAAAAATGGCAACCTGAATATCCAAGATAGCGGTCTAAAATACAAAATGGCGGCTCTAAATTCAAAATGGCGGCTGTATAACGAAGTTTTAGGCCCTAAAACCATGCCAGAAGGGTACATTTTGTATGGGAAAATGTCAGGAGTCCAAAAATGGCAACCTGAATATCCAAGATAGCGGTCTAAAATTCAAAATGGCGGCTTCAAATCAAGATGGAGGCTATTTAATGGAGTTTTAGGCCCTAAAACTATGAAAAATGGGTATATTTGATATAAGGAAGATATCCGGAGTCCAAAAATGGCGACCACAATTTCCAAGAGGGCGATCTAAAACCAAAATGGAGGCTCCAAATTCAAGACGGTGGCTGTTTAAAGCAGTTTTAGGCCCTCACTGCATGTAATATGGGTATATTTGGTATAGGGAAGATGTCTGGAGTCATAAATGGCGACCGCAATATGCAAAATGGTGGCCCAAACACCAAGATGACGGCTCCAAATTCAAGATGGTGGCTGTTTAATGGCGTTTTGACAATAAAAAGTTCTCCAATTTATGAGAAGCTTGTCAATTCATTTCATTTTAAAATTACTGGGCAAAGCTGACTACATTCAAAAATACACCAATACGTTCAAGAGTTGTACTTTCTGCATTAAAGATATTCTTGTAATTGAGGAGCCCAGAATCAAAGGGGTGAAGTGACCATTTTATTGATTTTGAGCTAAGCATATCAAAACTCATCAGATTTCAAGCTTTCCGGAACTTTTTTGAGATTTTTCTACGATGTTTTGAAAAATTACATTAAATCAGAGGAAACTGGATTGATTTTGAAACTCCATACAAATGATGAAAAATTGGTCAAAAACTTTAAACCTCATTTTCACGAAATTTTTGACACTTACACCAATTGTTACAATTGTTTTGTTTTTTTTTCTCAATTTTCCACCAGTCTAATTTGAGTACTTGTGGCCAAAGATTTCGGGTGTTGATGAACCCCCTGGTAAAACATCTGGTTGAGGGTAACGAGCGTTCGTTTTTACATGCAATAATAGTTTTGTTTTCTCAAGTGCAGACAATCAATGCATTTGAAAAAGAACTCAATGAAAATGAGAGCGATACTAATTGGGATACATTAATTACCAATTTGCCACAGTAGCGTCAAAAAGTGGGCTTTCAAAGGCTTCCGCTTAGCATATTTTTAGCCTTTTATCATGGAAAAATAAATCTCACTTAGGGGGGCGAAAATGTTTTTCGCAAGCTCCAAGGGGGCGAAACCTCCTAAAAGTTTGGGAAACACTGATTTTAAACTGCTCTTACTTTGAAAGTATTTGAAACAATTTAAAATGGCTGAAATTTTCACTGAGAACAGTTCTACACATCAATTTTACATTGCCAAAGTTTTATAAAAATCGGGACAGTGTTGCCAATTCTACAGGCAAATTTCAAAATGTTAAAAAGTGCCCATATTTAAAAAAAGTTTTTTTTTGTTAGAATTGTTAAAAAAAAGAATGGATCGATTATGTTGAAATATTAACCACTTATTATGCCTTACTTGGAGAGCTCACAGTCAAATTTTAAAACGATTTAATGAGCTAACAACAATGCTATAGCCTTAACATTGTCTTTAATTGATGCCCAGTGTTTCCAAAATCATATTTTATTGTATCAACAATATCTGCGCCAATACTTAACCGATTTTTATTAAAGTTTTATAGTATTAACTACACATAATAGGCTATTCTTGGTTGAAAAATCAACCATTTTTGTGCACTCAATCAAAAGTTATACATTATTTTGTATGTCTCACGTTTTTTCGTATCCAGTCTCAACCTACAGGATTTCCTAGATAAACTCCTCCTAGAAAAATGTAAGAAGAAAGTCTTAGAGGATTTCAGACAGGAATTCTAGAAGAAACTCCGTGGCGAATCTCAGAAGTTATTCCAGGTGGAATTACTTAAGGAACATCGGGTCGAATCTTAGAAAGAGTTCATGGAGAAATCCCAGATGAGTTTGGATCGAAGTTCCTGGAAGAATTCTGAATGGAATTCCTGGAGGAATCTTGGAATAAGCATCTGAGTGAATCCTGGTGAAATGTCAGAAGTGCATCCTGGGGGAAATTCTGAAAGAACTTCTGCAGGAACTTTAGAAGGAACTCCTACAGAAATCTCACTAGAAGGAATCATCAGACGGAGGATTTTTTCAAAGAAGCCCTGGAGCAATCCCAAAATGAACTTCAGATCAATCTCAGAAGAAAATCCTAGAGAAATCCCAGAAGGAATATCTGAAGGATTCCGTGGTGCAAAAAGAACTCCTGTTAGAACCTGCCAAGTAGAACCTTTCTAGGAATCTCAGAAAAAACTTCTCGAAGAATCCCAGATGAAACTCATGAAGGAAACTTAAATAGACGTATGGAAGATTCTCATACGCTTCTCCCTGTGGAATCCCAGAAGAACAAAAAAATACATTCAGAACACTACAAATGTATCGTGCCCCACGTTGGGCGGGAACACTACAAATGCACTTATTTGTCAAAAAAGCTTTTTTATTCGATGGTTGGGAAAAGCAAAAATCCTGTTTTCAAAAAATAAGCGATCTAATATGTTTGTTTTTTTTTTTGTTCACATATCTATAAACCCTGAAAGTGCAAAATAGTTTCTTAAAATCTGATACTCTTCTCCCCAACTTGTAAATAATATAATATTCAAAAAATAACCCCATATATAAAGCACAATCTGTTCCTGTATCCTGTATCAAAACCAGTGACCATATTTTCGAGAACATTGCGATTCACAGTGTACTTATTCTTCGCTCGAACAAATTGACCTGGGCAGGCTCAACCATCAAGTAGGCGTGGAGCGAGGGGCTAAAACCGTTTTCACATGCCTGCTTTAATTTGATAATCGAGAGAAAAATTATCACACACTTGTTGTGGCAGGTTGTAGCCTCTTCTCGTCTTCTTTGCGAAGCATACAGAGGCCTTCGGGTAAAACAAAGTGACGGTAACGGAGAAAACCACACATCGCATCGTCGAGAGACAATTACATACCTGGTTACAAGTCCCACGTGACAGGCAGTGACCAGGTCACAATGCGGATTCTGCTTCGTTCAGTTGCAGTTCCGTCGCAGTCGTGGAAAAACTTTTCTTTTTTTTTCTGTTGCGAGTTAATCCGGTTCAAATAGATCTAGAAGGCGTATGTTTTGCAAATTTCACTTTTCTTTCGATTTCATGATGTCTGACAGAGGGTTTCCGTTTGTTTGTCCTTTCAGGGATGCTAGCCAGCATCGACGCCGCGAGAGTGCGCCACCCTCCACCAGTAACATAACCTCATCGAGTAGCACCGCTAGTGCGGCACGGGACGAAGCATACCTTGAGGCGCTGACCAAGTTCAACCAGTGGCGTTCTAAGCAGCGATTGGAGCGGATTAGCGAGGGTTGTCCGCTGAGGCCGGGCGCTGATCAGAGGATTCCAAGCGTGATCGAGGAAGAGAAGGAATCTGAAGGGGGAGCTCAGAGTGACTTCAGCTCTGACGTAGCCATTACGAGCGATGAACGCCGTGCTTTGAACAGGAAGTTTGAGTTACCCAAGAGTCCCAGATATAGTAGACATCGGCAGGACTCGGGAGCACCTAAGAAGCCGAAACGGTCGGTTGAATTTTATAGGAATATAAATAGGATTCCTGAAAATGGAGAGCCAAATCTAAACAACGGGAAGAACAACAATATGGCGGACAGGTATTCACTTCCTGCTGTAATGCCGACAAGTAAGAAAAACAAGTCTAAGTTATCCAAACCGAACAATAATACAATCTATGAGAACGAAATTGAAGAGTTCGAACAAATGCACGTCCAGGACAATCTAGGCGATACTTATGCCGTACAAAGTCCTCCAAGTCGGTTCTTCAAAGAGAACTCCAGTCCTTACTTCAGCACCAGCACGCTTCGTATCACCAGTCCCACTGTCGTGGACTCCACACCGAAAAAACAGGTCAATCTTCAACAAAAGCGCGGCCGTAACTTCAAGGATAAACCGGCTCCGCAACCTCCTGTTTCCACCCCGGATCCACCTTCATCGCTCAAAAAGCACAACATTACCGGTGACAGTGGCAATGATTCTCCATTTGCTGGATCCTACCGGAAGTACGAACTCAACTCATCGTCCATCTACGACGAACACGTAATCTCTTCGCGGGCTTACCGCGGAGAAATGAAGCCTCTCAACTCGTCCGTCCAGACTCCTGTCAGGAAAGAACGCCGCAAGTCACCTTCCTACCAGACCATCGTCAACAAGCATGGAGACCTGGTGGACTACGCGCTGCCCTTTAGCGATACTACAGATACCCAGTCAGAGCTGAATTCCACGAAAAACGGAGACATTCTGAACGATATACGTGCCTGCGAAGAGGTCATCAATGAGAACTTCCGCTTCCTGAACAGTGATATTCATCCATCCTCCGTCCTGGCCGATGACTCCACCAGCATGATCACCGAACCGATCAGCGTGCTGAAGGAACGCGCCCCGCAGATCGTCACCGACCTTGACCGGTCCATGGTCAAAGAAGAACCCGAATTGGTCGATCAGCTGGACGAAGTCGACCTGGTTATCCACGAACCGCAGGACATCCTTCTCGAGCTGGACTCCCTGGAAAAGTGGAGCAAGAGCATCCAGATATCGGACGACTTCCTGCAGAAGCAGTTCTCCGAACGCAGCATGCTGGAGTTCTTCCAACAGGCGTCCAGCCAGCTCCTGATCTGCTGGCCCAAGGAGGTACACTACCGGGTCGGGACCCTCCGCAGCAGTTTCCTCGCTCCGCTGGAGTTCTCCTGTGGGCTGTTCCACAACGCGCCGGTTTCCCTGCGGAAGTACTCCCTGAACGTCGACCGGAGCCTGTACTTCGCCGAGGAAGCTTGCAAGAAGGACTTCGAGATATTGGGCCATATCAAACACTTCGCCGTGGCGTCGCTGATGGCCGTCTGCTTCGATGCGGGGCTGAACCAGGCCACGCTGATTCTAGAGCCGTTCGATTTTACTCTGTTTGACTACATTCACAAGATGGTAAGTTCAGCTCAATTGGGATGCTTTTAGATCTTAAGTTTCAAGGAAACTCAAGGGAAATTTTGGGGGCACAAAGAACTTTAAAATACCTGCTCACACCAACTTAGTTCGGTAGACCTCATTCAAAAAGTCCTGTAACCCAAAACTGCTGAGATGTTCTCAGTAGGTCTGCAGACTATATAATATTCTGCACTCATTCGTTCAGCTCATAGACTACTCATGGCTCATGGCTTCACCAAACTTATCTTTTACATTGTACTCCGACCATCCCTTACAGAACAAACGTCTCTCGCTGCTGCACGCCATCACCGTTGTCCAGCAGATCTCCCTGGCCGTATCCTACCTGCAGGAGTGCGGCTACATCCACTCCAACATCTCCAGCGGGTGCGTCCTGATGCGCAAATACCCCTACGCGGTCAAGCTGACGTCGTTCGAGCTCACAACGGAAGCATCCGATACGGTTCGCAAAGAGATCGAGAACCGCTACGGCAGTACATCGTCTTCGCGCAACTCCATGACGTCTTCGCAGAACGAAGAGCTGAAGAAAATTACCACCTACTCACGGTTGATCAAAAACGACGAACTGTTCCTGCGCGATAAGTATCGGAAGCTGTCCAAGGAAGTGTCCGACAGTCGGAAAGGGCAGTTCGGGTCCTTGGGTGATAACGGAGGGTACGACTGCCGTGCCAGTCGCTACCTGCCGTATTGTAAGGAGTACCGGGAGAAGTTTTCGCTGTTTTACTACGTCGCTCCGGAACTTCTGGTACCCAAGTCCAACTTCGTTTTCCCCACCAAAAGTACGGACGTTTATTCGTTAACTCTTCTGCTATGGGAGATCCTCAATGGCTACGTACCATTCGTAGTTTACAGCCGTCAAGAGCTGGAGAAACTCCAGGTATCGGCTAACCTACATCTTCCAATGTTCGAAAAAGAGCGCTGCGATCGCTTCCGTCAGGTGTTCGAATCGGGTCTCTCCAATATGAGTGCTCGTCAAATCAACGTTACCGATATTCTCGATACCCTCGATTGTCTGCTGTTGGAGCAGGGCCTGGACAAAACTACGCACATGAACGGTTTCTCCGAAGACTTTGAAGAACAAGTGAACTCATCGGAGATCAAAAAGAAGAACGAAATAAACGACATTCGCAAGCAGAACGTTCCGGAGAAGACCGACAAGATTTACTTCCAGTCAAACGGTGGATACGTAAACGTTGAAAACTCGAAAAAGATGAGTCGCGAAACAACCTTTATAGACATTGACGATCTCGCTCCACAGAGAAGCAAGCAGCAACCGAAGAAACCAGCTCGGAAGATCAACAAAGTGAAGGCAAACAAGGATCCTGACATGAAGTCCTCGAAGAAGTCACCGCTCAGCTCGAGTTTATCGCACTCGGCCATCTATCAAACAATCTTTGACTTCAACAACAAGTTCCTATCGCCACGGTCGTCCAAACAGGCCATTTACGAGCGGACCAGTACAGTCAAGAAGCAAAAGAGTTCGCTTCGATCGAACAAAGTCGCTGCGAAAGAGCTGTTCGAACCGATCAACAGCTTCGACAAGACAGACAGTTCCCACAGGGTGAATAGTGGGGACTCAAATGAAAACACGACCCGGAAAGATGTAGTTCCGGAGGTTATTGGGCCTCTGGAAGTCTACACTAAGGAATGTCCATCAAAGCTAAATATCAATATCGATAAGCTTGAAGTCTCCAAAGAACTGGGTCTTGACAAAACACCGGATTGCGATCGCACAAACGAAGTCCAGCCCGTGGAAACGTCCAAGTCCTGCGACAGCTCTCCAGGTACCAAGCGCAAGAACTACTCCCGTCTGTCCAGCTCCCTCCGGTTCACCATCGGCGACATCACATTGCCGGACACTCCCATAGCTCGCAAGAATAAGATCCGCAAGCACGCCTGGCTTTCTGACCAGAAGCTGGTGCTAACGGACGACAACACATCGACGCCAGTGACTCCCCAAGGCCGAAGAGCGTCTTCCTTTTTCAACGACCTGGGATCCCGTATCAGCCGAGGCGGACGGTCAATGGGAGGCCTGAGCTCTCCGCTCAACTTGAACATATCGTCCTCGATGCAGGAGATCAAACCGAAGACGGTGAACATCAGTGTGAACATTATCAAGCGGCCGGACATGGGAGCGAAATTGAAGGCCTACAGTCAGGAGTTCAATAAGACTACGCCGGCCATCATAGATATCGAGATTGATGATAAAGGAAAGAATCAAGAGGCTAATGTTAAGTCTGAATCGACCAACAGCATATTTGAGGAATCTCTGTGGAAAAATGAAAAGAAGATTTGCGAACGAACGCAGCTCAGCCGCTCAGCTGATAATCTGGACGAAGAAGGTTCCGATGCAGACACTTCGGACAAGGTCGTAACGGCACATCTGACATCGGTTCGTGATGCCGTCCGCAAAATCGAAACCACCTTCGAAAACACCGGTTTCGATTACAGCCCCAACAGAAAATCCGAATCTCACAAGAAACCTTCGGACGACAAAAAGATATCGGACGACTCGGTCGTCGTGGAGGAAAACCTTCTAGTCCCAACCAAGGTCCTCGAGCTGGAGAAAACCTTCGAGCAGCTGCCTCCCATTGAAGAGCCCAACAATACAGTAACTCGTTTGGACGTAGTGCTGACGAACAATACTCTCAAGAAGAAGGAAGAGCTACTTCAACATCAGCACCAGCCGCAACAGTCAGCACCAACCAAATTGCCACTGCCAGAAGCAGCCGTTTTCAACCCGAACTCTCAGTTGTTCATGCGCCGCAAAGCTGCCACGAGTGGCAGCGTCATTCAGCGAACCGTGTATCGTGAAAGTATCGTATCGAGCACCGATCTGCCCGGGCTGGATAGCATCAACTCCTCGCAGGCCAGCATCAGCACCACACCCATTCCTCCGGGCAGCGCGCGGAAGAAGAAGCTAACGACCCGCGTGACCGTAAACATGCGTAAGATCTCCCGCCGGGCGTCGGACATGGGTACCAGCCCGGGATCGTCCCGTCCCAGTTCGCTGAACTTGGACGAAGACCCTCCGTCGTCCGGTTGCTTGACGCCGACGAACGCTGGTGCTACCGGGCCGATTCGACATTCCTGCGGAAATGATTTGTTGAAGGCGTTTGCCACTCTAAGGTTAGTTCCGGGCAACGACGAGGTAGGCGGTTCGCGATGTTCCAGTGCAAATGATGACAGAAGGAGCCTTTGCACTCCGGTGAAGGCTTCGGGAGGACTCGGACCGAACCGTAACGGTGCGGAACGGTTCGTTTGCTGCAACTGCGGAAGTTCGATGGTGCCTGCCGATAGTTTGAATGGTAAGTAAGGGGGGAGTTGTTTGGGACACTTGTTAACGAATTTTTTGTATTTCTCCGCAGTACCCGCCGGAAGTCGCATCGGAATGTCGGCCGCATTTAGTGAGTTAAATTTTCCCCGTGAAAGTCTAGCTTCAATGTTCGAGGACAATTTGGGACTTATCTCGCAGCAGCAGCAGCACCAGCTACCCCGTGGAACTCTATCGACCATTCCGGTAAGTTGTACCAAGTCACCAGTAATCACTAAACTGCGACAGTCTTATATTATTACATGTCAGCTATAAATGCAGATATAATACTAGTTTAATGCCACAAAAGGCGAAACAGCATCATTCGGGTTCCAAACAAGCAGTGACTTCTCGTTCTCACTACTACACGTAAATATAAAGCACGTGGTCCATCTGTCAAAACATTAGGTACCACGGAAGAATGCTCTGTATGCGTATATAATGTTAATATAGTGCTTATTTGTTGTTTGTATGCATCTAACACTTAAAGCACAGACAAACAGACGTAACATTCGGAACATTTTTCGATTCAAATCATAGTCACGAAAACTTCTTCTTCTTCTTCTTCTTCTTCTTCTTCTTCTTCTTCTTCTTCTTCTTCTTCTTCTTCTTCTTCTTCTTCTTCTTCTTCTTCTTCTTTATGGCTCGACGCTCTCACTGGAACTTGGCCTGCCTCACTTCAACTTAGTGTTCTTTGAGCACTTTCACAGTTATTAATTGAAGGGCTTTCTTTGCCTGCCATTGCATGAATTAGTATCTTGTGAGGCAAGGACAGTGATACACTATGCCCAGGGAGTCGAGAAAATTTTCCCGACTGGAACGGGAATCGAACCCGCCGTCTCTGGCGATCCATAGCCTTAACTACTAGGCTAACTGGAGACCCTGGAGTCACGGAAACATATTCGCCCAATGCTAAAAGGACTATGTTCGGCCGACCACCAACTAGGTGGCGGTAGTGAGCAAACGTCAAACTCGAACAAAAACTATGCGAGCGCCACGGTTGGGCAGTTGGCCAACTATCAAATTTTGAAGAAGACCGTTAAATCGGTGTACGATGGGAATTATCAGAGTGTTACGTCTGTTTGTCTGTGCTTAAAGATTTCCATGTGCTGATTTGAGACCTATTATGATTGTTTATGGTAGCTCGATCTCTTATCTAGAAGTTCTGATACCTATCCTCCCTCATTTTAGAACGCCAAATCCACCGAAGATCTGTACATCGACGACGACTTCTACCAGGGGTTGAACTTGGGTGCCAACATGGAGCTGGTGGAGTTTGTCGACGATGGGCACTACTTGGACGAGTTCGGGTACGATATCTACACCACGGAGGAGATCTATGACGATGAAGATGACGACGAAGCCTCGCCGGAAATGGAAGCCCTGTGCGGTGCTGGGGAAGATACGGCCACCCCGTTGCCGATGATCACCGATGAGGAGCAGTTCATGAACAAATGTGCCGACATGAATCCGAGTAATGCAGATTCGTTAGATGCGTTCGGGTCTGTGTTTTCACCGTCGCCGACGGCCACGTCCAAGCAGGATAACGGAGAAGCAACCGGGGAGAATTTGGAGCAATAGAGTAGTGTTATTTTCTACAACAGTGAAGCTATATTTTTAGGGATGATTTTCAAAATCGTGTTGACAGAATGTATATTTTTCTAAATGAGTTATTTACAGACATTTTGGTAAAGAACCGTGAATTTATATCTTGAAATTGAGATAGTATTTATAATGAACAGTATTTAGATCAAGTAACTGATGACGCAATACATAAATGTAGTAGACATGGTGATATCTATTTTTAAAGAGTGATAATCTCTATTAGTATTAACTGCATCAAATCAATATATGTACGTCATAAGATACCAAATATTTAAGAACAATTGGAAAAATTACTATTGTATTTATGGACACTGAATAAAATATATTATGAAGAGAGCAGGCTGGGTATTGAATTTATTCTGGACCTAGTTTTGAATCCACTGCAGGGTTTACATAAAGCTAACTCTCGAATATCTGGCTGAACACGAAAGGTTGAAATTAAAAAAAAAAGCTGAGCACTCAAAGATAAAGACCCGGTATCAGGTATAAGAAGGCCGGCTCCCGAGGCACGTTATCCTCCATTTAGGACATTTGTGCCATTTCCATAATAAAAGCCTATTTCATCATCTACCTTAGAGAAAAGAAAGGAAACAAATATTAGGGGATAGGGACAGGTAGGGAAATAAGAAAAAAATACCCTGCAAAAGGGCACTAACGCATAAGCGTACCACAATGGGTTTAAACAGCGCCTTGAAAAGGGCACTGCAATAAAGGCCCGCACGCAATGCCGACCGAAACGGAACGGGAACGGAAAGCGGAATGCGGCAACGGAATGCGGTTCGTACTAAAAAAAAATTCCGCGGCGGTGCCGCTGCGGCAAAACGCAATGAGTGCGGTTTTTTTTTTGCGGATTTTTTCAAAACAACATCAGTTCTCTGAGAATGTTTATGATTCCGGAACGAAGCAAATTTTCGGAAAGGTTTTTGATTCCGGGGAGGATCTCCAGTACCAATACCGAGACCAATACAAGAAAGAAATAGGTAATTCTGGAAGCAGGCCAATGAATCTAAAGAAAAAGGTGGGAAAAAGCTGAAACATAGCTTCAAAATATAGATCAGGTTTTATTTGAAGAAATCAAAAGTTTCCGGAAGGCGGGGATGCAGCGGGATTACCTCTAGAAATTTCAAGGAAAATCCTTCAAGAGCTCCTCAGAAATACTTGAAGAAGTTCGTCGGGAACTTTTCCGGTAGTTGATCCTCCAGGAATCCCTCAGAAGTACTTCCAGTAGCTCTACGGGAATTCCAGCAGGAATTCCTCGAAAATTTCTCCAAGAGTTTCTCGAGAATTTCTCCAGGAATTCCTCCTCCAGGACATCCTCGAGAATTTCTCTAACATTTTCTTGGCATTTTCTTACAGAAGTTGCTCGGGAATTCTTCCAGGAGTTCCCAGGAAACTCCTCCAGGGCTTCCCCAGATATTTCTGCAGGAGATCCTCGGGAATATCTCCAGGAGTTCTTCGGGAGTTCTTCCAAAAGTTTCTCAGGAAATCCATCAGGAATTCCTCGGGAGTTTCTCCATCGAGAATTCCTCCTGCAGTTCCTCGGGAATTCCACCAGGGTTTCCTTGAGAATACCTTCAAGAGTTTCTCGGGAATTCTTCCAGTAGTTCCTTAGGAATTTCTCTAGCAGCTTCGGGGATTCCTCCAGGATGTCCTTCGGGGATTCCTCTAGGAAGTCCTTCGGGGATTCCTCCAGGAAGTCCTTCGGGGATTCCTCCAGGAAGTCCTTCGGGGATTCCTCCAGGAAGTTCTTCGGGGATTCCTCCAGGAAGTCCTTCGGGGATTCCTCCAGGAAGTTCTTCGGGGATTCCTCCAGGAAGTCCTTCGGGGATTCCTCCAGGAAGTCCTTCGGGGATTCCTCCAGGAAGTCCTTCGGGGATTCCTCCAGGAAGTCCTTCGGGGATTCCTCCAGGAAGTCCTTCGGGGATTCCTCCAGGAAGTCCTTCGGGGATTCCTCCAGGAAGTCCTTCGGGGATTCCTCCAGGAAGTCCTTCGGGGATTCCTCCAGGAAGTCCTTCGGGGATTCCTCCAGGAAGTCCTTCGGGGATTCCTCCAGGAAGTCCTTCGGGGATTCCTCCAGGAAGTCCTTCGGGGATTCCTCCAGGAAGTCCTTCGGGGATTCCTCCAGGAAGTCCTTCGGGGATTCCTCCAGGAAGTCCTTCGGGGATTCCTCCAGGAAGTCCTTCGGGGATTCCTCCAGGAAGTCCTTCGGGGATTCCTCCAGGAAGTCCTTCGGGGATTCCTCCAGGAAGTCCTTCGGGGATTCCTCCAGGAAGTCCTTCGGGGATTCCTCCAGGAAGTCCTTCGGGGATTCCTCCAGGAAGTCCTTCGGGGATTCCTCCAGGAAGTCCTTCGGGGATTCCTCCAGGAAGTCCTTCGGGGATTCCTCCAGGAAGTCCTTCGGGGATTCCTCCAGGAAGTCCTTCGGGGATTCCTCCAGGAAGTCCTTCGGGGATTCCTCCAGGAAGTCCTTCGGGGATTCCTCCAGGAAGTCCTTCGGGGATTCCTCCAGGAAGTCCTTCGGGGATTCCTCCAGGAAGTCCTTCGGGGATTCCTCCAGGAAGTCCTTCGGGGATTCCTCCAGGAAGTCCTTCGGGGATTCCTCCAGGAAGTCCTTCGGGGATTCCTCCAGGAAGTCCTTCGGGGATTCCTCCAGGAAGTCCTTCGGGGATTCCTCCAGGAAGTCCTTCGGGGATTCCTCCAGGAAGTCCTTCGGGGATTCCTCCAGGAAGTCCTTCGGGGATTCCTCCAGGAAGTCCTTCGGGGATTCCTCCAGGAAGTCCTTCGGGGATTCCTCCAGGAAGTCCTTCGGGGATTCCTCCAGGAAGTCCTTCGGGGATTCCTCCAGGAAGTCCTTCGGGGATTCCTCCAGGAAGTCCTTCGGGGATTCCTCCAGGAAGTCCTTCGGGGATTCCTCCAGGAAGTCCTTCGGGGATTCCTCCAGGAAGTCCTTCGGGGATTCCTCCAGGAAGTCCTTCGGGGATTCCTCCAGGAAGTCCTTCGGGGATTCCTCCAGGAAGTCCTTCGGGGATTCCTCCAGGAAGTCCTTCGGGGATTCCTCCAGGAAGTCCTTCGGGGATTCCTCCAGGAAGTCCTTCGGGGATTCCTCCAGGAAGTCCTTCGGGGATTCCTCCAGGAAGTCCTTCGGGGATTCCTCCAGGAAGTCCTTCGGGGATTCCTCCAGGAAGTCCTTCGGGGATTCCTCCAGGAAGTCCTTCGGGGATTCCTCCAGGAAGTCCTTCGGGGATTCCTCCAGGAAGTCCTTCGGGGATTCCTCCAGGAAGTCCTTCGGGGATTCCTCCAGGAAGTCCTTCGGGGATTCCTCCAGGAAGTCCTTCGGGGATTCCTCCAGGAAGTCCTTCGGGGATTCCTCCAGGAAGTCCTTCGGGGATTCCTCCAGGAAGTCCTTCGGGGATTCCTCCAGGAAGTCCTTCGGGGATTCCTCCAGGAAGTCCTTCGGGGATTCCTCCAGGAAGTCCTTCGGGGATTCCTCCAGGAAGTCCTTCGGGGATTCCTCCAGGAAGTCCTTCGGGGATTCCTCCAGGAAGTCCTTCGGGGATTCCTCCAGGAAGTCCTTCGGGGATTCCTCCAGGAAGTCCTTCGGGGATTCCTCCAGGAAGTCCTTCGGGGATTCCTCCAGGAAGTCCTTCGGGGATTCCTCCAGGAAGTCCTTCGGGGATTCCTCCAGGAAGTCCTTCGGGGATTCCTCCAGGAAGTCCTTCGGGGATTCCTCCAGGAAGTCCTTCGGGGATTCCTCCAGGAAGTCCTTCGGGGATTCCTCCAGGAAGTCCTTCGGGGATTCCTCCAGGAAGTCCTTCGGGGATTCCTCCAGGAAGTCCTTCGGGGATTCCTCCAGGAAGTCCTTCGGGGATTCCTCCAGGAAGTCCTTCGGGGATTCCTCCAGGAAGTCCTTCGGGGATTCCTCCAGGAAGTCCTTCGGGGATTCCTCCAGGAAGTCCTTCGGGGATTCCTCCAGGAAGTCCTTCGGGGATTCCTCCAGGAAGTCCTTCGGGGATTCCTCCAGGAAGTCCTTCGGGGATTCCTCCAGGAAGTCCTTCGGGGATTCCTCCAGGAAGTCCTTCGGGGATTCCTCCAGGAAGTCCTTCGGGGATTCCTCCAGGAAGTCCTTCGGGGATTCCTCCAGGAAGTCCTTCGGGGATTCCTCCAGGAAGTCCTTCGGGGATTCCTCCAGGAAGTCCTTCGGGGATTCCTCCAGGAAGTCCTTCGGGGATTCCTCCAGGAAGTCCTTCGGGGATTCCTCCAGGAAGTCCTTCGGGGATTCCTCCAGGAAGTCCTTCGGGGATTCCTCCAGGAAGTCCTTCGGGGATTCCTCCAGGAAGTCCTTCGGGGATTCCTCCAGGAAGTCCTTCGGGGATTCCTCCAGGAAGTCCTTCGGGGATTCCTCCAGGAAGTCCTTCGGGGATTCCTCCAGGAAGTCCTTCGGGGATTCCTCCAGGAAGTCCTTCGGGGATTCCTCCAGGAAGTCCTTCGGGGATTCCTCCAGGAAGTCCTTCGGGGATTCCTCCAGGAAGTCCTTCGGGGATTCCTCCAGGAAGTCCTTCGGGGATTCCTCCAGGAAGTCCTTCGGGGATTCCTCCAGGAAGTCCTTCGGGGATTCCTCCAGGAAGTCCTTCGGGGATTCCTCCAGGAAGTCCTTCGGGGATTCCTCCAGGAAGTCCTTCGGGGATTCCTCCAGGAAGTCCTTCGGGGATTCCTCCAGGAAGTCCTTCGGGGATTCCTCCAGGAAGTCCTTCGGGGATTCCTCCAGGAAGTCCTTCGGGGATTCCTCCAGGAAGTCCTTCGGGGATTCCTCCAGGAAGTCCTTCGGGGATTCCTCCAGGAAGTCCTTCGGGGATTCCTCCAGGAAGTCCTTCGGGGATTCCTCCAGGAAGTCCTTCGGGGATTCCTCCAGGAAGTCCTTCGGGGATTCCTCCAGGAAGTCCTTCGGGGATTCCTCCAGGAAGTCCTTCGGGGATTCCTCCAGGAAGTCCTTCGGGGATTCCTCCAGGAAGTCCTTCGGGGATTCCTCCAGGAAGTCCTTCGGGGATTCCTCCAGGAAGTCCTTCGGGGATTCCTCCAGGAAGTCCTTCGGGGATTCCTCCAGGAAGTCCTTCGGGGATTCCTCCAGGAAGTCCTTCGGGGATTCCTCCAGGAAGTCCTTCGGGGATTCCTCCAGGAAGTCCTTCGGGGATTCCTCCAGGAAGTCCTTCGGGGATTCCTCCAGGAAGTCCTTCGGGGATTCCTCCAGGAAGTCCTTCGGGGATTCCTCCAGGAAGTCCTTCGGGGATTCCTCCAGGAAGTCCTTCGGGGATTCCTCCAGGAAGTCCTTCGGGGATTCCTCCAGGAAGTCCTTCGGGGATTCCTCCAGGAAGTCCTTCGGGGATTCCTCCAGGAAGTCCTTCGGGGATTCCTCCAGGAAGTCCTTCGGGGATTCCTCCAGGAAGTCCTTCGGGGATTCCTCCAGGAAGTCCTTCGGGGATTCCTCCAGGAAGTCCTTCGGGGATTCCTCCAGGAAGTCCTTCGGGGATTCCTCCAGGAAGTCCTTCGGGGATTCCTCCAGGAAGTCCTTCGGGGATTCCTCCAGGAAGTCCTTCGGGGATTCCTCCAGGAAGTCCTTCGGGGATTCCTCCAGGAAGTCCTTCGGGGATTCCTCCAGGAAGTCCTTCGGGGATTCCTCCAGGAAGTCCTTCGGGGATTCCTCCAGGAAGTCCTTCGGGGATTCCTCCAGGAAGTCCTTCGGGGATTCCTCCAGGAAGTCCTTCGGGGATTCCTCCAGGAAGTCCTTCGGGGATTCCTCCAGGAAGTCCTTCGGGGATTCCTCCAGGAAGTCCTTCGGGGATTCCTCCAGGAAGTCCTTCGGGGATTCCTCCAGGAAGTCCTTCGGGGATTCCTCCAGGAAGTCCTTCGGGGATTCCTCCAGGAAGTCCTTCGGGGATTCCTCCAGGAAGTCCTTCGGGGATTCCTCCAGGAAGTCCTTCGGGGATTCCTCCAGGAAGTCCTTCGGGGATTCCTCCAGGAAGTCCTTCGGGGATTCCTCCAGGAAGTCCTTCGGGGATTCCTCCAGGAAGTCCTTCGGGGATTCCTCCAGGAAGTCCTTCGGGGATTCCTCCAGGAAGTCCTTCGGGGATTCCTCCAGGAAGTCCTTCGGGGATTCCTCCAGGAAGTCCTTCGGGGATTCCTCCAGGAAGTCCTTCGGGGATTCCTCCAGGAAGTCCTTCGGGGATTCCTCCAGGAAGTCCTTCGGGGATTCCTCCAGGAAGTCCTTCGGGGATTCCTCCAGGAAGTCCTTCGGGGATTCCTCCAGGAAGTCCTTCGGGGATTCCTCCAGGAAGTCCTTCGGGGATTCCTCCAGGAAGTCCTTCGGGGATTCCTCCAGGAAGTCCTTCGGGGATTCCTCCAGGAAGTCCTTCGGGGATTCCTCCAGGAAGTCCTTCGGGGATTCCTCCAGGAAGTCCTTCGGGGATTCCTCCAGGAAGTCCTTCGGGGATTCCTCCAGGAAGTCCTTCGGGGATTCCTCCAGGAAGTCCTTCGGGGATTCCTCCAGGAAGTCCTTCGGGGATTCCTCCAGGAAGTCCTTCGGGGATTCCTCCAGGAAGTCCTTCGGGGATTCCTCCAGGAAGTCCTTCGGGGATTCCTCCAGGAAGTCCTTCGGGGATTCCTCCAGGAAGTCCTTCGGGGATTCCTCCAGGAAGTCCTTCGGGGATTCCTCCAGGAAGTCCTTCGGGGATTCCTCCAGGAAGTCCTTCGGGGATTCCTCCAGGAAGTCCTTCGGGGATTCCTCCAGGAAGTCCTTCGGGGATTCCTCCAGGAAGTCCTTCGGGGATTCCTCCAGGAAGTCCTTCGGGGACTCCTCCAGGAAGTCCTTCGGGGACTCCTCCAGGAAGTCCTTCGGGGACTCCTCCAGGAAGTCCTTCGGGGATTCCTCCAGGAAGTCCTTCGGGGATTCCTCCAGGAAGTCCTTCGGGGATTCCTCCAGGAAGTCCTTCGGGGATTCCTCCAGGAAGTCCTTCGGGGATTCCTCCAGGAAGTCCTTCGGGGATTCCTCCAGGAAGTCCTTCGGGGATTCCTCCAGGAAGTCCTTCGGGGATTCCTCCAGGAAGTCCTTCGGGGATTCCTCCAGGAAGTCCTTCGGGGATTCCTCCAGGAAGTCCTTCGGGGATTCCTCCAGGAAGTCCTTCGGGGATTCCTCCAGGAAGTCCTTCGGGGATTCCTCCAGGAAGTCCTTCGGGGATTCCTCCAGGAAGTCCTTCGGGGATTCCTCCAGGAAGTCCTTCGGGGATTCCTCCAGGAAGTCCTTCGGGGATTCCTCCAGGAAGTCCTTCGGGGATTCCTCCAGGAAGTCCTTCGGGGATTCCTCCAGGAAGTCCTTCGGGGATTCCTCCAGGAAGTCCTTCGGGGATTCCTCCAGAAATTCTTCCAGGGATTCCTCCAGGAATTCTTTCAGGGTTTCCTCCAGGAATTCTTTCAGGAATTCTTTCAGGGATTCCTCCAGGAATTCTTTCAGGGATTCCTCCAAGAATTCTTCCAGGAAATCCTCCAGGAACTTTTTCAGGAATTCCTCCAGGAATTCTTTCAGGAATTTCTCCAAGAATTCTTTCAGAAATTCCTTCAGGAATTCTTTCAGGAATTCCTTCAGGAATTCTTTCAGAAATTCCTCTAGGAATTCTTTCAGGAATTCCTCCAGGAATTCTTTCAGGGATTCCTCCAGGAATTCTTTCAGGGATTCCTCCAGGAATTCTTTCAGGGATTCCTCCAGGAATTCTTTCAGGGATTCCTCCAGGAATTCTTTCAGGGATTCCTCCAGGAATTCTTTCAGGGATTCCTCCAAGAATTCTTCCAGGAATTCCTCCAGGATTTCTTCCAGGAATTCCTCCAGGAATTTCTCCAGGAATTCTTCCAGGAATTTCTCCAGGAAATCTTCCAGGAATTACTCCAGGAATTCTTCCCGGAATTCCTCCAGGAATTCTTCCCGGAATTCCTCCCTCCAGGAATTCTTCCCGGAATTCCTCCCTCCAGGAATTCTTCCAGAAATTCCTCTAGTATATCTTCCAGGAATTCCTCCAGGATATCTGTTGGAGGCTAGTCCACCATGGCCATTCAGGCCATAGCGAGGCTAGCTCCGTCGATGCCTGTTTCTAAATTACAATGAAAATAAAACGCTAGACATCTTCCATCAAACTAGACGGCTGCCGACTGATACCTCAATCTGCAACCGCCACACTCTTTATTCCATTCAGGTATATACAATTCAACAAACTTCTTCCAAAACTTCATACCTCTGCCATCTCTCCAACAATTGTACCTACCAACAATACTGCAGCCATTCACGTACCTGAAGGTTCGACGCTACCCGAGCGTTCAACGCTACCTAACTTCCGACACTCCTCCTTAGCGTCGCAACCTTCGAAACACGATCACCTCCTCCTGGATCGAAGCTCCTCCTCACTCCAACGCTTGGCAAGTGGCCCAACTCCGATACTTGCACCAGCTCTACACCAGTTTCGAGCTCCGACCAGGTCCATCTCCGAGCTCCACCTTCATGTTGTCTTCCGGATCACTCCTCCTGTCGCCAACCTCTTCGTCCAGGTGCGAGGAATTCCTGGAGGAATCTCCGGAGGAATTCCTGGAGGAATCTCCGGAGGAATTCCTGGAGGAATCTCCGGAGGAATTCCTGGAGGAATCTCCGGAGGAATTCCTGGAGGAATCTCCGGAGGAATTCCTGGAGGAATCTCCGGAGGAATTCCTGGAGGAATCTCCGGAGGAATTCCTGGAGGAATCTCCGGAGGAATTCCTGGAGGAATCTCCGGAGGAATTCCTGGAGGAATCTCCGGAGGAATTCCTGGAGGAATCTCCGGAGGAATTCCTGGAGGAATCTCCGGAGGAATTCCTGGAGGAATCTCCGGAGGAATTCCTAGAGGAATCTCCGGAGGAATTCCTGGAGGAATCTCCGGAGGAATTCCTGGAGGAATCTCCGGAGGAATTCCTGGAGGAATCTCCGGAGGAATTCCTGGAGGAATCTCCAGAGGAATTCCTGGAGGAATCTCCGGAGGAATTCCTGGAGGAATCTCCGGAGGAATTCCTGGAGGAATCTCCGGAGGAATTCCTGGAGGAATCTCCGGATGAATTTCTGGAAAATCTCCGGAGGAATTCCTGGAGGAATCTCCGGAGGAATTCCTGGAGGAATCTCCGGAGGAATTCCTGGAGGAATCTCCGGAGGAATTCCTGTAAGAATCTCCGGAGGAATTCCTGGAGGAATCTCCGGAGGAATTCCTGGAGGAATCTCCGGAGGAATTCCTGGAGGAATCTCCGGAGGAATTCCTGGAGGAATCTCCGGAGGAATCTCCGGAGGAATTCCTGGAGGAATCTCCGGAGGAATTCCTGGAGGAATCTCCGGAGGAATTCCTGGAGGAATCTCCGGAGGAATTCCTGGAGGAATCTCCGGAGGAATTCCTGGATGAATCCCCGGAGGAATCCCAGGAGCAATTCCTGGAGGAATTTCCAGAGGAATTTCCAGAGGAATCCCAGGAGGAATTCCTGAAGGATTTCCAGGAGGAATTCCTGGAGAAATCCCAGGAGAAATTCCTGGAGGAATCTCCAGAGGTATACCTGGAGGAATCTCCAGAGGAATCCCCGGAGGAATTCCTGGAGGAATCCCCGGAGAAATTCCTAAAGGAATTCTCTAAGAAATTCCTGGAGGAATTCCCGGTGGACTTCTGGAGGAATCCCCGGTGGATTCCTAGAAGAATCCCTGGAGAAATCCCCGGAGAAATCTTCGGAGGAATCCCTGGAAAAATCCCCGGAGGAATTCCCGGAGAAATTCCTGGAGCAATTCTCGGAGGAATACCTGAGGAATACACGGAGGATTTTCTGGAAGAATCCAAATCTCCGGAGGAATTCCTGAAGGATTCCCCGGAGAAACTCCCGGATTCCTGGATATCGAGGAGTAATTTTCTCGGGAATTGTTCCATGAGTTCGTCTGAAATTCCTCCGGGAATTCCTCCAGAAATTTTAGACGAGCTCCTGGAGCAATTTCCTAGGATCTCCAGGAGGAATTCCCGAGAAACTCCTGGAGGAATTTCAGATGGAGCTATTCCCTAGGAACTCCTGGAGGAATTCGCAAGGAACTCCTGAAGGAATTCCCATGGAACTTCTGAAGGAATTCCCAAGGAACTCCTGGAGGATTACTCAAGGAATTCTCAAATAATACTCCTGAAAGAATTCTCAAGAAACTCCCGGAGGAATTTCTGAGGACCTCCTTGAACAATTCCAAGAACTTTTGGAGGAAGTCTTGATCAACTCCCGGAATCTTTCCCAAGGGAATTCAGGAAGAATTCTTTAGGAAATTCGTGGAGGAATTCCCGAGGAACTCTTTGAGGAATTGCTGAGAAACTCCTGGAGGAATTTCCATGGAGCTTCTGGGCAAATTTCCGAGGAACTCCTGGAAAAATTTCCGAAGATCTCCTTGAGGGTCTTTGGAATTTCTGAAGGAATTCCCATGCACCTTTTGGGAACCTTGGGAACTCCTGGATGCATTAACAGGTAACTCCTGGAAAAATGACAGGGATCAGAAATTCCTGAAGAACTGCTGGTAGAACTCCCGTGGAGCAACTGGAGCATTTGGAGAAATTCCCGCAGTGCTGCTGGATGAGTTTCCTGGAGGAATTCTCGGAAGCTCCTTAAACTTCCGAGGAACTCCTGAAGGAATTTCCGAGAAACTTCTTGAGGAATTTCTCATGAACTCCTGGAAGAGGAACTTTTGGACAAATTCCCGAAGTACTGCTGGATGAATTCCCGAGGAACTTCTGGAGGAATTCCCAAGGAACTCCTGGAGGAATTCCCGAGGAATTCCCAAGGATCTCGTGAAGGAATTCACGTGGAACTCTTTGAGGAACTCCTGAAGAATTCACGAGGCAGTTCTAGAGGAAATCCCGAATTCCTGGAGGAATTCCCGAGAAACAACTGTAGAAATTTCCAAGGAACTTTCGGAGAAATTTCCGAGGTACTGCTGGAGGAGAAATTTCCGAGGTACTGCTGAAGGAGAAATTCTCGACGAACTTCTGGAGGAATTTCCGGAGAAATCCTGGAAGAATTCGCGAGGAACTTTTGGAGAAATTTCCGATGTACTGCTAGATGAGTTCCCGAGGAACTCCTGCAGGAGTAATTCTCGAGGAACTCTTGGAGGAATTCCCGGGGAACTCCTGGAGGAATTCCCGAGGAGCTCCTAGAGAAATTCCAAAGGAACTGCTGTAGAAATTTTCAAGGAACTCCTAGAGGAATTCACGTGGAACTTTTTGAGAAACTCCGGGAGAATTCCCGAGGAATTCCTGAAGAAGTTCTGGAGGAAGTCCCGAGGAACTCCTGGAGGAATTCTCGGAAACTCCTGGAGGAGTTTTCGTGGAACTCGGAACTAGTGGGATTTTCATGTCAACTACACAGTTCGAAAAAATCATGTACGTTTACATTAGATATAATGCACATAATTGGAGCGTGGCATATGCTGTGATATTACATGACATATTATTTTTAATATGTTGCCCACGACGTAGTCACGTAAATTTCATAGCTTGAATCAAAATTACAAGCAGTATACAACGTAGGCAATCCCCGCCCCCTGCGATGTCTTAATTCATTCAATGATTAAACAGCTTATTTGTTCTATTTATACAAGCAAGTTTATTTGAAACCATTTTATGTTTTACGGCACATTATTCATCACTCCACAGCAATACGTTCGTATAACATCATTCCGGCAGAAAGTTGGATGAATTCCAAAACCATATTTGCGTTTCATTGCAAGGGAACTCCTCTTGAACTGCACCAAATAAACAATAAGCCACGAAACTTTTTTTGGACGACAAATCTCCTCGCTGCTGCATCATCTTCTGCTGCCACTGCTGTCCGCTCATGTTCACCAACTCCTTCAACTGCAACGGGATTAAAATAATGAAATTATTATAGTATGCTAAGCAATAAAGCTAAAACTTACCTCCAAGAACAGTTTTAGTAACAAACGGGTGTTGAAAATCAATCTCGGCTCACGGCGCGGTTGGTTTGTTTACATTGACGCCATGTTGAACAGACGAGCAATCATCTTCACACGCATGTCATGTAAAGTTGTTGGTTTAATGATGTAAATTTTCGCGCATCACAGAAAAATAAGTTAAATGAGATGCACTTATAGTTTTGAGCTACAATATTGATGCAACAACATTTTAATATTGATAATGATAGAATAATGTGATCCTTTCCATGACGTACGATGTAAATTTGGGTAGAAACATAATTTACATGGTCAAAATTTACATTGTATTTTGGTTTACGTTACAATTAATATTCATATTTTGTTTCTGTGTACTAAAGGAATATTCGGTAATACCTCAAGAAACTCCTGCAAACATTTCTGGAGAAACTTCAGTGGTGGGAGTAATGGGAGTTTGTCCCGAACTAGCTTCCGCAATTCCGATTGCCCACGGAATCTCCAGTTTCCCGCAATTTCCAGCGTTCCCCTCATAATTACCATCCAAACATTAGCTACTAAATCAGTTTGTTTCTATAACAATCAGCTTTGTGTGAATAAGCTTTCTAGTACCTCTCAGAATCTGGATCTCTTCAAGATAACAAACTCTTTTGCAAACTTTCTTCGTGATTTTGAAATGTATATCAGCAAGTGTCTCAAAGTAACAGCACTTCTGATTTAACTACGATCGGATTCTCCAGCTCGCATCTAGGATTCCTCTTGACCTTTCTCAGCTTTCTTTCGTATTTTCCTTCTTCTGGAATTACCTACCAGATGTGCCCTCATGGAATGGTAATATTGCTCTATCACTGAAAAACAAGAGAACCCAAATTTGAGTATTTTTAAACTCACTTTTGAGTTCTATTTTGCATCCTGTTTCATTCGCTCTCTTTATTGTTGTCAGAGAGTGAATAGCAAAACAACCCAACTTTGAGAGTTCGATGCGGGAAGCCAAAATTGAGTAAGTGACATAGTACCGAAAGTTGAGTAATTTGAACTGACGGTTGAGTAAAAGGAACTTCGACGCTAGGTACTTTGGTCGTATACGCCTAAATGCAAACTACCTACCTCAACATCGACTCTATCAACTCAAAATTGGCTTCCCGCACGCAACCTCGAAGTTGGGTGGAATGAACTCACTTTTGGGTACTTTCGTTTCTCCGTGTAGCCACTCACTACACTGAAAAAAATTTTGTTGTAGTTTCTACCGAATCCATGGTAAAATTAAGAAGTGTACCAACAATTTTCAACCGAATGCAAAATTCTGTTAAATGTACTGAAACATTGTCAATATTACCATGCTTACAGTACTTTTGACTGAAAAAAATCTTGAAACTACTATTTGGACATTGTGTTTTTGACCATTCACATCCAAGACGCGCAACATTCAAGTCGACGTGGTCAAAATTACTATGCGCAAATAGTAGTTTCAAGAATTATTTCAGTCAAAAGTACTGCAAGCATGGTAATATTGACAATGTTTTAGTACATTTAACAGAATTTTGCATTCGGTTGAAAATTGTTGGTACACTTCTTAATTTTACCATGGATTCGGTAGAAACGACAACAAAATTTTTTTGGGTGTAGCATGCTTCCAAATTTATCAAAAGCATTTTTTCCGGTATTTTCTGCTTTCGATTTCGATAACTTTCTCGAAACGATGAGCTTCCACCCGAAATTCCATCGAAGCAAAATGTAAACAAAAACAAAACTCATCGGCTACCGCATTCCGCAACCGCAGACTTTGAAAATTTTCAAAAAAAACGCGGTTTAGTACTATTAGTACACCACTGTTTTTACCGCGTTTTTATCATTGCGTGCAATCCGATCTGTTTTCATGCATTCAAAAATAAATTTGACAACCGCATTCCGTTCCCGTTCCGTTTCGGTCGGCATTGCGTTCGGGCCTCAAGCGTAAAGAGAGCCTCACTGAGGATACTGCAACTCCGAAAATCATACGAATCTACTATTATTTTTTGCCACAAGAATATCTTGCGAAAATCATAGTTACGAGCTATGATTTTGGATTCAAAGCGCCAACTATGTTTGTCATACACTCAGGAAAATAGCCTCATACTTAATGGCAAATATCAATGTGCCAAACCACATTCGAAGTATATGCAATAGAATGGGTCAACGTTGTATGGAGAAACTTTTAATTTGATCACATTAACCCGGAACAAAGCTTTTTGAATCTGTATTGGCGTCCAAAACAACTGTACAAAATTTGGAAGCGATTGGTTGCGTCCCCGTATTCCGCATTGCGATTGAAATTTGTTTGAAAGTTAGTATGAGAAAACGTACTTTTTGGCGTATTCTTCATAAGTTGAATTCTTTTGTCCAATACCATGTAACTGATTACGTTAAAGTGTCTAGCCTAGAATTATCCTGAAAAACTTTGCCCAAGACCGCAAAG
This sequence comes from Aedes albopictus, assembly GCF_035046485.1. Classification (NCBI taxonomy): domain Eukaryota; kingdom Metazoa; phylum Arthropoda; class Insecta; order Diptera; family Culicidae; genus Aedes; species Aedes albopictus. The sequence continues at coordinate 96,155,233 of NC_085138.1, read as the reverse complement.
TGGTCCGACGCTTGGGGAAAAAGTTATTCGCTTGGTAACTTAGGCCAAAAATTGAGATTTTATTATTGATGTTATTTCTTTAAATACATGTTGAATGTTAAGCACCACCGGGCAATCTGTACGTTATAACCTTTTTCACAAGTATCGGATCACTTTGCGGTCTTCGGAAAAGTTTTCCGGCATATCCCTAATCGTAATGCGAAATACGGAGAAGCAACCAATCGCTCCCAAATTTTGCACTGTTGTATTAGACGCCAAAAGGAATCAAAAAAGCTTTGTTCCAAAAAATCGACTTTGTTGACCCAGTCTAATATGCAACCAATACCGGCTAACGCAGGCAAATTAACGCATGAATAGTAGAGTAAAGTGGGGCAAAAGTTCGAGTAGGGCAAGAGTTTCTTTTGAAGTTTTTGAGCTTAATTCAAATTACATCTTTCGGGTGTCAAGGTTGTTCGAAGCCTTTTTGAAAAAGAGTCTTTCACTCCAAAAATTATGAAAATTGATCAATATTTCGAAAAGTTATGACAAAATGTTGGTTTTTGATCAAAAAATTGTAAAATGCGATGGTCCTTCCAACGCATAGAATGGAATTGTAATGAAATCGAATTCGAAATTTTATTTTGGGGCGTAGCTAGGTATACTTTGAAGGTGCTTTAGCAAGTATAACTTTTTGCAAATTAGATTTGGAAATCATATTTTACACATAGTGGGGCAAAAGTTCGAGTCATATGGCAACTTTAGGTAAAACCCTAAAATTCTGCAAAATGTACATATTATCTCTAAAAATGATGGAATCAGTGAAAAAATTCGATCAAACTTGAAAAAAAAAATGTTTTATCTGAATTTGGCGGAAAACTACTATTTTTAGGTGAAGTAAATTTAACCCTGATTTGGGTAAAATCCTGATAGAACTTTAAAGTGTATTCGAGTTCCAACATCAAATATTAATTGGTTTTAGGTATGAGCCTCTGCACGAATCTGGCGTACTGCTCACTCCCACAGAAAACTTGAAAACAGTTCGCACAGTAAAAGTCAAATATGACTTTTACTGTGCGCGCTGTTTTCAAATTTTCTGTGGGAGTGAGCAGGACAGGGCAAATTCATGCAGAGGCTCATTCCAATAAGGCAATCCATGACGACATATCGCGATGGGGGTGACAGCTGAAATTGTAAACACAGTGTACGTGCAGCTTACCGAATTTTCGTCGAGTGTTCTCGGTGCTTAACAAATTCCTTTGTGTTCAACTGTCACCCCGATCGACGAATGTCAAAAATACATGGTAAACAAAGAATATCAGCTGATCGCATCTGTCTCATGGATTGCCTTATTACCAAAGTGTCAAAATAGTGTGCTACGGTTAGTGAAATTCCACAAACACTAGATTCGAACTTTTGCCCCAGTGGTGGGGCAAGAGTTCGAATTAGACACACACATACAAGAAGTGTTGTAACTCAAAATTGAAAAGACATTTGGAGTAACTTTGTTCAGCAAAATTTTAGCTCATAGATGGTACAATCACCACACGGTATTCATTTATTTATATCTGCTTCGATTTCTTGAAAAAAATCATTTTCAACTATGGTCGAACTTTTGCCCCACCTTACTCTATGTGCTCCAAAATTGTATGAGTCGCAGCTGTATGGTGTTTCCTCAAAAGTATGAATCGCACTAATGGGAAGAATTTGTTAACCCCAATTGCAAAAATCCATGTGTTGGACACATAGAAGGAATTAAGATTGTGTTCCCAGTGTAATAATTGAGAAGCTTCAAATAAGCCTTCAATTCATTAACGTTCTCTGGTATTTTGCGGCTTGTATTGTCGACACTTTATCCGGGTTTGGTAAGAAACCCTGGTCTGAATTAATATGCCCTAAAATATGGCAGTTTATTAACGAAAAATTTACACTCACTAAAATTAATTTTTATATCGGCTGATGACAAACGTTCACTGAGAGGATTTTCCGTATACTATTTATAAGTCAAACTACATAGATTTTTGCAATTTGTGCTCATAAATAAATAATATGATCGTGAAACATAAACATTATACGGTGTACCACTTATGAAAGCTATGTTTCAAAACAAATGAACCATATTTGCCGCGATTGATAAAATTTATGTGTGAGCTTTATGATTTTCATTTGACATTCGAATACAACGTTTATAGGTGGAAATCAAATATATATTATGATTAATATCATTAATATTTATTCATAATTGTTTTGATTTAGGTTTCTTATTTACATAATCTCGAGCATATTCTGATTCTATACAAATATATTTGATTAATGGTGTAGTTGCCGAGGTGATTGCTGCCGTTTTCGCTTCCGTTGCACTCCCGAATCCGAAATAGATTCTGACTGGAATTAATCGTCCGTTCGAAGCGTGGATGTTAGCGTCGAGGATGGCGCTTAAGCAGGAGGAGGATTTCGTTTAAGTTCTTCCGCTGGCGATCTAACCTTCCGCTCATGTTTTTCGCACCGTCCTGTCACGGCCTTGGATGTTCCTGTCGGTGGTTTTGCTCGTTGTGTGGCTCTTGCAGCTGTGTAGCTCCAACGAAGACAGCTACGGCGTGTTGGCCAACGATGACTCATGCAGTGGTGGTGGAACGTTCCCTGAAAACAGGTCGGAAAACCGTGTAGCCACAATCAAACATTGTGACGAAATTCTTCAATATTGAGGAAGCCCGATATTTCGATCCTACCTATCGGTTCCGATTATCGCTGCCTTCGGATCTGGGATATGATTAACTTCGGTCGTTTCCTAACTCCTCCATCCTTAAGGGAAACGATTGTTCATCCATCCTTGAGGGCCGGTTGAAGTTATTAGTAGGTATGCCGAATATTTCCAATTTTGGCGCGGATCCTGTCCCTGCTGAGGGTATTGCATTCTTTTGGCTGCTCATCAAAAAAGTTAAATCAATTTGAATTCACCTGCACGCACTAGTTTTCACTCGAGTTTTCAGCTCCTGAACTTTTGACCGGTAACTGTGATGGCCGTTGGGAATTCGAACTAGTCAAACTTAAGAATTATGTTTGAAAGCTTATAATTTTTCACCATAGCAAGGCACTTATACTTTTTAAGTTTGCCCAAACATGAAGGTGATAAATCAGGGGTATGCATTTTATAAGTAACCCAATCAAAATTAAAAAGGTTATTATCATGTTTATAATCGCACATTTAAAAATAATCCTTCTAATGTCTTATAAATTACAAAAGTGACAGTCTTATAAGCTTTAAGTTTGCAATTTTGTCAGTGTTGTAACACCAACTCCACACTGAAAAATATTTTAACCCAGGGAATAAGTTTAAAAAACTCAAATTTGGCTAAACAGCTTTTAGTTTTTACTCAGCATTGGGTTGTTTTCCCCCTCACCCCACACGAATGTTGTCAAAAACGAAGAGAGAAGCACCGACACATGCGTGCTGCTCCGTGGAAGAAGCCAAATTTGGGTTATCTTGACTAAACCCAAATTTGCGTCAAATAAAGCCTCCGCTGGGTGAAAATAACTTACCACTGGGTGAAAATTTTTGCCGCGATCAAATGAGAACTACTTAGTGACCACTATCGCGGTTTGACGCAAATTTGAGTAATTCCACGGAGGTGCGGGATTGCGTCAAAAGAACTTAAATTTGAGTTGATTTGTAGTTCCGTGCAGTTTCTTCAAACATTCTTGCATCTTTTTTCCGATCCTATAACAGTTCCCCGAATACCATTTCCCCGAAAACCAATACCCAAAAGCCATTACCCCGAATAGATCGTTACCCCGAATGGCACATTATCCCGAAAGCCATTTCCCCGAATGACACATTACCCCAAAAACTGTTTCCTCGAATGACCCTTACCCCGAATGCTAATTCCCTGCAAAAAAATGTCTTTTAATTCATAATACTTTTGCCCCAGAATTTCTGATGTGCAAGAATAGTTTTCACCTAATATAGCGCATTTAGTTCACCACTGTACTATCGCACGAGTTTCCAAGAGTGCAAAACGTAAATAAAAGTGCGCGATTTCAACTAATCAACTTGGTGTGTTCAGAGCACTTATTCAGCATAAATCGGCAAGCCTCGTTGGATAAATGTATGACTCGCGCTGTAAGAATCTTCATTTTGCAACTCATTGCATAAATAACTATTAATAGAAGTTATAATGCCATCGCTTCTAACTGATGTAAATGCTCTAGCACCTTGTCACGTACCACCGATAAGGCACATCAAAAGCCTTTTGGAAAATTGGGTTGTCTTCTCTCAGCACTAAATCGGCCTCGTATCCCTGAATTGGGTTCGCAAAATCTCTGTTAAAGACGTTGTCATACTTGCTATAAATATTTCTCCATCCATCACAAAAAAAAACGTCGAGCCAATCACGACCAATAAGAGGCATAAATTTGTGCTCCGTAAACCTCCAAATTAGCACAATTTACCACCACAAGCAGAGCCGGATTTAAGGGGGGCCAGGGGGGCCAGGGCCCCGGGCCCCCACATTTCAGGGGCCCCCACAAAATCTCACTTCACGAAAAAAAAAATGTGAACAAGTGATATGTACAAGCAAGAAAAAGTAGTGCAAGAAATTTCTCTTGAATGTGTTTTTTTATCATAAGAACTTCAAATTTCTGTCAATTGGCAAGGCATTATGTTATATGCCATGTTATTTTTTATATTAAAAATACTACTGCTTCATATTCAGTTACTTATGAAATAAAAAAAAACTTCAAAACTTTTTTTTAATCAGGTTTTCTTGTGAAATTGTTAAATAGTAAATCCTGTAGAAAATCGCTGCATGAATTCTGAAAAAAAAATCCATAACTCTGCAGAATTGAGAATCAAAAAGATACTGCTGAATAGATCTGTTAAATTTGTGAAGATTTATTTTTTTTTTCAATTTTCCTCGGTGCTTTTAAAATGTATGCCAAAAAGGCCTCAATTTTTCCAAGAAAATTATAACAATTTTCTACAGAGTTCTTGGAAGAATTTCAAAAATTTATTTTGGAATTACGTACACTTTTTGGAATTCTAGGGTTTAATTTTAATTCAAGTTAGGAAGCAAGGCTCCATGGAAATCAATTTCATTTGAATAAAATCGATGCAGTTCATCAAAATCAGACACATTTACGTGAAAACTAGTACATTTAGCTTAGTAATCTTACTATTTAAGTAAAATTTCAGAACTACTGAAACAATTTTAAAATTTAATTTATTTCGGTCCGATTTTTTTAGAGAAGATATGTAATGATTGAGTTCTTGAGAAATTTTCTTTCTGGATGAAGGGTGTAAATTAGTTTGAGAATATTTAAAAACTTTAACATTTTTTGTGAAATTCGTTTGCGATCTCCGTCAAAAATTTTCTTAATATTTGACGGGAAACTGTATAAGAAATTAGTCATAAATTAAATCGGAAATTTATCAAAGATTTCCGAAAAAAAAACTTAATTAGTTTGTAGTAGAGTTTATATTGCTACATGAAGTTTCGCCAGAAGAAAGTTGCCAAAAATTCTTCTGGGAGGTCGGCAGGAATTCCACTAGCTCCGGAGCTTATGCTCCGAACTTCAACGAAGAGGTCATGATAGTCTACCAGCAAATTCTTCAAAAACTGCTCCAAGAATTTCGCTACAAATTATCTTCAGTGCTTGCGCTACAATTTGTAATCGAAATTTTCTAAGACTGCCGTTTTAAAGTTAACTGGAGACCTCTTCAAATATTTATTTAATGATGCTGATGCTACGAACACACTCGCGAAAAGTGCGTTTTACTTTTCATAATTTCGAGAACGATATATACTAGAAATTCAAAACTCAACCTTGTTATGTATTAAATGAAGTGGGCACCTGTACGATTTCTTGTTATGCTAATTATCCTGGATTTAAATTTTTCTTCAACGAGATTAGCACTTTTTTTTAAAGAACTATTAATATTTTATCTAGATTTGTGAGCAAAAATAAATTCTCTAAAAATAGGGGCCCCCACAACACTGTGGCCCCGGGCCCCCACATTTGTAAATCCGGCCCTGACCACAAGCCTTTTCGAATTATTTCTCAGAGTTATTAAAGTTCTTCAAGTAATCCGCTCTACACAATACCGAAACTAAGGAACTGTAGTGGGTATGGTTAGAATAATAATTCATTTTGTTGAGTTTAGTTCAGTGTGTATCGAAAAAGATACATACTCACTGTTTGTGACATCCCTGAACGAATCAGCGTGGAAACGGCATAAAATAGCGAAACTTAACGAAGGTTTGCTGCAACTGTCTGAAGCGAGACCATGAGCATGAGCGAGACAGCACATTCAGCCGAACCCCATGCGAGAACGGCGACGGTAGTTCGGTGGCTTGGAGAAATAGCAGCGGAGCTCGGGTGAAAGCAAACAGCGTCATTCTGGTTACGATTGTAGTAGCGACAAGATGTGTTTTCTGATATCATCTTTCGTTACGACAATGGTGCAGCCGGTAGTACTTTTTTTGTGAAACTTTTGGGTGCATAGTTCAATCTTCGAAAATGTAACCGCGTTTAGGTATGTAATTTTGTTGTTGGTGGAGTTGTGAAGCGGTTGGGAATTTTGAAAGGGAATTCGTTATGGGTGTGTGTTGGAAATACATTGATGGAGGCGTGGATCAGTGACCGCAAGGGAAATGCCCTTTGGAAGGGGGCGCGATTGTATCGCCATTGTCGTAACGAAAGATGATATCAGAAAACACATCTTGTCGCTACTACAATCGTAACCAGAATGACGCTGTTTGCTTTCACCCGAGCTCCGCTGCTATTTCTCCAAGCCACCGAACTACCGTCGCCGTTCTCGCATGGGGTTCGGCTGAATGTGCTGTCTCGCTCATGCTCATGGTCTCGCTTCAGACAGTTGCAGCAAACCTTCGTTAAGTTTCGCTATTTTATGCCGTTTCCACGCTGATTCGTTCAGGGATGTCACAAACAGTGAGTATGTATCTTTTTCGATACACACTGAACTAAACTCAACAAAATGAATTATTATTCTAACCATACCCACTACACTGAACCGATACATCCTCCCTAAATCGACTTCAAAGTTATACGCACACGCCCTTTAACGAACATCATTCCATTAGCGAATGATTTGTCATCCGAATGCCTCTGATTTGGATGACAACCATTCGAATGATGATCATCTTAAAACTATATGATTTTTCGACAGAAAACCAAATGATGTGTCATCCGATTTTCTGATGAGTTCCATTTGGGTTTTGACTGAAATGAATTTGGATTTTGTATGGTAAGCAGAAAACAATTATATGGGAAACATGCATCAGGAGATTTGTATGATAAATGAAACGCAATTTGCTTATTTTAAAAATCTATTGAAACATTCATTACATAAATTAAACTAGATACACTATAAATAAATAATTCAAAGAATAACAACGTTCGGCAACGAATAACGCGTTCGGAACGAGCGATGGAAGCGAGGTGTCCGTCTGGGGTAGCAGCAATTCGTGTTGATGAACGGGAATATGGGCGAAAGTCCGGCGGAGTGCGGGTAAATGTTCCCTTCGCGAGCGATCTGCCATTTCATGGCGGATCTGCTGCAAGATGCTTTCCTGAAACGATTCATATAAAATAAAATTTATGATTAAATAACTTTTGTAATATTTGCTAAAAAACCTACCTCACAAAGCAAAATTCTCGGGTGTCCTTTCGTCCCGGCGAAAAGCGTAAAAACAATGGCGGACCTTTTAGCTAGTCTCACTGCCGGCAGCTTGACTGCGATGACGGTGACTGCGAGTCATCTCAATAGCGGATGACGAATCATGCGAACATCAGATGACAACAATAATAGGGCGCGATTGAAGCCATTATCATCCAGTTAGGGGTTGACAGTCAGCTGCAGCTGTGCAGTTCTGAAAATCGTATGAAAACAAACATAGAAAGCAAGGCATAATCATCTGCAATATGAATAATTTTCTGTCGATATTTCTATGATAGACCATATGCTGGTTGCCATCATATGGAAATGGAAGGATGTATTTTAAATATAACGCAGATGATGAAAAATACGACAGCAGGAGGATGTTCTGGTTCAGTGTACAGGAACCACTGTCGATTTCCATTTTGATCAGTTTCACTTCGATGCCAACATCCAACAGACAAGATTCACTAACTCTACTAATTGATTTGATCATCATGCATGGATAGTAATCACCTGAATCCGTATCACTGTCGTAGTTCTTCATTAGCCACTTGAAATAATGATATGGATCTTCTTCGCTAGCTGCCTCACTCAGGAAATTAACCGAATGCCCAACTGGATTCTTTTGCTTATTAAAGTATCTATTCTTTTGTGGTCACATACTCAGATTATAATAGTTACAAATGAAATAGGCGTAACGACTTCTTCTTTGGAATCTAGACCTGGATCTATAGTTTTTGTATGAATGCTGCAACCGTTTATCATCGCGTCCTCTTTCAAAACGATTTGTCTCCCTGCTTCTTTCCACTCCATTCGGTTCATGGTAACTTATTGAAATGCCACTGGGGGTTTTCCATCGTAATCTTTCCCTAGGATAGGTAATCAAAATTTGAACCAAATTGCGGCTATCTGAAGCAGTGCAAGTTTTAAGTGATTTTTTCTCCCACATGGAAATAATTTACTACGGCAAAATCTTATGTACATGAAAGCCACAGGGTATAAGCTTTCTGTTCAATGGTATAAAGTTTGTATTTGCACCGAATTTCATTGAATTATTCGATTTTTCATCAACAATGATTTTAATCTTAATTTGAACCATCGTAATCATAATTTGAACCAATTTTAATCTTGATTTGAACTACTGGTGGCAGCAGCTCGAGCAACTCACAAAAAAGCCAATTCCATGCTAAACAATTAAAAATCACATGAATCTGCTGATTCTTATACCTATTCTTATACCTATTTATCATACCTATTTATCATTAGGCAGTGGAATCTCAACTCAGAATGTTCGAAACTCTTCAGGAATTTGAAAACTAAATTTGGAATTTTTCGTCCTCCAACAGTAAACAAAGCAACCACTAGCGCAGTCTGCAGGCCAACACTAGAAGCTCGCCCCCGTTTACTAGTTCGAATTTAGATAACAAATGGTTCTACTTAAGATAACATTCTTCAAGTAAGAATCACTTAAATTTGATAATTTTATGATAAACAATGCGAAATATTATTCGATTAGTCGATTATACGATAAATAAGCTTTCGTTTGACGTATTCACTTATTGCGTGTGATGCAATGCTGGAGCTGTATGGGTGCACCGAAAATGTGCTTTCTCTGGGGGGAAATAGGTGAAAATCACAGTGATTTTTCAATTGCTTATTTTCGGATTTTCGATGACAAAAACGCTTTTTTCAATGCTTTTAAAGTTTATGATATCAGATTATGTTATGGAAAGCTGTTTAACATCTTTTTCGGGACAATATTTACCCAAAAAGTACATCATTCCAATGAATTTAAAAATAGTTCAAATTAAGGAGAAACATCAAAGAATCCCAAAATGGTCGCCACAATGGCCGACTTCGACACCTACTCACGTTTTGAAGTGCACAAATCTTGACAATTTGTAAACAATTGCGCTCGATTTGGAAAAGCTGCCTCTTTTTGCAAGTGAGCAAAGCCAGGATAAACAAGTACGACTTGGTTCGATGCTCCGTTCATCAGATTTGTGCCTCTAAAGTTTGTATGCAAAATTGCAAAGGGATTTCTTGATGTTTCACCTTAATATTACGTTTTGACTAGTTCAAATTTTGATTTCTTACCCTAACAGAATGTAGCTCTCCATTCCTATTAATTGTCTGAGAACTATTTACCGCCACTTCCTTTGTTTTTAAAATACGCTCTGCTGTTTTAAGGGTCAGTTTCTCCTCATCCAAAAGCTTTTGTTGCAAATTTTCATCATGGACGCCATAGACCAGCTGATCTCTAATGGCGGAGTCTCGGAATTCGCCGAAATTACAGGTTTTTAGTCAACAATTTCACATCCAGCAAAACATTTTCATTTGTTTCGGTAGGGCAATGAACTCGGCACCGGAATTTGTACCTCAATACTATGTCCGACTCAACTTTGTCATACCTTTCTTTATGCTTTTTTATAATACATATCATCATACAAACCGTTTTCAAATCTGTTGCTGGATAAAGGCGCTTTAATTCGTGAAACACTGTCACCCCACACAAACTCAGGAAAATATCTTTCTTCTTTGCATCTTGAATATCGTTGCTCGAAAAAATATAGGACTCCATATGTTCTACATTAATGAGAAAACGACGTCCCTTGCACATATGGACAGGCTTGATAATCCTCCTCGAAATCAAAAGAGTTTTGCAACATGCTCTAGAGCGGTGTTTTGCTTTTGCCTCGTCGCGAGGGAGCGAACAAACCCCAAACAGAGAGGCAATAAAAACTGAGCGAGGAAGAGGGGAACGAAAAAAGAGCCGATGATTATTTCGGGTTTTTGAGTGCGATTTTCGCCTCGAGAGTCTTTCTTTGTATGGGAGTGGAACTCGCGAGAGCTTTTTGAGTGTGAGTGGACGTGAGAAACACAACAAGCAATTATGAGTGTTGGACGAACTCCTCGCTGCGCGGCAAGCTCGCGCTCGGTGCTGTTGAGGATTTGCGTTTTGATTTCTGAGTTTTATTTTCACTCCTCAGAAAATCGCCAAAATCGCTTCCTCATTTTCTCGCGAGGGAGTTTCTGTCAAGCCTGCATATGGATCAATGGTACCAATTAACAAAAAATCCCATAATTTTAGATTCTTGTTATCACTTGAAAAGAAAAAAGAAATGAAATCATACAAAACTAACGATATTAATGGCCCGTTTACATATTTGCTAATTCTGCGCGACAATTCATTTTCGAGCAGTATTGGCGCCAATTTAGCATAATGTAAACACTTTTTAGCTGACAATAAAACTAGCATGACAAATTCAGAAGCTTCTGAATTCGGTGCTAAAACTAGTGGACAATAATGAGGATATTAGATTGTCCGACACCATTGGCATCATGTAAACAGCTTGCTAGACGAATTGTCAGCTAATTATGCCATCACGCCAATTTTATTGGCAGACAGGGAAGTGTTTACATTACGATAGTTTGGTACCAACACAGTCGGACAATTTATTGTCCCAGATTTAGCAGCTATTTTTTTTAGTGGCAATGTAAACGATACTAGCGTGGAATAAATTGTCCGACAGAATATTGTCACGCATTATTATCACATATGTAAACGGGCCATAAATCTCAAATCCCAAGAAAAAGGAAATTTAATCACGTACCTTGATACCACAAACGATAACGATGCCGCCGACACCTCATACGCCAACGGCACAGAAGAAACAGCAACTACCAGCACCCAACGCCAACGACGCTACCGATTCCATCTTAGGTTCAAACAAGCGATAACTACAACGATCCGCTCAATCACTCCAAATTTTCCACAAAAACGCCATCGCAGCAACAGCAACACAATCAACTCTAAGCCTACTTGAAGCTCACGTTGAAGCCTCTTCTCAACCAAGGACAAATTCGACCTGGGAATTCCACTTGATTCGGTTTCTCCAGAGTACCATCTCACAAAATCTGCTTCACAGGATAGCGTCGCTTTTTCTTCTTCTTCTTTATGGCTCTACGTCCTCACTGGAACTTGGCCTGCTTCGCTTCAACTTAGTGTTCTTTGACCACTTCCACAGTTATTAATTGAAGGGCTTTCTTTGCCTGCCATTGCATGAATTCGTATATTGTGAGGCAAGTACAATGATACACTCGAGAAAATTTTCCCGACCGAAACGAGAATCGAACCCGCCGCCTCCGGATTGACCATCCAAAGCCTTAACCACTAGGCTAACTGGAGACCCAGCGTCGCTTAAGACCAGCTATTCAATGAAAAGAAAGCAAGTTCACTTAGCACACAGAAGCTACAAACAATTCTACACAAAATAACTACACCTAAACTTTGATTTACGTCCACTATTGGCTTAGCGAAAAAAAAAATCTACCGACAAAATAATGATCAAAATACAATTTTTATATTTTTGTACACTTCTCCTAATCACGAAGATGTTTTAAAAAATATCAAACTGTTGAGTTTGCTCATTGTCTTAGCGGTTAAATTTTTTGTCGCTCAGCCAAGCATGGACGTAAAAAACGGACAAGGTGTATTGATCTTTTCAATTTCTATTTTAGGCTTTTCAGCACCGTCAATTTCAACTCACCAGGAATGCGCAGAAATTGGTCAAATCTAACTCACTCTACACAGCCTACTTTCTTCACTTCACTTTACTTTTGCACGCTACTTTACTAATTTTTCACCTCGTTGCCAACTGATATGTTCTTTCACGGATAAGCCCTGTTTCGTGTTCAAAAGGAATCGCTCAAGAAGCTTGAGCTTGAGCTTGATTGACCGCCCGTGGATGCTACTCCAGTATCGCCAGACCAGCTACACTCACACAAGGACCAATGAGAGATAACTGCCGGGGACTAGCAGGCATCTTCAGTGTGTGAGCGTTGGTGGTCTTCTATTTTTAGGGCGATAATGGCGCCTGCCACGTCAGGTTGCAGGTCAATGTGGGGTAAGGAAGTGATGATTGCAATCGTTTGTATCCACATCTGGCCGAATATACCTCTGCGCCAGCACAAATTCATGCGGATGTTGGAGTGTTGGTGGGAATTGGTTGGTAGAAGGTTCACACATTGGTGTGTGGATACCAGAGGAAGGTGATAGAATTGTGTGTTTTTATTATTTTGAAGATGTGCGGCACAGTTCGCTTGATTGCATAACTTGTAGGCGTTTTTCTAATAGGATTATGACACTGTGCTGTGAAAGTTTGGAAGGAAGGGAAACGGCTTTTTCAACCCGTTTCTGTTCTAGCGACGGCTATGAACATGTTTATATACATGAGTTGTATATGTAGAGAGCAGAGAGAAAGTGTATAGAAAGATACAAAGTAGGAGGAAAGGGACGGGCCAGGGATTGAACCCAGGACCTTCTGCATATAAATCAGAAGCGGTAGCCACTAGACTACGAAGCCCTTCAAAAGGAATCGCTCAAGAAGTGACAGAAACTTTCTACGGTGACTGCCATTTGAACTCAAGCCTAACATACAAGCTATCTTGATTCTGAACTCAATATGAGGTGTCCAGGAAAGCTTGGAATCAAGAATGACTCCAACGTACTTTACCTGTTCAGTCAAATTGATTTCAGAATCAAAGAGACGTAAAGGTTGAACACCATTACGGTTTCGCTTTTCCGTGCAAAGAACAATAGATGTTTTACTCGGATTAACCGGCAACACCAACCCTCAACTACCTGAAGAGCGTTTTGCATCAGGTCGAAAAGGGTGCTGTTGCATATACCGACTAACAATGTTAGGTAGTCGTCGGCAAAACCATAAGTAGGAAAACCGCTATTATTGAGTTGCCTCAATAGCGTATCTGCTACGAGATTCCATAAAAGTGGTGATAAGACTCCCCCTTGGGGGCATCCACAAACACTCAATTTCCTAATCGCCGCTTGACGCAATGTCGAGAAGAGATTTCGGTTTTTGAGCATTTGGTGAATCCAATTGGAAACCATTGGAGATATACCATGACCCCGTGCGGCTTCCATGAGCATGAGCATGAGCATGAGATGACCGTACAATTCGTAGTTGCTACTCCGTTACTGACCAGAACAGTCAACATTACACAGGGAACCAAATGGATGGGACCTGGGTGTAGCTTTCCATCCTCAATGTGCAATTTTGAAGGTTCAAAACTTTATATTGTCAGTACAAGCGCCGGCCACGTCCTTACGGTCATCGGGGAAGGGAAGGAATGTTGGTGTTACATCCGTTGCTACTAGAGACCGTGTGTACCTCCGCATCCCCACGGTTGTCACAGGAAGGACGTTTGTTAGTGGGAAGGGAAGGGATAGAAAGTTACATAGATCTGGATTCACATTGGTAAGTGATGTGAGCTATGCAACCCTTGATATGATTTAGTCTTCCGCCAGCCGGCTGTCGGAAGAATACAATAATTTTATTGTATGTTTGTGTATTAAATTTAATTATACACCGGGTATGAATATTTTTTAAACCACGCTTATGTCGGATCCACTCGTAATAACGCACGTTTTAAGCTTATCGTTTCTCAGTCAGAAAATAAACTGTATGCAAATCCGTTTAGTGTTACTGCCAATGCTGAAAAACCAAAACCCGCGCCGTAGCTTTACGAGTAAACTGGACAACTAAACAACTAGAATCGTTGCTTTTGAGTTTCATCTATGTTCTTATATTACTTTTTTTCCGCGTTCCCGTGTTAATAAGATTGGGGATAATAAAACCGTTGTACATATTTATTATCCGCGAATGTTCGCAACGCGTAATATAAGTTGAAGGTGTGATGAACAGAAATACATTATCGTAAATGTTCGAAAAAGATATCGAAACTATGGAACTCGGCACGAATAAATCGACGCGGAAAACGTGGTCTACTTGTCACTGTATCGTACGGTAATCTTGACCTTTCTAAAGAAAGAGATACTTCGCCGTTTTGATCGCTGATTGCCTGCTTGTAATAGAAAAAAGTATTAAATTGGCTTCTTTAACGGTGTTGAGATAATTCCATATTCTGAATCTGCATGCAAAACTGAGCCGAAATCCAAATTTTCATGAATTTTGGTGCCCGGGAACCTATTTAAAAATCAATATGAAGTTTGTATGGGAGCGATTTGTCGAATCACCCCTCGTCGCACTTTGTACTGGGTGGAGCTGTCAAGCAGTTGCCCAGCTGTCAAAAGGTGATTTCGATAAATCTCTTCGAAATCGATTTTAGGTACCAAACTAAAGTTCTAAAAATCTGAAAAAAATTATAGTGGTTCAGAAAAAGGTGCTCTTTCGTATAAAATCAAAAAATCAATACATTTTTCTTAATTTAAAAACCCAATTGTGATACGTTCTCCACTGTTATATTTTTTGTAAATTGTTATTTATATATAGTTTAAATTTACCTCCATCCCTCTGAAACAAACGGTATATTAGCAGTGAAAAATAAATAGAATAAAATAAATAAATAAACAAAAAAAAATATTGTAAAAAAGTACACCAAATCTTGATCCTGGAATGTTCCTGCATTTAAATAAACCAGGCTGGAAAATAGCAAGATCAAAACTTGAAATGGTAGATCTTACACCGTAACGCACCATTCCAAGGTGATCTACCCACGTTACGGGTTACCATGACCCCGTGCGGCTTCCAATATGGTATCGAAAGGCACGTTGTCAAAGGCACCCTCGATATCTAAGAAAACACCCAAGCAGGATTGCTTTTGAGCGAATGCCTTCTCGATGTCGTAAACAACTTTGTGTAAAAGAGTCACAGCGGACTTAGCAGTTTGGTACCGTGATTTCGGGTGAAATTGATCAGTGGGGTGAAATTGATCGACGAGGGGGCCATTTTTATTTGTTAGAAATAACGCTTTAAACTTAAAACAATTTGTAAAAAATGTTCATCATCTGGCTCAAGAGTTATTGAATGATGAGTTTACATGTTTTACAGCCAATTAGTCACATATTTCTGTATAAAATTCAATATTTTCTGAAACTGCCAGGCAGGCGAACTTCAAAGACACTTTCAAACTCTTGTTACCGCAGCTATATCTCAAAGGTAACGAATATTCGGATAAATGTTTCTAGCTGAAAAGTATTCGCTAAACTCGATTTCGTCATCAAAAGTTTTATAAATATTGAAATTAAAGCATAAAATTGTAATTTTCTGGAAGTAATAGCATATTAAGTATGGAAATTGCATACTTTCAGGCGTTTTCTTAAGATTTATTGAACTTTTAACTTAAATAATTAAAAATTTAGCAATCTTATAAAAATTTTGCATAGATTTTCGCATTCCGAGGTGGTTAATTAAGAAGGAAAAAATATTTTCAACACTTACAAAAACATTTTACTGACTGATCAATTTCACCCCGAAATTAAAATTTTTGATTTTTTATTTCAAATGATGTTTTTTGTAATAAAATTATTTGCAGTAGAATTTTTAACCTCGTTGACTGATGAAAACCATGGTCGTACTTGTTTTAATGCATTAAGTTTAATCATATTGAAAAGTATTCAAAAATTATTCTCCAAAAACTACGAAAAGTGATCAATTTCACCCGAAATCACGGTAGTCATGTTGGTTCACATGAAGAGGCACGTTGGCCAGATGAACATTACGGATGTGGTGATCCACAATGCGTTCTAAACATTTAAGAAGAAGTTTGAAACTCTTTGCTTCTTCATTGACGCGCGACCCACTTTCGGAATAAACTTTGCAGTAATATCCCGCCAGGATTTGGTAATATACCCTGTATCGAAACTGCAAACAAGTAGTTTTTTTTTCAAAACATGTTTGAAATAATCAAATCCCTTCTGAAGCAAAATAGGATAAATTCCATCAGAGGAAGTCAGATCGCTATTTGGCAAACGAAGTTCGTTCACTCGGAAATCCTTAGATTTCGCAAGGACTTTGTTTAACCGACTGACTTAACCGAAACTGGAAACATTTGTACGAAGGTTCTCCAGCCTGATCGTGCAGCAGACCGGAGAGCTTTCCTGTAGGCCTTGCGAGCCGACCTGAAAGCCTCCGAACCAGCCGAACTTCGTCTGTTCCAACACTTTGTACATTGTTTCCTGAGTTTCGCCAAATCAGAGTTCCATCAAGGAGTTCCTCTTATGATCTTCACAGACCGCAGCGGACATGCTTCTTCAAAAGCTTCCATGATGAAGGTCGTTGTTGTATCAACGACATCATCTAAATCACTTGGAGTGTCAATGGCTGGTGAGTATCCATGAAATTTGACCGCAACCAAATAAGTAAAGAGATCCCAGTTTGTTGACCGAGGATTCCTTAAACGCAATGTTTGCGAAGTAACATTTAAATGTTCAAAAACGATGGTCAGATAAAGATTCTTCATCTGACACATGCCAATTGATCAGCTCGTGATTAATTCTACTAGAGCAAAGCGTTATATCTAACATTTGCTCTCAGCAGATACCTAGATTGGGCGGTTACCTATGTTAAGTAATGCCAGATCTGTACCACTTATGTAAGTACTCCATCAAACTGGAGCCTCTCAAGTTAATGTCTGAGCTGCCCATACATTTCCGGTTATTAGTTGATACGAGTGTAGCTACTATTGCGTTGTTGACAAGCACACGGGCTCGAGGCATGACACGCGAGTTTGCCATTTCATGTTTACTGAAAGTAGCAAACACCGAGTTCACAAGGTTTCCTAGATATAGAAATTCCCCTTACGATAGTAAGGTTCTTGTACCAAAGCCACTTATGGTGTACCATTTTGTCCGCAAAGATTTGTATGGAATTCTGTATAGAATTTTTTTTTTGTAAAATTTATGGAGGATTATGATTACATAAAAAACGAAATACATTGCCCTGGCAAGGTCTTTATTTAACTCTAATTTGTTAAGTTTAAACAATATAGTTGAATCCATCCTGCGGAAATTTGAGCGATCAACGACTTAGTGATTAATCCACATTACTTACTTAGCTGGTATGTATGTATGTACCAATATTCCTATATGATGATGAAAATGCATACGTGATATATGATATGTTGGCAGTTTAATACAGACAGTAATGCTATCTAGGTCATCTATGTACAGTTTGATATATCGATCGTGCCGCGAGCAACCGGTAATCCCGTCAAATTTGAACACTTATCACGTCCAGCAGACTTTTAGGACAGTGCTTCCGATATTTGCTGCAGTCATGATGCACTCCCTTTTCCTCTGCCCGGTAGAATTCGTCTGGTAATCGTTCATCCCTTGAGTGTGATGGTCTGAAATTTATTTAAAATGAATGGTTAACTATCACTTTCTACTTGACAATGTTTTTGATCATACTTACGTTAGTAATATATGAATCAAATCACCCAGAACACCGTTGTGCTCATACAAGGGGTTATCTGCGGTTTCACAGATCGCTCGTAGAATGCATCTCTTCCCGTTGAGGCCGAGTCTGGAAAGAGCAAGTGTTTGAATGGTTTAACGCTTTTTTTTTAAACCAACCTTCACTTACCTGTTGAGATTCATCTCGATGGTTCGGTAGATCTTCTTCCGAGTAAAACTAGCACTCGGTTTATTCTCACCCATCTGTCTTCCCGAGTCTCGTTTTGTGTTGATTTCCGGGGTGTCGACTCGCTTTAATGCACCCTGCGTGTAATCCGTAGCACTTGTTGGCATGTTGTAGTTCATTTCGAAGTTGTACGCGAAGAAAATGTTCCGGTTGGGGATAATCAGCGGCACAGATAGAGCTGCTAGGATCTACAATTCAGCACATTTCAACAATTTCGAGTTTCACTCAACCTTAACGTTGCTTATGTTTAACTTACTCCAGTAGCACTATTATACGTGTAAACGATCCGTTTTTGTCGATGAAGAATCCTCGCAGATGTTTCATTCTGATTCGATTGTTCAGTCAATTCCACACTATTTGAATAACCGGGTAATAAGCCTAATAAAACCACCAACATATGGATCACCTTCCTCATGTTGGACTGTCATACTGGCAAATACCTGAACGAAGTTGAGTTCTGATGATTTACGCGCCCATACGGTCCAGCTACTCTCTCGTGTAGCACTAAGCCTCAATACGTGAAGAGAAATCACGATCTTTGTGTACTTGCTATTTGCGTTATACTCCGGGTGCGTCTTTGAATTGCTTGTTACCATCTTTCACTTATTCAACGGATCGATCATAATTCGAATATCCATTGTTGATCCTCGTTTACCAATTAGCGCCTCTCAATAGGTCTGAGAAAGTTTGAATAAACAATTTTATATCGGCGAGCGGCGCCTATTATGACTGGATGTCGTACCTACATAAAACACATTGTTAGCCATTCATTTCATCATAGTTCTACATCAAGTTAAGATCAAACTGGTCAGTCACACCAAACGCTCGCTGGATTGCGCTTTGCTTGGTCTACCCACCTTGCTCATTGCGTTGAACGCCTCCCTGCATCATCTGGATCTGTTGCGAACACCAACTTTGCCGGGTTGTTATCCGGCATTCATGCAACATGCCCTGCCCGACGTATGTTGCCGTCTTTGGACACTTTCTGGATTCGCCGTAAACTACAAATGGTTCATCCTTCGATTCAACACACCATTGTCCTGCATACCACAGAAGATCGTCCTTGGCACGCGTCGCTCGAAAACTTCAAATGCTTGCAGATCTTTGTAGACCATGGTCCAATGGTCCATGTCTCTTCTCTTGTCCGTAGAGGACCACCGATCTTATTGGCGTCTGCGCAGTTTCTTCTACACACTTAAAACTGATTCTCGAGCTCGGCAGAAATATTTGCTGGTTCATAACGGCAGTTCATAATTTTGCTGACATTTCGGCAAACAAAATGTTTCTGCCGAGATTGTTCATAATATTGTACCGAAATAACGGCAAACTGCTTGAAAAATTGGAAAAGTGACAGCATTTTTGGCTGATTCTGGCAGTGATCGCGGATTTTGCCGAAATCAGTAAACGAGATTACCGAGATATCAGCAATTATGTCATCCTTTGCTGAGTTTCAGTAATCCAACTGTCATTTTTGCAGCTGCCATGTTTTGGCAAAAGAAAAACAAATCAGCGGTGGTGTGTGGTGCTGAAGGCACATGAAGTGCATTTTTTAAACGAAGTCGAAAGGTGTAAGAATTAGGGCAAGGGAGGTATTTTGGACCGCTTTAGGAAGTGGATGAACAATTCAGCGAAAAAAAAGGTCCCCACTTCTAAATATGGATAATTTCAGTAGGCATTACGTAGAGCAACATGTTTTCTGTCGAAAAAGGCCAAACAGAACTCAAAATTTTTGTAGTAAATACAAGAAATATCAACACTCCTGACGAATCTCGGGCTTCTATTTTGGACCACCAAGTGCACATATTTTGGCCCACCAAATTTAATTTCAATTGATTGATGAAATGAAAACCATCTCAGCAATAACTTGAACATAGTTAAAACTACGTGAAGTTTACAAATTTTCTATTCAATTTTTGAGAAAGGGAACGTTTAAAAATCACGTAACGGTAAAAAAAGATGAAATTTTGTTGCTATTGCCAACGCGTTGTAGTATGATGTTTCATAAAAAAAATGTTACGCAAAACGTGTATTTATTAACTATTGCATGACGTAAATCACCATGTATAAATTACGTAACGCTTCATAGGAAGTGTGTAAGTTTAGTGATTTTGTTAAATATAAAGGCGTTCCACATATATTGTAATGAGTGAAAAGGCCACCAAAAATAAAGTAATTTGAATGATACGTAATTGGTCAAACATACATTAGATAACACATTGTCTCAGTCATCAACTAATTGCCGAGAAGGACAACTTTTCTAAACTGGATGATTGAACACCTGAAAACTTCAACTTGTCGAAAAGTTGTTAGGGCACAAATCGAACCCACAACAATCTCATTGTGAAATAAACGTATAACAACCCAGATTACGGGAGGTCCCAACTTATTCTATTTATCTGTTTTCAGAGTACATTACATTGGCATGAATGTTTTCTCCCTTTAGAAGGAACTGGAAAGATGGTTCTGACTGGTGGTCCAAAATATGTCCACATCTGATTATGTTGAACATATTTTGGCCATACCTCAAACCACCGTTTTAGTAAATATTATCGCTCCACCGAGGATAAGAACAGTTTATTTTGAGTTCTTACATGGCCCTAACTACATTCACATGAAATAAATATTTATTTGTAAAATTTAATACCTCTTCGAAGCCGACTACAAATTTGTCACCTCCTTTGTTTTTGATGCTTTTCCGTGCGTTTCATTGAAAGTGAAAACATTTTCTCCATTTTTGATACTGAACAGCATATTTAACTAACATCCAAAATAAAGGCCATCACACAGTTGAATACTTTTCGTGTTCCAATAAAAAAAATACTAAAATTCAGTAGAGATTATGTGATAAATATCATAAAACTCCCTAGGTGGGCCAAAATACCTGCCCGGTCCAAAATACCTCCACTACCCTAAAGACACTCTGTAAGTAAACTACCGTCTACCCCCGTTGGTTTGAACGACACCTCATGCAAACCAACGGGGTTCATTTTTAGTTTGAACTTCTAGCAACCCTGTGGACGACGAAAAACCCCACTGCTGGCAGTCTCATTTTATGTTTTGTTTTGGTTCTGCGTTTCGTTTCACCCCGTTCCATTAGCAGAATGAAGTTTGAGCCATTTTAAATTTGAACGATGTGCAGATTAGAGGGGGTCAAATTAAAAAGTGTTCAGATTAGATGCGGTCAAACGAACGGGGGTAGACGGTATCGCTAATTTGCTTCATATTCACTGTATTCTACACACTAAGTTTTTTTCGCCGAATCTCGGCAAACAGATTGCCGAGATTGGCACCGCCGAGTGCTCGGCAATCATCTCAGCAAAAATTAGATTTGCCGAGATTTCGGCAATCACAAAATTGACAGCTTTCAATATTTTTGCCGAAATCTCAGCAAATAAATTTGCTGAATCTCGGCATTTTATAATGTTTTTGTTTTGGAATGGAAGAAAAAAGTTAAAATTAAATTGAAAATTTCGCACCCGATTGGAAACATAATAGAAAGTTATTACTACGTTTATTTAGTTACATCTATAAATATATAAATAAAACGAAAAATAGTTAATATAATGCCGAATACTTTCATTGTTGTTTCCTCTTCTAGTCAGGCAAAAGTAAACAATTCCTCGATCGTGGATGTGGATTGGAGTTTTGGATTTGTGTGGTCGTCATTCTGTAAGCATGTGATTTTGACTATAATTAGCTGGAATTTGAATACTTACAAAAGGATTATTTTTTAATACTTACTCTTTTTTATCACTCAGCGTAATATCCATAATTAGGTTTCCCTCAACACCATGTAGCACTGATTTATTTTGTTTTTTTTTGCTGCTACGTGCCGGCTGCAAAAGTGACGTTTGTGTCTTGGAAGAGGATTATATATTAATACTGAGATCTCGGTAATCTCGTTTACTGATTTCGGCAAAATTTGTGTTTGCCGATTGTCTCAGCAAAAAATGCTGTCAGTTTCCAAAGTTTTCATACGACTTGCTGATATTTCGGTAAATCATTTTGGGCAACCTCGGCAAAAACATTTTGTTTGTTGAGATATCAGCAAAATCCTGAGTTGCCGGATGAAATCAGTATTTTTTTCTGCCGAGCTCGAGAATCAGTTTTAAGTATAGAATCGCAGTAACGCCTATGTGCCGCTGTTTGTCAAGGAGCCGTTGGTCTTTGAGTAGTATTTCAACACATGAACCAAAATGAAAGGAGGAACCCTGAGAGGAATGAATGCTTGCGGCAACAAATTCGATATTTTTCATAATTTTATGGGCCAATGTAAAAATAAATGTTGGAGAATACAATTTCTTTTTTCGTGGTTTTATATGGAATAAGACTTGGGCAAAGAATTCTGAATTTTATTTATTTATTTTTTATTATTTTCAAATGAAAACAAAAAATATGCCGAGATTCAGCAAATCCATTTATGCTGGCAAATGATTTCGCCGAGCTTCAGTTAATGTATTTGCTGAGAAACTTGGTAAAATATCACTAGCTGTCAATTTTGTGATTGCCGAAGTACCGGCAAATACAATTTTTGCCGAGCTGTTTGCCGAGCAGTCGGCGGTGCCAATCTCGGCAATTGGTTTGCCGAGATTCGGCAAAAAAAACTTAGTGCGTATGGCTCGTAGTAGACATAACTTCCATTGATGACGCGTCAACGTATTTCCGAACTCATATTGTTGGTAGCCATTAGCAAAAGAAACCCAGGTAGACGAATTCCTTCACCACCTCGAAGGTATCCTCGTTTATCGTTACGCTGCCAAGGCTGGATCTGTTTCATTCATTGCCATGCATGTACTTCGTGTTTGACCCATGTACTACCAGTCCGATCTTTGCTGCATCGCATTCCAGCTTTGTCACCGTTCCAATTGTTCTGCCAATACAAATCGTAAATGGAGCACCCAAATCACACAACACCCCCCCTCTCGGAAAATGTTCGACGGAATTAACCTTGAAATTTTGAAATTTAAAGGTGAATTTAGTTTAGCGGCTGTTCGAGCCCGTATGAAGTTGATCATCAACATTAACTCTTTTCCCGGTTAGCCTAGATAGCTGTGTAGTGTCGGTAGCGATTGTGTCAATTCAGGCCAAACATTTCAATAGGTCCTATCTGCATTTGAGAGGCTCTCTTTGTTCACTTTCTCTTTCAATTATTGCAATGTAATGCTACACTTATCAACTACTTTTGCAATACAAATCAAAAGACGACTGTTTTGACCTTCGTTCTATGCAAGGAGACAATCATAATTCAAACGAACAGCTGAGATATTACCGAAAGAGAGGGAAATCAAAGAGAGCCTCTCTTCTGCAGATAGGACCTTTAGACATGTTTGGCCTGAATTGGCTAAGAATAACACTACGGACCGCCTGTTCCGGTGGTAAGAATCCACCAACAGGTGACCTCTAATTCATGGTGTGATGCGGCTTTATGCTTACCGTGCCTAGGAATGAATGGCTCCAATGGGTCTAATAAAAACCTAACCGCTAACGGAGCCTGTGGAGTACCAGGGCGCCCACCACAGTATGTTGCCTTTACTGTGCTAACCGGAGCAATGATGCAGTGGAGTTTGTGTTTCTCCGAGACAATCAGCTGCCCTTCTTTAGTCTTACTTGAGGCTAGATAAGGGCGGGATTATGAAGATGTTTTTAATTAGTTTAAATTTTCACCTATATGGTTTCGCATTATGCGATTTACACAGTGTATTCTGTGTATCCTCGCCTTTGGCGTTTTCCAATAAATACCGATCTGGATTTAATGCTGCTGTTCTTTAGTGTGCTGTTATTGCGAAGAGTTTAATCTTACCTTGTTTGGGTAGTGGCTATGGTTAGTATTGCTCAGATTAATCTTCAGCACAAAAGAACAGCAACGATCATTAATGTCTTCCATAATTTATATCACATAAAAACTGTTTATTTTGAACCCTCTACTCCCTTGGCACGCTTTTTGTATGATACCTCTGAAACACACTTTCCTGAAACCCCTCCCCTTCTCAAAGCGTCACGTAATTAATGGACCTTCAGAAAAAAAAAACTTAAGGAATTCCATTTATTAAGTAATCTAAAGACTCCTCCATCGGCACCTTAAAAAAATTCAGAACTTCAATAAATTTCTTATAATGGAATGTCTCCAGCGATATCTCCCAAAGTTCTGTCACGATTTTGTTTAGTGATTCCAGCAGATATTCTTCAAGAGATTTCTGCATGTAGAGATTCCGTCATAGGTTTATATTCTTCTATGTATTTCTACAGAAATACTCTTGATTTTCTGTCAAGCATACCTTTGGGAATTTTTACTCGGATTTTTTTGAGACATTCATAATTTTCTTTAGAAATAATTCCTAGCAAGTATTACAGAAGTTCCTTCAGAAATTTCTCATGAGCTTTTTCTAGGAATCTTTACATAAGTTTAAGTGTTTCTCCAGACACTCTTCCAGGGAT
Organism: Aedes albopictus; assembly: GCF_035046485.1. Lineage (NCBI taxonomy): Eukaryota > Metazoa > Arthropoda > Insecta > Diptera > Culicidae > Aedes > Aedes albopictus. The sequence continues at coordinate 96,130,681 of NC_085138.1, read as the reverse complement.
TTCTTTTAAAAATACGTTCACAAGTTCCTCCCGGAATTCTTTCAACTTCTTTCAGAATTCCATTATCATATTCTCTGGGTTTATTTTACAATAATCCTAAAGGGATGCTCTGAAGAATATCTCCAGGGATTGCTACAGGAATTAGATGGACGATTTATTCAAAAATTCTTCCAGAGATTCTTTAAGAAATTTCTCCACGGAGGCCATCCTCAACTTCCTCGAGAATTCCTTCAGAAATATCATCAAAGACTCCTTCAGTAGTTAAATGAGGGTTTTTTCATGAATATCAGCGCTAGGGATTACCTCAGAAATGTGTCCATGCATTAACTCGGACGTAATGGTTATGCAGTCTCAATTTTGATTCAATGGATGGTGTCTTTTTCTAAAGCATTGTTCTTCAACCAATTCCTCCCCTAGAGCTGCAATCTCGCTGTCTTCGAATACGAACAGCGAGGTTGAATTCCCCAAGATTTCCTTCAAGATTTCCCTAAAAATTTCTTCTGAGACTTTTTCGGTACTTCCCCCTGGGATTTCTTCAGGAATTACTCCTTGGCTTCCTCCAGGTATTCCTCCAGAGATTCCTCCGGGAATTCTGCAGGGATTCCTTTGGGAAAAAAAATCCTTCAGATATTCTTGCAGAATTTTCTCCAGCAGTTCCTCTGAAGATTCCTCTAGGAATTCTTCTAAACAATCCTCCAGCAATTCCTCCAGATAGCGAATACTATCATAAGGACTGTATCGGAAATTAACTATAAACGTTCAAAAAGCTCTATCTCGAAGCATGGTTGGTCTTTTCATTTCGGTTCTTCTATGAAATCTTCACAATATAGTGAAGTTTAGAACAGCTTGAAGAAATTTGGAAAATGTTAAGTATTATTGAAAATATGGTTCTATGAGTACACCACACAAAATACCAATCTGTACAAAAGGCAATTTTTTTAAATCTTTTTAACGTTTCAATAATTTGTAGCGAAAAAAATTTGTACGGGGAAAAATCTGGAAAATGATGATTATTACTAGCAGTTATGTACACATAACGTATCACTCAATACCGACTTTTAAAATTCTTATTTTGGATAGAAAACCCTCCATCATGTAGAAAGTGGTCTAACCCAAAACACACCTACTTCTTGGTCGAATTTTGACGCTCTGTTTTAAATATCTTTAGAGGTTATAAAATTCCGTTCTGTGGTAAATCTACCTCTTCAATAAATTTAAATACATGCCCAATTGAAAAAAAAATGCGAATTTTCAACTAAATGTATTTTTTAATTGCTTAATTGTTCTTTAAAGTCGCATAAAAAAAGAGTTCCTCGAAAAATAGCCATTTTTTCATTTTTATGAATTGCGCTAAACCACGGAGGAAATTTTTCTTGATAAAAATAATTTTCCTATATCATGAGCATTCTGGAAAAGAATATATTTGTGCAAAAATAAGAGAACAAATTGAATATTTTTCCACAGTTTTCGCTATTTCAAATTTTTAGGGGGTGTCCAAAATTTTAAAAACATATGTGCAATCTTAGAGATAAAAGTCCAAGTTTAGTTTTTGAAAATCAGAACTGCCATTCTTTATTTTAGAGATTTATATAGTATCTAAAATTATGTTTATTTCGAACAGATTATTTTTTAGGCAGTGGTGAACGTTTATAGTTAATTTCCGATACAGTCCTTATCTATCATTTCATTATTGAGGGATTTGCACAAAAGTGCACGCGGCCTATCGCTTCTGAAAGGTACAGCCGCGGTTTTCACTCCCTGTTTACTTCATCCTTATGGGAAATAACATTGCGGCGTTTCCTACGGTGCGGCTGTTCCTTTCGAAAACGATAGACCGCGTGAACTTTTGTGCAAAGCCCCTTTTTGAAACATTTCAACGACCGCGCGGTGTTTACGTTTCAAGAAATCTGACAATATCCACTTTGATCTCTACTCCCTTCACGGAGAAAAAAAAATTGTAAAAACAAACAAATTTTAGTTCAATTCAACCGGAATTCAATGTTAATATCGGCACAAACGACGGTTTAGTTAGATTTTACCACCCAGGTTAGTTAAAACAAACTAAAATATCATGTTGATAGATTTTCATAACCAATAGTTATTTTTACAAACATCCATTCAAAACAACAAAAATGATTGTTGTTCGATATGACAGCTCTGAAAACAAACATCAACATTAGTTATTTCAAACCAAAACATGGCGGTTGAAATTACCGGAATACCGTTCAAATTAAACGGGGTTTGATTGTTGAATTGACCGACCAATTTATTGTTTTTGCTTTGCTTACTGCTCCCCCTGGGTTCCGTATTTTCTTTCTGGGGTGATGTCACATTGAAACTTCCGAATAAATGTGTAAAATTTGTTCCATTTTATTTAAAACAACGCTTAATGTATAAACTTTACACTTTTTTCATCCCACTGGGAACGAGCATAAATCACCGGAGATGAGTTTGTGAATTCTCTGACGGGGCCTTCAAGATTTCGCTAGAACATACGGAAGATACGGAAGAGTAGAGGCGGGACTGACGTTACTATGCATCCGGTAGAAATATTGATGTTTGTAGATACGCCTCACCGAAGAATCCGGCCAAATTCCATCACCGATACAACGCACACGTTCTTCTTCTCGTCAAATGAGAAATTCGTCGCTGTATGGAGAAAACTCTAACTCACACCTCCGCCATGATATTTCTTTTGAGCTGTTGAAAAAAAAAACTAATTTTAATTCAGTATTTTATAGGTTTATATCAATCAGAATATCCTTGAGAATATCAATCCAATAAACAAAAACTTACTTGCTATTATTCTTTGTTTTGGTTTAATTTCTTAAGCTTTCTGATCTTCCGAGTGTCTTAATTCACCTTCCGAGTTTGCTCACACGCACAAATATGTGATGAAATTCATTGATCGGTTTTTCTTCAGATGACAGACAAAGGCAGTTCTCAGTACGAGCAGTGTCGGCGTTACAACTTTTAAACAAACCGAGGCATTAGTTTGAAATGAACGGAATTTCCGGTTGTTTTACCTCCAAATAAGAGATTAGTTCATTTCAACCGGCAGTATTTGTTGATTCAATCCAGTATGTTGGTTTGTTTCTTTGATTTCTAACTGAAAAGGAACAACCGGAATTCCGGTGAAAACAAACTAAAATTTTGTTAGAAAACAACAAACATTTTGGTTTGAAATCACCATACTTGAGAAAACAGTGATTAGTAAAAACAACAAAATTCGTTGTTTATTTCAAACCAATCTAAATGGTTTGAGTCAACAAAATTTAGTTTGTTTACAACTAGTTTCCTGGTTTGTAAATCAACAAACGTGTTTGTTAAATCAAACTAAACTGGTTTTTCTCTGTGTTACACTCTGAGTAGAAAAAGACCGATATAGCCATAAAATGATAAGCGGCTGGTAAGGACGGTATCGCAGCAGAACTCATCACGGAGAAAAAACATTAGTAAACACAAACGAATTTCAGTTTGTTTTAACCGGATTTTCGTTTTGAATTGGGCACAAATGATAAATTAGTTTGATTCAACTGCCCGCGTTAGTTGAAATTACTGAAATTTCCGTTTGTTTGTTTCATTGATTCAACGGTTAAATTCTACAAAAATCCGTTTGAAATAACTAATAAGATGATTGTTTAATTTTGACAGTTGCGAAAACAACAGATTTCGGTAGTTGTTTCAACCGACGCTAATGGTTTGATTCTAACAAATTACAGTTTGAAACAAACGATGAAATTGGTTGAAAAACCAAACGCTATCGGTTGAAATTACCGGGGTTTTATCTTTTTTTTTCTTGTAGAATTAAATTTAGAAACGTTTTTATTTAATTTTTTTATTCATTTTCTGTTAAATATTTATTTGCCATTTTGGTGAATTCGTGTTAATTAGTACATACTCTTAAATAAGTGCAAATATTCACTAACTAAGAAACAATCGGGTCACCGGTGTACAATGTACAATCATCAGTAAGAAATGGAAGCGATCCAAACGAATTTATGCGCTTGGGATTCTTATTTGGGAAATCCGTGTTGGACAGCAAACCCGGTCGATGCTCTAATGGCACCCAATGGGATGTGCTGATGTGCTCAGCTTTGCTGTTAATTTTCGTGGGACTTAGCTTCATCAGCTACGGTGTCTACTTCCTTCTCATAGCTTCTCTATTGAGGTTGCTGTCGAGTTGCGGGATCGTTTTATTCTGCACTAGCTGTCCCGGCAGACGTCGTACTGCCATTTTGATTGTGGTATTTGACAGCTGTAGTGTGTTCATTTCGTCACCGCACTCTAGATTATATTTATTGCGATCGTATTGGATTTCTTCCCCGCGCTCAACAATTTCAGTAATTTCACATTTGTTCATCTTTTCAGTTGATTTTGGTAACTTTTATTACTTATAAACACAGCCACCATGAATACTAATCGAACCGTGCAAGGGTCATCCCGACCGGTTCATCCGTTCTTGAGTTTTGTTGCCTCAAAGGGACTTCAAACTCATTTTTATATATATAGATTATACTCTTTAGAATATGTGAGGTGTCTTCGATGCTTTTTCGGTGACTATCAGAAATTCAAAGAAACATCATACCCATTCAACAATTATTTACTAAATCAAAGGAAAATATACAAATCTTACCTTATGAAGTTGAACGAATTTTAACTTTTTCGATTATTTTTCATCTATGTAACAATATTGCATCACTCTTTGTATACACAATGCCCACTTTGAGTTTGCTAGGTTGCTGCTGATGGTGGGGACGGAAAATTGATAAAAAAACAACCATTTCCAATTGGTTTGTTTCGAACCAATATGGCAGTAGATTTTTCGCCAAAGAAAATATTAGTTTGATTCAACTGCCAAGCCGGTTGTATCGAACCAAAATTTCAGTTTGTTAACCTGAACCGGAACAACCTACATTTTAGTAAAAACAAACGCCTTGCTATAGTTGAAAACAACAAATCATTGGTTTGAAACTACAAATACTGTTCATAATTTTTTTGACACTTCGGGTAGTAGAAACAACTAATTCGCGTGGCTGATTCAAACCGAAACCAATGATTTGGAACAAACAAAATGAGTGTTAAAACTACTTTTTCATTAGTTTAGAAAACAACAAACGTATTAGTTGTTTCAAACTGGATTGATTTTTCTCCGTGATCAAGATGGGCCCGGAAAAGTTGGCCACCTATCTGCACCAGTTAGTAGTCAAGATCTGGGAAACCGAACAGCTACCGGAGGAGTGGAAGGAAGAGATAATCTGTCCCATCCACAAGAAAGGCGACAAGTTAATGTGTGAGAACTTCCGAGCAATCACCATTTTGAATGCCGCCTACAAAGTGCTATCCCAGATCATATTCCGTCGTCTTTCACCTAAAGTAAATGAGTTCGTGGGAAGTTACCAAGCCGATTCCATCGACGGCCGGTCGACAACGGACCAGATCTTCACCGTACGGCAAATCCTCCAGAAATGCCGTGAATACCAGGTCCCAACGCACCACCTGTTCATCGACTTCAAAGCGGCATACGACAGTATCGACCGCACAGAGCTATGGAAAATCATGGACGAGAACAGCTTTCCCGGACTGATAAGACCAGACTGATAAGAGCAACGATGGACGGTGTGCAGAACAGCGTAAGGATTTCGGGTGCACTATCCAGTTCATTCGAATCTCGACGGGGACTACGACAAGGTGATGGACTTTCCTGCCTAGGGTAGGACGGGGCAAGATGGCCACCCGGGGCAAGATGAGCACCCTTCCGTTTTACTACTTGTATGATGAATTTTGCCCAAACAACTTCATAATCCGTTAGAATAATGTCCATCTTGTTTGTTAACCAGATAAAAGGTACTTCATAATGAACGAATTAAAAAATATCGTCAAATTAGTCAATAGCATGGATTTTTAGCATTTTCTTATAAGAAATCATCAGAATAAAATAAGGTTTCTGTGTCAGAATAATATTTTTACCATAATTCTGGTTATCAGCCAACATTACTAGCTTACTGCAAAGCATTTTAATTTACATTAGAAAATATGTGCTAAAAACAAACATTAAAATTTATTCAATTTTAGTTATTTACCTATAGTGGGGCAAGATGAGCACCCCTGCACTATGGGCCAGAAATCAAAATTTCGCGACAAAAGTCAAAAAAGTTGTTTTTCTAAGATCAATCAATTTTCGTATTTGTATGATTGTTTGGGCTATGTTTGATTATATACCGACTGATTTTTTTGATTTGTAACAAAATTGTATCGTTTTTTGTATGGAGAAACTTCTTATGAGCGAAAATTCTCGATTTTAACCAATATTAAGAAAAATGTGATTTGTGGTGAAAAATGTTATTAAAAAATATAACGCATACATTTCCTAAAAGTAAATTTAGTATGTTTTGCATATTCGATGCACAAATTGCGATGCTTTTAGGTTTAAAAATAAATTTTACAATATTTACTCAAATTTTACGGTTTAATTAGCCAATGTGTTCAAAAAGTAGGAGTATTCGACCGTATTCGACATGCAACCGGTCTAGGATGCTAGTTCAGACCCTTCTTTTTCGAATGCTACCGGACTTTTTTGCGGGAATTTGCGGGAAGCCAAGTTAGAGTTATTTTAGTGCTTCCTTAAATTTTACAATATTTCACGCTGTGCTTCAATAATCACCTACTCTTGCCATTACGACGCTATGACTTTATGGCTTGCGAAACAATATACAAAGCAACAAACAACTTTCATTCTGGAAGGTTTTGTTTCAAATATAAATGTGATTATAAGCTTTTAAATCAAGACCAATGTGCAAAGTTTCGGTATATCAATCAAAATAAGAATTTTAAATAAACTCAACGTACATACATATATACAGATGGATACATTATTAGTGAAATTAGGGACAAATCCACAGATCAAGTGAGATTTGAACTCACGACCCTTATATGCTACACAAGTGCTTTACCGACTTAGCTACCGAGCCTATCAATGACACGGCATTTGAAATAGGGAACCGAGCCACTTGGGCAGTAATTTCTATTGTGGGCTCCTTCTGCTACAACTCAGTCAATTGTGAACCAATTGACACAATTTTTGGAACGCGGTGAGATAGGTGTAGTATCTAGCCCTGTTTAAAATTCAAGTTAATTGGTTCGAAGTTTACTGAGTTGTAGCGGAAAAGTGCCCAAAAAACAAGCCACGCCCAAGTGGCTCGGCACCCTATTATAAGGAAAATTAAATCTTTTCCCTAATCACAAATATATCCATTACACTTGTACATATGATCGAAGAGCGAACACAATTTATTGTTCAAATACCGACTCCAAGTCATTTGGCCGAGTGTCATTTGGCTTATTGCCGCTTGGCCGAAAGTCATTTGGCTGAATGCCGTTTGGCTGAAGAAGAAACGATAGTGCCACTGTTTTCCACGTCAGTATAACTCAAAATAATCCCCTTTGATTAAAAGGAGGAAAAATCTCTGATAAAATATTGACAGTTTCAACGCCAACTAATCCTTGAATTATAAAATAAGAAAGAATAGTCAATGATTGGAGGAAGGAAGAAGGAAAAAAAATAATGATGATCAAATTGGCAGCTATAATGTGAAAAGAGGTCTCTGAATTATTTTGAACATAATTCGGCCAAGTGGCATTCTGCCAAATGCCGGACATCTGAAACACCTGAGCAGCGAATTTTTTCACCAAAAACTATACATACATGACATCTATACATAAATTGAGATTATTAAAAATCATAATTGACCACACGAATTGATGTACCGAAACTTTGCACTTTGAGTAAGTGTGTGATATTGATTTCAACGTCTACAATTCACAGTCCTACCTGAAACGAAACCTTCCAGAATAATAGTAGTATGTTGCTACACAGAGAAAAACCAGTTTAGTTTGATTTAACAAACACGTTTGTTGATTTACAAACCAGGAAACTAGTTGTAAACAAACTAAATTTTGTTGACTCAAACCATTTAGATTGGTTTGAAATAAACAACGAATTTTGTTGTTTTTACTAATCACTGTTTTCTCAAGTATGGTGATTTCAAACCAAAATGTTTGTTGTTTTCTAACAAAATTTTAGTTTGTTTTCACCGGAATTCCGGTTGTTCCTTTTCAGTTAGAAATCAAAGAAACAAACCAACATACTGGATTGAATCAACAAATACTGCCGGTTGAAATGAACTAATCTCTTATTTGGAGGTAAAACAACCGGAAATTCCGTTCATTTCAAACTAATGCCTCGGTTTGTTTAAAAGTTGTAACGCCGACACTGCTCGTACTGAGAACTGCCTTTGTCTGTCATCTGAAGAAAAACCGATCAATGAATTTCATCACATATTTGTGCGTGTGAGCAAACTCGGAAGGTGAATTAAGACACTCGGAAGATCAGAAAGCTTAAGAAATTAAACCAAAACAAAGAATAATAGCAAGTAAGTTTTTGTTTATTGGATTGATATTCTCAAGGATATTCTGATTGATATAAACCTATAAAATACTGAATTAAAATTAGTTTTTTTTTCAACAGCTCAAAAGAAATATCATGGCGGAGGTGTGAGTTAGAGTTTTCTCCATACAGCGACGAATTTCTCATTTGACGAGAAGAAGAACGTGTGCGTTGTATCGGTGATGGAATTTGGCCGGATTCTTCGGTGAGGCGTATCTACAAACATCAATATTTCTACCGGATGCATAGTAACGTCAGTCCCGCCTCTACTCTTCCGTATCTTCCGTATGTTCTAGCGAAATCTTGAAGGCCCCGTCAGAGAATTCACAAACTCATCTCCGGTGATTTATGCTCGTTCCCAGTGGGATGAAAAAAGTGTAAAGTTTATACATTAAGCGTTGTTTTAAATAAAATGGAACAAATTTTACACATTTATTCGGAAGTTTCAATGTGACATCACCCCAGAAAGAAAATACGGAACCCAGGGGGAGCAGTAAGCAAAGCAAAAACAATAAATTGGTCGGTCAATTCAACAATCAAACCCCGTTTAATTTGAACGGTATTCCGGTAATTTCAACCGCCATGTTTTGGTTTGAAATAACTAATGTTGATGTTTGTTTTCAGAGCTGTCATATCGAACAACAATCATTTTTGTTGTTTTGAATGGATGTTTGTAAAAATAACTATTGGTTATGAAAATCTATCAACATGATATTTTAGTTTGTTTTAACTAACCTGGGTAGTAAAATCTAACTAAACCGTCGTTTGTGCCGATATTAACATTGAATTCCGGTTGAATTGAACTAAAATTTGTTTGTTTTTACAATTTTTTTTTCTCCGTGTATGTGTATTGTTTCGCAGGCTATAAAGAGATTGCGTCATAATGCCAAAAGTCTATCTAAGAATGGATGGTTATTAAAGCACAGCGTAAAACATTGTAAAATCAACGCATGCGCTTAAATCATTCTATCTCGGTGTCCAGCAAATTCCCGCAAAAAAGTCCGGTAGCATCCGAAAAAGAAGAGTCTCAACTAGCTTCCTAGATCGGTTGCATGTCGAATTCGGTCGAATACTTTTACTTTTTGAACAAATTGGCAAATAAACTGTACAATTTGAGTAAACATTGTAATTTAAACTTAAAGAGAATATTCGCTTATAAGAAGTTTCTCCATACAAAAAACGATACAATTTTGTTACAAATCAAAAAAAATCAGTCGGTATACAATTAAACATAGCCCAAACAATCATACAAATATGAAAATTGATTGATCATAAAAAAAAAACAACTTTTTTGAATTTTGTCGCGAAATTTTGATTTCTGGCCCATAGTGCCCTGATGGGAATATAGAAAATATTTTGAAATTATTGTAATCCACTCAATGGTGCCGAGCATAGGTTTCCATAACCTCTGCAACTACATTGGTTGCGCAAATTCCTAAAAATAAGCAACTTAATAATCGTTTATTGTTTTTCGGGTCATTTTGTATAAAGTATTATAAAACCGCATTTTTTTTTCAATAATCGAAAAAATTGATAATTTTAGAACGTGATACCATAACTATAAACAAGGTTCACTATATCAATCACTGTATGGCCAATTTATTGTGAAAATATTGGGATTTTATTGAAGGGCTCTTCTTGCCCCGTAGCATGTTCGAACTGACCATAAAACATCTTTTTTGTTTAGTCAAATAAATCATCCTTATTGTGAATTTTGAACCCTCCTATGTTTATGGGTGATAGAAAACATGATATAGAAAAGAACTACTGAGAGGTACTTTGAAAAATTGTGCTAACTTTCAATAAACTCAACGTGATCCTTAGGGTGCTCATCTTGCCCTACCCTACTATTCAACATCGCCCTTGAAGGCCAATTTGTCTGTTTTGCGGATGACATGGATATCATTGCTAGAATATTTGGAACGGTGGCAGAACTGTACACCCGCCTGAAACACGAAGCAGCAAAGGTCGGACTGGTGGTGAATGCGGCTAAGACAAAGTATATGCTGGTAGGTGGGACTGAACGAGACAGGACAAGCCTTGGCAGCAATGTTACGATAGACGGGGATACTTTCGAGGTGGTAGAAGAATTCGTCTCCCTCGGTTCCTTGCTAACGGCGGACAATAACGTGAGCCGTGAAATACGGAGGCGCATCATCAGTGGAAGTCGTGCCTACTATGGGCTCCAGAAGAAACTGCGGTCAAAAAAGATTCACCCCCGCACCAAATGTACCATGTACAAGACGTTAATAAGACCGGTGGTTCTCTACGGACACGAGACATGGACGATGCTCGAGGAGGACCTGCAAGCACTCGGAGCTTTCGAGCGACGCGTGCTAAGGACTTTACGGCGAACCCAGCATTCAGAACGTGGCCAAAGCCGGAAGGATACGATGGGCAGGGCATGTTGCAAGAATGCCGGACAACAACCCTGCAAAGTTGGTGTTTGCTAACCATCCGGTTGGTACAAGAAGGCGTGGAGCGCAGAGAGCACGATGGGCGGACCAGGTGGAGCGTGATCTGGCGAGTGTTGGGCGTGACCGACGTTGGAGAGCTGCAGCTGCAAATTGAGTATTATGGCGGCAAATTGTTGATTCAGTATTATCATGAATTTGATGTTAACTAAATAAATGAAAGCCATAAAATGATTAAGTTATATATAGAATACGGTCGATAAATCAGAATCTGACTGAAAATTAAGTTTTTATTTTTGTGTTTGTGACTACGACTCGGGTGCATAGTGCAATAATTTTAAAGTGAATGAAATTTCAACTCGAATTGACTCAATTCCAAGTTTACAGCCCACACCAAAGACGTTCTTAGAGAAAACACTTCACTTTCCTGTGGTCTTGGAAATATCATAGCAATTGATGCTAATGAAACTCAATCAGTATTGTCATATGTAATTCACACCACTTCAGTTGCTTGGTTCACACATGCTCGAAAAAATGTAAACTAGCCCAACGGGTCTAGCGCAACGGGTCGTTAGCATTGGTGATGATCGTAAATCAGTCGCAAAGATGCAGTTGAGCGAGAAACTGACCTTATTTAAACTTGTATTCCTACACCTTTTGGTTGCGAGCTCTGCAGCACACTCACCATATGTCCAACCCGATCAACAAGACGAGGGCCGCGTGCTCATCTTCCCTCCGACGTCTCCCACGCGTCATCAGTTGATTTCCGGTATCGGTATACCACTGGGGACACCCGAGTCCGTTACGTCCGGATGGGTTTTCAAGGCGCAGTACTTTCTGCCGACCACGGTCGATAACCTGAAACCCATCTACGTGGAAGGATGGAATGATAGTCGACGATTGTTTGAAAAGCGAGAAGCCGTTACGCTCCCCCCGATGGAGCACTACGAAGCGTTTACGGCTAGGGATGTCAAAATCGAAATGGAGCCACTTCCGGATGTGGCAAGTAGCGAAGAAAGCGATGACGATGACTATTTCGAGGAGGGAGATGACAACTACTGGCTGGATGACGATGAAGAAGAGACTCTCCAAGAACTTAGGAAGGAACTGCCTCCGTCCAATTTGGAGTCCCAGATGGCCCAGGGTTACGATGCGGCGGGTTCACGATGGATGACGTACAAGTCGTTGGAACATATCGGTCAAGTCTACGGCTCCGGAGGACGGGAATGCGTACTGCGAAGCATTTGCGAGGCAGCCAATGCGCAGTTCACTCATACCGGGGGAGTGTTTGCAGAACTGTTGCACATTATTTTCACGTAAGGAATTGAAGATTCAACAGCGGTTTACAAATAATAATGATTTCCAATTCGATTGTAGACCATCATCTACTGCAGAGCCTCTTTCGGAACACAGTGACAACGAATACTACCGAGCGGAGCAGTTAGGCAGGGAAGGTGCACCTTGTCAGTTGGTGTTTCACGAGTGTCGAAACTCAATACTCGATGTGTTCACAGGAATACACGATCCGACAAAAAATGCGCTACTAACTGCTCATGACAAGGTGATGAGATCTTTCATGAAATAAAATAAAGAACAAAAACGTGTTGAGATTAAAATTGCTGGTGGGTTATCATTTTAACAATCCAAGTTATGACATAATCTGGCCGTCAATACTCCACATCAAAAACTTTTTTGAAGTTTTCCGTCATGTAAATATTTAGCATTGAGTTCGTTTATTTTCTGAACTGACGTAGCTAGTGAACTCTGGGCAATCAACAAGTCCTAAAGCGTCCTTATACGGTATGTGTACCATCAGCAATCTCACGCTCCCATATTCATCCTATCCGAAAACAAGCGATTACGGCACCGATTGATTCCGTTCTTTTTGTTTTCATGCGTAATTCCAACAAAAAATACAAAAATGAGAAACAAAACAAACAGCGCTTCAAACCTTTGTTTTTCGTAGGATGAAAATGGGAGCCACATGCTTAATAAGGGAACCAATACCCTATATGCAGACAGCCTCTCAAAGGAACCTTCCTGTATTTAAAACTCTTTTACTTATATACTAAGTACACGAAAAGTATTTTAATTATTTCATTCATTACAATTACCTTTTACAATTTAAAACACTGAACCTAATAACAGTCATAAATCCACCTAATATCAGTTATTATGATACCACAATATTGCTATAAGCCAAACTTATACTTTTCATACCGTCGTTGGGGGTGGGAATGGGTCAAAAATGATACTCAAAGATTGTTTGTTAAATAACAAATGTAGTTGAAGTCAGAATAACTTTTTATTTGGTATGTATACTCTTCTATATGGTAATGATAGTTAAGCCAAGAAAGTATCACATTATATGAATTGTCTACTTAACTACAAATGATTGAAAATTTACCCAATCTCACCCCTTAGAGGGGGTGAGAATGGGTCAAAGTATTCGAAGTCGCCTGTCTATGAATACAAGTTAATTTTATTGATCATATCTAGTAAACCTACTTTAAATACAATGTAACCATGACGAATAAAAACTTAGGTAATTTTAAAAGATGATTAATCCACCTAAAAAGGCTAATACAATCGAAAAAAATGGTTGAAACTTGATAAAAAAAAGTTTGTATGTTGTATCGCCATTTTAGCCACCATAATCATCCTCATTTAAAGTTTCAACCTCCATGAGAGGAGGAGGGATTACAATGAGGGAGAGGCGCATTAAAAGATTTATTGAAAAAAAAAACATGATATTTTTCGACGTTCGTTCGTCTTCCGAAATTTTGTCATGTTACCGGTTTTATGGCCCGGTATTTCCTGGATGCCGTTACCGTCTGGTAGTTTCGCGATATTTCCTTGGAATTTAAAAATTGAGTGGAGAAGAAAAACGCTATCAAGTATATTTTGTGAGCTTGCGATATTGCAGTACACTAAAAATTAGCTGATGATAAGAGGAGCTGTCCAAACGCATGGATTTATTGTTATAAATGATTTTAGGCACTAAACGTATGAACACACTCGCTTGACACTTCTTCGACATATTTTCGAAAAAAGCGTGCTTTTATGGAGATACGGTAAACATGGCACCACTCTAACGTCAAATGGGGACTGGATAACAAGTTGAATTTTTAGTTAAGGTTATGTGCACTCGATAACTTGCTTGCCCCAATCTCCCCCCCATTCTTAATATTTAGATATAGGGTCGAAAATATTGAATTTTCAAATTAAAAGTGCATTGACAGTCCGCTTTTTTCGTTGCATCAACCAGGTAATACCTACAGCTAACCACTTATAAGAAAATTTATGGTTAGGTACTTGTGTGAAACATTACGAAGGAGAAATTTTTTCAGAGTGATTTACTAGTAGTTTCATCATATAAGTTTAGCCACAAATTTAACAAAAAAACGATTATTGCTAAACATCTTATTCTGCATCATGATGTGTAAAAACATCTTCTCTTTGAAATAATATAAAATGTTCAATATAAATTAGCGATAGTTGATGACTGCCGTGTGCAGCATAGTTGTCCCATGTTACATTTAGTCGATTTTGACTTTTTTTCGCCAAACGGTCTATTTTTACGTATTCTTTTAGAAACTGCCCTCGGTTAGTACACTTTGTTCGGAAAATCTATAGAAACAACATCAAGTCAATTTGTCCCATGTTCATTTTTGTCATCATAAGCTGTCCCATGTTCCAATTTTCAGCATAAGCTGTCCCATGTTCAATTTTCCAGCATAAGCTGTCCCATGTTCAATTTTGCAGTAGTCCCATGTTCTATTTTGCAGCATAAGCTGTCCCATGTTCAATTTTTCAGCATAAGCTGTCCCATGTTTTTTTTCTCAGCTTTTAAAGCTAAATTGGAGTAAGCTATGAGTAACCAGTGGAGGGTGTAATCAATAACCAGTCCAAAGATGGCGACCAGAATATCCAAGATGGCGGTCTACAATCCAAGATGGCGGCTCAAAATTCAAGATGGCGACTGTTTAATGGAGTTTTAGGCTCTAAACCATGCAATCTATATATATAAAAGTCAATGTATGTATGTTTGTATGTTAAATTGTATGTTAATGTGTATGTAAATTTGTATGTTTGTTTATTTGTTTGTTAAAGAGGTGGTTATAAGGGTATTGGAATTCAAGATGGCGGCTTAGGTTCCAAGATGGCGGTCAAAACGTCAGAGTGCTTGCTATTTAACGGTGAATCTGTTACGGATACTATGCAATATGGGTATCTATCGATCGGGTTTGATGAGTAGAAGTCAAAAATCAATATCCGACCCCATTTTGAAATCCAAGATGGCGGACCATAATCTAAGATGGCGGACCATAATCCAAGATGGTGGCCACGGATTGGTGTTTTGCGCTATGATACCATGCAATATGGGTATCTATCGATCGGACTTGATGAGTAGATGTTAAAAATCGATATTTGACGCCATTTTGAAATCCAAGATGGCAGACCATAATCCAATATGGCGGCCATGTAATGGTGGTATGAGCTATGATACTATGCAATATGGGTATCTATCGATCGGACTTGATGAGTAGAACTTAATAATCGATATTTAACGCCATTTTGAAATCCAAGATGGCGGACCATAATCCAAGATGGCGGCCATGTAATGGTGGTATGAGCTATGATACCATGCAATATGGGTATCTATCGATCGGACTTGATGAGTAGAATTCAAAAATCGATTTTTGACGCCATTTTGAAATACAAGATGGCGGACCATCATCCAAAATGGCGGCCACGGTATGGTGTTTTGAGCTATGATACCATGAAAAATGGATATCTATCGATCGGATTTGATGAGTAGAAGTCAAAAATCGATATTTGCGCCATTTTGAAATCCAAGATGGCGGACCATAATCCATAATGGTGGCCATGGAATGGTGTTTTGAGCTATGATACCATGCAGTATGAGGATCTATCGATTGGACTTGATGAGTATATGTTAAAAATCGATATTTGACGCCATTTTGAAACCCAAGATGGCGCACCATAATCCAATATGGCGGCCATGTAATGGTGGTATGAGCTATGATACCATGCAATATGGGTATCTATCGATCGGACTTGATGAGTAGAACTCAAAAATCGATATTTGACACCATTTTGAAATCCAAGATGGTGGACCATAATCCAAGATGGCGGCCACGGAATGGTGTTTTGAGCTATGATACCATGCAATATGAGGATCTATCGATTGGACTTGATGAGTATATGAGTACATATATGACATCGATTTTCAACATCTGCTTGTCGAGCCCGTTCCGGAAATATCCATATTGCGTAGGATTCCATGCATTTGCAGAAACCAGAAGCCGCCATCTTGGATTTCATAATGGCGTCGGACATCGATTTTCAACATCTGCTTGTCGAGCCCGTTCCGGAAATATCCATATTGCGTGGGATTCCATGCATTTGCAGAAACCGGAAGCCGCCATCTTGGATTTCAAAATGGCGTCGGACATCGATTTTCAACATCTACTCGTCGAGCCGGTTCATGAAATTTCCATATTGCGTAGGTTTCCATTTATTTCCAGAAACTGGAAGCCGCCGTCTTGGATTTCAAAATGGCGTCGGACATCGATTTTCAACATCTGCTTGTTGAACCCGTTCCGGAAATATCTATATTGCGTGGGATTCCATGGATTTGCAGAAACCGGAAGCCGCCATCTTGGATTTCAAAATGGCGTCGGACATCGATTTTCAACATCTGCTTGTTGAACCCGTTCCGGAAATATCCATATTGCGTGGGTTTCCATGGATTTCCAGAATCCGGAAGCCGCCATCTTGGATTTCAAAATGGCGTCGGACATCGATTTTCAACATCTGCTTGTCGAACCCGTTCCGGAAATATCCATATTGCGTGGGTTTCCATGGATTTCCAGAAACCGGAAGCCGCCATCTTGGATTTCAAAATGGCGTCTGTTTGGGGCTCCGCAGTACCAGAAATCCTCCGTTGATCCGGCTCGAAGGACCAAATGTTGAGGCGCCGCAGTGCCTCAAGCGGGTAGCTCTAGGATTCCTGGCGGGATGGAGTCTCGCAAGACCTGGGGTACCAGAAATCCTCCGTTGATCCGGTTCGAAGGACCAAAATGTTGAGGCGCCGCAGTGCCTCAAACGGGAAGTTTCTTTCCGCAGAAAGAAAAACGCACAGAAAGTACTTCTATACTAAGCACTTTATTTTACTACTAAACTTTGCGTTGTCGAAGCCACGCAAACGCTTTTACACTTCTACTTCGCGTTGTCGAAGCCACGCGAACGCTTGTACACTTCGATATTACTTCTCACTACTTGACCGTTTGCCGGGTCAAATCAAACTATTTTCTCGTTCGGTGGTGGTGCTCTCTTTTTATAGCACTCCGGAAGGCATCCAGAAAGTTCCACAATATTCCCGGTATGAAACATTCCAGAACATTCCATCAATCTGGCTACACTGTCAGATCGAAGTCACTCACGGTCACTCACTCGCAGCATGCGCACCGCGTTGACGCGCGCTCGCTCGCAGCTGTCATCATCAATCATCGTTAGTGGTGAGTGGTCCCGTGCTGGGCTCGCTGTCGCCGCCGTGTTTACGTTTGTGGGAGCTTGAGTGACGCTGTTCAATCTCGTAGGGGAATGTGGGGCACATTTTCCACCGGAGCGTCCGATGGGCGCGAACATACTGCCCCCCGGGCTGGAAGTATTCTTGTCGAAGCAGCGGCATCGGATAACGGTTGGCTTCTCTGCAATCGAGTTGAAGCGGTAGTCGACTGGTCGGAATCTTTCCGAAGCTCCGTCCTCGTCGTGGTGGTTGGGTTTTTCCTTCTCCATTCAAGTCAAGAATTCGTTGGTGATGGACGGTTTCCATCGGCCTCTTGAAATTCTCCTTCCTAGTGCGGTAAAGGCAGCCAAATCGGATTTTCACCTGCCCTTCGACAGCTTGCCGAACAGATTGCTGGCCAAACAATGCGCATTCCATTCCCATTTCTTTCGTACCGTTGAGCATTGGCTGGCGATGCAATATTTCGGTAGGCAGCACGACGCAATACATCGCTTTCACGTTGACTGCAGTTCCAGCATGCCCTTCCTTGGCTGGGCTGAGTTGCTCGACGATCATCTTAGAGCAAGCTTTCGCACTGATGTACTCGCCCACCAGAGCTGACCTCGAAGCGTTCGCAGAAGTTCTTGGTGGTGGTTTCGCTGGCTTGGTGTGCCACTTCTTCGTGGCCTCCGGTCTTTGCAACTTACGGAACTTATCCGTCTTGCAGATGCTGTCAGAGATTGCGCTTACAGACACGTCTGGAGCCAACTTCACGCTGTCCAGAGTTCCACACTCCATGGTCTCCAACTCTGACTCCTTGGAAAACACCGCCAGGTTTGCCAGTGTTTTCACATACGATGACAGCTTGGAGTGTTCGACCTGAACGGACTCCACTTGGTTGATGACTGTCGCGAACGTTGGTTTTTCGTCCAACAGCAGACTCGGTTTGTCTGGGATTATCTCTCGATTTGCAGCTATTGCACCACACAATGGCTTTACGTACGATAGCCAGAATTGCTCATCCTGAGCGTTCTTCACGTGATTCGGCCTTTCTACACTGGAATCTGGCAGATCACCACTGCACGGCTTGGAATGCTCCTTGTGAGCAGACTCTGGTTCCACGGCGGATATTGCAGTGTGAGCAGGCTGGTGCACACAGGACAAATCAAAGAGCTCCTCCTGAGCGGACTCTGATTCTCTCGTGCTTGCCGTGGACTCGACAGTACATAAGGCGTGGTTCGTCAGCTCCATTCCGGACGATCTAGTCTGCATTCTCTGGGGGAAGACGGATCTTTCGTCGAAAGTTGCAGTGTGAACGGGCTGTTCCACACTGGACGGGCCAGAGAGCTTCTCCCGAGCAGGCTCTGGTAACTTCTCGGCTGCCACTGTCATAGTCTCGAAGCTAGTCTCCTCATGACGTAGCTGCCCGATACTTGTCGGCTTGGACTGCTCCTTCCAAGCGAATTCGGGATGTCCAACGGATATCGTTGAATGGACGATTGGATGTGGTCCTACACTTGGTTGTCGGGAGTGCTCCTCCTTATCGCACTCCAAGCGGTGTTGATGATCCACTTCATGCAGTAGACCAGGGGCTGCTGACTCGTCAGACTTCACGGTATGACTTGGTGAGCCGAAGAGCTCCTTTCGAGCGAACTCCGACTGGCGATTACTCCGGATACTTACCGTCTGGCGGTGCTCCTTTTGAGCGTTCTTCGATTGGTGGTCTGATCGCACTCTCTGAGTCCATGGTACTACCCTGGGCGCGTCGGAGAGCTCGTCGCGACCACACTGCGATTGGTGGCGAATCCGCACTCTTCCTGAAGATCTCCAATCCTTGCTGGCCGGTTGGATTACCTGGACGGGTATCGCAGTGCCACTCGATAGCGGCATACAGGACTGGCTGGAATGCTTCGTCGGTGTCAACTCTGTCCGGAGGGAAGTCCGCTTCCAATCCACGCCTTGTCGATCTTTACTGCATGGTACGCCACATCTCGTTGTGTGACGCGGTTCCTTCGTATAGGACGACCTATCGTGTTCCCTCGGTTCGTCCTTGGACGTCTCAGAGATTGCCGGCGGCTCTAGACTGGATGAGTCGTAGAGTTCTTCTGAGACGGACTTCACCTGATGCCGATTATGGAGGCTTCCAAAAGCTCGGCACTCTCTCGATTGCGACTTGGCTGGTGACTGGGAAAGTGTCACAGTGTGATTTGTTGGCGTCACACTGGACCAATAAGAGCGCTCTTGCTGAGCGGGCTCTGCATTGCTGACGGTCGTCGCAACGTGATGTGACGGTTTCACGTTAGACTTTTCAGAGTGCTCCTCTTGAGTAGGCTCTGCCAGCTTCCTGCTTTGGAAGCTTTCCAAAACACGGCACTCACTCTCGCTGAGTTGGTACTTACCAGTCAAGCTCGCGGATAGCTTCTCTATCCTTAGCAGCGCTTCGATGTGTAGCCGGTCGAAGTCCATCTGCAGCTCTTCCTGTTCTTTGAACTCTGATGCAGGGATCCGGTCCAAGATCTCCTGGTGAAGCTTAGCGTACTCCTGGTAGTACGTGCCTAGCTTCTTCTCGTACACCCGCAGGAGCGATGATGTCATCTTCGACGGGTCGTGCTCTGCCTCCATCAGGTTTCCGATGATGTATCGGATCTTCTGCGTGACCTGTTCACGAAGATGCATGAGCAGCTGTGTCTCATGCATGACGGGGTCCTCAAATTCCGGTGTGCGGTGTCTCATCTCGAATGCTTCACCCGGTTTGGGTACACTTCACTTCGATGGTTGGTGGTTGGTCGGCAAGTCCTCGCTTTGGTGTCCAAGCAGGAATTCACCGACGGTGCCGATCTACTTTGAACGGCAAAAACCGTCGACTGGTCGCCTTGTTGACCAGGGCCGTTCGCCTCACTAATCGACGGGAGATCTTCCCCTTGGTGACGAGCAGGAATTGTCCCGCTTCCACTGATACCTCCTTGATCAGTAGAAGGCTTTGTCGGTACCGATCGCAAGGCTCGCTGACCGGTATAACCTTGTCGGTGGTCTTGCCGGCGGCGAGAATGACACATCCAGTGCCGATCGTTCACTGACCGGCGGTAGATCCTCTCGCCCGTTGACCAGGGAAACACTTCTTCTGGGGCCGATGACCTCGTTGATCGGCAGGAAATCTACCGGTACGGAACTCCTCGGCTGGTCGCCTCGATGACCAGCAGGACGCTTCACCAGGACCGACTGACTCGTCAATCGGCGGGATTCCTTCGACGGGATGGTGTCTTTGCCGGCGGCAAAGAAGACACCGTTGGTGCCAATCGTCCACAGATCGGCAGGGATTCCTCGACTGGTCGCCTCGTTGACCAGGGGAACAACTCGCTGGTGCCGATCTCCTGGCTGACCGGCGGAATCCTCCAGGGGAAAGGATCTCGGTTCCACTGATCTTTCCTCGATCAGCAGAAACCTTCGTTGTGACCGACCGACTCGTCGATCGGTAGAATTCTTCCAATGGGATTGTGTCTTTGCCGGCGGCAAAGAAGTCACTGTGGTGCCGATCGTCCACAGACCGGCAGGGATTCCTCGACTAGTCACCTCGATGACCAGCAGGACACTTCGCTGCGGCCGACCGACTCTTCGATAGGCTGGTGTCCTCGCCAGCGGCAAGAATGTCACCGTTCGCAACGATCCTCTCGTTTACTGGTAGGAATCCTACGACTGGTCGCCTCGTTGACCAGTAGGAAACTTCGCTGGGGCCGACCGACTCGTCGATCGACGGAAACCCTCCGATGGGATGGTGTCTTTGCCGGCGGCAAAGAAGTCACCGTAGGTGCCGATCGTCCACAGACCGGCAGGGATTCCTCGACTGGTCGCCTCGATGACCAGTAGGACGCTTCGACGGTGAACCGGGGACTGTAGGCCGGTTCCACTCCACAGGTACGGTATCCGGTTCGGACGGACCAAAATGTTTGGGGCTCCGCAGTACCAGAAATCCTCCGTTGATCCGGCTCGAAGGACCAAATGTTGAGGCGCCGCAGTGCCTCAAGCGGGTAGCTCTAGGATTCCTGGCGGGATGGAGTCTCGCAAGACCTGGGGTACCAGAAATCCTCCGTTGATCCGGTTCGAAGGACCAAAATGTTGAGGCGCCGCAGTGCCTCAAACGGGAAGTTTCTTTCCGCAGAAAGAAAAACGCACAGAAAGTACTTCTATACTAAGCACTTTATTTTACTACTAAACTTTGCGTTGTCGAAGCCACGCAAACGCTTTTACACTTCTACTTCGCGTTGTCGAAGCCACGCGAACGCTTGTACACTTCGATATTACTTCTCACTACTTGACCGTTTGCCGGGTCAAATCAAACTATTTTCTCGTTCGGTGGTGGTGCTCTCTTTTTATAGCACTCCGGAAGGCATCCAGAAAGTTCCACAATATTCCCGGTATGAAACATTCCAGAACATTCCATCAATCTGGCTACACTGCCAGATCGAAGTCACTCACGGTCACTCACTCGCAGCATGCGCACCGCGTTGACGCGCGCTCGCTCGCAGCTGTCATCATCAATCATCGTTAGTGGTGAGTGGTCCCGTGCTGGGCTCGCTGTTGCCGCCGTGTTTACGTTTGTGGGAGCTTGAGTGACGCTGTTCAATCTCGTAGGGGAATGTGGGGCACATTTTCCACCGGAGCGTCCGATGGGCGCGAACAGCGTCGGACATCGATTTTCAACATCTGCTTGTCGTGCCCGTTCCGGAAATATCCATATTGCGTGGGATTCCATGGATTTGCAGAAACCGGAAGCCGCCATCTTGGATTTCAAAATGGCGTTGGACATCGATTTTCAACATCTGCTTGTCGTGCCCGTTCCGGAAATATCCATATTGCGTGAGATTCCATGGATTTGCAGAAACCGGAAGCCGCCATCTTGGATTTCAAAATGGCGTTGGACATCGATTTTCAACATCTGCTTGTCGAACCCGTTCCGGAAATATCCATATTGCGTGGGTTTCCATGGATTTCCAGAAACCGGAAGCCGCCATCTTGGATTTCAAAATGGCGTCGGACATCGATTTACAACATCAACTCGTCGAGCCCGGTTCGATAATACTCACATGGATTTTTAAAAATTATTTTGGCAATTTCATGAAATGGTACGTTTCACCCCTCCCTCCCCAAAGTCCTCCAGAAATCCTAACAATACTACATGAATTCCAAAAATTCGCCGGAAATGCCGAGAATGTCTGTGTGAATCCTGGACATTCTCCGGGAATCCTGATAACATCCAACATGGGACAGCTTATGCTGAAAAATTCGACATGGGACAGCTTATGCTGAAAACTGAAACATGGGACAGCTTATGCTGAAAATCTCGCATGACATGGGACAGCTTATGCCGATAAAATCCCGAAATTTGCTAGATTTATCGGCATTACAGTCCCACCAGAGTTTTTATTTAAAAAGTTAAAGTAAATTTAATACCTATGAAATTTTTGGTTCATACTTCAATGATAAATACCAATTCTAACGCTCTCCTGATAAATTCACTTTGATTTTTTACTACACTTGTTCGTAGAGAGGGAAACAAGGCTGGAACTTAAAACGCGTTTTTCTCGGTTTGCTGTTTTGTAACATGGGACAACTATGCTGCACACGGCAGATGAGCTATTTCAAATTTTATGTTTCTCCGTTTTGACCCAATCTCACCCCCCAGACCCATTGTCACCCCCATCGACGGTATGTTTTGGGTAATGAACAAAAAGTATAAGGTTTAACTTATACTTTGAATAAGTTTTCAGATTGAATATTTCCCGCCGAAAATCGCCCAAGGAATCGCCTAAACAGTAAACAAAAAAGTGAGTATTTTAAAGATTCTTTTACTTTAGCAAAACCAAAGTTCGTCTCTCATATTGTAGCATCGTAGTCGCAGCTGCCGAAAGTCCTATTGCAGGCCACGACTCGCGGTCCAGCTCTTGTTCGAGAAGATGCCGCCATCCGAGAAGTTCCTTTAATTCAACTAGACGCAGCAGCGGCAGCTCGGGAAAATCGCCATCGAAATTCCGAAACCGCTCAGGATCGCTAGTCGCCAGAAACACGATGTATGCTCCGCGACTTTGAAGAGGAAGGAATGACCCGGAAGATAACAAAGTCGAAGAGGAAGGTAAATCCGAGGAAGGACAGAGATAACCGCAAACCATTGCAATTTACGGCACGGGAGATTCGAAGGATGGAGGATGAGGACGGTTTAGGTCGGTAAGTTTTTCTGTGATATTTGATGAAACAAAATAATAACGATGAATTTCTCATTTTCAGTTGCAGTTCCGAGGTGATGTTGGCACGCAAAACGGATGCAAAGGCAAACTTCTCAAGCGATACGACACCGGCTTGAAGTAACAAATGCGCCACCCCACATAGGAGGACTGACCGCTGAACAAGGAAAATGTCCCGGTCACCTAGAAAATTGCAATCTTTCAACACGCAAAGTTATTAAAAATTAAAATTAGTAAATAAACTAGATATGTATTTCTGACCAAACTTGTTTTTAATCATGTCTACTTCAAGAAAAAACAGTAGGAAATTCAAAATATATGGTAGTAGGTTTCATTAATTGTTCCACATACATAGCATTAATAACTGTTATAGCAATCATGAGCGTTACTGATTGATTGTATTAGGTTAAACTTATACATCTCATAACTTGTATCTTATGCTATACATTACATTCAGCTATATGGTTTATTAGAAAAACGAAATGGCAAAAATGTAGGGTAAAAACACTAGACTTCGCCCCCCTAAAATACTGCACTAATCTTCGCCACTTCATACATAAAAAATGGAATTTGTATGGAGGGGGCGAAGACTAGAGCAGTGGCGAAGTCTAGTGCTTTTACCCTATAACATTTTCTTATACATTCAATAAGGATTTTTCTTTTCGTGTACTTCCTGCACTGTAGTTATTTCTTCTAGGCGAGACGTCTCCACTGGAAGATAAAATCTGCAGCAGTTCTACAGTTATTAACTGAGAGCTGCCTCTTCCAATGAAGCTATGAAGCTCTATCTTGTTCCTTGTTGAAATTTTTTTTTCACAATTATTTCTTCCAAAATTCGCATTTCATGACCACCGCACTGAAGTTGACCGAATTTCATTAGCTTCACACAGGCGGCCTATTCTAACGTCTACGCCTCGTGAAGTAAAAAGATAATTAAAGGTATTTTCATGAGCGTTAATTTGGGGTTTCAGGGGATTTCAAAGGCGTTCCAAAGATGTTCCAATGGGGTTTCAGAAGCGATCCAATGATTTTGAAGGGGCTTCTAGGGCTTTCAGAGGGTGCCAGAGACTTTCCATAGGGTTTTCAGGAGCATTCCATGGGGCTTCAAGGGAATTCCACGGGCGTTCTATAGTGCGCCAGGAGATTTCAGGAGTTCCATTGGCGTTCCAGTGTGTTCCTAGGCGTATCAGGGGGGCTCATGGGATTTCAGGCGGTCCCAAAAGCATTCCAGGGGATCTCAGAGGGCTTCATAAGCGTTTCACGGGCTTCAATTGATTTCAGGGGTTTTAGTGGCGTTCCAGGGAGTTTCAAAACGTTTCCAAGAGGTATTAACTACAAGAGATTTCAGGGTTTTTCAAGTGTGTTCCAGGAGTATTAAAGGGATTTTAGGTGCGCTCCACGGGCCTTCATATGGTTTAAGGAGCGTTAAACGAGGCCTCAGAGGTTTTCCGAGGCGTTCCAGTGGTATCAGGAGCATTCCAAGAGCATTTTAAAGAGTTTCAATGGGTTTCTACTTATTCACTTTCAGTCCTGAGCACCCACGGTGGTGGAATTTAGAGATCTTCCCGTAATAAAAATTGAATATAAACTGGCGATTGGGTGAATGATTGTATTGCGCATTGCGCGGTTATAAGTGCGACGATGAAGTGCGGAACCTCAAATAAAAGTGCGATTTTGCGTCAGATCGTTCCGGTGTCTTCACCGCACTTATTCATTAGCTCGTGATGAATAAGTGCGGTGAAGACACCGGAACGATTTGATGCAATATCGCACTTTTATTTGAGATTCTGCACTTTGTCGCAGTCCAGTTAGCAATGCAATAAACTATATTATTCCGTGTATGATCAAGACGAATGCCCGAAAGGGTAATAAAGCACGTTTAATTATATTTTTTTATTAGCTTCAGCCTTGGCGATTCCCGCGATATCGCCTTGACTTGTGACTAGGCCTAGGCCAAATATCTGTCAGAAAGAATCGGTATTTTAAAAATAAACATTCTTTGCAAATTGTTTTAAAATTTTTAAATACTTTTTTAGTGTATAGGAATCGATTTTTAAATTGTTTCAATTTTTCGCATGAAAGTTCAAACAATTTGCTAGTGTAACTCAAACTTGTTTAAAAAGAAACGAGCAAAAAACTTTAGCTTTTATCATATGTTAGTTCAGAGATGAGCCAGCCTAGGGCTGCCAATCTCTTTAATAAAGATAATAATAATAATAATAATAATAATAATAATAATAATAATAATAATAATAATAATAATAATAATAATAATAATAATAATAATAATAATAATAATAATAATAATAATAATAATAATAATAATAATAATAATAATAATAATAATAATAATAATAATAATAATAATAATAATAATAATAAATAATAATAATAAATAGGTGGGAGCTCAGGTAAAATAACTCTTGGGCGTCCATGAAAAACCACCATTTGAGGAGTGGGAGCTCAAGGTAAAATATCTCCTGGGCGACCATGAAAAACCACCCTCGGCGAGCAGCGGCGCTTGAGCCAAGCTATTTAGCACTGTACTTGGAGTAAATGCCAATGCAGAACCCGTAGCTTCCGGGAATGAAAGCACACCCATATGGAGACACGAGCTAGACGAAATAGAAGAATGCGATCGCCCGAGGAGGGAGCCCCTACTGGAGCTGGTCCTGGAACGGGGGACAGAGCGAGCGGCCAGCGGCTGGAAGAGGAACTGGTGCAAGAGCGGCCTTCCAGTCAACGGGCACAGCCCGTACCACGAACGCAGAGCAGAAACGGCAGCAATAGCAATCACCAAGGCCATGCTGCACCTGCCAATGTTGCTGTGGCTGATCGACGTCAGTCACTCACGTTAGCAGGCGGCCGACGGCAGCGGATCATGTGGACGAGGGAGATGAATATGTACGTGATTCGCTGCTATTTTGTCTGCACGAGGATGGAGACGGACATGTCCGGCAGATCAGGGATGCTGGAAATGTTCAACGAGAGATTCCCTCGCTTTGCGAACCAGCTTGACTTGAACAAGCTGTACACACGACAGCGAGCAATTATGTCTCATAATATGCTCACAGCTGCAGAAGTGGAGTGCATCAAGCTGGAAGCGCAGAGGGAATTGGGAGAGGAGAGGACAAGATCGAGCGATACGTCGAGAAGGAGTTCTGACGGGCTGGATGCATCGAACGCGAGTGAGAGTCGTGATACGACTGCACCCACTGCTCCAGGACCAACAGCGGATATGCAACGACAGCAACTACGAGACGAACTAGCGCTCCACATGGCCACAGCAGTCACGCAGTTCCGTGGGACAGACCCCATGTCCCGGCACCGAATACCAAAGCTGCGGAATTCCTATCGGTTAACAAGTGCAGTAAGCATCCTAAACCAGGATATTTTGCCACAGTACTTGGAGGCCGTACAGCACCTTGAGGATCTGCAGTTTACGGTGTATTCAGCTGCGGTGGCTGTTGTCAAGACGCTGGGACTGCGGACGCGCCCGCAAGGCGACGGTGAAGGTCGCACACGCCCCAGCACACAGAAACCCGCGTGGATGCGACGTTTGGAGAACCGGATCGCCACATTGCGGACCAAGATTGGTCGATTAACACAGTACAAGCAGGGGAATCGATCAACGAGGCTAGTTCGTTATGTTGCTGAAATTGTGAAGCCCGCAGAACTCCGAGATCTCACAGAAGTCAACATTACGGAGATCCTCGACACCCATGTACAGCGGTTGAGTGCTCTTGCGAAACGATTGCGGCGTTATGGAGAATGTTCGAAGCGGAAGGAACAAAACCGGATGTTCAACATTAACGAAAGAGAGTTCTACAACTGCATCCGAAACGACAAGCCTGACTATGGAGAAGGCCTTCCGGAGATTGGCGAAGTCACACAGTTCTGGGCCAATCTATGGGAGAACCCTGTCCAGCACAGCGACGATGGGATGTGGTTGGCAGAAGAAGAGCGACAGTGTAATGGAGTTGGAGACATGACCGCGGTCGTAGTAACCGCTCAGGATGTACGCGAGGCTACCCGGTATACCAGAAATTGGGCTGCACCAGGACCCGATTTCGTGCACAATTTTTGGTATAAAAAGCTCACGACGATCCACGGGCGGATGGCGGAATGCTTCAACA
The DNA here is from genome assembly GCF_035046485.1 of Aedes albopictus. NCBI lineage: Eukaryota > Metazoa > Arthropoda > Insecta > Diptera > Culicidae > Aedes > Aedes albopictus. The sequence goes on along the minus strand of NC_085138.1, from coordinate 96,102,914 downwards.
TGGTGCTAGAAGACCCCACGCAGCTACCAGAGTTCATTACCAGGGGTATCACTTATCTTCTGCCGAAGGACCAAAACACAGCTGACCCAGCAAAGTACAGACCAATAACGTGTCTTTCGAGTCTGTACAAAGTGCTGTCGTCGGTGATAGCGAGGAGGATACAAACCCACTGCGATGCCAACAACGTGATGACCGAAGAACAAAAAGGGTGTCGCAAAAACACGCAAGGCTGCAAAGATCAGGTCATTATAGATGCAGTCATTGTGGGTCAAGCCACCGATAAGCAGAGGAACCTGAGCATGGCGTACATCGACTACAAGAAGGCGTACGACTCAGTGCCGCACTCGTACCTTCTTAAGGTGCTGCAGTTGTACAAGGTAGACGGGAACATCATCAGGCTGATGCAACACGCGATGGGGATGTGGAGCACGTCCCTACAAATCACCGACGGAACAGCTGTGTTGCGGTCCAGAACTCTCTGCATCAGGAGGGGGATATTTCAAGGCGATACCTTCAGTCCGCTATGGTTCTGCCTTGCAATGAACCCCCTCAGCAGAGCACTCAACCAATGCAACTATGGCTACCAACTGAAAAGTGGGGGAAGGAGTACAAGAATAACCCACACCTTCTTTATGGACGACCTGAAGCTGTTTGCGGAATCAGTACAGAGGCTGCATCAACTGTTGCAGCTTGTGACGGTGTTCAGCAACGACATCCGGATGGAGTTTGGAATTGACAAATGTCGGTCAGTCCATCTTCGCCGGGGTCAAGTAGTGGACGCCAGCTGTTTCCGCGTCAACGAACAGGAGGAGATTCGGAATATGGTTGAAGGCGAAGTGTACAAGTACCTCGGCTTCCTGCAACTTAGAGGTATTCGCCACACAGCGATCAAGAAGGAACTGCAGGACAAGTTCTTGCATCGTGTCAACTGTGTTCTGAGGAGCTTTCTGTCAGCCGGCAACAAGGTGAAGGCGATCAACACGTTTGCTGTGCCCCTGTTGACCTACAGCTTTGGGGTGGTAAAGTGGACCAAGACTGACCTCGAGGCGTTAGAACGAGCAGTACGAGTGGCGTTCACCAAGCACCGCATGCGCCATCCAAAGTCGTCCATTGAGAGAGTCACCCTGCCACGCGCAGTAGGAGGAAGAGGCGTCACCGATATCCAGGCACTGTGTGTCTCCCAGATCCAGCAGCTGCGGGCATATTTCGTAGAAAGCCAGAACCGTCACGAAATGTACCGCACTGTATGTGAAGCTGACCACGGTTACAGCGCCCTGCATCTGGCGCAGGAGGATTATCAGCTGAACTGCGACATCAAGACCGTCGACGAGATGATCGTAACGTGGAAGCAAAAGGAGTTGCATGGGACGCACCCCCATCAACTGGAACTCGAGCACATCGATAAGGCGGCGTCAAACGCGTGGCTGGTGCGGGGTGACCTCTTCTCAGAAACAGAAGGTTTCATGGTAGCCATCCAGGACCGGGTAATTGCGACGAAGAACTATCGGTGGTACATATTGCACGAGGACGTGGAGGACCGTTGCAGGAAGTGTAATTCAGTAGGAGAAACGATCGAGCATGTCGTTGCAGGCTGTTCAGTGTTAGCTGGATCAGCTTACCTCGATCGTCACAACGAAGTTGCCAAGATTGTGCACCAACAGCTTGCTTTAAAGCACAACTTGGTCGACAGATTTGTACCCTACTACAAGTACCAGCCGGACCCGGTTCTGGAAAATAGTTGCATAAAGCTGTACTGGGATCGCGAGATCATTACGGACGTCCTCATTCGTGCCAACCGGCCTGACATTGTGGTTTTCGACAAAAGGATGAAGCGAGTAACTCTCATCGACATCGCTGTACCGTTAGACCATAATGTCCAATCAACGTTCTCCGGCAAGATAACCAAGTACCACGACCTAGCGGAGGAGTTGAAGCAGATGTGGCACCTGGAGGACGTCCGTATAGTTCCGGTTGTCCTCTCGGCAACCGGAGTTGTCCCTAAATCTCTCCTGAGGTCCCTAGACGAGCTGGAATTGAAGAAGGACCTGAACAGCATCCTGAAAGCGGTGATTCTTGGAACCTGTAGCATAGTTAGGCGGTTCCTGAATCATCACAACTGAAAGTACATCCAAAAGCAGACTCATTAGGATAAGCTAAAAAACCGGCTAATGAGATCCACAGAGCCTAATCCCCTTTGGCATTCCGATTGCCCGGGGTAGGTGAAAGTTTCCAGCAATTTTTGCTGAGAAGTGCCAAAACTCTATAATAATAATAATAATAATAATAATAATAATAATAATAATAATAATAATAATAATAATAATAATAATAATAATAATAATAATAACAAATGTTAGTTTAGATAAATTTAAAAAACAAGTATGCAGAGTTGCTTTAAAATACAAAGTACTTATACCCACAAAGTTTTATTAGATTCTGAGAGGGTGCTGTCAATCACGAAGACGAGTTGGCGTGAAATTCGTCTAAAGACTGGACTCGAAACACAAAATAATGTATAACTTTTGATTGTTTGCACAAAAAAAAACTGATTTTTTAACCAGAACTAGTATATTATGTGCATTAACTACCATATTTTTTAAATTAAAATCGATTTAGTACATATTGGCGCAGATATTGTCGATAGAATAAAATGTGGTTTTGTGAACTTTGGGCATCCATTATAAAAATTGTTCAGACTTAAACTTTGTTATTAGCTCATCAAAACTTCTAAAAGTTTGGCTTTAACCCTTTATAAGGCCGAGAAAACTAGAAGAGTTGTCCACGCATGCTATTATGGAAATGATTATACACATGATTACATGTACAAACCAATTTTTATTTGAAAGAAACTCTCAAAAATCTAGGTGGCAATATAGTTGCCACTGCCCGCTTAGGAAACCAGCGCTGGTGGCAATATTCTTGCCACTTCCCGTTTAGAGTACTTTTCTTCTTTTGACGGATCTATGACATTTCGTCGAAAGACATTTGGTCGAATGACGTTTGGTCGAATGACATTTGGTCGAAAGTACATTTGGTCGAACGGCCGTTTGGTCGAATGGACATTTGGTCGAAACCCATATTATGGAGTAGGCAACATATGACATTTAGTCGAACGGACAATGGACATCTGGTCGAAAGGCACTAACTGATGAAAAGACACTAGACCAGGTAGTGCAGTCCGCGCACTGTTGTATTTCCGACTTCAGCTTGAGGTGCGTACCCAAGATAGTAGCCCCTTGAGCGCCATGTAGGCAGAGCAGCCCCGGTAAAGAAAGCCTGCTTAAAACCGCCACCTACCAGAAAAAGCAAAACTAGGGAAAACGGATTGATTTAACGGCAACAGACTAGGCAACGATTTAAGGATAACGATTGGAAAATCAAATCTTGGAACGTGAGAACTTTAATTCAACCCACACGTCTTGCGCACCTGGCTCGTGAACTGCAGAATGCCGACGTTACTGAGGCTACTATCCGCAGATCAGCGGAAAAAAACTTTCGTTAACCTGTCATTGGAAAACTTTCATTTCGTTGCCAACAATATTTTTCTGCGGCTTGTAGCATTCGCTGCTAAAGCAATCCAAATCAGCAGTATCTATTTCTTCATAGGTGAGAATGTCCGAAAACACACCTAGCGATACCCGAGTGATGATACTTGCTTGTAGATTGATACTACCATAAGAGGATAACATGGAAAAAGTGACGCATTCAAACGCGTTCAAGCTTAAACTCGGCACGCTGCGATCAGAAATATTTAAAAATTCTTCAGTTGGAAGCTGGAACGCGAGCGGGCTCGCAAAATGCCTGCATGATACCCTGGTATCCTCAAAACTGAAATAGTTATATATTCGCCATTTTTCAAAGATTTGAATAATCTTGGGATTCGATTCAGAAACTTATCTTTTATTGGGAGCATATCCGAGTGAACCGTTTTGGTTTTCGGAAAATCCGGATTTTCAGGAACATGTTTGGCATGTCAGCTACAATAACCATCAAAGATCATAAACCAATAATAGCCTTGTCCAATCAGTCCTATCATCAGTCCATTGGTGGGCTATTCCAGAAATAAAAGCTCAAAAAGTCGTAACACTTTCTCACACCTCAACTCCCTCAACCCCACAATGTATATTTACATATATTTACGGATTTTCTGAAACTCTGAAACTTATTCGCATAACATATCGATAGAGTAAGCACATATGAGTTCGGAGCTGAATCGGTATCTGAACGGGCGTTCTTGAGTAGTAAGCTCTGACACGCAAGCTAAATTACTACTGCGATTCAATCAAAACATTGAAAGCATTTATATTATTTCCGACTCGTGTTCAGTTCAACTGCAACACTACATTAAAGAACAGCCTATGTTTAAAAGAAGGAAAAATATCAGATGAAAAATCTGCAGCTTCAACATATGAACACAGTAAAATCAAGAAACTTGAACAAACCCCCAAAAGTTAAAACCACTGATGAAAAAAATTAGCAGTTGGTATATGACGCAATGAAATTAGTAAACTTGAAAGACCAGCCTATGTTTGAAAGAAGGAAAAATATCTAAAAAAAAGCATCAGCTAATAAAGAACAGCTTGTGTTCAAAAGGAAAAATTTGTTCTGAAACATTCAGCAGTTGGTACAGCGTACAGGAAAACGATGTTGGGGTCAATATGACCAAAACAGGCACGCTGAACGTGCATTACGCTATCGTGGTACGAAAAACCTAACACCCTAGGAGGGTTAATAAACGTGAAAGAATAGCCTATGTTTCAAAGAAGGAAAAATACATGAGAAAAATACAGCAGCTATAACATTTAAACATATTACAAATACGAAACTTGAAAGAATAGCCTATGTTGAAAAGAAGGAAAAATCATCGATAAAAAAAAAATCACAACCATAATGTCCACTGTCAGCACAAAAAACAAACTTGAAAGAACAGCATATGTTGAAAAGAAGGAGAAACCTTTGCTGGAAAAGCGAGTATGTGCTTTACAAAAACGCAATGAAATGATGAAACTTGAAAGAAGAGCCAATATTGAAGATACGGAGAAATCTTCGATGGAAAATCAACTACTTCACCAATGCCAACGAAAACTACATTGCAAAACAAGTTACCATAATTATGAACACCCTTGAATGAAATATTTGCTGTTTAATGTTTGGTATCATTAACATGATTAAATTGCTATACGACTTAACGTCCATTCGATAAAACATAGTTTCAACCATAGTGCCTTTTGACCAGATGCCCATTCGACGAATTGTCCATTCGACTAAATGTCATATGCTGCTTCTTCCACAAAACGGGTTTCGACCAAATGTCCATTCGACCAAATGTCCTTTCGACCAAACGTACTTTCGACCAAATGTCATTCGACCAAACGTCATTCGACCAAATGTCATTCGACCAAATGTCCTAAAGCCGTTCAGCTCATGTCAACCCATAATTTGATTATTTCTTAAAATATTTACCAAATCTATAATTTTACAATAAATTTGAGCTTATTTTCTTCACGCGGTTAAATTAAGTCATTTTTGAGAATTAGTGTAGAATTAGCATTTAAGTTAAAATACACGTTAATAAAAATGAAAAAAAAAAACATTTTTGAGACTACAAATGGCTCCTTAATTATTGTTAAAGCTTTGTTTAAAGCTATGTTCACTTAGAATCCGGAATCATGTCACATTTTCTAGTGTCGCTCTCAATGAACATAATCATCATTCTTTTGCAGCACTCTGATCATAACTAATCCTCTTTAACCCTCTAATACCCAATTCCGCCTTTAGACGGGGTATAGTTTGAGCATTTTTGTAATTTTTGTTTCGTGGAGAATCAACTTTTTTATATTTTTGGCTGATATTTAGGACTGTTCTGTATAATGGTTTTTGGTGTATTTTAAAGCGTATTTACATTTTTTTTAAATCATTGAAAAATTGATGTTTTAGTCACCTTTTACAAGTCATTGTTTATTTTGTATTGAATCGCTACAATTAACATATTTCAAATTTTTCCCAAATCATTCTATCCTTGTTTAATAGTTCAAGTGAATCGAATACACTCAAAAATTATTTTCCTTAAAATTACACGGAAAATAAAATTTTCTGCGAAAAAAAAATTAAAATAATAATATTTCAACAGTAATCATAAAATCTCAAAATGTTTTCATCTCAAAAAATCCGTTCCCCAAATTGGCTTCCAGGAAAAATATAAAAGTGTGGGGATGTTCAAAAGTAAAAATTAGAAAAATCAAAAACTGAAATTCACGAAATCGAGAATCAAAAAGAATCATCTTCCAAAACATGTTTAAATCGATTTTAGATGACGAAAAATGACATTAAGATCAAAATCAAAAATTTGGGTATTAGAGGGTTAAATGGTGAAAATTTCATCGATTTTCTTGCAACGAGTGAAAAGTTATTTCATATTGAAGACAAGAGGAGGAAAAAAATCTTGCACAAATACGTTGAAAATTTTGCGTGGTCAGGTACGACAGTCGCGAAAAATGTTAATATCGTCAAAACCATTATGTGTTATGTGCACAGATGTTGTTAACCATGGCATAAGGAAGTGTCCTCGGAAGAAAAAAACTTGGGTTCATTGATAAATCTGCTTTGAATATGAAGATTTGGCAAGAGGTTCGAACTCTAGGCATGGTTTTTTCGCAACAAGATGATGAGAACCAATTCATACAAGGATGGCAGCCTCAAAAATCGCGTGTTGCTTTTCAAAAACGCACACTAGGGATATGTAGAGTAGACTGGGTCAACAAAGTCGATTTTTTGGAACAAAGCTTTTTCGATTCGTTTTAGCGTCCAAAGCAACTGTGCAAAATTTGGGAGCGATTGGTTGCTTCCCCATATTCCGCATTGCGATTGAATTTTGTATGGAATTTAGTATGGGAAAACGTATTTTTTTGCATTTTTCTCATAAATTGATTTTTTTCGTCTAAAACAGTCTAACCAATGACGGTGAAGTATAGCCTAGGATATACCGAAAAACTTTGCCGAAGACCACAAAGTGATCCGACACTTGTGAAAAAAGTTATAACGTACAGATTGCCCAGTGGTGCTTAACATTTAACATGTAAAGGAATAACATCAATAATAAAATCTCAATTTTTGGCCTAAGTTACCAGGCGAATAACTTTTTTCACAAGTGTCGTATCACTTTGCGGTCTTCGGCAAAGTTTTTCGGTATATCCTAGGCTATACTTTAACGTCATTAGTTACATGGTATTAGACAAAAGAATTCAAGTTATGAGTAAAATGCAAAAAAGGACGTTTTCCCATACTAACTTCCATACAAATTTCAATCGCAATGCGGAATACGGGGACGCAACCATTTCATTTATTTAGTTAACATCAAATTCATGATAATACTGAATCAACAATTTGCCGCCATAATACTCGATTTGCAGCTGCAGCTCTCCAACGTCGGTCACGCCCAACACTCGCCAGATCACGCTCCACCTGGTCCGCCCATCGTGCTCTCTGCGCTCCACGCCTTCTTGTACCAACCGGATGGTTAGCAAACACCAACTTTGCAGGGTTGTTGTCCGGCATTCTTGCAACATGCCCTGCCCATCGTATCCTTCCAGCTTTGGCCACTTTCTGGATGCTGGGTTCGCCGTAAAGTGCAGCGAGCTCGTGGTTCATCCTTCTCCGCCACACACCGTTCTCCTGCACGCCGCCGAAGATCGTCCTTAGCACCCGTCGCTCGAAAACTCCGAGTGCTTGCTGGTCCTCCTCGAGCATCGTCCATGTCTCGTGTCCGTAGAGAACCACCGGTCTTATTAACGTCTTGTACATGGTACATTTGGTGCGGGGGTGAATCTTTTTTGACCGCAGCTTCTTCTGGAGCCCATAGTAGGCACGACTTCCACTGATGATGCGCCTTCGTATTTCACGGCTCACGTTATTGTCAGCCGTTAACAAGGAACCGAGGTAGACGAATTCTTCTACCACCTCGAAAGTATCCCCGTCTCATCATTGCTGCCAAGGCTTGTCCTGTCTCGCTCAGTCCCACCTACCAGCATGTACTTTGTCTTAGCCGCATTCACCACCAGTCCGACCTTTGCTGCTTCACGTTTCAGGCGGGTGTACTGTTCTGCCACCGTTCCAAATGTTCTAGCAATAATATCCATGTCATCCGCAAAACAGACAAATTGGCTGGATTTCGTGAAGATCGTACCCCGGCTGTTGAGCCCGGCTCGTCGCATAACACCTTCCAGGGCAATGTTGAATAGTAGGCAGGAAAGTCCATCACCTTGTCGTAGTCCCCGTCGAGATTCAAATGAACTGGATAGTTCACCCGAAATCCTTACGCTGTTCTGCACACCGTCCATCGTTGCTCTTATCAGTCTAGTCAGCTTCCCGGGAAAGCTGTTCTCGTCCATAATTTTCCATAGCTCTGTGCGGTCGATACTGTCGTATGCCGCTTTGAAGTCGATGAACAGGTGATGCGTTGGGACCTGGTATTCACGGCATTTCTGGAGGATTTGCCGTACGGTGAAGATCTGGTCCATTGTCGACCGGCCGTCGATGAAACCGGCTTGGTAACTTCCCACGAACTCATTTACTTTAGGTGAGAGACGACGGAAGATGATCTGGGATAGCACTTTGTAGGCGGCGTTTAAAATGGTGATCGCTCGAAAGTTCTCACACATTAACTTGTCGCCTTTCTTGTGGATGGGACAGATTATCCCTTCCTTCCACTCCTCCGGTAGCTGTTCGGTTTCCCAGATCTTGACTACTAACTGGTGCAGACAGGTGGCCAACTTTTCCGGGCCCATCTTGATGAGTTCTGCTGCGATACCGTCCTTACCAGCCGCTTTGTTGTTTTTGAGCTGGTGGATGGCATCCTTAACTTCCCTCAGCGTGGGAGTTGGTTCGTTCCAATCGCTCCAATCGCAACCAATCGCTCCCGAATTTTGCACAGTTGTTTTGGGCGCTAATATAGATTTAAGAAGCTTTGTTCCGGGTTGATACGATCAAATTTAAAGTTTCTCCATACAACGTTGACCCACTCTAATGTAGAGGTTTTACCTATTTTGATGAGCTGCCATGACAGCCGGAGACGTTCAGTAATATCGTCACAGATGGGTAGTGTTTATCAACGAAAAAAACACTCAAATTTCGCGTTTTCTCAATTCACTGAATTGCCCCTCATTTCGCAATAAAAAAAAGTTTGGCAATTTTTCTTCGGAATCCTAGTCAGACTAGTCAAGGCACTCAGGACACTGCATAGATGACCTGATTGTTGAACAAAAGTGCGGAAGGGGTTGTTGCTAAAATTTACCACCGTTGTGCAGATTTTTAGAGAGGTCAACACTGAAAAAGTGAGAAAATGTGTGAAAAATAAAAATAAATAATTTCAATGATATTTTTTCCATGAAAGTACAATAAACAACCTTTGTGAAGCCCTCTAACTTCACCTTTTATGTTTGTTATTACATTTCTAAGATATACGTGATTTTGTCATTCCGGATTCTAAATGAACATAGCTTTAGTACCAAAAAAATACCAGGCGTTGTTAGTAATCCCAATTTTGTGTAAACCAAAAAAAAGTTCGAAATAAATTGTTATAAAACAGAAAAAAAATACAAACAGTAGGTGGCAATATAATTGCCACTGCCTTATAAAGGGTTAAGTTCTCCATGTAAGACATAATAAGTGGTAAAAAATTTTTCATAATCGGTTCAGTACTTTAACAATTCAAACAAAAAAAGTGTTTTTTTCTCAAATTTTGGGCATTTTTTAACATTTTAAAAACAGTGTGCAGTACTTTTACTGTAGAACTGGCAACACTGTCCCGATTTTTACACCGCTTTGAACACGCTCCTTGTTGTGGTGGACTTTTACCCCCGGAACAGGTGATCCGTAGTGCTATTCTAAGCCGGCAGCTACACGGGCAATAGGTAGGGTTCCTATATATATGAACAAAACTAAATTGAAAAAAATCAGGGTTGCCTAATTTTCCGGAAAACAAACTTTTTCCACAGACACCACCTATTATGAATAATCCGAACTCACGAACGAAGCATCGTAGACGCATTTTTTGAGAAATCAATAGCAAATTTTCTCAGCAATAAAAAAATACAAAATAAAAATTGTTTACCAGAAAATTTTCCACTGTTGAGGAAAGTCGGTTTGAAAAGTCGGAAAAACTAAAAAATATATTTTTGAAAGGAAATTTTATAAGCTATATTCTGTAAAATTTTCAAGATGTGGTTCTTCTCCGTTCCTAAGTTATGACCAATTTTGTGCTCCAGCGGGTTTAAAGGCGTTTTAGGAGCGTTTCATGGGGCCATAGGGGTTTCATGGGGTTTCAGGGGCATTTCAGTAGTTTTAAAGGGGTTTCAGGGGCGTTCCACGACTGTTCTATGGTCTCAGGGAGCTTCAAAGGGTATCACGGGTGTTCCATGATGTTTCAGAGGAGTTCCAGGGTATCACGGGTGTTCCTTGATGTTTCAGAGGCGTTCCATGGGTGCTCCCGGGGCTCCCAAGGGGTTTCGAGAGCGTTCCAGTGCTTCATACGGTTTCAAGGGCGTTCCAGGTAATATATTTCTGATGCCACCTGAAGCCTCTTGGAACGCCTTGATACTCCTCTGAAAATTTCCCAAAACTTTCTTGAAAATCCGATAAATCTTTCTTTGAAACCCCTTCGGAACCCTCCCAAAAGCCCTTGCAAAGCTTTGATACGTCTTGAAACGCCTCTGAAACATCCCTGAAACCCCCAGTAGCCCCAAGTTACCCCTGCGAACTCCTCGGAAACTCTTTTGAAACTCCCATAAAACTTGAATATGAAAATCCGACACATTTCTAAAATTTCGACTACCGGAATGAACCGTTCAACAATTAGTGAAAATCGGTCAACATGGAGATAGGCAAGCTTAGGGAAGCGTTCAACATTTAAGTTCCAGACTTCCAATACAAATGTTCTATTTTCTCTTAAAAATTGTAATTGAGGGGAATCCAAACTTAATGGGAAGTATAAGGAATTATTGGACCTAGACGTTCAGTGGATGGATGTATTCCACTATCTTGGAATATTGCACGGAAAAACAAAAAAAAATAACCTAGGTGAATTACCCTAATGTGTGAATTACCACCAACTTACCAACTAAGTTGGTAAGTTGGTATCCCAAGTACCTAACGATTCCATTGCTGAGTGGTTTTGTTTGATTTTTATTACTGCAATAGCCAAAACTAACCTTTACCAAAACCATCGATGAAAGGTTTTGTACTTGGTTTTATAGCTATCCATAAACCCAGAATTCAAAAGTAATATTAACTCGTCAATATGATGAACTTATTACCGTTTTAAACTAGCAATAACACTGCCTGAAATTTCAGGAGATGGCGTTCCATTCGAATCTCTAGCATGCGCAGCTTTTTCTTTCTACTCACTCTCGTAAACAAACACGAGAAAAAGAAAGATAAAAGAAGGGCACTTGCACTTGTTTTTTATCAAAGACAATGAGCGATAAGAAATAAAAAGCTGCGCACGCTAGTGATTCGAATAAAAGCGACATCTGTTGGTAGCTTGGCAAAAGTTATGACAACACTGTTCATCTTGCTTACGTTAGATGTTCGCTAACTATGGATGTCGCCATATTGAATAATTAGAGAACATTACAGAAAAATAATTATTACATGATGATATACACCGCACGTTGTCAAAATTTCGATTATTATCGAACTTTCATGTACCTCGGATTTTTCTTCAGAGAATGTCAGCTTTCCGGCTATATTTTAAAATTGGGAAGTTTAAAAATATTCCATCGGGAAAATTTTGATTTATCTAAGTTTTCGGCTATTTTTTATACTAAAATTAATTAAACACAGTTTTAAGCCGAAATACGTCTCATACAAAATACATGGAAAAATTTACACCGAAAAAATATTTTCTAATCTTTCGATTATGAAAATGTAGCCCAAATACTAATCATTTTTGAGGAAAAATCCGTGCACCGTTTTCGAGGCATATTAATTTTATGCTTCTACAATCCCAACATTCACGGTAACCTTGAATGCGAATAAGACTCGGAGCATAATAAATTCTAAAATATTCTAATATGAAATACGCCTGTTGCTGGCAGCACTGCGGAACCTAGGATAGGATACGACAACTAGTCAGCCCAAAAGAGACCAATTTGGGGACCAATAAGGCTGACACAAATTTCGGTTTCCTCTAATGTCACCCCCCCCTCGGAAATTTTTTGTCGGAATTCCACATTTTGAGGGGGGATACAAATAAATTATTCAAGAAATTGAAAAAAATTAAAGTGAAAGTAGAGTCGTCGAGAAAATTTCTTAACAAATCCGATGAGTTTGACGATTTTTCCTAATTGTTTGGGTAATTTTTCATCAAACACATTTATCATTTATCATCCCCCCCTTGACGAGTCAACGACCAAAGTGACAAAAGAAGAAAATGAGATTTGTTCCGGCCTAATCTTAGCAACGCGGAAAAACAAGACAGCAAGCTGTGAAATTAGACAGAGAAGTTGCAGGTGTCACATCCTATCCTAGTGCGGAACTATCCTCGCAATCTTCAAAATGTCAAAAGTAGGCGAGGAGTCAGGTTGAAAGAGAGAGAGAGAGTAGTCGTGACTTTGCTAATAATTTTCCAACCGATCAGCAACATCGGAGTTAAAGAAGTTGTGTTAAACCTTAGAAACGTGCTTTATATGCGTTTTCTAATATATCCTATATCTAAAATGTTGAACTAGTGCACTGCCCATAACTGCATAACAGTCACATTCGACAAAAGTAGGCATTGGAGAAAATTGAGCTCAAAGTTTGCAACTTGCACTAGTATGGAAAAGGATCTAAATTTCAAAAATTTGGCAAAAATTCAAAGTTAATTATTTCGCAATGAAATCTTCTACAGCTCTTCTTGTATGCTGGGCGAATAGTTCAAAAAAATATTAGAGCAAAATATGATTGATTGTACGTTATGAGGCCAGTATGTATTCCCAGTGTGACTGTTATGCGGTTACATTCGTTAATATATGTTAATGAGACAAAACGACTTGGTATATTTTTCATATTTTGTGGAACAAACTTGTTAAGTTCATTTGGATAGATGAAACTACTGATGATTTGGAGATGAGCCCCGGTATTAAATCAATTTTGTCAAGAACTGCAAATGTTACAAATATGCAGTTATGGGCAGTGCAGTTAACATGAAATCTATGAACTTACAACTAGCTATCACAGTAAGTTCCACTTAAATCTAATTGATATAAATATAACCTAAAATTACTATCACAGATATGTACAACGAAGGTATTAAGGGACTGAGGACAGATATGTTTAAAACCGATAAATGTAAGTAATTTAAGTACAGTGAAATCTAAAATGTAATAAAACGTATTCTTCCAGCTTAAAGCTGATTCGCACCATATCAATGAGTTTGCGAGCTGCTCCGAGGATATCGGATATTTTTCCCTTCCCAACTCCCGTAACAACGCCTTTAGATTGACGTTTCAAATCAGCTGATGTTTTGGATCATTGACAGTTCTTCTATGGAGATGACAAATCCCTGTTAGCCGTGTTGATCATTACTTGTCCTATCTTTACGCACTATCTTTATGCACAGTACTCACGAGGTGGAAACTATTCTTGAAGGTGGAAAATTTTTTAACTAAGTTTTAAAGCGGTTTTATTGCTACTCTTACTACGGTTTGCTTAACCTCTCCGACATTGGTCCATTTAGCCAGGAGATCTTCTTAAAGAGGTTATCAAGCGGTTTGATGCATAAATCAGTTTTATTGGAAGTTTTAAAATATCTTATAGAGCAGAATAAAAATTAAAATGTTACTTGGGATGTCTATGAACGTTTTCAGTCCCAAAAGTTTATAAGCCAGTCTATTACTCAACCTACGGGCACACGCGCGTGCCTTTCGTACTTAGCTGCTACGTACAACTCAACGCATCCAATTTGTACCTTTGTATGTACATCCAATTATCAACCAAAAATAGAAGATTTCTTTGCGTATACCCAAATTTCGCTGATGTGGTGTGACTGTGACTGTATACTAGGCACATCAGCTATTTAGAGCCAATGTGCTTCAGTACTATAGATTACATTATAGAAATTCAATGGGGAACGTGCCATATAGTCAGCACCAGTGAATCACCTGTGAACCCCGGTCATTTTTGTCGGTGGAATCGTCTCGCGGATCGTTACCATGGAGCAGACGAATCTGTTACGAAGGATATTGGTTATCGTTCTAATCATAGGCCCATTAACCATCGAAGGGTCACTTTCCGGTGGAGACATCCTGGAACGGCACAAACGTACCTTGCTGCTGACGGAGGACGCGGCCACCGGTATCTTGGCTGCCATAGCGATTCCTTTGGTGAAGGAGAAGCCCAGCGGAGTGGACATTTTCTGTTCGTACAATTTCGAAGCCAACTACGGTATGACCGAAGAGGCGTCGGATTGGACGGATCCTTTCAAAAGGGTAAGGAAGAGGGATTTTTGGGAATCAGTTGAAATGATATGAATCGAATCTGGGCATTGGTAATTGTAGTTTCGAGTGGCGGAGAACCAGAATGGCTTGCTGGACGCCGCTGGAGGTGAGGGTGGTGAAAGACGAAAGCGTCAATCGTTGGCGTTCAGGCCGTCAGATGGAGTTACTCGGAGGAGGCTGTATCACGTCATAGAGCAGCAGTTGTGGGTGTAAGTTTTGAACCACTCTTCGGAAAGTTCTATTGTTAACATAAACTAACTTTTTTTTACAGTGCTGGTTACGATGGTAGGAAGTGCTTACTGAGAGCTATTTGCGAGGCTTCCAGGATTGGATTTCAGGACCACAATGGTGTCTTGGGTGATCTGATTCAAATAATATTAAGGTAATATAATTTAAGTAACATAATTCGAGTTGTTATAATTTGCTAATGTTTTACTTTTCAGTCCATCTCTCTCGACCGACGAGCAACTTCCAAAAGAATTCTACACAGCAGAAAAAATAGGATTGTACAGTGATTGTTCAAGATACAGGAAGCATTGTGCGAAGGATTTATTGGAATTATTCTCATATGAGTTCTAATATATTGTCGAAAAATGATGTGTAGACACGAGTTCAAATACAAATAACAGTTCAATTCGGTAAACTATGAAAGTGTGGCACATGTACTTTTTTTGTCCACTTCATATCAATAAATTATATAGAGGAATTCTTAGATGTACCGTAATCCGGGGTCAAATTGATCACTTTAAAACAACTTTTGCGGATAACATCAGTGCCTGTTCAAATATTGGCAAAAGAATTTCTATAAAACCAGTACCCAGTGAATCTCCATGGAACCATGAGACAGAATTTTGGTCAACAAATTTAAACTTTAAGTTAAATACATAACTTCAAATATCAAAATATTGGCAATGCCACTTTGGGGCGAAATTGATCAGTAAACAATTAAGCATCGGTTGGAAAGGAAAATTTCCTTCACCGCTTAATTTTGCTCTTTTAAAACCGAATAACGCGTTTAAAATCTTACAACTAGTGAATTTAAATGCAAAATTAAATTTCGAAATTTCCCCTTAAACGCCTAAAGGTAGGCAATTTTATTTGAAGTAAGTGATTTCTATTACAATAAATGGCTATTTCTTCATAAAATGAACTTTTTATAACAATTTCATGTTTTGATTAGCTGCATAACATCCCAACCAAAGCTCCACAAAAATGTTAAAACAGAGAATTCACGGGAAGTCCTATTAGCAATTTATTGTTTAGCAGCAATGATTTCAGCTAAATGAGAAATACATTGCAAATTTCTTGAAAAAATAAGGCAAAACTAACTTTATTCTAAAAAAATAAAAGTCTACACTCATCTCTAGATATCTACGAATCAGATGACGTAAAAAGTTTAAGATCATTACGACGCTTAAGAGTTTAAGATCATTACGACGCTAGTATGGAATTACAATGTAGTACCCGAGTGATCAATTTAACCCCGCTGATCAATTTGACCCCGGCTTACGGTACGCTTGGAGGAAGTCCTGGAGGAATTTCTGATAAAATATATAGAGGAACAACCGGCGGGATTTCTGATGAAATCTTTGTATCAATTTCTGCAGGAATCTCTGCAAAAATGTTTTCCAGAAATCCTTGGAGCAATTTCTGAAAAAGGAAATGTCTTGAAGCAATATCTAAAGGGATGTGAATAAACTTGGGAATCCTTAATAATAATAACACAGCGCAACATTTTTTTGTCTCAAGAGCAAACTTATGTGTCTCCGAAAGATTTTGGACCGCTGAATCCGAATCCGGGCTCAGATTTGCTCTAACACGTCACAATTTTAAGCTATACCTCAATTTATAGGGCTGTAGTATTGTAGTAGGCTGATAGAACATGATTAATCAAAGTAGGAGCTGGAATAAAACATTTATTCATTGTTGTGACTTGCACCGTATCAGTCCTGTTTCATTTTACTGTCCGGATCCGAACGCCTGGGACCAAGCCAAGGAATCGCTACACTACAACTGTCGACGACTCTGGGATCGAACCAAGCGGCCAATCAACATCTGGAGAAAATCATTCTCAAGAAAGGAAAAGTGAAGACGCTGAGAAAATGGCTTCGGTAACTATAAAAAAAAAACAAATTTCATTGCATTTATGCTGCAGTGTAATTAAGTGAAAAAAATGATTTCCAACGAATGAATTCTGATTTTCAATCAAAGCAAAGTGAAAAACGGAAGGTACTTCCGATTCGTTTCTGTTAAAGCTAGCGAAGGGATTTATATAGAATTCGGTCCATTTCTTATAAAGAAGTGAAGGAAATGTCCGGTCCGTTTTACTTATGAAAGAAAAACGAAGGGACTATGAATATTTCGGGCCATTTCTCACAAGGAAATGAAGGATGTTGTTTGTACAAGGATCCGGTCCGTTTTGTAAAACAAAACGAAGGGATTGCTAAATATTTCGGTCCTTTTGTCACGAAGAAAAGAAGGAAATTCATGTGAAAAATCCGGTCCGCATGGCTTGCGAAAATGACAGAAAACTAGTGAGCGAACATGAGAAAAATTGTTATGCGTTGCTATGACAATTGAAAACAGAATTGTATTGATTGAAAACTCGATTGCTAAGAAAATAACGGAATGTTTGAAATGTCAGTAATCTGCACACTAAATTCAAAATGAAATCAATTACAGCTAAACTTCAATATAACACCGTTTTCCGAGGTCGGCGACGGATCGACAAGTACGCGGTGGGCGTTATGGAAGGACCAGTTTCTCTCTTACCTGACCCTGAAAGGCATCGACGATCACGAGGACATGTTCAACGCTTTGATGTGCTTTGGTGGAGCCGACGTCCGTAAAATTGCGCGCGATGTCAACGTCAGCGAGTCGGCCGTCGTGGACAACCGATACAGATTGGCTATGGAAGTTTTAGATAATTACTACGCCCCAAGGATGTCACAGAGGTACGAAAGGTTCAAGTTCCGTCAGCTGATGTTCAACCCTAATGAGAGAATTGACAAATTTGTGATTCGACTGAAAGAGCAAGCTGCTCAGTGCGGTTTCGGAGATCAAGTTGAAGGTATGATTATGGATCAGGTTGTGTTTGCCACCCAGTACGACGATAAACTCCGTGCCAAGTACCTAGAAGCTGACTCAAGCCTGGAGAAAATGATGGAGATTGCACGCACGCATGAATCGGTAAAATCACAAATCCAAGAGCTTCGAGGCAAACCCACTCCAACGACGGTTGAGCTGAATGCGGTTGGTGAAATGGCGAATAATCTCAAACAAGGCATTTCCGAGCAAGCGGATATCGATCAGTTCAGAGGCCAGCACCCTATAAAAATCGTGAGCGTAAGGAGAAGTTTGTACGAGAGGTGGATGATGTGACGAATGCTGTACAAATCCGCGAGTTGTTCCATCTTGAAGGTAAGCGAACCGTAAGTGCTACAGTTGGAGGAGTAAACGTTCGGTTCATTATCGACACCGGAGCAGACGAAGATGTGCTTAGCGTTGAGGACTGGAAGACCTTGAAACGTGTCGGATTCAATGCATTCGACGTCAGGAAGGGAAGTGACAAAGTCTTCCGCGCATATGGATCAATGAAGTCGTTGGACGTCCTAGGTGAAGTAGATGCTCGAGTTGCTGTTGGCGAGAAACATTTCGATACAACGCTTTATGTCCTCCGAGATGGAAAATGCTCTCTGCTTTCGGGTAGGACCGCAGAAGCCCTCGAACTAATTAAGTTTCTGCACGCTGTAAACAATGAAGCATTACCCTGCATCAAAGGTGAGCAAATTTAATTGTTTTTCTCATTAATACTTGTACTTAATATATGAATTGCTAAAATTAAAATATATTTACTGTAGACTTTTGTGCCACGATCAAAATCGATAAATCTATCCCCCCGGTGCGGCAAGCGTATCGCCGTATACCAATTCCACTTGAAGAGCTTACTTTACTCAAACTTAAAGAGCTCGAGCGTCAGGGCGTAATTGAACGCGTCTCTGAGGCTTCAGAATGGGTATCACCAATGTTGGTGAAACGTAAGAGTGCAGATGAAGTAAGGATTATAATTGACCTACGTGAGGCAAATAAGGCAATAGTAAGAGAAGTTCACCCACTGCCGACTCTAGAACAGATGATCAGCCGTTTGAAAAGCAGTAAGGTGTTCGCTAAATTTGATATAAAACAAGCGTTCCACCAGCTGATGCTTAGTGAAGATTGTCGTTACATAACGACATTTATTTCACCACTAGGGTTGATGCGTTATAAACGACTAGTTTTTGGATTATCTGCTGCACCAGAATTATTCCAAAAATGCATGGAGTCAATGTTAGGAGACTTTCCGTGGCTCATTGTATTTATCGACGACATACTGATTTTTGCACCAGACAAGGAAACTTTGAAACTAAGAATTCTCTTATTGGAGGACAGATTGAAGAAATACAATGTAACGCTAAACGATCAGAAAACCGTAAAATGTGCAGATGAATTGGATTTTTTGGGATTTCATCTATCAGCTAAAGGCGTCAGCATTTCCCGCGATAAAATAGAAGCAATTTCTAGATTTCGGCCACCGCAGTCTGCAGAAGAAGTCCGGAGTTTTCTGGGGCTGATTACGTTCGTGGGACGTCACATTCCTCACCTTTCCACGTTGTGCAGTTCTCTGAATGCACTTACAAGAAAAGGACAGAAGTTTGAATGGACCAAAGTTCATCAAAATTCGTTCGAAACTTTGAAAAATGCTCTGGCTAAAGTTGAAACGTTGGCATATTTCGATCCAAATTTGGAAACTTTTCTAGTTGCCGACGCAAGTCCAACGGGTCTTGGAGCAGTGTTATATCAAAAAGGACCTGACGGCGTTCTGAAAATAATAAGCTACGCATCGAAGGCACTCTCCGAAGTTGAACGTCGATACGCCCAGACAGAAAGGGAAGCCCTCGCCTTGGTATGGGCTCCTGAAAAGTTTCACTTCTATCTTTATGGAAAGTTCTTCTGGTTGATAACCGACCATAAACCGCTAGTGACTATTTTTGGAGAAAAATCAAAACCTAGCGCCAGGATTGAGAGGTGGAGACTGCGTTTGATGTCGTATGACTATTCAGTCATTTACGAACCAGGAAAGAGCAATATTGCGGATCCTTTGTCAAGACTTTGTCGGGAAATACCAGAATGCTATGGAAGCTATGATGAAGAAAGTGAAAGAATAGTACGGATGGTGTCTACTGATGTTTGTCCTGTGGCTGTTTCACTTATGGAGATTATGGAAGCAACCAGGAATGACATTGAACTATCGGAACTCATTCGCTGGCTACCGTACCCGAAGAAAAGGTGGCCAAAAACTCTTATGCGGTACAAACCAATTGCAAGCGATCTTTCAACTGATGGAGGTATTGTTTTGAAGAATAAGAAGATAATTGTACCAAAATCTTTACAAATGCATATTTTGAAACTGGCTCATGAACCTCATCTAGGTATGGTTAAAGTTATTATTATATTATGAAATTTATACGCGATATAAGTCTATCTTACAATCCATTATTTTTACGATTTATTAGGTATCGTTGCGATGAAGAAAAGATTGAGGGAAAAGGTATGGTGGGTCCGAATCGATTTCATGGTGGAAAACTTCGTAAAAGGGTGCAACGGTTGCTTGCTGGTCTCACAGCCCGAAACTGAGCCGATGGTTAGAACACCATTACCAGCAGGACCATGGCAGAAATTAGCGTTAGACTTCACAGAGGTCACAAATGGTATACATCTTCTTGTTGTTGTTGATTATTTCTCAAGATTTCCGGAAATTGAAATAATGACAACCATAACAGCAAAGGCGACAATATTCAAATTACGAACGATCTTCGCTCGATTTGGATTCCCTTGCGAAGTCATATGTGACAACGGACCTCCATTTGGATCAGAAGAATTTGTCGACTTTTGTAAAGCGTCTGGTATAAATCTCAAACATTCTGTACCATACGCTCCATTTCAGAATGGGTTGGTGGAACGTTATAATCGAACACTCTTGAAGTCCGTCAAAATAAGTGTTGCACAAGGAAGAGACTGGAAGAGCGATCTGTATGATTTCTTGTTAGCTTATAGGAACACGCCACATTCTATTACCAATGAAACCCCAGCGAAATTGATGTTTGGTCATAATTTGAAGGACAAGCTACCAGATTATTCGGATAGTAACGAGCAAGGATCAAGATCTAATATGATGAAAACAGATACAGACAAGAAGGAGAAGGGTAGGATCTATGGAGATAATAGAAGACGAGCTAAGCATTCAACGATTGATATAGGAGACCACGTAGTAGTGAAGAATTTCTTGAAACGTAGCAAGCTAACGCCAACATTCGACCCTCAACCATACATAGTTACGAAGAAGAACGGAACCCGTCTTACCGTGAAAAACTTGGAAACTGGAATGGAGTACGACAGGCACATCAACCATACAAAACGTTTAACTTGTAGCAGCCCATTCTTCAACCTTGAACAACCAACCCTAGTTTTCGATGAAATGGTAAATCCAGATCAAATAACATCAAGAAATTATCCAACACAAGCTAAAGATGGGACATCGGCTGATTCGACGTCTACAGGACCAGTGAGAACTAGGAGACATCGTGAAGCTCGAAAACCAGAATATTTCAAAGATTATTTACTATATAAATGTGATAGAATGTAGTATAACTGTTTAAAGATAATTGAATACAATATAACTAATTTAAAATTAGAAAGAAGGAGAGATGTAGTATTGTAGTAGGCTGATAGAACATGATTAATCAAAGTAGGAGCTGGAATAAAACATTCATTCATTGTTGTGACTTGCACCGTATCAGTCCTGTTTCATTTTACTGTCCGGATCCGAACGCCTGGGACCAAGCCAAGGAATCGCTACACTACAAGGGCAAAATATGCGATTTTGGGCTTTTTTGACAGCAAGCCATGAGGCAAGGAAATACTTTTTTTAACCTATCAAAAGGTTAATTGGTCAATTAACATCTAAATTAACGGCTCATGCAAAATATTTCGTTTAACCTAATCTAATTTGACAGATTTTAGCATTTTAAGTTAGTATGAAAACTTGCATGCAACTTTTGGAGGGTGACTTGTATGGGAAATATCGTACCTAACATAAATCGCTTAAAACTAACAAATTTGATTAGGTAAAACGAAATATTTTGCATGAGTCGTTAATTTAGATGTTAATTGACCAATTAACCTTTTGATTGCCTAAAAAATATAATTCCTTGCTTAATAACTTGCTGTCAAAAAAGCTTAAAATCGCATATTTTGCCCTATAAATTGAGGTATAGCTCAAAATTGTGACGTGTTAGAGCAAATCTGAGCCCGGATTCGGATTCAGCGGCCCAAAATCCTTCGGAGACACATAAGTTTGCTCTTGAGACAGACAAAAAGTAAATTTTTGTTACGCTATGTAATCTCTTGTAGATAGAGACAGTTTTTTTCGAAAGCTTCTAAGCGAATTTTGAAGAAGTTTTGAGTTTCTGATTCTCAATGTATCCGTGAATCATATTCTAAAAAAAGTTCATGGAATATTTTTGAGAAACTTCAAGAAACTTGAAGGAATCTCTATTAAAGAAATCCGAAGAAATTCGTAGAATTTCTGGAACAAACTATCTAAGATTTTTTGAACCAACATTTTTTAAGCTATTCGTGCAATACTTTCTTGGGGAGTTCTTGAAGAAATTTCTAAATGACATTCTCAAGTCTAGAGGAATCCCTAGAAGATATTGTGAAACAAATTCTGACTGAATTTCTTTCGGATTTCCTGGATGAATTTTTGAAGTAAATCTATGAGCAGTTTCTAAAGATTTTTTCAGGAATTCGTGAAATATTTTTTAAACTAATCCTAGGATAGATTTCAACAAGGGTCCATGAAAGAATTATCGAAAAATCTGTGGAAGTTTTTTTTTAACTAATGGGGAAATTTGTAAAGATATCTCTGGAGATATTTTTGAAGAAATTATTAGTCGAATTTATAACAAAAGTCATGGGAGATTTTCGGAAGGAACCCGCAGGGTAGTTTCTACAGGAATCCGTGCAAAAAATTCCCGAATGGATTTCACATTTCTTAAATAGTCCCTAGAGGAATTTCTAGAGAAATCCCAGAAAGTTTTTCTGACAGAAATTCAGATTCAAAAAATATCACTGGAGCAATTTCTATAAATCTAAAAAAATCTCGGAAAAGAGTAAATCTCTAAAGGATTTTCTGACGAAATCCTTGGAGAAATCCCTACAACAAAACATACACAACTCATTTGGAGAAATCATTAGTGGAACTTCTGTAGAAATTGGAAGTTGCTGTGGAAATTTTTGGTGAAGTCCTTGGAAGAATTTCCAAAGTAACCCCAGTTCAAATTTTTGAAGAAACTTTCGAAACATTATCTGAAAAATAGTTTCTGAAGGCATCGTTGAAAGTTTTATTAAAGAATCTCTGGAGAAATTTCTGAACACATGTCTAAAGATATTTCTGAAAGAATCTCTGAACGTTTTTTTTTTGTAAGAATCCCTAGAAGAATAACTACTCAAATTCATGAATATTTTCTTGGAAAAAATGGAGGAATTTCAGAAGTAAATCATGAAAGATGCTTTGAAAGAATACTTTGTGAAATATATAGAATAGAAGATTTTTTTAAACAAATCTCTGAAGAAAATTTCCAAATGAATCCATGGAAGATTTTTTTAAAGAATTCGTTATGCATTTTTTGGCCGAATGCTCGGTCAAGCTTCCGCAAACAACAAAAATAGAAAGATGTTATACAAGAATTCCTGAAGAATTTTTTGGTAGATTTTTTAAAGAAATCTCCTAAAGATTCTCCGAACAAATGCCTAGACAAATTTATGAATGAATAACTAGAGGAATTTCTGAAGCAATCCTAGGGCGAATTTCTCAAACAATCTCTGAAATGATTCGTGAAAAATTATGTAGCGAAGAAATTCTTGTCGAATTTCGTTAAATAATTCTTTGTGACTCTTCTGGAGGAACACCTGGAAGATTTTCTTAAATATTCTGTAACATGATGACTTGAGGTGGGAAGTTTTATTCGGAGGCCGTTGTAATAG
Source organism: Aedes albopictus (assembly GCF_035046485.1). NCBI lineage: Eukaryota > Metazoa > Arthropoda > Insecta > Diptera > Culicidae > Aedes > Aedes albopictus. Next base: position 96,079,356 of record NC_085138.1, on the reverse strand, counting down.
AGTTGAATATTCTGGGTTCACTTAATTTTATGTAACACCTCAGAATTGCAACAAAAGGCGACCGAGTAGATAGCGGCTCGAGCCTACACTACTCAAACAGAAAGATCGTTCAGCAAATACAGCACAACCAGTAAACACGCTCTATCAAGTGCTTGTCTCGAATCTCTATGGAAAGAAGGGTTCCTCGAAGGAACCCCTTGAGGAATTTCAGATGGGATCCCTGGAGGAATTTATGAAGCAATTCGTAAAGAATTTTCAGGGTAAATAAATCCTCAAACATTTTCAAAGGAATCTCTGAATGAAATTCTTATTTTTTTTTTAATTTTTGGGACATTTAAGCAAATAGCGTTACTGTGTATGTCCATTGCTCAAAATATTGGGTTTTCAATCAACCATACATAGTTTTGGATACAAAAAATTTCGATCGTAACAAAATAGCGTGATAGTGGTTTATTCGTTATTTAGCGAGTTTTGGTACATTTTTGTATAAAATAAAAAAAAAATAAAAAAAATTGCTTCGTTTTTATGTAAAATTCTTTTATATAGACATTATATAGACATATATATATATAGACATTATATAGACATATATATATAGACATTATATAGACATATAGACGGAGTGGATTGCCAGCCGGATTGTGGTGAGAAGTAACTATAACATCCTTGTAGATGGGTTCTTCTATCCCAACAGTTGCAATGGATTTGACGCGCCCTTCTTGTAACAAACCATCCCGTAGAAAACTTGACAAGTAATGTAAATTTCATTATTCATCCTTTTGGATCATACTGTTGGAAGGAGATTCTCTTAAACCCGCGGATTTCGCGTAAGTGTCTCTACTTACGGGTCCGCCACACCCCCTTTTGGCTCTTCATACAGCGGTATGTTGAAGTCAGGGTGGTAATGAAATTGATCTTTACTGTTAAGTGGAACTGCATGCAGAGCAAGACTCAAGCTAGGATGGTGGCTACCTACATACATATACATACATACAATTCTATTATATAGACATTTCAAAAACTGAAATATCCACTAAATCGAGGTAAACCTGTAACTGGGTGGAAGTAGGTTCAGATAAACACCTCTGATTAGCGTTGATCCGGCTCTGAGCTCATTCCTCATAAGGGCCTGTGTCAACCCTCGGATGGCCTCCCTGCTTGCATAGATAACCACAAAGATCTTTGACGACTACTTCATTGGCAGTGAGGGATAGCGACTCAAAGGGGCTGTTCATAAACCACGTGGACCAAATTTTGGCCATCGCAGACCCTCTTCCCCTTTCGAAGACTTTCGTCCATACAAAAAATTTTAAATGTGTATGGAGCGTAGACTTTGGCCAGATCCCTCTCTCCCCCTAAAGTCTACGAGGTTTATGAACGACCCCCAAGGGGACCCAACAGAAACGACTACTAAATCCATAAACTATGTGACCGAGAGTGGAGAGACAGAGGGAACGGCGTTGAACCCGTTCGCGCGAGGAGGACTGGCGAGAACGCCAATATGAGTGGCGAGTGTACCCACCAGTAAGCAGGCGGCACAAGGTTCAACAGGAGGAGCACGAGGCGGCGCAGCAACGGCCGAGGAAGCGCAGATGACTGGCAAGGACCTCACGCGGGTGTGGAACCGCAACAGGGGCGGTCTACTAAAGATGTGGGTAATTGCCGAACAGCTGGACGAGCGAACGGACTACCATTAGCAAGGACCTGAAACAGGGCCCGCTGAAGCTCCGCAAACTGCTGGCTCTGACCAAGAAGAAGTATGATTTCCTGATCGAAGAGCGGAGTACGGCTGATGCGAGCAGGGAGGAGCGGTCCACCGAAAAGGCCAGCTTCCGCTTTGCTGGCAACGCGAGGATGCAGCACGAAACCATGCAGCTCGCCGGAGCCGTAGCGGAGAGGTCAAACCGCTCTCGAGCTTCATGGTCGAAACCTGCCGAGGAGATTCGGCCTAAGAAGCGTCCGACAGAGGCGGACGAAAAGCCAAAGACAGAAGAAATGGACGGCCAGTGCGAGTATCCAGGCTGCCAAGCCGGTTACAAAACACGCAAAGGGTAGGTAAACAGAGCCTCAAGAGGCTAACCCTAAGAAGAACGGTTGCCAACTGAACCAAGGGAAGGAGAACCCTTGGATTACGGTTGGAAAGAAGAAGTTGATAAAAGTGTAACCAGTAAGCGCGAACGGAGCGACGCGCTGGTCTTCAAAACCGAGGCAGACACATACGCCGAGGTGCTGAGAGCCATGCGAGGCCATATCGTCTCTCACCACTGGACGCGGATGTAAAAAGCATACGTCGCACCATGACTGGAGAGATGATGCTAGTGCTGCAGAAGGAGGCGGCCAAGAAAGGCACCTTCTACAAGGCACTAGCTCAGGAGGTCCTGGGCGCAAAAGTGCAGGTGAGAGCCCTAACGGCGGAGGCGACTCTCCAGTGTAAAAACCTGGACGAGATCACCGATGCAGAGGAGCTCACAGCCGCACTTAAGCAGCAGTGCTAGGTAGATGCACCAAGTGCATCAATCCGCTTGTAAAAGGGTCCGGCAGGCACGCAGATCGCCACGATCAAGCTCTCCGTAGGGGAGTTGAACAAGGCGACTGCAGTTGGAAAGATCAAAAGTAGGCTGATCAGTGTGCCCGCTCAGCATGTATGAGTCGCCAGAGTCGTGGGCGTGTAAAGTTCCCGCGAGGAGCAAACTCTGCAGGAATTGCGGAGTGTAAGGCCACATCGGCACCAAAATGTCTGATTTACATGGCGAACAAGGGTCACACGACGGGCGGGCCTAAATGTCACGCGAGGAGGTTGAATCAACGGACGATAATGCAGGTTACACAGCTAAACCTGAACCACTGTGAAACCGCACAACAACAGTTGCTGTGGCAGTCAGTCTCGGAGTCAAGCACAGACATCACCCTACTATCGGACCCATACCGTATCCCTCCAAATAAGGGGAACTGGGTAGCGGATAAGGCCAAAGCTAGCGGCGATGTGTACAACTAGTCGTTTCTGGTCCAGGAAATAATAGCGAGGATCAACGGGGTGTACTACTGCAGTTGTTATGCCCCTCCCAGGAGGCCGGTAGACCAGTTCATGTCTATGGTGGATTCGCTAAGAAGCGTACAAGTGGGATTGAGTCCCGTTGTCATCGGTGGAGACTTCAACGCCTGGGCGATTGAGTGCGGTGGCCACTTGACTAACGTGAGAGGCTGGGCTCCACTCGAAGCTATGGCTAGAATGAACGTGGATGTCGCGAACGTAGGCGACAGAAAAATCTACAGTAGGAACGGGGAAGATTCCATCATTGATGTGAGCCCGAGTCTAAACCCTAGCTCGGACTGGAGGGTCGACGATGGATACACACACACAGTGGCGTATCAAGCGTGGAACACGGAGGAAGACGGCCTAAGGTCATCGACCGTCATCGGGGATGGATGACCTTACACTTCGATAAGCCGACATTTGCGGAGAGATTGCTTATTTATAGAGGGTAACACCGATCTAGTTGGAACCCTAAGCCGTGCATGTGACACCGCAATGCCAAAGGCGATCCATACCCAGAAATGGACACAAACTGGTACACTGACGATGTCCAGAAATCGCAGAACTCCGCGTGTTGCCAGGAGGAAATGCCGCAGAGGTTCTTTCAGCAGACTTAAACTTCTTTTATTGTGTTAATCAGCTAAAGCTGCAAAAATTCATATATTTGGTTAAATTCTGTATCGGTTTCTTAGGTATACAAAAGACTTACAATTCTTCAGTGTGTTCTCCGACTTGGCAACAAATCGTAGCGGGCTTCGATGGTAAACCGGATCAATATAACTTGAAATTAAATTACTTATATATTTCCTACTTTTTACTGGTCAGGTGAGCAACCTAGTTGACCTGCTGTTTACTTATCATCTGGTCTATTGTTGCCCGATTTCCTACAAATGACTGAATAATGACAATAGCGCCGTCCAAGGTAGAGTTACTATTTTTCGCCGCAACACCGCGCATCCTGCATAAGAGCTAGAAGGAGGATGCAAAGATTTCGCAATGATAGAATGGTAGAATGGAGCGAAGTGAGGCCTACAGGGTGGCTAAACTGGCACTGAACAAAGAGATTACGGCACGTTAAACGGGCGCGTTTCAAAACTCTCTGCCAGGCAGCCAACACGACCCCATGGGGTAATGCCTACAGAGTATTCATGCCCAAAATGAAGGGTACGTCAGCACCCCCAGAACGCTCCCCCAAGATGCTGCAGAAGATCGTGAAGACGCTGTTCCCGCGCCACGATACAAGACCATGGGCCCCCGTCCCCTGTGGCCAAACCGGCCATAGCGAGGCCACCCCGGTGACGAACGACGAACTCATTGCAAAACCAAGTCGCTTAAGTTGAACAAGGCTCCGGGTCCGAACGGTATCTATTGGGGGGCTGGCCGTAGAGCGTTAATAAAATGAACTCATCGGTTTGGCTCTCAGAATAGTAATGAACAAATTTTCTCTTTATTGATAACAGATAACAAAATAGGGTTGCTAAGGTTGCTAGGGTTGCTTGCCGCTACGCGTCACCATCGCCTACTTCTACACTCCTCCTCGATGGTAATATTCCAGCTGCTTCTCGGAACTTACGTAGCTTCACCGCATGAAGTGGCTTAGTTAACATGTCGGCAACCATTTCTTCGGTCGAACAGTATACTGCTTGAATTTCTCCATTGGCCTGCATCTCTCGAATATAATGGTTCTTGGTTTCGACGTGTTTGGATCTGCGACCAAGTCTGCGACTTACATTTGGTGATGATACTTGCTTAATGCAAGATTGATTATCTTCAAAAATTGTAATGGGCAGGTTGACTGGCACAGAGAAATCTTCCAGAATCCGCAAAATCCATTGGACTTCCTGACAGCATACTGCAAGCGCTATGTACTCAGCTTCCGTACTGCTCAGTGAAATACATGTTTGCTTCTTGGAACTCCAGAATATTGAACCGCCATTCAGTTGCAGCAAATATCCAGATGTCGATTTCCTGTCCTTCGCGTCTCCGGCCCAATCCGCGTCAACGTATACGGTTAGTGGATCTGGTTTGATACCCAGTATCAGCTCATGGTCCAACGTGTGCTTCAAATAACGTAGAATCCGTTTCGCTTCTACCCAGTCGGCTTGGGATGGGCAACTCACTTTTCGTCCCAGGATCGAAACGCTAGCAGCTATGTCGGGTCGGGTATTTACAGAAACATAAAGCAAACCACCGACTAGGCTGGCATACTGCGTGTTGTTTGGTAGCATCTCACTCGTCTCCTCCTTGGTTTGCAAATATCCGGGATCTAACGGAATCTTGGATGGTTTCGCTTCCTCCATTCCGAAACGACTCAGCAGCTTCTTGATGTATCCGGCTTGATTCAACGAAATACGGTCATCTGTTCGTTTCACTTCAACTCCAAGGAAATAGCGAATGTTGCCCAATGACGTTACAGCAAAATGTTTGTTAAATCCTTCGATGATTCCGGAATACTCCTCCTCGGTCCGACAGGCCACAACGATGTCATCAACGTAATCAGCCAAATAAACGGTGTTCTCGCCTGCCCCACGGTAATAGAGGCAGGAATCGTTCTTCGATTGCGTAAATCCCATCTTCTTCAACGCAGCATCAAACGTGGTGTTCCAGACTCGAGCAGCCTGCTTCAAACCATAGAGGCTCTTGCGAAGGTGGCAAACTGCGTTCTTGTCGGTTGAGGCTATTCCTGCAGGTTGTTTCATGTAGACAGTTTCTTGAAGTTGTCCGTGTAAGTAGGCTGTCTTGACATCAGCGTGTTTCAATAACAGCTTCCTTTGGGCAGCAACTGTAGCAAGTATCTTGAAGGTAACGGGTTTGACAACCGGTGCAAAAACCTCATCGTAATCAATTCCAAACTTTTGTGTGAATCCTTGAGCTACAAGTCTTGCCTTATACCGCACCACATTGCCTTGTTCGTCCAGTTTCCTTTTAAATATCCATTTGCATCCAATTGCTTTTCTCCCGGCAGGAAGCTTCACAAAATCCCAAGTGTGGTTCTCCTTTTGAGACTTGAGTTCGTCCTCGATTGCTGCTATCCACATCTCGCTCTCAGGACCAGTTACCGCCTCTTCATACGTTCGCGGCTCGGATTGCTGCTTGTAGATGATGTTCAGCGACTCAGAGTATCGTGCGGGTGGTTTACCTTTGGTACTTCTTTCCGATCGCCGGGGCAGTGGTGAATCAGGAACTTCTTCGGTGCTGCTGAGAAACTCGATGCTGCTATCACCTGACTCGGACTGCTCCTCCTCCTGAACGAGTGTAGATTCCGCTTCCGATAGGTCCTCTTCGAATTCGACTTGGGTTGGTATTGCATCTGGTGTTTCATCCGGTGTTTCTGGATCGCATTCAAATTCAACGACTTCAGGATTGGTAGCCTCTTTCGTACGGTCATCCTCTTTGAGAAAACGAGCATCTCTGCTGATCACAACTTTGTCGGTATCAGGATCAATGAACTTGTACGCCTTATGATGGTCCGAGTATCCGATGAAAATCATCTTGACTGCTTTCGGCTCCAACTTGGTTCGTTTTTGATCCGGAACGTGAACATATGCTGAACTTCCAAATATCTGCAAGTGTTTCAAATCAGGAACCGTTCCATACCAGTGTTCGTACGGCGTTTTCTGAACTGATCTTGACGGAAGAACGTTCTGCAAATGAGCTGCTGTGTTTACTGCTTCCGCCCAATATCGGTATCCAAGCTTCGCATCAATTAGGAGACATCTGGCCATTTCCACGAGACTGCGATTTTTCCTTTCGGCGACTCCATTCTGCTGCGGGGAATAGGCAGCAGTGTATTGCGGAGTAATCCCTTCTGCACGGTAGAACCTTCCGAGTGCCTTGGACTTGTATTCACCGCCCTGGTCCGATCGTATGATTGAAGGCTTCCTTCCAAAACGCGTTTCTACCATCCTGACGTACTGCATTATCTTGTCAACCGCTTCTGACTTCCGTTGCAAAAAATACACCACCGTGAATCTCGATCTGTCATCTATCATGGTCATGAAGTATCTTGATCCTCCAGGTGTGGGTGTCTTCATCGGACCACAAATATCCGTGTGAAGCAGCTCCAGAATGCTCCGAGATGATCCTGTTGCTTCCTTGGGAAAAGGTAAACGAGCCATTTTTCCTTCCAGACAGCACTCGCACGTTTCCTCTACCGGACAATCTTCAATTTGTATTCCTGTGGCGAGCTTGCTGTTGATCATTTGACGAATAGCGTTTGGATCTCGGTGTCCCAATTTCCTGTGCCAGTGATGCAGACATTCGTTGGTGTGAACTGCTGCTGCGGTTTCAGGTTTCATCAGCTTGACGTAGTACAATCCTCCAGACTTCACGGCTGTAGCAGCAGGCATCCCGTTGTGCGAAATTTCACAGTTGTTTCCGGCAAATACGACTTCAGCTCCTTTCTCGGTCATCTTGCTAACAGAAACCAGGTTCGTTTCCAACTCCGGAACCAGCAGAACTTCCGACAGGTTTATTTTCTTCGGCATCCCATCCTTGGCTTCGCAAAACAATCGTCCGCTTCCTTTGACCTTCACTTCTGCAACATTGCCATCTGCGAGTGTAACGGTTGTTCCGGAAAGCGGTGTCATCTCATCGAAAAAATCTTCGTTTCCACACATATGACTTGACGCACCAGAATCGACTATCCATCCGTTGGGCCTGAACGTCTTCTTCGATCCGGTTGCAAAAGCGAATTCAGCGCTGTTACTTTCTTCCTTCACAACACGAGCTTTTGGTTTGAACGGTTTGCGATCCTTGGCAGGGTACACTTCTCTCTTCTGGTTCAGTTGTCGGCAATCTTGTTTCTTGTGTCCCGGTTTGTGGCAGTGATGGCACACCACCTGCTTCGATCCGGATTGTACTTTCAGCAATGACTCACCTCGAGCGTTGTCTCGTCGCTTCAGGGCTTCATCGATTAACTTTCCGCGAATCAGTTCCATCGTCAGTTCGGTGTCGGGGCGATTCTCCAATGCGATTCCCAAATTGTCGTAGGACTCCGGCATGCTTCGTAACACCATCAGCATCGTTATCTTAGGCGGCAACTCGTACCCGGCGTTTGCGATCCGTTCGAACAGGTCTTCCATCTCCATCAGGTGTCGTTCCAGGTCGTCGCCCTCCGTGTACTGCATGTTGATCACCCGGCGCAGCATTGCCAGAACTGAAGTGATGCTTGACTTTTGATGGTGATTGACCAAAGCTTCCCAGGTTTGCTTCGCGGTTGTGCATTTCTGGATCAATCTTCGTTGGGTCGTTCCAACTAGTAGAGCAATGGTAGCCCGCGTCTTCTGGTCACCTTTCTTCCAGGCATCAGTTAGCGGAATCGGGGCATCTTCTTCTACATACTTCCATAACTCTTCTCGAATCAGGACCATTTGAACGTTGAACTTCCAGCTTTCGAAATAGCTGTTGCTCAGCTTCTCGACGGCGAACTTGTTCCCGTCCACGTTGCGGTCCTCCGGTAAATCCAATTACAGCGTAGAGAACTCCGACGACTTGAAAATAATCTTCGTGAACTACTTCTATAGGCCCATAACCTATTGGGGGGCTGGCCGTAGAGCGTTAATAAAATGAACTCATCGGTTTGGCTCTCAGAATAGTAATGAACAAATTTTCTCTTTATTGATAACAGATAACAAAATAGGGTTGCTAAGGTTGCTAGGGTTGCTTGCCGCTACGCGTCACCATCGCCTACTTCTACAGTATCCTGATAGAAGCCATCAAGACGGCCATCGAGGCTAGTCCTGACATGTTCAGAACGGCTATGGAGATGTGCCTAGACAGAGGCGAATTTCCGGAGAGGTGGAAAAAGCAAAGACTGGTTCTACTGCCCAAACCCGGGAAGCAACCTGGCGACCCGTCGGCATACAGATCTATCTGCCTTCTGGCCACCGCCAGAAAACTGTTGGATCATTCTGTCGAGGTTGATGGTCTATACAGAGAAACCTGATGACTCTGGCCTCTCGAATAACCAGTTCGGCTTTCGGAAAGGTCGATCAACGGTGGACGCTATTGTGCGGTTGTCATGCTGGACGTAAAGAATGGGTTCAACAGCGTCAACTGAGGCGCCATCGAATGCGCCATACATCACCTAGGAGTCCCGGTTAGCCTATGCCGGATACTGGAGAGCTACTTTCAGAATAGTGTGCTAACCTATGACACCGAGGAAGGCGAGAGGAGCTACAAGATCCCCGCGGGGATACCCCAGGGGTCCACCCTGGGCGGCGGTATGATGGCGTATGGGGCACTGCATGAAATTCTCTCCTTCTCTTTCTCTCTCACAGAAATTTTGTAAACAACAAGGCCACGAAACGTCAAAATCCCATACAAAATCAAAACAATGCGATGCCCTATTGAGGCTCAAACTTTCACCGGGCGTCAAGCTGCACTATGGGCCAGAAATCAAAATTTCGCGACAAAATTCAAAAAAGTTGTTTTTTTTAGATCAATCAACTTTTATATATGTATGATTGTTTGGGCTATGTTTGATTTTATACCGACTGATTTTGTTTGATTTGTAACAAAATTGCATCGCTTTTGTATGGAGAAACTTCTTTTAAGCGGAAATTTTCAATTTTAACCAATATTCAGAAAAATGTGATTTTTGTTGAAAAATGTGCCCAACAAATATAACACCTACATTTCCTAACAGTAAATTCAGTATTTAGTATGCATATTTGATGCTCAAATTGCGATGTCTTTAAGTTTAAATTAAAAGTTTAAAATATTTACTCAAATTTTACGGTTTATTTGTCAGTTTGTTCAAAAAGTAGTAGTATTCGACCGTATTCGACATGCAACTGGTCTAGGAAGCTAGTTGAGACTCTTCTTTTTGGGATGCTACCGGACTTTTTTGCGGGAATTTGCAGGAAACCAAGATTGAGTGATTTCAGTACATACGTTAATTTTACAAAACTACGTTTTACGCTGTGCCTCAATAACCATCCACTTTAAGATTTTCTTTTGCCATTACGACGCAATCTTTTTATGGCTTGCGAAACAATACACATAGCAACTACTATTATTCTGGAAGGTTTCGTTTCAGATAGGGTATCGGGATGCTTCGTTGGCATAGTCCCCTCGTTTGGCCTATCTCAACGTTAACCAAAAACTTAAACAAACACGCATAACTGGATATCGGAAAAGCTATTTGGCAAACAACTGTAACATTTCGTTTCAATTTTAGCACTTTGAAGCATTGAAATTGAATGAAAATGTCACTTTGTTTAGCTTTTGTAGACGCTATGATTCTTCGGCTAAGTGGGTAGTCTATACACATGATCATAAATGGCATGTTTCTGGAACATTTCGAACTGACTTTTCAATAACTCAACATTTGATTAGACGGTCAACTTGAATATTTGTTTTCAATGAATAATAAATATTTTACAAATTGAATGTGGGCCGAATATTGAGGACATTTTTTCCACTATGTACCCAAATCTTGGCCCATCAGTAAAGTGACATCAAGAACACCGATAAAGTGACGTAAACAACATTGCTTGCATAAGAACCATAAAGAACGAAGAGGAAGAAAGATTTTGTGTACGGTGACTGTAAAAATGTAACACAATAATAGGGTTGCGTTGTTTTCGTTAATAAATTAGAAAGAACTTGATTTAAGTAATTTATTTACAGTTTTTTGAAAATTTGGCTCCGAAAATGTAATTTACAAGTAAGATTGGTGAACAAACAGAGATAATACTTCAGCAGAAATATTAAAAAAATGAGATAATAAGTGGTTCTAGTGCATGGAAAGCAATAGGCCAACATTGTATCCACTTATAGGCCAATTTTTGTACCATATACCAATGTTGCATACCATCGCATCAAATCTTTTCAACTTAATTAAGTAAATTCTTGAATATTTACGTTAGTTTACTTCCAATTGGTGAAACATGCATTGCCTAGAGTGTGTAATAGGCTCAACATATTATTTCTAGTGCTATTAATTCATGAGTTATGGTCAAAGTTGTGAAGGCGGCTTGCAAATTAGGCCAAGGAATGGTACATATACCCTATGACTGTGATTGTAGGCGTTTAAATCAATACCATACACTTACTCAAAGTGCAAAATTTCGGTATATCAATTCCTGTGTTCAATTATGATTTTTATTAAGCTCAATTTATGTATTTTTTATGTTTATTTTTATTCGTGAATTTTAACTTAGGCTAATTCTTCATACAATTTATGTATATATGGATAAGTTTTTGGTAAAAAAAATCCGCTGCTCAGGTGTTTCAGATGTCCGGCATTTGGCCGAATTATGTTCAAAATAATTCAGAGAACCTTTTCAACATTCTAGCTGCCAATTTGATCATCATTCATTTTTCCTTCTTCTTTCCTCCAAACATCGACAATTCTTCCTAGTTTTACAATTCAGCGATTAGTTAGCGTTGAAACTGTCAATATTTTATCAGAGATTTTTCCTCCTTTTAATCATAGGCGATTATTTTGCGTTATACTGACGTGGAGGACAGTGGCACGATCGTTTCTTCTTCAGCCAAACGGCATTTAGTCAAATGGCGTTCGCCCAAATGACCCCTTCGGGAAAATGGCGTTCGGCCAAGCGGCAATCACCCAAATGACAGTCGGCCAAATGACTCGGAGCCGGTATTTGAACAATAAATGAATTACGCTCGCTCTTCGTACATATATACAAGTGGGATGGATATATTTGCGATTAATAGACATATTTGATTTTCCTTGTAATATTTAAAATTCCGTGTCATCGATTGGCTCGGCAGCTAAGTCTGTAAAGCACTTGTGTAGCATAAAAGTTAAAATCTCACTTGAGCTGTGGATTTGTTCCTTATTTCATTAATAATGTATCCATCTCTACATATGTATGTATGTTGAGTTACCTTTTTGATCACACGGATTAATATACCGAAACTTTGCACATTGAGTAAGTGTGTGGTCTTGATTTAAAAGCTTATAATTACATTTATATCTGAAACAAAATCTTCCAGAGTGGTAGTTGTTTGTTGCTATATATATTGTTTCGCAAGCCATAAAATCATTGCGTCATAATGGCAAGAGTAGATGATTATTGAAGCATGACGTGAAATATTGTAAAATTAAAGCAAGCACTAAAATCACTCTTACTTGGTTTCCCGCAAATTCCCGCAAAAAAGTCCGAAAGCATTCGAAAATGGAGAGTTTAAACTAGCATCCTAGACCGGTTGCATGTCGAATACGGTCGAATACTATTACTTTTTGAACACATTGACAAATAAATCGTAAAATTTAAATAAATATTGTAAAATTTATTTTTAAACTTAAAAGTATCGCAATTTGTGCACTAAAATTGCTAAATATACTAAATTTACTTTTAGAAATTCAAGGGGTTATACTTGTTGGGCACATTTTTCACCACAAATCACATTTTTCTAAATACTGGTTAAAATCGAGAATTTTCGCTTATAAGAAGTTTCTCCATACAAAAAACGATACAACTTTGTTACAAATCGAAAAAATCAGTCGGTATATAACACTAGTTTACAAAATAAAACGAAAGTCGTGAACTTCTGCCAACGACCAACATTTTTGAAGCATAATTTAGCGCTGATTTCGAAACCGTCCTTCAAAAAATTTAAAGTAGAACAGTTTTTGAGTTTTAGCTTAAAATCGAGTTTTACAACTTCTTAAAATATGGAATTTAATAAAATTCAAATATCTTCCGTTTTGTTCAACCAATTTTAAATCTTTTTCCATAAAATAAAAGCTGAATATAATACTATTCGATCATCTGAATGCAGGTTTTGCGTCAGATTGATGAAATTCAAGATATTGGCGAGTTTTGGGGACGATCTCCTTAAATTTTAGCAAATTTTCCAAAAATATATGAAGAAATGTATTTTTTTCAATAAGAAAAATACAATTTAAAAATTCTATCTCAGCGTTTATTTGACATATCATATGTAGGCAAGTTACAGTAAAAAATTCAGCTCAATCGGATCATTGATTACGGAGACTGAGATGTGTGAAGTGAGCGACTTTGCTTAAAAATAGAACAAAAATCGATTTGAAATCATCAACCTTGTATGGAAAGTCGAAAAAAATTCCGCTCTACTGTAATTTTTTTCCTTCGCGTTTTCGAACTCAGGGCATGATTCTACACCAAAAACGATCATCAGCTTACCGAGTTCAAAAATGCTGTAAACTAGTGTAATCAAACATAGCCCAAACAATCATACAAATACGAAAATTGAATTATCATCGAAAAACAACTTTTTTGAATTTTGTCGCGAAATTTTGATTTCTGGCCCATAGTGAGCTGGTCGGCAAGTCGATAGAGGAAGTAGAACTGACAGCAACGCACGCAATTGGCAGACAGTTAACACTCGCGCACCACAAAACAAAGGTGGTGGTGGTAAATAACCGCAAGTCTGAACAACAGGCAGTGGTCACCACAGGCGGGTGCACGATCAACTCTAAGCGCTCACTGAAGGAGTTGGGGGTCATGATCGATGATAAGCTGAAATTCGGAGGCCACGTAGAATATGCCTGCAAAAGGGCAGGCATGGCGAAAATGGCATTGTCAAAGATAATGTCAAATAGCTCTGCAATATTCTCGAGTAAGCGTATGCTACTGTATGGCGCTACTGCATGGTCGAATGCACTAGTAGTGCACAGAAACGTGAAGCGATTTGAGAGTACCCATAGGCTGATGTGCCTAAGGGTGGTCAGCGCATACCGAACGGTCTCAAAGAACGCGGCATGGGTGCTAGCGGGCATGATACCCATAGCGCTAGTGGTGCAAGAGGACGAACAATGCTTCGAGCGACGCGACACAAGAAGCAAGAGCAGGTCCCATGGCAAGGTGATCATTCACTTGACACAATTTCCGTCAGGCCATGGGTCCTTTAGGTGGTATCTGGACAAATTCGGACATGCAAGCTCCCCCGCATGTCCAGAATGCACTTGACTGTAACGAGACCGCGGAGCATGTGCCCTTTGAATGCTCACGCTTCATGAAGCAAAGGTCGAGTACGTATGCAGGAGGTATGCGGTTGTTAAAAGGATGTATACGGAAGCGAACAAATGGGATTCTGTTACTTAGACGGTATACCGAATCGTACTTCAACTTCAGAGAAAATGGCAGGCCGACCAACAGCAAGTTTAGTTGGGTCCTTTCCCCATGGAACTTGTGTCCAACGGGTAGTCTAAAGTACTAGCCAGAACCCAAGCTTCCAGTGGAGAGAGGACATATTAAGGCGGTATCTGGTGGAACGATAACCAATAGAGAGAGCTCATGCACGACCTCCCCCCCCCTCTCGAAGTCATCCCTAACGGGCGTACCGCGAAGGTCAGTATAAGAGAATGAGTTTTTAGTGGGTCGAAACCCACACAACCCGCGGAACCACCTCTTGGTTATCTGATCAGCAGATTTTCTCATTCTATAAAAAACATGTATGAAGATGGAAAAAAAAATATTACAGAAACACATTTCTAGATAAGCATAAAAATCTATTTCATAAACGATCGCAAGACTTTTTCATGTGCCACTTTCAAATCATTCGTCTCCGGATCATGGATACCGGTAAACACATCCAGAATCGAATTCTGACACTCATGGAACAACAAATGGCACGGGGCACCTTCCCGACCCAACTGCTCCGCCCGGTAGTACTCGTTGTCACTGTGCTCCGACGGCGGCTCCGAAGTACTCGATGGCCTAGAAATAATGTACAATTTCAATCATCTCTCTGTGAAGATTACCGTTTACAACTTACGTGAACACAATGTGCAACAGTTCCGCAAATACACCGCCCGTATGAGTGAACTCCGCACTAGCCGCTTCGCAAATACTCCGCAGAACACATTCTCGACCTCCCGAACCGTACTGCTGGCCGATGTACTCCAGCGACTTGTACGTCATCCACCGTGACGCATCCGCATCGTATCCCTCGGACATCTGGGACTGCAAATTGGACGGTGGCATCATTTGATTCACCGTGTCGTAAGATTTCTCCTCCTCGGCATCCAACCAGTAGTCGTCGCCTCCATCTTCGAAATAGTCTTCTGCATCGTCCCCCTCGCTATCCAACTTCTCCGGAAGAGGCTCTTCCTTGACCTGAACATCCTTAGCCGTGTACGCTTCGTAGTTATCCGGAGCTTCGGTAACAGCTTCTCGCTTCTCGAAAGATCTCCGCGTATCGTTCCAGCCTTCCAGGTAGATCGGTTTCAGATTGTCGACCGAGGTCGGCAGAAAGTACTGGGCCTTTATAACCCATCCGGTAGTGATGGACTCGGGTGTTCCCAGCGGTATACCGATACCGCTGATGAGCTGATGACGAGTGGGAGCCGTTGGCGGCATGATCAGAATCGGTTTGCCATGGAAGAAGAATCGTCCCTCATCACTGCCACTGGCACCTTCACTGTTCGGAACTGAGGCACTTGCAAACAAAACTTGGACAACGAGAAGTCCAAACAGATGAAATTTCTTGTCAGGCTGCATGTTTGCGACTAATCCAGCTACTGAAGACAATGGTGAAACAAAAGCGACATTCTGATGTGACCCTAATTAACCTGTTCAAGCAAGGTAGACTAGGTGCGTTGATATCATCCCGAGGCTATCTCCCAAGAAGGTATTGAACGGGTGAAATTAGCACCAATTAGAGCGTCGTGGAAAATAGAACCGTTCGAAACCAGACCAGCATCGTCGACGAGTTCGTACTTTCACTCTTCAAATCTGTGTCACGTATGTTAACGGAAAGCCACATTGTGACCTATATCATCCCAGTAAATTTTTCGTCACTCGCGATGCCTGAATTACTGGATGGAATCGAAAAATAGGTTGAAAACGTGTACGAATTTGGTTTGGATTGGATTTGGATTGGATTTGGATTGGATTTGGATTGGATTTGGATTGGATTTGGATTGGATTTGGATTGGATTTGGATTGGATTTGGATTGGATTTGGATTGGATTTGGATTGGATTTGGATTGGATTTGGATTGGATTTGGATTGGATTTGGATTGGATTTGGATTGGATTTGGATTGGATTTGGATTGGATTTGGATTGGATTTGGATTGGATTTGGATTGGATTTGGATTGGATTTGGATTGGATTTGGATTGAATTTGGATTGGATTTGGATTTGGATTGGATTTGGATTGGATTTGGATTGGATTTGGATTGGATTTGGATTGGATTTGGATTGGATTTGGATTGGATTTGGATTGGATTTGGATTGGATTTGGATTGGATTTGGATTGGATTTGGATTGGATTTGGATTGGATTTGGATTGGATTTGGATTGGATTTGGATTGGATTTGGATTGGATTTGGATTGGATTTGGATTGGATTTGGATTGGATTTGGATTGGATTTGGATTGGATTTGGATTGGATTTGGATTGGATTTGGATTGGATTTGGATTGGATTTGAATTGGATTTGGATTGGATTTGGATTGGATTTGGATTGGATTTGGATTGGATTTGGATTGGATTTGGATTGGATTTGGATTGGATTTGGATTGGATTTGGATTGGATTTGGATTGGATTTGGATTGGATTTGGATTGGATTTGGATTGGATTTGGATTGGATTTGGATTGGATTTGGATTGGATTTGGATTGGATTTGGATTGGATTTGGATAGGATTTGGATTGGATTTGGATTGGATTTGGATTGGATTTGGATTGGATTTGGATTGGATTTGGATTGGATTTGGATTGTATTTGGATTGTATTTGGATTGGATTTGGATTGGATTTGGATTGGATTTGGATTGGATTTGGATTGGATTTGGATTGGATTTGGATTGGATTTGGATTGGATTTGGATTGGATTTGGATTGGATTTGGATTGGATTTGGATTGGATTTGGATTGGATTTGGATTGGATTTGGATTGGATTTGGATTGGATTTGGATTGGATTTGGATTGGATTTGGATTGGATTTGGATTGGATTTGGATTGGATTTGGATTGGATTTGGATTGGATTTGGATTGGATTTGGATTGGATTTGGATTGGATTTGGATTGGATTTGGATTGGATTTGGATTGGATTTGGATTGGATTTGGATTGGATTTGGATTGGATTTGGATTGGATTTCGATTGGATTTGGATTGGAATTGGATTGGATTTGGATTGGATTTGGATTGGATTTGGATTGGATTTGGATTGGATTTGGATTGGATTTGGATTGGATTTGGATTGGATTTGGATTGGATTTGGATTGGATTTGGATTGGATTTGGATTGGATTTGGATTGGATTTGGATTGGATTTGGATTGGATTTGGATTGGATTTGGATTGGATTTGGATTGGATTTGGATTGGATTTGGATTGGATTTGGATTGGATTTGGATTGGATTTGGATTGGATTTGGATTGGATTTTGATTGGATTTGGATTGGATTTTGATTGGATTTTGATTGGATTTGGATTGGATTTGGATTGGATTTGGATTGGATTTGGATTGGATTTGAATTGGATTTGGATTGGATTTGGATTGGATTTGGATTGGATTTGGATTGGATTTGGATTGGATTTGGATTGGATTTGGATTGGATTTGGATTGGATTTGGATTGGATTTGGATTGGATTTGGATTGGGATTGGATTTGGATTGGATTTGGATTGGATTTGGATTGGATTTGGATTGGATTTGGATTGGATTTGGATTGGATTTGGATTGGATTTGGATTGGATTTGGATTGGATTTGGATTGGATTTGGATTGGATTTGGATTGGATTTGGATTGGATTTGGATTGGATTTGGATTGGATTTGGATTGGATTTGGATTGGATTTAGATTGGATTTAGATTGGATTGGATTGGATTTGGATTGGATTTGGATTGGATTTGGATTGGATTTGGATTGGATTTGGATTGGATTTGGATTGGATTTGGATTGGATTTGGATTGGATTTGGAATGGATTTGGATTGGATTTGGATTGGATTTGGATTGGATTTGGATTCTCCCAGAATCCTAAGAGGGATTTTCCCAGAATCCTGAGAGGAATTTTCCCAGAATCCTGAGAGTGATTCTCCCAGAATTCTGAGAGGGATTGTCCCAGAATCCTGAGAGGAATTGTCCCAGAATCCTGAGAGGGCTTCTCCCAGAATCCTGAGAGAGATTCTCCCAGAATCCTGAGAGCGATTCTCCCAGAATCCTGAGAGGGATTTTCCCAGAATCCTGAGAGAGATTCTCCCAGAATCCTGAGAGGGATTCTCCCAGAATCCTGAGAGGGATTCTCCCAGAATCCTGAGAGGGATTCTCCCAGAATCCTGAGAGGGATTCTCCCAGAATCCTGAGAGGGATTCTCCCAGAATCCTGAGAGGGATTCTCCCAGAATCCTGAGAGGGATTCTCCCAGAATCCTGAGAGGGATTCTCCCAGAATCCTGAGAGGGATTCTCCCAGAATCCTGAGAGGGATTGTCCCAGAATCCTGAGAGGGATTGTCCCAGAATCCTGAGAAGGATTGTCCCAGAATCCTGAGAGGGATTCTCCCAGAATCCTGAGAGAGATTCTCCCAGAATCCTGAGAGAGATTCTCCCAGAATCTGAGAGAGATTCTCCCAGAATCCTGAGAGGGATTCTCCCAGAATCCTGAGAGGGATTCTCCCAGAATCCTGAGAAAGGATTTTTCCAGAACCCTGAGAGGGATTCTCTCAACATCGCCACGAAATCCACTGGAGTACCAAACAAAAATCAAATAAAACTACATTGGATTTGGATTGGATTTGGATTGGATTTGGATTGGATTTGAAATGGATTTGGATTTGGATTTGGATTTGTATTGGATTGGATTTGGATTGAATTTGGATTGCATTTGGATTGGATTTCTATTGGATTTGGATTGGATTTGGATTGGATTTGGATTGGATTTGGATTGGATTTGGATTGGATTTGGATTGGATTTGGATTGGATTTGGATTGGATTTGGATTGGATTTAGATTTGTAGGTATGTTTTGAAATATCTTAAAAGATGCAAATATAGTGACCAACACTGTAAACAGATTTAGAGGTGATAACGACCGATGAAAGCAGCTATTGTTAAAGAAGTTTGGGAAAAATGAAAGTGTGTTGCTCGTGTTTTCGGTGAACCGAAGCAAGAGTTCAGTTCTATTTTGCAGTTTACACCACATAACTCTCAGAGAGGTTCCCATATCGGTTCTGGAACATGTCGACACATCTACGGTTTCGTACATCGATAACCTTTCTATTAACCCTGTTTACGGTGGCGAACTCGGTAAGTGATCAAGGACGCTACTACGCACCATGGCTCATCTTTCCACCGACGGCACCTACCAGACATCAACTGATCAGCGGAATCGGTATACCTCTGGGAACTCCCGAATCCATAGTCAGCGGTTGGGTTCTAAAGGCCCAATACTTTCTACCGACTTCGGTCAACGATCTGCGACCCGTCTACCTCGAAGGGTGGAACGACAGTCGGAAATCTATCGCGAAGCGAGATACCCTTGCAGTCGTTACACCTTTACAAGGTTACGGAGCGTCCCAAAATGACGAAGTCCCCAAAGAAGACGATGACCTGTTCGACGATTCGGACGACGAATACTGGTCTACGCTGGATGAAGAGCAGCACGTGCGTGAAACCACCCGGCAGTCTTCAACCGCGAATGAAGATCTGTCTACGATTCCCGCTGGATACGATACGAACTTGTCTCGTTGGACAACGTACAAAGCCTTGGAGCAGATCGGAGCTGTCTACGGCGCGGGAGGTCGGGAATGCGTACTGCGGAGTATCTGCGAAGCGGCCAGTGCAGTGTTCACCCATACCGGAGGAATATTTGCCGAGTTGCTGCACATTGTCTTCACGTGAGTACCTACGGTAGAGTTCTATACCTACGAGCAATACGATCAACGTTCTTTGAATTTCAGACCTTCCACAACTACGGAGTCTATGTCAGACAACAGTGACGGTGAGTACTATCGAGCGGAACAACTCGGAAGGGATGGAGCCCCATGTCACCTGGTATTTCACGAATGTGGAATCTCCTTACTGGACATATTCACCGGAGTTCACGATTCGGAAACGAATGCTTTGACGGTAGCGCATGATAAATTGATGAAAAGATCTGTGTGATCATGTACATAGTGTTTATTTGTTTTCATCCGAAAAACCTTGTACACAGGATTCTTCTGTGTTTGTAAATTCTTAGAATTTATTCTAACATTATTTTGGGCATCGTCGAGGACTTCTCCAAGAATAATTCGGAGATTTTTCTAAGTAGTCTAGTACGGTTCTGCTTGATTATTTCTTATTTTGAGAAGCTTTTTTTGGATTCCTCAAGCAGATTTTTCTAAGATTCCTATAAATGTTGCTTATGGAAATCACCCACAATGTTATTCTTATGCCGTTTTTAATGATGAACCTGTGTTGAAACTGGATAAGTATACACGCAGAATAAACTAAGTTAAAATCAAAAATATTTGAGGTAAATTCAAATAAATTGTCATTTTTTTCAGGCAACAAAAATAAAACTGTTTGGAACAAATTGAACGTCACATTCGAAGCAAATGCAATCCATGTTTGAAAAAAAATGCATCTTCTGACAGATAATGTTAGAAATAAATGTAAATATTTTTGTTTTTTTTTGTGGCAGGAGACAAATTTCGTTCGTTTGGAACAAAAATATTCATGTTTATTCGGTAAACTGTTAATATGTTTAAAACTAAAATTTTAATTTTTAAAAATAATTCAATTACCCATTTATTTCTACAAAACCCATTGAGGAGCCCCTCGTTCAGCCGTCGAGAACATAAACAAAACTCACAAGTTCTAGCTGCAACATTAAACAAGATTTCCTTCTGCAAAAAAGGCAAGGTTCACCAAAAGTCTCCACGAAATACCGTTGTTTTCGGGAACATATGTTATCTAATAGATGTATACATGATGGTGGCATTGAAAGTACAACACGGGAGGTGGGTTTTTCCAGCGAAGGAAATGACTTTATAAGTTTAATGGGAAAACAAATTTTTCCGTAGGGCCGACCTGCCACAAAAAAAAACAAAAATATTTACATTTATTTCTAACATAATCTGTCAGAAGATGCATTTTTGTTTCAAACATGGGTTGCATTTGCTTCAAATGTGACTTTCGATTTGCTTCAAACAGTTTTATTTTTGTGGCCTGAACAAATTGACAATTTATTTGATTTTACCTCAAATATTTTTGATTTTAACATACAGCTTCCACTCGATAACTGGGCTTTGTCGACAGTCCAGTAAGCGAGCGCCGCTCGATAACTGGACTGAGCTTCCGGAGCCGGTGGCTATTGTTATATTTTGTTTTGTTTATCCATTTGTAAAATGTGAGGTTTCATTTCGCTTATTTTTAACAGATAACTGCTTTTTAACTGAACTTTGACCCAATTATCGAGCGCCCAGTTAAAAAGCAGTCCAGTTATCGAGCGGATGATGTACTTGGTTTCCACATGAACCACAAGAAATTTCGCCAAGTATCTAAATCTGTAAGAGTACGACTTCAATCTTATCATAGAATTTTACATCTAATAAGAAGCTTGGTTGAATTTCTAAATAATTATTGTGATTCTTAAATATTCATGGAAAAATAACATGCCATTTTTTCAGGATATTCCTCGCACGATTCCTTCAGAAATGTTTACAGATACTGATACTTCTGCAAGGATGCATCGACGAATTCCTCCAGCAATTCTCCCATAGCTTCCTTCAGTGCTTCCATCATGGATTCCTACAGAGTGTTCTTCTAGAATTGCTCTAGGGACCAGCCATTCCTCCTGAAATTTCCCCTAAGATATATTTACAGATTCCTCCAGTGATTGTGTCACAGCTTTTTTTTGTGAAATTCCTTCAGGAGTTTCTTCCAGGATTTTTTGTTTTCACAAAATTTTACCAGAAATCATTCAAAAATCAATTCAAGAATTCTTTAAAAAATTTGTACAAAAAAATCTCTAGAAGTTCATCTAAGGATTCCTTCAATGATTCGTCCAAAAAATCACTGCAGACATGGATTCCTACTCTAGGTATTTCGTCGTTAAGAAAACTCTCTCAGGATTCCCTTAGGAAGTTCTCATGGTATTGCTTCCGGTATCCCTCAAGGAATTTCTTCAGAAATTCTTGCATTCAAGAATTCCTCCAGAGATACACTCGACAGATCCTTCTGTATTTTTTTTTCAAAAAGCCACATCAGGAATTATTTTAACGAATTCCTCCAAGGACTCCCCTAGGTACTCATGCTGGGATTTCTTTAGGAATTCTTCCTGGAATTCATTCAAGAACTGCACCAGGAATGACTTCCTTCATGAACTGTTTCGAGATTCCCTTAGGAATTCCTCTTGGGATTGCTTCCGGAATTCCACCTGGGGTTTCTTCAGGAATTCCTCCAGGAATTCCTTAAGGAACTGCTATAGGGATGCCTACAGGAGTTCCTTCGCGAACTCTTCTTAGGATTCCATCAGGGTTTCTCCGAGAATTCCTTCTGTGATTTCTTGAGTTCATCCTCGTGGGAATTCTTCGGAAACTTCTCTTGAAATTCCCTCATGAATTCTTCCTGGGATACCTCCAGAAATTTCTCCAGGAGGAGAATTCCGAATTCCTCTGCGAATTTAAGAATTCTCCCATGAATTCTTAAGGGAATTTTTGCAGGGATTCCTCTGAAAATCCGTCAGGAATTTCAATGGAGATTTCTCCAGGAATTCCTACAGGCCTTACTCCAGAAATATCTTCAGGCGTTCCTCATATAATTCATCCAGGGATTCCTCTTTGAAATGCCAGTGAATCTTCAAGAAATTCCTCCAGAGAGTTCTATAGATATTCCTCTTGAAATTCTTCAGGGATTCTTTTAAGAATTCCTCCAAGGATTTCTGCAATTCTCTAAGGATTCCTCCGAGAATTTATGCAGGGATTCTTCCAGGAATTGATCCGAGAATTTATGCAGGGATTCCTCTACGAATTCCTATAGAGTTTCCTCCAAGAATTCGCCTACAGACTCCTTCAGGAATTCCTACAGGCATGTTTACAGTAATTCTTCCAGGAATTGCTCCAGGTATTCTTCTAGGAATTCCTTCATGAATTCCTTTAGGAAAACCTTTAGGGATTGCACTCAGGATTTCTCCAGGAATACCTCCAGGAGTTCCTCCAAGAATTCCTCCAGGGATTTCTATTAAGATTTCTATATGGATTCCTCCAGGAATTTCTCTGGGCTTACCTTCAAGCATTCCATCAGGAAATCCTCCAGGAATTTCTCAGGAATTGACTCCCTTAACAATTTCTCCAAGAATTTATCGAGGAATTACCCCAGGAATTCCTCTAGGGATACCTTCCGAAATCCCTCTAGGAATTTATCAAGGAATTCTTCCAGGAATTCCTCCGGAAATTTCTCCAGTAAATTCTCCAAGAAATTCTCCAGCGATTCCTTCAGAAATTTCCCCAGGAATTCATCCCAAAAATTATCCAGAATCCTTCCCAAGAATTCCTCTAGGGATCTGCATCTTCAAGATCTCTCCCACATATTCCTCCAGGAATTCCGTCAGGGATATCTTCAGGAATGTTTTAAGTAATTCCTCCAGGAATTACTCCAAGAATCCCCTTCTGAATTCCTCCGGGAATTTATTCAGGAATTCCTCCAAGGGTTCTACCGGAGACTTATCCAAAAATTGCTTCAGAAATTCTTCCTGAAATTCATCCAGAAATTTCTCTAGAAATTCACCCAGTGATTGCTCCGAGAATTCCTCCAGAAAATTCATCGAAGAATTCCTCTAGGAAATTCTTCAGGAATTCCTCCACGGTTTCATTTTCAAATTTCTCAAAGGATTTCGCCAGCAATTTGTCCTGAAGTTCCTCCAGAATTTCCTCCAGAGATTCCTCCAGGAATTGCCTCAGAAATTTCTCCATGGATTTTTTAAACTCATTCAGGGATCCCTCAGGTATCGCTCCAGAAATTTCTCTAGGAATTCATCGAAAGATTTATTCAGAAATTTCTTCCAGGAATCCTCCAGGAATTATTCTAGGGAATCTTCCAGAAATTTCTCCCGGATTTCATCCAGGAATGTCTTAAGAGATTTTCAAGAAATCCTCCTTGCTTCAGGATTTTTTTTAAAGAATTCCTTCAGGGATCCCTTCAGAAATTCCTCCTACAATTTCTTAAAGGATTGCTCCAGAAATCCCCCCGGGAATTCCTTCTAAGATTCCTTCAAGGATTCTCTAAGAGATTTCTCTAAGAATTGCTTCAAGGATTCATCCAGAAATACTTCCGAGGATTCCTCCAGGGTTTTTTTTTCCAGAAATGTCTCCAAGGATTTCTCCTGGAATTCATCAAGAAATTCTTCTAGGAATTGCTCCAGAAATTTCTAAAGGGATTCCTCCCAGATTTTCTCTAGAGATTACTCCAGGAATTCTTCCACGGATTTCTCCAGGAATTCATCCAGGATTTTCTCCAGAGATTCCTACAGGAAATTCTACAGTTAGTCTTTCAAAAATTCCTTCAAGGATTCCTCCAAGAATTCCTCTAGGGATTTCTCCAGGATTCCAGGGATTCTTCCACGGTCTCCTCCTTAAATTCCTCCCTCAGGAATTCCTCCTGGGATTTCTCCAAGGATTTTCTCAGGGATTGTTCGGGGAACCCTTCACGTATTGCTCCAGGAATTCCTTCGGTGATCCTTTCAGAAATTCCCGGGATCTCTTTAAAAAAAATATTCAGGGGTTCCTTCAGAAATTTCAGAAATCTTTCCATCATCTTTTTCAGGGATGAACCCAAGAATATCTCCAGGATTACCTGAAGATATCGAGGAACTCTTCCTGCGATTAGTACTGGAATTCTTTAAGATAATTTTGGATGAAAGCATACAGGAATCAGGATTTATCTTCTAGGAGTTCATCCGCGGATTTGTTCAGCCCCTGCAGCTCCTGCAAAGAAATTCCTTCAGAAATTCGTCCTGTGATTCTTTCAGGAATATATCCTGATATTCTTTTTTTTTACTCCAAGAAACCCTTCAAGAAGTTATCCTTTGATTTTTTTCAGGAACTCCTCTAGAGATTCCTCTAATTGTTTTTCCAGGAATGTTTTGAAGGTGTTCCTTTAGAAAGAAGAAAAATTGATCAAGTGACTCCTTCAGGAATTCCCTCGGGAATGCCTCAAGGGTTTCATTCACCGATTGTTTTAGGATTTCTTCAGGAATTTTATCAGAGATCTCCTTCCGAATAGTGTATTCCTCCGGAAATTTATCTTGGAATTTCTCCAAGAAGTTTCCTAAACATTTTCCAGGGATTCCTTCAGTAATCCCTACAGCATTTTCTTCAGGAGTTTATTCAGGGATTCTATCAGGATTTTTTGCAATAAGTTCTACAGCGCAGGTTTTGGTTGCGTAGAAGTTATTGTGACTAAATTTGAACAAATAAGTTCTAACATGCTAGAAGCGCGTTCAGACATTTCTTCAGGGAACTCACCTAGGGAAGACTCTTTTGGAATTCTCCCAAGGTTTCCTCCGGGAATTTCGGTAGGAAATGCATCATCTCTTGGAATTCTTTCTAAAATTCCTCCAGACATTTCTTTTTGAATACATTCCAGCGATTTTGTCCAGGAATTCCTCCAGGTGAATTCCAGATTTTTCCTAGAACTGCATTATTTGAGAGTTCTCTGGAAATACCTCCATAAAATTATTCAAGCATTTCAAGGGATTCTTGCTGGGATACCTCGAGGGTTTCCTCCAGTGATAGTTTCAAGGCTTCCACGAGAATACCTCCAATAATTCTTCCAAGGATCTTTCCGGAAATACATCAAACGATATTTCTCCAGGATTATGCTCTGAAATGTTCTACTAAGGAAACTGTTGAAGAAAATTATGAACAAAATTCTAGGTTAGTTCAAAAAAGAGTTCGCAATTTCCAAAAGAGTTTGGCTATGATTTCTTACGAAGTTTGTGTCCGCGCACGGAGCGTACATAATGTAAATATGTGTTTGTGTTTAATGTCATCCTAAGAGCCGATGCACACGAGCGTTAATTGACGCTGCGTGAATTCACGCTGCGTCGCCGCAGCGTTCCTGTGGGGCATGCGTTGACATTGCGTGCCGCACACGGTGCGGCGCGTTTGCGGTGCGGCAGCGTTGCGTTCTCGTGTGCATTCTCCCATTTGATTGTGTGTAACTCAGGACGCACTTGCGTGCACGCTGCGTGGACGCGCCGCCCGTGTGCATCGGCTCTAAATAATCCTCACCCGTAACATTTACATCCCAAAATCCCAACCAACTAATCCCGAGTCGACCGCGGGTTATTTCGGTCCCCCCTTACTAACACCTGTCTTTGTATCTAATGAATGGACGCGCACTACCCACCTGAACGGTAATGCTTCTGTTGCCTGGCAGGCGGTCGACGAGTGGCTGCCCATTTGAACGGGGACGACGACGGCCACCACATGCGAGCGGTGGCGGCGGCCAGAATCATCATGCGAGCGAAGCGAGGCAGGGACGCGAAGAACACGCTGCGACATGTTCGCATCGCAGCATCGAGCAGGGCACCGACGAATGCGAGCAAGGCTCGCGCTGATTGGTGCGTGGTGTATTTTGGGAATGTTGGGGTAGGGTATAAATGTAATGGAATTCGCTCGAAGAGCATCAGTTTGTGTTGATCAGTGATAGAATAACACCCTCATTCTTGTTTACGAGCGTATCTACCTTTCGAACGAATGTAACGATTCGAAAGTGTTCGAAAATCGTATTCTTGTTTTCGTTCGTATCCGTATCGAATCCTATTCGAATGCGAAAAAGTGTTGCCGCATCAGCACGCTCATTCGTAGCAATTCTAAACTGTCAAAACACGAAAAAAAAGAAAAAAGTCTTGTTTTTGTTTATTTTTACGTGATTGCGAAAAATAATTACACATCCGACTTTCTGAGGATACAACTGGAGCCGATCAAATTTTTCTTCGTTTGGTAACCGGATCGTACCGTTTAGCAGCAAAATTTAGTGGTAAGTATAACGAAACATTCTTGGTTGAGTAAATTAATTGCCATGACCTGTTTATAGAAATGGATACGGTGATGCTGGCCATCGCGGCGGAGGACGATGAGAGGGAGTACATGAGAAGGCAGCGTTCTAATTTGCGGAAGCGGTACGATATTTTGGAGATGCCGGATTCTGAGTAAGCCGATTTTGTTCACAGTAGTACGAATGTTCTAACCCTAATGCCGAACCGTAACATTTGTTTTTAGGTTTATCAAGAACTTCCGTCTAAATAAGCCGGCGTTTTTGTACATCCTTGGCGAGATCAAGGATGAATTTCCTCCTCAAAAGCAAGGAGGTCTTTCTGTGGAACGCAAACTTGCTGCTTCCTTGCGCTTTATGGCTGAAGGTAGCTACCAACACGGTGCCGGGAAGGACTTCGACGTAGCCGTAGCCCAGCCAACGTTTTCGAAAATACTCACCGAGATGGTCGATGCTTTGGAAAAAAAGATATGCCCACAGTGGATAACCCTTCGGATGTCAGATGAAGAAATGCGCCGAGCAAAAAGATATTTCTACGAAAAATCCGGCATCCCTGGAGTCGTAATGTGTGTGGACGGGACACATGTTAAAATAATCCCCCCTACCAGAAATCGTAACCTTTATTACAACCGCAAGGGCTTCTACAGTTTGAATGTAATGATGGTTAGTCAATTGATCTTTGATTATAAATGTATTTCTTATTGTATTTCATCTTTTATTGTTTTAGATGTGTGATGATGAACATCGCATTCGTTTTGTCGACGCAAGTTACCAAGGTTCAAATCACGACTCACATGTATGGAGACTGAGTGCTGCGCGGAACTATTTTCAGCATCGCCATAGGAATGGAGACCGAAACACCAAAATCTTGGGTAATCATAAGTTGAAGCCACAAATAAGAAATGGTGATAACTTTTTATTTATTTTTAGGTGATGCTGGTTATCCATCAGAACCCTGGTTAATAACTCCTCATAGATCACCAGATGTTGGAAGTGCTGAAAGTAATTTTAACACCCGCCACACTTCGGCACGAAACATTATTGAAAGAACAATCGGCATTGTTAAAAATCGATTTCGATGCATCTTGGCTGCTCGTCAACTTCATTATGCTCCTTTGAAATCCTCGAAAATCATAAATGTGTGCTGTGCATTGCATAACATCTGTTTAACTTATCGCGAAGATTACTTGAACGACAACGTGGAAGAATGAGACAATATTTCACTTGGGTTTGTGCATATATGATCATGAATTTATACAGATTTTAATAAAAACATACCAGGAATATTTAAACATTGGTATTCAAATTATGAAAAACCTAATTTATAAGGCAAACGCATGCGAAAGAAATACTACAAAAATGAAAAAAATACTCCGGGGATTCCCATAGGAAATCCTTCAGGAATTCTTCCAGGAGTTCCTCCAGTTTTCTTCATGGATTCCTCCAGTAACCTCCAAAGATTCCTTCAGGGGTTCTTCCAGAGATTCCTCCAAGAAATCCTCTAGGAATTACTCAATGGATTTTTCCAAGGGATCCTTCAGAAATCTCCAGGGATTTTAGTCTTGTTGGTCCAGGAAATCCTTTAGGGATCCCTCCTGAGATTACTCCGAAGATTCCTATAGGAATTCCTCCAGAAATTCTTCCAGGAGGTTCTCCAGTAATCTCGATGAATTCCTCCAGTAATCTCCAAAGATTCCTCCAGGAATTCCTTCAGGGCTTCTTACAGGGATTCCTCCAAAAAATCCTCCAGGAATCCCCAGAGATTCCGCCAGTAATCTTGTTGGTCCAGGAAATCCTTCAGGGGTTCCTTCTGAGATTACTCCGTGGATTCCTATAGGAATTTCTCCAGATATTCTTCCAGGGGTTCCTCCAGCAATCTTCATGGATTCCTCCACTAATCTCCAAAGATTCCTTCAGGGGTTCTTCCAGAGATTACTCCAAAAGAGCCTCCAAGGATTTCTCTAGGACTTCCTTAATGGATTTTTCCAAGGAATCCTTCAGAAGTCTCCAGGAATTCCACCAGTAATCTTGTTGGTCCAGGAAATCCTTTAGGGATTCCTCCTGAGATTACTCCGAAGATTCATACAGGAATTCTTCCAGGTGTTCCTCCAGTAATCTCCATGGATTCTTCCAGTAATCTCCAAAGATTCCTTCAGGCATTCCTTCAGGGCTTCTTCTAGGGATTCTTCCAAGATAGCCTCCAAGGAATCATCCAGAAATCCCCAGGAATTCCATCAGTAATCTTGTTGTTCCAGGAAATCCTTCAGAGATTCTTCCTGAGATTACTCCGTGGATTCCTATAGGAATTTCTCCAAAAATTCTTTCAGGGGTTCCTCCAGCATTCTCCATGGATTCCTCCAGTAAACCCCAGTAATTCCTCCAGGAATTCCTTCAGGGGTTCTTCCAGGGATCCCTCCATGAAAGCCTCCAAGGATTCCTCTTGGAATTTCTCAATGGATCTTTCCAAGGAATCATTCAGAAATCTTCAGGGATTCCGCCAGTAATCTCTAAGGATTCCTCTAGGAATTGCCTCAGCGGTTCCTCCAAGAATTTTTCCAGGGATTTCTCTAGAAATTCCTTCAGAGATTTCTGCAGGAATTCCTTCAGGGATTCTTTCAGGACTTCATCCAGGGATTTCTTCAGGAATTCCTCCGAGGATTCTTCCAGTAATCTACAAGGATTAATCCAGGAATGCATTCCAAGATACTTCAAAAACATCCTGCAGGGATTCCTCCTGGAAATTCCACAGGGATTCCTCTAGGAAATTACGCAGGAATTCCTCAATATATTCCTCCAGACATTTCCCCAGGAACTCCTCCTGAAATTACTCCAGTAAACTCCAGGGATTCATTCAAGGATTCTTCCAGGAATTCCTCCAGAGGTTCCCTCAATGATTCCTCCAGTAATCTCCAGCATGGGCGAAACAAAGAATTTTTGCCAGGGGTGCACTACAAACAAATATTCATTAGTTCATCCATTCATCATTCATCGCCACAGCAATGCATTTAAATTCTTGGGGGTGCCTGACACCCCCGGCATCCCCAGTAGTTTCGCCCATGATCTCCAGGGGTTACTACAGGAATTCCTCCAGGAATTTATCCAAGGATTCATCTAGGTATTTCTCCAAGAATTTACTGGATTCATCCAGTAATCAACAGGGATTTCTCCAGGGATTCTTCCAGGAATTCGTCCAATGATTCCTCCATGAATTTCTCCATGATTTTTTTTTCAGGGATTCCTCCAGGTATTACTCCAGTGAACTTCAAGGATTCCTTAAGGAATTCCTCCAGCAGTTCTTCCAGCGATTCCCCCAGTGATTCCTCTAGTATTCTTTAGGGATTGCTATAGGAATTTCTCCAGGGATTTATCTAGATATTCCTCCAAGAATTCCTGGATTCGTTCAGAGATTCCTAAAGGAATTTCTTCGAAGATTCCTCCAGGGGTTGCTCCATGAAGTCCACCAGAGGTTCCACTAGGAATTCGTCCAAGAGTTTCTCAAGGTTTCCCTGGGGAATACCTGCAGGATTTTTTTGTAGGATTCGGTGTAGGAATCCCTGAAGAAATTCCTGGAATCCCTACAAAATTTCCAGAAGGAATCCAGGATTTCTTGTAGTTTCTGTAGGAATACCTGTATGAATCTTTGCTATCCCTGGAGATTGCTGGAAGAATTACCGATGGATTCTCTGGAGGAACTCCTGAAAGAATCATTGGAGGAATCCCTGGAGATTGCTGGAAGAATTACTGATGGATTCTCTGGAGGAGTCCCTGGAGATTGCTGGAAGAATTACTGATGGATTCTCTGGAGGAACTCCTGAAAGAATCATTGGAGGAATCCCTGGAGATTGCTGGAAGAATTACTGATGGATTCTCTGGAGGAGTCCCTGGAGATTGCTGGAAGAATTACTGATGGATTCTCTGGAGGAACTCCTGAAAGAATCATTGGAGGAATTCCTGGTGAATTTCCAGGAGGAATCCCTGGAGGAACTCCTAGAGGAATTCATGGAGGAATTCCAGGAAGAATCACTGGACAAATTCCAGGAGGAATCCCAGGAGAAATCCCTGGAGGAATCCCCGGAGAAATCCTTGGAGGAATCCTTGGAAGAATTCCAGGAGCAATCCCTATAGGAAATTCTGGATGAAACCCTGGAGGCATCCGTGGATTACTCCGTGGAGGAATTTCTGAACGATTCTCTGGAGGAATCCTCGAAAAAATACAAGTAGGAAACTCTGGAGGAATTCCTAAAGCAATGGGGCACGTTCGATGTAGTACTAGATTTGTAGTAATGAGCTGAATTTTAGTATGGTGAGAAGGTCAGTTCTCTGTTTCTGCAATAAAATGGTTCAAAAAGCGTGGGTATTATAATTCCTTGCCTAATTAGATGCTGTTTGAGCAAAACTTTGGATAACTATTTTGTTTATGTTGCAAGAAATGGAGAAAACAACAACACTGTTGCCCAAAGTTTTGCCCAAACAGCATCAAATTAGGCTAAGAATCATAATACCCACGCTTTTTGTACCATTTTATTGCAGAAACAGAGAACTGACTACTACTAAAATTCAGCTCATTACTTCAAATCTAGTACTTCACCGATCTGTCCTATTCCTGAAATAATCCTTGGAGGCAATTCCTGAAATAATCCTTGGAGGAATTCCCTGAAAGAATTTCAGGATCCAATCATGAATGAATCCCTGGAAGTATCTGGAGGAATTCCCGGAGAAATTTCTGTGAGAATCCCTGAAGGAATTTCTTAAGGAATCCCTGGAGACATCTCTGGCGAAATTACTAGAGGAGATTTTTGATGAATTCCTGAAGAAATCTGTGGAGCAATCCCTAGATAAATCTCAGTAGGTAATTCTGAAGAAAGCACTGGAAAAATGTCTGCAGAATATTCTAGAGGAATAAATAGATAAATTCCTGAAGTAATCTTGGGTGATTACTGAAGGAATTCCTGGATTAGGTCTTTAAAAAATCCCTGGATGAATTCCTGGAGCAATCCCAGGAGGTCTTTCTAGAGGAATCCCTAGAAGAATTTCTGGGGAATTTTTGAAGGAATATCTGGAGAAATCCCTGGAAAAATTTCTGTAGAATATTCTGGAGGAACGACTGGATAAATTCCTGAAGGAATCCTGGGGGATTACTGAAAAAATCTCTGAAAGAATTCCCGAAGGAATCCGTGGAGGAATTCGTAGAAAAAATCCCTGGAGGAATCGCTGGGGGGCATTCCTGGATGAGGAAATTCCCTGTAGGATCGCTAGAGGTATCCTTGGAATTCCTGGATGAATTACTGAAGGAATCCCTGGAGGGATTTCCGGAGAAATTACTTACTTACTTGATGGGCTACAACTCGTAGCGGTGAGTCTATGCCGAATGAAGTATCAGCCTCCTCCACTGGTCTCGGTCCTGGGCCAATCGTCTCTGACCGTCGTTAACCGCGTCTAACTGCTGCTCACTTAGCAACGGTTAGGGAGGGTTAGAAATGGATAAATGCGGATATTCCAGTTAGAAAAGGATATGTCATTCCCCTTGGAATTTCTGGATGATTCCCTGGAAAGATCCTTGGGCGAATACAAGTAGGATCATGAGTAGGATACTCTGCAGGAATTCCTGAAGTAATACCTTGAATAATCTTTGGAGGAATTCGTGAAGTATTTCCTGGAAGAATTTTCGGAGGAATCCTTGGGGGATTGGATAAATTTTTGAAGGAATTTTAGGAGGAACTCCTGGATGCAATCCAGGAGAATTGAGGAGTAATTTTTGGAGGAATCCCTTGCGGGACTTCTGGATGAATTCCTGGAGGAATCCCTCTAGTAACTTCTGGAGGAATCCTTGAAGGAGTTTTTGAAGGAATCCCTGGAGAAATCCGAGGAACAATTTCTGCAGAATATTCTGGAGGAATGCCTCGAGAAATTCCTCGATTAATTCCTGGAGTAATTGCTGGAGGAGTCCTTGATGCTTACTTGAGGAGTCTCTGGAGATTATTGAAGATATCCCTGAAAGAATTCCCGAAGGAATTTGTGGAGGAATTCGTAGAGAAATCTTTGGTGGATTTTTTGGAGGAATTCCTAGAGTAATTCTTAAAGGAATTCCTGGGGGAACTATCGTGGATTTCTTTGTAGGAATTTCTGGATGATTTCCTGGTGGGATCCTTGAAATTCCTGGATGAGTTACTAAAGCAACCTCTGGAGGGATTCCTGGAGAAATCACTGGAGGAGTTCATCGAAAAATTCCTTCAGAATTTCCTCTAGGAGTCCGTGCAAGATTTCTTGAAGGAGTGCCTGAATAAATTCCGAGAAATCTCTTGAGGAATTATTTTCGAAATTTCTAGAGGAGCCCTTGGAAAAATTCCTGTAAAAAATCCTGGAAGGACCCCTGGAAAATTTTCTGAATGAATTCTTTGAGGAATCCTAGGAGGAACTTCTAAACTATTCCCTGGAGCGATCTTTGCAGGAATACAAGTACGAATCTCGGAAAAAAATTACTGGACCAATTCTTGGAGGAATTTGTGAAAGATTTTCTGGAGGAATTCGTGCAGGAATCCCTGAAAGATTTTTGAGGAATTTTAGGATGAATTTTTGAAGCAATCCCTGGAGTAATTTCTGAAGAAACTCCTGGAGGAATCCCTGAAGGAATTACTGGAGAAATCCCTTGAGGAATTTCTGGAGCAATCTCTGGAGGAAATTTTGGAAGAACCCCTGGAGGAAATTCTGGAGGAATCCCCGGAAGAATTCCTGGAGAAATTTTTTGAGTATTCCTGAAGGAATCCCTTGACGTCTTCCTGGAGTTATCCCTGAAGAAATTCCTGGAGAAATCCGTGTAGGAATTCCCGTAGGAATCCCTGCAGCATTTCTCGGAAGAATTCCAATGAAAATCACAATAGATTCCACCATAATTGCCACCAATGATAACACCACAGACAAACAGACGTATCACTTGGAACAAATTGCGATAAAAATCATCGTCATGAAAACATAATCGCCCAATACTAACCAACCTGTGTTACGCAAACCACTCAGTAGGTGGCGGTAGTGAGCAAACGTCAAACAAGCGCAAAATCGATGCGAGCGCCATGATCGAAACCGCCGTTGAATTACCCTTTTCATGAGAAGTGAGTAGAGTGAAACGTCTGTTTGTCTGTGATTAAACAAATAAACTTCAGAAGTAAGTTTTATTTATTGTAAGTAGATACATAAAATTAGATTTGAAAATGTGATTCACAAACGATCCAATTGAAGCGCCAGGATTTCTCGTTTAGTCTTTAATTTTTCGAGTGAAATTTTCTCCATCTCGAGATTGTGTCGCCGTTGCTCCTTGAGCTGTTCGGCTTGCAGTGCTTGGATCTCGTGCATCCGCTTGGATACCTGTTTGGCGTAGTACGCCAGATCCTCCATTTTTTTAGATTGCGACTGCAATGCATCCACTACGTCGTGGTGGAATTTCTTCTGCTGCTTCACCTGCGACTCAAGAAGATCCAAGCTCGCTGGAGCACGCCTCTTCCGCCTTGCTGGTTCCCTCAGGCCTTCGCGATCCGCTGCTTCATCAACGCCTCCGTCTACTTGGTCTTCAGCTTCCGGGTCCATATTTTCGTCCGGCTCAAGGGGGGCGCCGAATGAGATCGACTCATCAACACCATCTACTGCCGCTACAAGCCCAGCAAGATCAACAACTCTCTCTTCCAGAGCAGATAACTCAATGATCTTGCAGGGACCGCCTCCTGTAGCTTGCTGTTCCTTCCGATTGTTGGCAAGTTTTCGTTTTAAGTTTGATTTCCAGTCGGCCCATACCTAATAAAAACATATTTAGCAATGCATAAATTTTCTTGGAGATAGCTATCAGAAAACTTACTTTTTTCCACTCTCCCGACGTTTTTATTGGTGGTCCGAGACTGTTCAATTCCTTCGACAAATTCTCCCAAAAAGGACCGGTGTCGAATCGCGCAAAACCCTTGGCGATGTCTGGTTGCTCCTCCAATTCTTCTACCAGTCTTAAGAACTGGTCTTTGTTCGTGCTCTTACCTTTGGATCGTTTTGACCTGAAAAGCGTATTTAGGAATAAAATACTGAATGGTAAATTACATACCATCAATACTTACATTCTGCGGTGCAGAAAATAGTAACAGCAGACCGTAGAACTGAAGAAAAACAATTAAAAATGTATTTCAAAGCAAAAACTCTCGCGTTTCGTTATCCGCATCCGCAAGAACCGAGTAGCGAATTAAAAGTAAACAAAAATACGCGTTCGATCGAAAACCAGAATGATCCAAGCATTCGAAAAAAGTGATGTTCGAAAAATCGAATGCTTCGAATAGGTTCGAACGAAAACAAGAATGCAAACGAGGTATACTTTCGAACGTATCCAATTCGATCGGAAACAAGAATGAGGGTGTAAACATCGTTGGAAATTATTCCCAAGCGTTTCTCTTGGACAGCCGAACAATCAGCCTTTTACAAGGCTAACCACTTGAGAGTTATTCGAAGTCGTCGAGCTATCGTCTGCAGCTTTGTTCCTGCGGCCCTCTTCAGTGGGAAGAGCCGGCCAACCTCCGTCCAGTGTCCGTGATCGGACAGTTTGAATACCTGAAATAGTTGATTCCTTGAATTTTCCCAGAAGTTCCTGCTGTAATTCCATCAGTATCTCCGAATGGGATTAATCCAAATACCTCTTTTTAAATTCCTGCTGGAGTGCTTTTCATTCATACCTTCATTCTCGGACTCCTGCAATAACTTCTATTGGATTTCCTCCAGAACAGTCTTTCCTTTGCAATTTCTTACTGGGTTTCCTGTCGGTTGCCTGCAACAATTCATTCCGGAAGTTTTGAAGGTGTCCGATCAGACTAAGGCCTGAGTGTCCTCTGCTCCATCGACTTGGTTCATAGCTGTGTGTCTCCAGTTCCATACTCTGCGAACGTCCGCAAACCTTCCTCCACTTGATCGACACACCTAGCTCGCTGCGCATCATGCCTTCTTGTACCGGTCGGATGTCTCTCGAAAACCATTTCAATCGAATTGCTATCAGCCATCCTGATGACGTGTCCTACCCATCGTAGTCTCCCGATTTTCGCGGCGTGGGCGATGGTTGGTTCTCTTAGCAGCTGATGCAGTTCTTGATTCATTCGGCTTCTCCAAGTCCCGTTTTCCATCTGCACTCTGCCGTAGATAGTACGCGAAAACTCCAAAAGCGCGTTGGTCCTCTGCACGTTGGGTCCATGTTTCGTGCCCATAGAGGACTATCGGTCTAATCAGCGTTTTGTTGATCGTTGACTTCGTGTGACAGCGAACTTTGTTCGATCGTAGAGTTCTGCGAAGTCCAAAGTAAGCTCGATTTCCTGCTACAATGCGTCTCTAAATTTCCCTGCTGGTGTCGTTGTAGACGATCACCAATGAGCCCAAGTACACGATTGAAGGAATGAAAAATGCACTAGCACCTCCAGGTGGATTATTTTTAGTTTTTGCATAAAGTAATTAGCACTGATCTCAGCTTTGAAGTGACATACACAAAACCTCAGAGAAGTCAAGCATCCTAAACATTGCTTTAGAAAGCAATCATGTTTCGACCACATCGCATCCTAAACCTCACCCACGTGACGCTGATTCTAGCAGTGCAAGTCCTAAAGGTGCATACCGAGGTGCTGCAACGTTCGTCACGCGCCGTCGTACACTTTCCCATGGGAACGTCCAACGGGGTAAGTTGATCGAGTGAATCATGTATCCCGACTGTGCCTAATCTTTATGATTGTCCAAGTTCCTGATAGCAATTGCCATCCCGTTGGAGATCCCCGGTCGAAACATCTATCTGTCGCACAATTTCGAAATGAACTACGGGTTACCCACGAATGCAACGCAGTTCCGGTTGTGGTACGACTTGTTCAAAAACACCAAGTACAATGTGGCCGAAGCGGTTCGACGAAGGCGGAGTATTGAAATGGGAAGCAGATTCAGTCGACGGTTCGTGTACGAGCTGCTGGCGGAACGGATGGGTTTGTGAGTATCATTCTGGTATTACTTATGCCGTTTTTCTTTTTGATCCAGTTTCAACCCCAACCCGACTTCGGTTTCGCTTGTACTAAAGTTTGTTTGACGTTTGTTTGTTTACACATTTTCTGCCAATCCAGTTCCAACCCAGGTTCAAAAAGAAAAACGGCATTAAACATATTGAAAATTTCCTATACCTTCTGCATATGTTCCAGATATGGTTACAACGGGACGGCCTGCATCCATAAAGCAATTTGTGAAACATTCGAGGCGCCTTTCTATCACTACAATGGAGTTCTAGGGGACGTTGCACATGTGGTGTTCAGGTAAATCCCGTTTATACTTCACTAATGAATATAGGGAATCGCGCTACTTGGGCGGTGGCTTCTATATTCGTCTGTTTTCCACTATAACTCAGTCAATCTTGAACCAATTGACACAATTCTTGGAATGCGGTGAGATAGGTATAGTATCTACCCGTGTACAAAATTTCAAGTCAATCGGTTCAAAATTGACCGAGTTACAGTGGAAAACAGACGATAATAACAGACGAAGAAAACCACCGCCCAAGTAGCGCGATACCCTACTAAGCATATGTTTTTCTTTCGTAGTCCTTCTGCTTCGAAAGATGAGGACTTACCTCGATCATATTATCAGGCGGAAATGGATGGCTACATGGGCAATTGCATAAAATATAACAAATTTTGTCCGACAGGTATTTTCGATTTCGTGTCAGTTGTAACTCATGCTTGAGAAAAATATCAATAATACATATGTATGACAGAAGCACAATTTCTATTGGGTTTTGATTTATTTGTGTTTTAACCTTTTAATTGTACTTTACCACCGCTAGTCCAGTTTTGGCGTTTCAAATTTCAGACAGATATGTGCACATATACAAACCTTATTGCGCATTGCGCGGTTATAAGTGCGACGATGAAGTGCGGAATCTCAAATAAAAGTGCGATTTTGCGTCAGATCGTTCCGATGTCTTCACCGCACTTATTCATTAGCTCGTGATGAATAAGTGCGGCGAAGACACCGAAACGATTAAATGCAATATCGCACTTTTATTTGAAATTCCGCACTTTGTCGCAGTCTAGTTAGCAATGAAATAAACTATACATGCAAACAATTTACTAAACAAACTTATTGACAGCAGTGGATCACAGATGACACCTGGAGGAAAATAGAGGAACGAAGGAACGCCAAAGTCGCAACCGTAGCCCGTCAGCGCTATTCAGCTCTCGGGAAGGAAGTAATAAGCACTCATGTAGGCGGGACATAAGAGCGCCTTGCCGACGAAGGTGAGCCGCAATTACCGTCGATATTCGTCTCCTCTCTACGGTATCTCACGTCGCCTTAGTGGAACTAAGATAAATGCTACGATGCCCGTGAAAGACACGTATCTGGACAGCTTTTGACCGACCCTGCTGACTAGCTGTAACGCTGGTTCGAGCACTTTGGAAACCTTTCTCAAGTGTCGGCCACGCCACCAACACCTCAGCATGATCCGTCAAGGGTGCAATCACGGAACATATCACGCTGGCTTATTACAGGGTTGCTATCCGGCATTATTGCAACATGCTTCGCCCACCGCATCCTTCAGGACTTTCTATTTTCTGAATTCGCCGTAGAGCGCATCGAGCTCGTAATTCATTCTTCGGCGCCACACATCGCTCTCCTGCATGCCATCCAAGATCGTCCTTAGCACGCGTCGCTCCTCCTCGGTCGAGCATTGTCCATGTCTCGTATCCATAGAGAACCGCCGGGCTTTTGTGTCCTGGTAAATTTGGTGCGGACCGTGGTTCTTCTGGAGTACATAGTGGGCAAGACTTTCACTGATGAAGCGCCATCGTATTCACAGTATCTCCGTCTCTTGTAACGTTACTTCCTAGACGAATCCTGTAGTGTTCGGTTCCGCCTACTAGCATGTATTTGTTTTTGACGCATTCACCACCAGTCCAACCTTTGCCGCTTCGCGTTTTAGGCGGCTGTACAGCTGATAATATCCATGTCATCTTAAATCTTTATATTTTCATGAATTTTCACATTATGCTTGTTCTTCACATATCCATGTCGTCCGCAAAGCACACAAATTGACCAGGTTTTGTACCCTGGCTCGTCAAATTGCATCTTTCAGGGGCAGCAGGGATTATAGTCCCGGGGCCTGACGAACCCCTCCGCTTGCGAGTCAGCCGCGTAATCGCCGGCTAAGAATAGGACTACTAACTCCAATTCAAAGTGTCAAGCGACCCGTGCCGAGTGAATGAGTGATCGAGGGGGTGAAAAAGAGGCTCGATCTTTAACGGAGCCTGTGGGGTATATAGGCACCCCCCACAGTATTTCGTCCCTTACGCGTTACTCGCGAAGACTGCAGCAGCGGCGGTACCTGTAGAAGAAAAGGATACGAACTCTACCCAGACGGAAGCCTTCGCTTTCGCAGGTAGTTCAAATAGTGTGGCGGATGCGACTGCTCGTGACAAGCACCAGCCGCTCGTCCCGGAAGGATGGGAATAAGGGGTTGCGACCGTTGGTATCCCCTCATCAGCCACAGAGTAGGGCGAACCAAGAGGAGGACCCCCTTGGACGAGGATAGAGCGGAGGAAGAAGAAAACGAAACCGCAGGTAGAAGTAGCGAGGGACGCCAAGCCAAGGCGTATAAGAGTAGGTGCCCAGCAGCGCAACAAAGGCGACGCGCGGGTCATCAAGACGGAACAGTCGAAGTATTCATATGTCTTGAAGGCGATGCGAAAGAGCCGACGTGCGCAGTATCAGACGTACTCGTACGGGCGAGATGATCCTGGAGCTGAAGCGCGATAAGGAGCGCAAGGGCGCCGCCTACAGGAGGTTAGCGGAAGAGGTCCTTGGTAAGGGAGTAGAGGTGAGGGCTCTCACGTATGAGGCGACTCTGAAGGTCAGAGACGAGGTCACCGAAGTGGAACAGCTCGTCACGGCACCGCGGCAACAGTGCGAGGTGCAGGTGGCCGCCGCAACCGTTAGGCTACGGAAGTAGCCGGCAGGGATACAGATAGCTTTGGTTCAGCTACCTGTGGTGGACGTCAAAAAGTCCGTTAATGTAGGGAGGATAAAGGTAGGCTGGTGCGTATGTCATCTGACGTTCCACAGGCCACCAGAGGTTTGCTTTAGGTGTCTGGAACCAGGACACTAGTCGTGGGACCGCAAAGGCTCTTACAGGCGCAAACTGTGTAGGAGATACGGCGCTGAAGAACATAAGGCCCAAAGCTGCACGAGTCCACCCATTTGTCTGATCTGTACCGAGAAATCCGTGAACAACAGACATCCAACGGGTGGTCCAAGGTACCCGGCCTTCAAGAAAGCCGCAGTGAACACATCACGATCACAGTGTAGGTAACGCAGCTGTACATGAACCAATGTGACGCGGCTCAACAACTGCTTTGTCAGGTGGTTTTTGTGTGAAGGACGGATATCGCCATCATAGTGGACCCATACCGAGTACCCGCCGTCAACGACAATTGGGTCACGGATGGGTCCAAAAAATGGCGGCCATATGGACGACGGGTAGGGTAAATACCCTGTCCAGGAGTTGGTGTCTACTACCTATGAGGGCTTCGTGGTCGCCAAAGTAAACGGGGTCTTCTTCTGTAGTTGTTATGCGCCTCAGCGGTGGCCGGTCGAGAAGATCACGTGAACTGTATGACGACCGCGCTAACAGGGCGAAGGCCGGTGGTAATAGCGGATGACTTGGATGCCTAGGTCGTGAAATGGAGAAGCCGTTTCACGAACCAGCGGGTTCAGATCCTGCTAGAGACACTGGCCATACTAGATGTCGTCTTGGCTAATGTCGGTACCAAGAGTACCTTCAGTCGAAACGGTGCGGAGTCGATTGTTGGCGTTACTTTTTGAAGACCTGGCCTAACAAGTAGTTCGAACTGGAGAGTATACGACAGCTACACTCACAGCGATCACCTGGCGGTTCGCTACAGTATCGACTACAACAACAGCAGGCAGTGAGTATAAGAAGAGGCGGCTAGGCCAAGGCCTAGCTGGTGGAAGACATCATACTTCGACGAAAGAGTATTTAGGGAGGCGCTCCGCTGTGAGCGGAACCTACTTGGTTAAAATCCACCTAAAAGTCTCCGTCATCAACAACGTAGGGTACCGGCGACTACCACGGTACAACGTTAAGCGACTGAAGCAACCGGATGTCGCAAAGAATCTCGAGGCAGCGTTGCCAGAGCTTGATATGACCCCTCTAGAAGACTGCTGCAGTACAGTAAAAGCAGCTATCAACGACGCAGTCGAGAGCAACGTGGCAAGGAATCGACAGAACATATAGTTCGACGAGGAGTGCCGAGCGATTCTATAGGAGAAGAACGCAGCGCAGAAGATAATGCTGCAGCAAATAACCCGGCAGAACGTGGAACGTTACAAACATAAGCAGACCCCTCTTTTTTCTGCTGAGGAATGTGGATGTTCTGCCAGAAGCTCAACGCATCTTGTAACGAACAGACGTGAGTTGATTGAAAGGTGAAAGCAGCACTTCGATGCTCACCTGAATAGCGAGGAGAATGTTGGGTCCCGTGCCGTCCCATTCAGGACAACGTAGGAAACGACTGCAGTAGAGGACGGAACTGATCCAACTCCCACGCTGAGGGACATTGAGAATGCCATTTACCAGCTTAAAAGCAACAAAGCAGCGGGTAAAGCTGTTAACGTAGCTGAACTCATCTAGATAGGTCTAGAAAAGATGGCCACATGTCTGCACCGGAGGGGTTATCTGCCCCATTCACAAGAAAGGCGACCATTTGGAATGTGAGAATATCAGAGCGATAGTTTGAATGCCGTCTACAAAGTGCTATCCGTGGCCATCTTTCGTCGTCTGTCATCTAAAACGAATGAGTTCGTGGGAAGTTATCAAGCCGGCTTCATCAACGGCCGCTCGACAACCAGATCTTCACCGTACGACAAATTCTCCAGAAATGCCCCTGCAGCAAATGTAGCATGGACAACACGCTTAGACAACTGACGATGGCCCTCCTAATGACACGAGACATGGGCCCAAGCATGGGCCATCTTCGGTGAGGACGTGCAAGAACTTGTAGTCTTCGAGCGAAGCGTTCTAAGGACGATCTTCGGCGGTATGTGCTGGAACAATCCTGAAAAAGTTGCCAAATCCGTTTTAACTAAGTAGCTACACAAACTTTCT
Organism: Aedes albopictus; assembly: GCF_035046485.1. NCBI lineage: Eukaryota > Metazoa > Arthropoda > Insecta > Diptera > Culicidae > Aedes > Aedes albopictus. Next base: position 96,037,222 of record NC_085138.1, on the reverse strand, counting down.
CCTATTTTTTTTTCTTGTATTCTGATTATGTATGGGCTTTACCTAATGTTCCCGAGGAACTCTTGGAGGTATTTTCAAGAAACACCAGGAGCAATTCTTAAAAAAAAAAGAAGACACTACACTGTCTTCAACCAGAGGTTGCACAGACTAAACAATCACTAACATTAGGCAACGGACAACGCGGAACACCCAGTGGACCAGTGGAGAATTTTCCGTTTGACGAAAAGTTTCCTCCGACTGGAGCGGGAATCCAATCCTCACTCCGTGGCACTCGCAATACGCCTAAACGACTGACGCCGCTAACCACACGGCCACGAAGCCCACGAAACTCTTGAAGGAATGCCTGGAGGAATCCCGGACGAACCCCTGGAGGAATTATCGAGGAACTCCTGGAGAATTTCATAAGGAACATCTGGAGGAATTTCTAAGAAACTCATTGTAGAATTCCCGATAGGCTCCTGGAGAATATCTAGAGGAGCTCCTGAAGGAATTCCCGAAGGTCTGCTGAAGAAATTCTCGAGAAACCCCTGGCGGAACTACCAAGGAACTGATGAGATAATTCCCGAGGAACTCCTGGAGGAATTCCCGAAGAACTCCTGGAGGAGTTCCCGAGGAACTATTGGAGGAATTTCCGAGGAATACCTGGACGAATTCCTGAGAAACTTGTGAAAGATTTCGTCGAGGAATTCTGGACGAACTCCTGGAAGAATTCCCGAGGAACTCCTGGGGAATTTCATAAGCAACATCTGGAGGAATTGCTGAGAAACTCCTTGTGGAATTCCCGATAAGCTCCTGGAGAAATTTTCCTGGAAGTCCTGCAGGAATTCCCAAGGGTCTGCTGGAGAAATTCCCGAGAAACCCCCGATGATGAGGTAATTTCCTAGGAACACCTGGAGAAGTTCCCAAAGAACTCCTGAAGGAATTCCCGGAAGAAGTCCTGTGGAATTTTATAAGGAACATCTGGACGAATGTCTGTTAAACTCTTAGTGGAGTTCATGCAGGGATAAGGAATCCCTCTGCAGATTTCCCGGACAACTCCTAGAATAGTTTCCGAAGGACTCCTGGAGTAATTCCCGCAGTGGCGTCTCGTAACCTCACTTTTTACCTGTTCAACGACCCTAAAACTTGAATTTGCGGAGAATTCAGGATTAATATCAAATTAAAAATGCACGGAAACGACAATTCTCGTCATTTTCTACAAATTACAAGCTAATTTGTTGTGAAAAATTAAGAATTTACGTTCGTTGAACAGGTAGATTTGAGGTTAGGGAATCGCCACTGAATTCGCGAGGAACTCCTAAATGACTTCCCAAGGTACACCTTGAGGAGTACTCGAGGAACTCTTGGAGGAATTTCTGAAGAATTCGAGAAATTCTGGACGAACTCCTGGGGAAATAGGAATTCCTTGAAGAATTCCCGAGATACTCCTGGAGTAATTCCCGAGGGACTCCGAAAGGGATTCTCGATGAACTACTAGTGGAATTAGCGAGGATCTCCTGCAAGAATCCCCGATGAAGTCCTAGCGGAATTCCTGAATAATTCCAGGAAGAATTTCCGATGATCTCTTGGATAAATTCCCTAGGAACTCCTAAAGAACTTCCCGTGGAATTCCCTTGGATCTCATGGAGGAATCCCTCATGAAGCCCTGGAGGAATTCCAAAGGATCTCCAAGAAGCATCCCCGATTAAATCCTGGAGGAATATCCGAGGAACTCCGGGAGGAATTTCCGAGGAACTCCGGGAGGAATTTCCGAGGGGCTCCTGGAGTTATTCTTGACGAACTTCTGGAAGAATTCTTGAAGATTTCACGAGCAACTCCTGGAGAAATTCCCGAAGAACTCCTGGAGGAATTTGTATGGGATTTTCCTAAGATATGTTTGAGTATCTAGATTTAAAATCGGAGAGCATAATTTGTCTGAATTTTCTTTTGGAAATTCGATTATAGATCGAAGTTACAACCATTCGATATATCTTCTAGTATGAGAAAGGTAAAAAGGTGCGAAATTCTGCACTGAAATGCCATTCGAAGTGATCCAGTTCAGAAATTGCAGTTCTGATGTGCTTTCACGTTGCAAGAATGCAACTGCATTTTAATTAGCATGGGCTAGGAAATAGTTCGATCTTTTCTACATCTGCAAAATCCCTTCAAACAGTACCTTTCGCACCAACCATCGGTCAACATGAACTTTCTTCTGATCTCACTTCTAACGATCACCCTTCTACCGTCGTTAGTGATCTCGCAAACCGACGTTGAAGACCCGTCCCAACCGCGTCAGAAACGTGCTCTCATATTCCCACGGGGAAATCCAACCCGCCATCAGCTGGTGGCCGGATTCGGCATTCCGGTGGACATCGTGCTGGAATCCGTCACTGCCGGGTACGTCTTCAAGGCGGTCTACTTCTTACCGTGGAACTCGTCGCACTGGATTCCGCAGTTTCTGCGGCGGGACGAGAATTTACTGTTCGAACCACCGGAGCAGGTTCAAAGGAGGAACTTTGTGGAAGTGGTGGAACCGGAGGAACCGAATCGGTTGGAGTTGGAGTTGGAAGAGTCAGCAGAGCCGGATGAAGGCTGGGCTGGTAGAAGCCGATGGGAAATCTATCGAATGCTGGAGACGATTGGTGATCAGTAAGTGTGATTCTTTGCTTTGAAGTTGTTCAAACTCTTTTCTTTATTTGTGATTTAAGTGAGATTCCAGCTTTGAATTCCAAGAATTGTGATTCGTTTACCACTGACAGGGAGTCTACATGGAATCGTAAGAATAAGGATTTTTCTGGATTTGCAATAGTTGATATTCACTTGAAATTTCTAGTGCAAATGTATTACAAACAATTCTTATCCGACAATAATGAAGCGATACTTTCGGCTGGGTATCACCTTTCAAAACATAAATATGAAGTCCAATTAGTTTTGAAGAGGTTCTGAAACTATCATTTTTGTTTTATCGTTGTTTTATGGACATCTCCAAATTCATTTGATTTGAAAATGATTCTTAGGCTTCAGTGTTATTATCGGTTATGTGGTTATATGCTATTATAACGCTTCGACGTTTCGGTCCAGATCTAAGACCTTCCTCAGGCAGGCATCTACAATTCACTAAAGGACATTAATTGGTTTTACATTGAACACAAAATAGGTATATTTATAGAATTGTTTTGTCAGTTTAAAATGTAAAACAAGTTACTTTTCCTTATATTAATGAACGATAGGACCCTGGGGAAAATCACCACAAGCCTAGACCAAAACGTCGGGGCGAGTTGAAGTTCTCTTAATTCTTGTACACGAATACCTACTTATCCGACAATCTCCAACCCACCAGGAAGGGCTACAACGGTCGCAGCTGTCTGCTGCGAACCATCTGTGAAGCGGCCGAGGCGAAGTTTTCCCACTCGAGCGGAATCATCGGTGAACTGTTGCACATCCTGTTGACCCCATCGACGACCCCGGAGGAACCCGCGCCGGAAGGGAAAGAAGACATCCACGTACCGCACGAGGAGTACAAACGGGCGGAACTGGTGGCTAGTCGGAGCAGTCCCCGGACCAGATTTGCCGGGTCGTCGGTCTGTTCGGATATGTACGCCGAGTGCCCGTTTTCGTTGTTGGATCTTTTCTCAGGGATATTGTAGGGGGCGGAACTGTCTGATTGCACCAAACCGATGTGAGAAATATGAAAAGACTATTCTCGTCAAGATTAATCTTCTTACTAGCTGTAAATAAATTTCCAAAAGTAAAACAAAATGGAAAAATTTGACGAGAAAGTTTTATTGTTCCATAAAGCAAGTACATTTTACTCTGAAGTGAATTTTGAAAAAGTTTTACAAAATATAGTTAAATTATATTAAATTCAAACATCTGTCTTCTTAAGCCTAGCGGTTAGTAGATCGTTACAATTTTTTGAAGTATAAAAGTTCGTATCAAAAGAACGGTGCGAAATCGATGTTTCCCCCGGTAAAAGTTCTATCAAACGTTACATTTGTGTAAATGGTGTTAGTAGCAAAAATTGTACAATTAGCATCCAATAAAGGGTGAGTCAATAAATAAATAAATAGATACAATAAATAACACACAGAAGTGGTGGTAGTACCCACAACGAGCAGGGGTACCAACGAATAAGGAGGGATCACGCATGGGTCACAAGTGCGTTCTAGTTAGATTCGGTTGTGACGATTGATTGTCTTGAGGACGCTGGTTCCCGTTTGATTCTCCGGACAGTACGCGCTACAAAATATAGAAAAAAAATAGGAAAAGACGATTAGGGACTGAATAAAGAGAATTTAATTTTTAACGACCATTTTGGGATCTATTTATTGAAGTTTTAAGAGAACGAAACGTTTATGGAGAAAAACTTTGAAACTTTACAATAACCTAACCGTGATAGTTAGCAGAAACTATATAGCATTAATTGAAAAAGTGGTTTGCTTAAGGTTTGGTGACTAATTCGGTACCAAATGCTAACAATTACTATTGGACCATAACTTGAAAGATAGCCGATATGTAAAGAAGACATTTTCGGTTTAAATACTACCAGTGTCAGCATTCTCAGTTTTCAGCTTTATGTAATGCTATCACGATTCAAGCTTTGCGTGTTCATCCTTATCCCTACCCCGGCCTTGGTATTCAGCAACCTGTGCCACCCTATGCAACATACAGCAGTATGATTAATAGGGTCCCCTCCCTACCAAGATGAGTTTACTGAAAGTGAACGCTTTTTTCACATTATCTCTCAGTAGGATCTAACTCTTTTCTTTATCGTGTTTTCTACATCTATAAGCTTTTTTTTCAAATTTGTTTTCAGATTTCCTCGCAAGATCTCTCCCGACTCGGGAGTCCCGAGGATCCTTCCGGGATTTTTAAAAATCCGTTCCGTAATTTGGGATTTTATCCAGAATTTCTCGAGAGATTTCTTCCGGAGTTCCTTCAGAAATTTTTTTGAGGTTTTTGACAGGATGTTCCTAGATTTCTTCAGGAATTTGTCCCAAAATTTATCCTCGTGGTTTTCCCGAGATTTCTGCAGGATTTCTTCTCAGAATTTCTCTGAGATTCTCCTGGGATTGCAGTCATAGTCTAGTCTAGTGCAGTCTAGTCTACACAAACACAGCCATTCATTGAAAGAATCCTGGAAAATGATAGAATCGACTACTTCCATCATTTTGCTTGGGATTGCAGTCAAAGTTATTTTTTATTAATTTGGGCTTTTATCTTATTCCCCTTTATTTAAGCACCGACCAATAATGATCGAATTTATACTTGCACCTTGCCTAACGCCTCATGGCCAATCTGGTATAAATTACTAATTCATTAATTAGCTTCCATATCATGTGAAGATATTGTAAAAGAACTACAACTTCCTTAAAAAAATAAAATTGAATAATTGTCCCTCGAAATCTGTTTCCGTCTAGCCCAAGTCTATTCTGGGCACAAACTGAATTTAATTACCGGCTTACCTTTTACGTGACACTATGGTACATACGATGGTCAAAAATTCTTATTTTGAAAGTTTCCCCTTAATTGAACAGCTTTTGCTACATTCTGCAGCAGTGAAATCCAACTTTGAAGTGTGGAGCGGACCTGGTGTGACGGTTAGAACACTTGACTATCACGCCGAGGACCTGGGATCGAATCCCACTCCCGACAAACTCGCAAAAAAATGTGAGTTCTTCCTTCGGAAGGGAAGTAAAACGTGGGTCCCGAGATGAACTAGCCAAGGGCTAAAAATCTCGTTAATACAGATAAAAAAAAAAAAAAAAAAAAAAAAAACTTTGAAGTGCCAAAGAGCTTTTGTGGGGTGTGAATTGAAATTTGAATCAAACGAACAATTTTCAACTCGTTAGTGTAGTGAGATTGAAACGTAAAATTTTGCGTAATTATTTGATTTCCAGTGCTATACAGGGGATACTCAAAATAACTGGGACAGGTAAAATTTTCACTTTTCAAAAAATGTTCAACTAGCTGTAACTTTTCGAAAAGGGCATCGAATATTCTCAAATTTTTACTGTGAGTGCTTCAACTAGTTATGTATTAGTGGTCCAATTTTAGAAAAGATCGGGCTTTTCGATATGAAGTTAGAAAGAATCTAGAAAAAGGTATAATTACCCGATAGCCAATTTTGAGCTGTTATATTTCCGGATACAACCAACCGAATGCAATAAAATTTTGATCATTTATGACTAATATAATGAGCTATTAAAAACTATTGACTGAACTTAAAAATCTTTACATGAAAGAAAATTATAACGATTTGATGATTTTTCTAATATAACACCAATTTATCCGAAACTTCATCATCGTTTCAAAATTATGGATAGTAATTATAGTTCATTTAAATTCCCTCTAATTGACTTGAATATATTTATGTTTCGAAGGAAAGCAACCAAATTGCCGGCATTAAATTGAAAAAGTAATGGGATACATATGAAAAATAGATAAATTTACTGATTAAACATAGAATAAATGAAATCGCTATAACTTTTTTCCTTATATATAATTACACATTAAGTCAAATGTTTTTCAAAGTTCATTATATTAGTCTTAAGTGGCCAAAATTTCATTGCATTCGGTTCATTGATTCCGGAGATATAACAGCTCAAAGTTGACTATCGGATAATTATACCTTTTTCTAGAATCTTTCTAACTTCATGTAGAAAAGCCCGATCTTTCCCAAAATTGGACCACTGATACACAACTAGTTGATGAACTTACAGTAAAAATTTGAAAACATTTGATGCCCTTTTCGAAAAGTTACAGCTAATGGATCATTGAAGCCGACTTTTCCGCTACTCACCGCATCAAAACAAAAGCGCCACCGTATATGGACGGTAACACAGTGACAGCAGTCGAGTTACGTCAAACACACAAGGTTATGGTGGCGCTATCTGTGCATTTCATAGCGGTCGTTTTAGTTATTTTAGTGATCCATTGAACATTTTTTGGAAAGTGAAAATTTTACCTGTCCCAGTTATTTTGAGTATCCCCTGTAGGTGATGGTTATTGACAGGCCACATCTTTTTTCTTCCATCTAGTGAGTCATTGGCAAAGGTAAGTTGGAATATCTGTTAATATTGGCTATTCTCCGTATGATATGACAAGAATTAGCGCATATGACGAAGTAAATTTCTATTTTACATATAACTTTTCATAAGGCAAAACTGTAAGCATTTCCTCATTTTTTTTTTTTTTGTTTTTGAATTTTTATTAAATAACGAAGCAATATTTTCAACATCGGTTTTCGTGCACATGTAGAGTTATGATCTTCTGCATTTTTTCGAGCTAGTAAACGTGTTCCATTCTTGCAAAAATATTTTTTTGTAAAATTTTGTTCAAAAATGTTTTTTTCAAAAACGAAAAACATTTTCCACCACGAAAAAAAAAATCAAGAAATAGCTTGATCCGAAACCGATTATGAAAATACTGCTTCGTAATTTTATAAAAAAATCAAAAACCAAAAAAATGAGGAAATGGATCCAGTTTCGCCTTAAGGTGAAACATCAAGAAAGCCCATTGCAATTTTGCATACAAACTTTAGAGGCACAAATCTGACGAACAAAGCATCGAACCAAGTCGCACTTGATTATCCTGGCTTTGCTCACTTGCAAAAAGAGGCAGCTTTTCAAAATCGGCTGCATTTGTTTACGAATTTTTAAGATTTGTGCTTTTGAAAACGTGAGTAGGGGTGCAAGTCGGCCATTGTGGCAGCCATATTGGTGCTCTCTGAAGTTTCTCCTTGACGTTATATTGACTTATATGAAAAACATAAAATTCGAAAAATGCAAATAGGCAAAGTTTTACCCCTGAGAAATTTGTAAGAATCGTAGACTTTGGCCAGAATTTCATCACAAACAGATGTAACACTATAACGACATTATAATGTAGTATATCTCAGGACCCTGATTATTTGGAATGTTAATGTCCCTTTTCCCCGAATGCTATTTCCCCGAAACACGTAATTTTAAACCATTTTTTATAACACATTTTATCTAAAGTGTCTCGAGTATACCAAAGTGGCGAATCCTTGTCGTTTTGACAGGTCTTCTGCTCGATTGGAACTATGGGGATGACAGAAAATCGACTGTTCCAATTTTGACGTTTCTCCTCTTTGTTTTAGCCAGACTCTTTGATTCTATTGTGACGTTACAACGTTTTGACGCCTTCTCTGTCAGATTTTCCACTATAATTCGTAAATTCGACCGTAAACTCAAATATTTTTACATATTCGGATTTCTTGTAAAAATTCCCATAAGCATGATCTATTGAACAGTTAGTTTTCATTGGGAAAGTATGTTGAAAAAGGAATGAGTCCTACGGGAATCAGGCATTCCCCCAGGGAGACAGCAATTCCTATAGGAATTCCTCCAGAGATTCCCCAAGGGATACTTTCGGAAAGTCTCCCTTGTTTTCCTCCAAATATTCGGATTTCTCCGAGAGTACTTCTACGGATTTCTCCGAAAACTCTTCCAGAAACTTTTCCGGTAGTTCTTCCACGGATCTCACTAGGGATTTCTTAATGAATTTTCCAGGGATTTAAAATGTTCCCTCAGGTATTTGGGGATTCCTTTCGGGAATTCTTCAAGCGATTCCTCCGAGAATTCTCACAGGTGTTCCTACATAAATTTCTCCTGGAGTTCTTCCAGAAATTCCTCTAGGAATCTGTCCGGGAATTCCTCCAGGAGTTCCTTCAACAGAAATTTCTCTAGGAATTGATCAAGGAATTTTCCCAGGGAGTCAGGAATTCGTCTATCAATTCCTATAGTAATTCCAACCGCATTTCCTCCAAAATTCCTTCAGCAGTTCTCCAAGAAATTCCTCCGGAAATAATCCTTTTTGCTCATCCGGAAATCCTCCTATGGATTCCTCCGAGAATACTTCCAGAGATTACTCCGGAACTCTTACAGGGATTCCTTAGAGATTTCTCCCAGGGATTCTTCAGGGAAATCCCCAAAGAATTTCTCTAGCAATTCAGGAATTCTCTAAGGGGCTACTCCAGCAGTTCCCCCAGGGAGTTCTATGGGAATAGGACACGTTCGATGTAGTACTAGAATTGTAGTAGTGAGCTGAATTTGTGTATGGTGAGAAGGCGAATTCTCCGTTTCTGCAAAGAAATTGTACAAAAATAGTGGGTATTATGATTCCTTGTCTAATTTGATGCTGTTTGAGCAAAACTTTGGAAAACTATGATGTAGAAGAGACAAGAAATGAAGAAAACAACAACACAGTTTCCAAAGTTTTGCTCAAACAGCATCAAATTAGGCAAGGAATCATAATACCCACGACTTTTGTACAATTTACTTGCAGAAACGGAGAATTCGCCTTCTCACCATACAAAAATTCAGCTCATTACTACAAATCTAGTACGTATCGTGCCCTATTTTCCCGCAGGGATTTCCACAGGGATTCCTCAGGTAAGATTCTTCCGGGAATTCCATTTGGGATTCCTCCGGGAATTTCGACAGGGATTCTTCCGGAACTTCCAATAGGGATTACGCCGAGAATTCCGACCGGGATTCTTAGGAAGAATCTGAGGGAATTCTCGGAGGAACCCCTGAGGAAGCTTCCGAAAGAAATTGTGGATGAATTCGCGGAGAAATCCCTGGGGGTTGGTTTTCACGGAGGAATCCCTATCGAAATTCCCGAAGAAATCCCCGAGGGAATTACCGAACGAATTCCTGGGGAAATCCATGGGGGAATTTCCGAAGGAATCCCTTTCCAATTTCCCTGAAGAATTTCTAGGGGAATTTCCGGAAGAATCTGTGAAGATTACCGAAAGCATCTCTAGGGGAGTTTCCGGAAGAATCTATGGAGAAATTCCTGGTGGACTTCCTTGAGGAATCCCTGGGGGAATTACCGAAGGAATCCATGTCGGAAATCTTTGAAGGAGTTTCTGGAACAATCTTATTAGGAGTTCCCGGAGGAATCCCTATCGAAATTCCGGAATTGCTCCGGGGGGGGGGGGGGGGGGGGGGGGTTGTCTTGCGGAAGAATGGGTGGAGGAATTCCTGGGGGAATTTCCGAAGGAATCCCTTTCGAATTTCGAAAGCCCCGGAGGAATCCTTGGGGAAATCACCGTAGGAATCCATGTAGGAAATCTTTGAAGGAGTTTCCGGAAGAATCTATGGAAAAATTCCCAGAGGAATCTATGGAGGAATTTCCGGAGCAATCCCTACGAGAGCTCTTCCGAAACTACATCCACGAATTTCGCCTGAAATTCATGAAGATATTCCTTATGAAATTCCACCAATAACTCTTCCGGGAATTAATCCACAAACTTTTTACGGAATTCCTCCAGAAATTCTTCGGAAATTTCTCCAGAAATTCTTCCGGTACTTTCTCCAGAAATTCTACCAGTGCTTCTTCTTGAAATTGTTGGAAGTAAAACTGGAAGTAATCTAGAAATTCCTTCGAGAATGTTTCATCCTTCAGAAACTCTCCTGGGAATACCTCGAGAAAGTCTTTAGGAATTCCTCCAGAAATTCTCCCCGAAATTTATCCAGAAATTTCTCTGGTTATTCTTCCATAAATACTTCTGGGAATAATTTCAGAAATTAATCCAAAATGTGTATGAATATGTGGAGAAATTGATTAAAAAATCCCTCTATAAATTCTTCTGGAAATTACTCCACAAATTACATTAAGAAATTTTCAAGAAATAACTCGGGAATTCCAATACATCAGTGAATTCCTCCAGAAATTTCTACGGGAAATCCACCAGAAATTTCATCGTGAATTCCTCCAGAATTTTCTACAGCAGTTCCTCAGGGAATTCTTCGAGTAATTCCTCCTGAAAACCTTCAAGATATTCCTCCGGAATATCTCCTGAAAATTTTCGCTGAATTCTTCTAGAAATTTCTTTGCGAATTCATCCTAAAATTCTTTCGGAAATTCATCAAGAAACTACTCCGGGTATTCCACCGCCAGAAATTCCTCTGCGAGGTCCCCCAAAAACTCCTCCGGGCATTCCTTCAAAAAATCCTCCGGGAAATCCTCCAGAAATCGCTATAGAAGTTCTTTTAGGAATTGCTCCAGAAATTCCTCAGTGAATTCCTCCAGAAACCCCTCTCTAAATTTCTCCGAAAAATCCTCCAGAAACTCCTCCAGGAATGTATCCAGAAATCCGCCTAGGGATTCCTACAGAAATTTCTCCGGATATTCATTCAGAAATTCCTCCACATATTTCTTCGGAATTTTTTTCAGAAATTCCTTCGGGAATGGATTAAAAAAGTCCTTTAAGAGTTCCACTAAAAATTCCTCTGGATTTGCTCCAAAAATTCTCCTTCGGGAATTCTTCCAGAAATTCTTCAGGGATTTTTTCGGAAAGTCGTCCAAAAATTCTCTCGGGAACTCCTTAAGAAACTTTTTCAGAAATTCTGCCAGAAATATCTCCAGGAATTCTTCCGGAAATTCCTCCAGAATTTCTTCCGGGAGTTCCCCCAGAAATGCTTCCACATTTTTTGTGGAAATTCCTACAGAAATTGCTCTTGGAATTTTACAGAAATTCCTCTAAAAATTCTTCATAAAATTTCTTCGGGCATCATGAAATTTATCTGAGAATACATCCAGAAATTTCTTCGGGAGTTTCTCCAAAAACTCCTACGGGAATTCGTCCAGGCAGTCCGCAAGAAAATCCGCCAGAAATCCTTTCGAGAATTCATCCAGATATTCCCAGGAATTCCCGAGAATCCAGATATCCCTCCAAGAAGTCCCCAGAGAATCCTCAGAGGATTTCACAAGGAATTTTCTCAGATAATGCCAAAAGAGTTCCTGCAAAGGATCTCCAACACAATTTCTCAGAGACCCTTCAAGGAATTCTCTTTGAGATTACTGAAATTTCGACATGGATCCTTAAGAAATTTCCTCAAAGAATCTTAAAGAAATTTCCGCATTAGTTAAGAAATTTCATCAGGGATTCTCCAAGAAATTACCTCAGAGCATCCTCAAAGAATTGCTTCAGGGATTACTCAAGAAATTTCCGCAATGATTACTTATGGAATTTCATTTGGGATTTCTTGATAAATTTCTTTAGAGAATTCTCAAGAAATTCACTCAGGGAATCCTCAAGAAATTTCGCCAGGTATAGCTGGAGCAATCACCAAAGAATTCATGGAGAAATCCTCAAAATGTTCAGGAAATCCTCGAGGGAATTCCTGGCACAAATTTCCCGAATGGAGGAGAACGTGCCTCTAGAGCCGACCTACTGATACCTGGAGGAATCCCTGATGTAATTTCTGGAGGAATCCCAGAAGGAATTCTTGGAGGAATCCCTGAAGGAATTTCTGGAAAAATCCCTGAAGGAATTTCTGGGAAAAATTCCTGAAGGAATCCCTGAAGGAATTCCTGGAGGAATCCTTGATAGAACTCCTGGAGAAAACCCTGAAGGAATTCTTGGAGGAATCCCTGTAGCAATTCTTGAAGCAATTCCTGGAAAAATTTCTGAACGAATTCCTAGAGAAATTCTTGGAGGAATCCCTGATGGAATTTCTGGAGGAATTCGTGGAGGAAACCCTGAAGGAATTTCTGGAAAAATCCCAGAAGGAATTCCCGGAGAAATCTTTGATAGAACTCCTGGAGAAAACCCTGAAGGAATTCCTGGAGGAATCCCTGAAGCAATTCCTGAAGAAATTTCTGAAGAAATTCCCGGAGGAATCCCTGAAGGAATTCCTGGAGAAATGTCTGAACCAATTCCTAGGGAAATTCCTTAACGAATTCCTAGGGAAATTCCTGAAGGAATTTCTGGATAAATCCCTGAAGGAATTCCTGGAGAAATCCCTGATGGAATTTCTGGAGAAATCCCTGATGGAATTTCTGGAGGAAACCCTGCAGGAATTCTTGGAGGAAACCCTGAAGAAATTTCTGGAAAAATTCCTGAAGGAATTCCTGGAGGAATCCCTGAAGGAATTCCTAGAGGAATTCCTGGAGGAATCCCCAAAGGAATTACTGAAGGAATCCCCAAAGGAGTTCCTGGAGGAATTCCCGAATAAATTTCTGGAAAAAAAATCCAAAATCCGAAATGTACGTGGAGAAATCCCAAAAAAAAACTAAAGGAATTCTTGGAAACATCCCAGACGGAATTCCTGAAAGCAATCTGAGTAGGAACTTTTGCAGGTCTTTCTGCAAAAAAAAATATGAAAGAAGTCATAGAGAAGACATTGCTGAAATTTTCAATGGAACCCAAGCGGAGTTGAAGAAACTGGCACATAAAGTGCTACTGGGTTAAGCCCTCCTATCACGGCAAGATCGAATATCCATGGGGAGGGAATAGAAAAACATTCTTCTACCTTGATATTTTTTTTTCAAATGTTTGTCGATTTAATGTCTAATTATTTAAATTGTGAATGAGTTGTGCGGTTTTTTGAGATGTGATTATTTGGCAAACATACGCCTGTGGGCCCAAGTGCGGGGCTGTTTTATTACGCATTTTTGTGTCCCATAAATTATGGGTATGTATGGGATTGGGTAGTTTGCTTGAGATATTTTTCATAATTATGGGCCATAATTATGAAGAACATCTCAAGCATACTACAGTGGGCTGGTCTCTTATGGGCAACATGCACAACTAGTAATGAAAATGAGGGTTTATGTGTTAACATGTTATGCAAAATAATCAGCAAAGATGTGGCACAATCACTAACAATTATCTCAATACACAGGCATGTGATCATAAAACAATGTAAGTGAGCCTTAGGTTGTAGTTTTATCTAAAAGTAATCCAAATAATTTAAATGTCACATTTGCTAACATAAAAGATGAGAACGCTATGAAGACAACATCGCCACATTGTGGATGCAAATTATAATCTCGCCATGGAGAGTTTCGTTTACTGCTCTCTAGTTACCAAACTATCAAAGCTAGGTTAGTACAAAATTCTGCGAAAGACATGCAAAGACAATCTCCTTACATTGTTTTTGGATTAAATGCCTGTAAAGCTAATGAGCAGCAAATGAATGTAACTTCACAGACAAACAGACGTAACACTCTGATAATTCTCATCGTACACCGATTTAACGGTCTTTTTCAAAATTTGATAGTTGGCCAACTACCCAACCGTGGCGCTCGCATAGTTTTTGTTCGAGTTTGACGTTTGCTCACTACCGCCACCTAGTTGGTGGTCGGCCAAACTTAGTCCTTTTAGCATTGGGCGAATATGTTTCTGTGACTATGATTTGAATCGAAAAATGTTCGAAGTGTTACGTCTGTTTGTCTGTGGTAACTTTGTTTAAGTTAATAGGCCCTAAAGTCCTATCGGGATTCTTGTTTTAAACCACAATATATGGTTCAAGAGTACATATTTACTCATTTTTTGACGTTTTTATTAACCGTAGTTGAAAATATATAATTTTTATTTTTTTAGCCTTTTGTCTCGTCCCTAGCTTATAACACATACTTTGAGTGATTTTTTTTCACCGTGTATGTCAGATGGGAACATTTTTGAAATCCCAGTGCGAAAAATGTCGAGCTCAGTCACACAAGGTTGACCTCAAATGTCAAAGTAGAACTATTTACCATTTTTCTTATTTCGAATTTTCTCATTATTCCTTTGTTTTTCAAGTTCTAGTAAAGTACAATTCCGATTAGAATACCATGCTTGATCGTATTATTCAATATAAGCGAGATTTCGTCTTTAATTTTAGGACCCTATTACCCCATCGTTAGTAACAATCACAAAAAAAATACTCCAGACCCCCCGACAGATGTTCACGACTTTACCCTTAAATGGATCACTAAAATAAATAAAACGGCCGCTATGAAATGAACAGATAGCGCCACCGTAGCATTGTGTGTTTGACGTAACTCGACTGCTGTCACTGCGTTGCCGTCCACATACGGTGGTGCTTTTGTTTTGATGCGGTGAGTAGCGGAAAAGTTGACTTCAATGATCCATGAACCGTTGTGTCCGACAAACTCTTTGCTTTTTTCTACACCGTGCTTTTTAAATGGTGCGCTGGGTACCCGGGTACCCTGTCGAACACATAAGGGTTAAAGAAGAATATCTATACACAGAGAAACAGACGTCACACTCTCATCGCTTCCCATCGATCACCTTTTTGACGGTTGATGCAAATATGCAGTAGTAGGTCGATTGACCACTCGCGGCGCTGGTATCGTTTCTGCTCCTGTCTGACGTTTGCTCGCTGCCACCATCTAGTGGCGGCCCGGCCAAACACAGTACATTTAGCATTGGGTGGTTTTCGTGACTATGTTTTTTGATGAAATTTGTTCCAAGTGTTACGTCTGTTTCTCTGTGATCTATACTTCCCAACAAACATTTTGGCTGTAAAAGAGTAGAACAAACCACTCTTAAGCAAACATTAGCTTAAGAAGCTGTTGTTCAACCAGTTCAGTTTCTTTGGTTTCTAATGGCAAAAATGCACTTACTTATTTTTTAGTTTCAAAGTTGCTCTACAAACACACCGTGAATGAGGCGGCATACAAATTTTGCACCATTTTTTCACCCCATACAAAAGGTATGGACATTCAAAATCAAACCAATTGTCTCCCGATTTAGTGTAATTTTTATTAGAGGTGTGCGCCGATTTGAAATCTGTCGGCGGCGGCGTTTTGCACATTTTTGGCCGGCGGCGGCGGCGGCGTGATCGGCGTGACGCCGAATGAATTTTCGGCGGCGGCGGCGTGAAACGGCGTGGTCATAATATTTAAATTTGGTTAAATCCGTTAATCAACATCAGTGTTTTATTTTTTAGTAACTCATCATGTTGGAGATGCAATGACCTGTTTATAGGGGAAATTACCTATTCTCGGCCGTTTTGTTCTCTTCGTCTTTGGACGTTTTTTGAAACCTATTGAACTCAGAGTTGGTCTCAAATCCTTCCCAACTAAGCTGAATTATATGGCCAAGTTTCAGGCAATTTGGCTGACAAAAACCCCCCATGACGAAGAGAACAAACCTGCCGATAATACCCATTGTCACCCTAGTTACGGTTTAATTATTTTTTTCACATGATTTTTTTTTTAATTTATTGAATTGTTATGGTGAATCATCAATCAGCTGCCCAAAAAATTATCCAGATTGACATCCTAAAGGAATTCCCGGAAGAAATTTTAGAGGACTTCCCGGCGAAACTTCTAGAAGATTTCAAAATAAACTCTTAAAAGAATTCCCGCAGGAACTCGTAGAGGAATTCCCGGATGAACTCCTAAACGAATTTCCAAAAGAACATCTAAAAGAATTCCCTGATGAACTTTTAGAGGAACGTTTGGGGAAACTCTTGGAAGAATTCCGGAAACAAATATTAGAAAAACTCTCGGAGAAATTGCCGGAGGAATTCACGGAGGAACTCTTAGATGAATTCTCGCAAGAAACTCCGGGCATTCTTTGTGCAGCTCCCAGAAATACTTTTAGAGCAACTAGTAAAATAATTGCCAGAGGAACTTTTGGAGGAATTTCCGGAGGAACTCCTATAGAAATTGCCAAACAAATTCGGAAAAGAATTCAAGAAGGAACTCGTAGAGAAATTACCAGAGGTATTCCTAGTTGAGTTCCCTGATAAACTCTTAAAGGAATTCCCGGAAGATTTTTTAGAGTAATTCCCAAAGAAATGCGTTTAGAAATTCCCTGAGGAACTCATAGAGGAACTCCCGGAGGTACTCCTAAAGAATTCCCAAGAAATAAGTGAAGAAATTCCCGGAAGCACTCGTAGAGGAATTCCCGGATGAACTCAGGTATTTCTAGAGAAATTCTTGGGAGAACTCCTGGAGGAACGTTCAGGAAAACTCATGGATGTATTCCCGGAACTTTAGAGGTATTTCCGGAAAAACTTCTAGAGGAACTTCCGGGGGAATTCTTAAAGGAATTCTCGGAGGAAACTCCTGGCATACCTAGTGCAACTTCTAGAAAAAAAAACTTACAGAGCAACTCGTAGTGAAATCGCCCGGATAACTTATTCCCGGTGAAACTCGTGAAGGCGTTCTCGAAGATATTCGAATTCCCGGAAGAACTTCTAGAGGAATTCCCGGAAGAACTTTCAGAGAAAGTCACGGTGAAAAAATCGGTAAGGAATCCCCGAAGGAACTCGTAGAGGAATTCCCGGAGGAATTCTTGGTTTGGAGAAAATCCTAGAGAAATTCTTACAGCAACTTCTAGAGGAATGTTGGAGAAACTTTTGGAAGAATTTTCGGAAAAACTCCTAAAGAAACTCCTGGAAGAATTCCAGGAGGAACTGCTACAGAAAATGCCGAAGAACTCCCAGAAGAATTCCCGGAAGAACTTTTGGAGGAATTACCGGAGAAACTCCTAGAGTAATTATCGGAATATCCGATAATATCCACTGGTATTTCCAGTGCGATTTCTATGAACTCTTGAAGGAATTCCCGTAGAAATTAGTTAAGGAATTCTCGGATGATCTCGTTGAAGAACTCGTGGAGGAATCCCGGAGGTGCTCCTATAGGAATTACCGGACGAACGCCTTAAGGAATTCCCAGAAAAAATTTCTACAGGAATTCCCGGAGGATCTCATAAAAGAATACCCGGAGTAACTCTTAGAGGAATTTTTAGAGGAAGTACTACAAAAAGTCACAGTGAAACTTCTGTAGCAATGCCCTAAGAAACTCCTAGAGGATGTCTCGGAGGAATCCCTCGGAATTCCCGAAGGACCTTCTAGAGTTCCGGAGGAACTCCTAGCGGAATTCTTGGTGAAACTGCTGGAAGAATCCTCAAAAGAGTTGCTAGAGAAATTTCTTCTGGAGATGAACACGACAAAAACATTTTCTTTAGAATCACTAGAATTTTCTTCAATCTTCGGAATCCCTAGATTCTTTCTTCAGCCATCGGTTATCTTTAGTAACCCCCGGCATCTTTGTGAACTCGATTTAATTGAAGGGGCTTTCACCTTCAAAACATCAATGACACGACATGCGAAGTTTAGAATTTAAAGCAACTACCGGTGGAACTGAGCATAATTTGATCTATATTAACGTTCCAAATTTTCGAAATATTGTAATGAAATAAATTAAGAAATAATATAGTTTATCAATGCGTTTTTGAGATCGGCGTAGAAAATTGGAGTTCGGCGGCGTAAGCGGCGGCGCGCCGAAAAATAATCGGCGGCGGCGGCGGCGTGAACAGAAAATCGGCGGCGGCGCCGGCGTGGGCGGCGCACTCCTCAAATTTTTATAAGCAACGTACCTATAACTAATCTTTGAAAAGTGCTGGAAAGCTTGAAGTCTAAAGATATTTTTTGATATGATCAACTCAAATTCGACAAAATGATCACTTACACCCCTTTGAATCTGGGCCCTTTAAATTAATCAAATTGTCATAGAGTCGCGTCAGTTAACGGTTCACATTTTCAATATCTTGATAGTGTGGTACCAGTTGACCAGATCATGTCTCAAAGAAATAATTCGTCTTCTAAAGTTTGGAAAGAGCATCAGAGAGAATCTTCTTCATCTTGAGATCTTAATTGGTCTTAAATACAGTAATGTTCCGATTTTATCACGCCCTCCACGCATCAGTTGTCCTTCATTTTTCATTCATTTGCTGTTACATTTGAGAGCAAGACTTGCACTTAGTGTTTCCACTCTTCTTCAAGATGACTGTTGAAAGTGCGTTTTGCAACGTTAAAAATATGGAAAATGCGTTTAGATTTTGTAGAATATTAGGTAAAGCATATTTAAAAAGGGGCGTGCTCAAAACAAACGAAAATGACACTGTGACCCATCATGCCCCGCCTATATGAAGTTTCAGGAAGAGGAAACAACATGTTGTGTTGTGTGAATTAAGCATTATTTTTATTCACCATTCATGGAACAAAATTTGTGTAGCTATTTTCAACTCTTGGAAAATGCTAAGGCAAACCAAAGCACATGTAAATTATTTTTTGCAATTTCTCATCGTAATAGGCTGTTTTACCTCACGCAAATCTGACAGGAAAAGGCCTACTTTCCCACACCAAATTAGCAGTGCTATAATGGTTCATTACAGCACTGATTTGCGTTGCGTAATAAACCATTACAGCACTGTTTTCAGTTTTCATCAACTTCTTGGTGATTTCTGGAGGCAGCTCTGAAAAAATGTGACAAATGCACAGTATAACCTGTTATGATCAGACTTTCTTAAACATGGCTATGAACAGTTTGTACAGTTTGATGAAAAATTTTGTTAAAAACTATTCTCAAGCGGTAATTTATGAAATTGCAAAAAACGTTGTACGCAACTCGGTGCAGAACTCGATTTTTACAGCACTCGTCGTAATTATCCAACTCGGCAAGCCTCGTTGGATAAATGTACGACTCGTGCTGTAAAAACCTTCATTCTGCACCTTGTTGCGTAAACTACTATTAAAACGCTTAAAAGTCGCGTTACATAGGTATGAGATTAACATACGCCTCAGAGAAAAGCCAAATTCTAATAGGTAGGCACATTGCCTACTAAAATTGTAACGAACTAAAAACCGGCTCATTCGGCGAAAGAATCCAACAACAAAAGCAACAGAAATAAACGGCACCGTAGTCGAAGACAAGAGCAATCTCTGTTACAAATTCAGTGACGAGTTCATACAAATACATATATTTGCGGTAACATAATAGAAGAAACAATGGACATGATTGAACCTGACATAATAGCTAGATGGCAATTTCCATAATTCAAAATGGTTATCCCTTAATCCTAAGATAAAAACACGGAAAATTTACGTCGCAACACCATCATCTTAAACGGCTTCTCAAACCACTAAAACCGGAATCCCGCGATGTAGATTCCTTCACCAATGTGTGTCCTTAAGCTTAATCACTACTGAAACTACTTACGAATCGTCTAGCAGGAGGAAAGGGTAGGCACCCATCCTCATCTGACTTACATGGTATGTCCCCGTTGGCCACAGCACGGGCAGTCGCACTCCTTAAGTATCGGGCAGGTCACCTCGCCGTTCGGTCCCTTCAGATTGTGCGACAGATAGATCTCCCTGTAAAACACCATTATGTTAATAGATCGCCATTCCGAACTACACCAAATAATAACCCACTCTTACCTTCCTTCCTTGTTGTTCTTGCATAGGCTGCAGTAGTTGCCGGGCTTCTTCAGAATCTCCCACTGGTCGCGCCAGTTTTCCTTGTCATGCTTCTTGCCGTTCCGGCGCGCGCCATTCACATTTTCATGCATCACATGCTGTTGCTGCTGCTGATTCTCCCCCAGAATCATGCGTCCTCCGGTACTACTACTACTACCGGCACCCGTCGTCTTCGGCGGCGCCATCAGCTGCCTGCCCTGGCCGATCATCCTCAGGTACTGCCCGTACGGATCGTTCTCGTCGACTTCGGGAGAGCTCCACACCAGCCGGTTGGTCAGCTTCGAGCGGACCAGCGAACCCTGCACGTTGTCTCCGTTCTTGATGGCCGCCGTGATCATGTCCAGCGTTTCCTGACTGACCGACATCTTTCGGTTACGTTTTTGGCTCAATTCTTTTGTTACGTGCACTAACTAACTTCACTATACTTCTTCGGAGTTCCGGGAATCGCACCGAACCGGCGACGATGTTCACTGCTGGACCGACTTCGAGGGAATGAGGCTAAGTGAAAGCGTTTTATGAATGAGTCCCGGCGTTTCATTCATAAGTTGCGCGCCAAGTTCGCGTTGGAAGTTGGAAGTCTACTCGCGGGGATTTAAATCTTCCAGTCAGCTGACTTTCCCGACGAGCGAGGGTATTTAAATGCGTGACCCCACGGAATGATACCACGAAAGGAGGGCGTTGCGCGGCAGACGGGAATCAAAATGGTTTCGTGGAAATTTGCGCGCGCTCGACTCGAACGAAAACGAACACGGACGATAAACTTTTGGACAGCGGTTTACAACAACAAAATGTTTGCAGCGGTGTTGCGATGTCGCTAGCTTGATAGGCTCACTTTGGGTCGCTTTGTAGAAAAAATTTGGGCAAAATCTTGGGCAAAATTCTTTCGTAAGATCGAGGCGGTCGACACTAATCGATTTGGTTCAATAGTACTAGAATTGAAATAATGAGCTGAATTTTGGTATGGTGAGAAGGTCATTTCTCCGTTTCTGAAATGAAATGGTTCAAAAAGCGTGGGTATTATGATTTCTTGGCTAATTTGATGTTGTTTGAGCGAACCGTTGGGTAACCGTGTTGTTGTTTTCTCCATTTCTTGCAACTTAAACAAGACAGTTACCCAAAGGTTTGCTCAAACATCATCAAATTAGCCAAGAAATCATAATACCCACGCATTTTGAACCATTTTCTTGAGTTCAGAGAAAACACGGAGTGGTTTAACGAGAACGAAATGAAGTTTTTATTGAATACGTCTTGATAGGTTGGTGGTTGATACAGGAGTGAAGAAAAAATGTGTGGTGCTATTGAGCTTCCGTAACAACAGGTTGCTAGGTGTCTACCCAAGCAACCTGTCCAAGGCATCGATTACTACGTTTCTCAACACCCCCTCTTAATCGGACAGTCTTGCATTTATCCCAAACACATCTGTCACTTAGTCGAGTCGGCTTCGCTGTCTCATCTTCATCATCATCCACTGCGCTTATGCACCTCGACCATTTTCCGGGGTTGTTGGTGTGCTTAGGCTTACTGCTTCGCTTGGACGATATGCCGAGGTACGGATTGGTATTGGCTGAGCTTTCCCCCTCTGGTTCCATTCCATCGACGGCGATCCTCTGCTTTCTTCCAGGTGGAAAACTTCTAGGATGCTGCCTGATTGATAACTCCAGTTCGGTTCGTAGAAACTTTCTTGCAATGGACAAACCGCAACCATCTTTCCTTGTTAGGCTGACCATCCGTCCCGTATTTAACGGGACAACAAAATTTTCAAACACTCGTCACTAGAGCATAGTTAACGTTTTTGACTCAATTATCCGTTCTTTCTAGTTGAAATAGCATTATTAACAACATGCAGTTCTGTTTATGGACATTGATTTCCTTTTTATTGAGTATTCGAAATGTGTCCCGTATTTAAACGGGACAAATCTGGTCAGCCTATTCCTTGTAGTTTCACCTGCTTCGGCAATTTTCTTCACAGAAAGCAGATTGTCACGTAGATCTGGCACATACAGCACATCGCGTATTACCATCTTGACACCATGTCGGTGTAGAGTTATGTGCAAATCAATGTAAAAGGAGTATTTGGTTCAGTGTGGAGGAGTGATGCAGAATCGAACTGTCAAAGAGGAAAACAATAATAAAACAGCAACAAGGCTAGGCAGTAACGTTGGAACGGAGATACGGTCGAGTATACGGGAACCTTGTACGGATGGAGGTGTTGTTGAGTGGCATGTTGCGGCCACGAGAGTCATCGGAACAAAGCTCCCACAGGATGATTCTACAATTTGGCACAGCCGGTAGGTATACTTTGTTTGAGTTGTGGATGGAATTATTTTTTCCGTTGGAGGAGGAGGAAGAGGTGGAGGAACAGTGTTTGCTTAGTTCATATTGAGTGAGTCCAAGTGTTGGTGTGCAATAATATAAAAAAAGAGTCAATCGGATTTGGAAGATCCCGAGGTGCAAGAGATAAGACAACCCGTAGTCCGTGGTGAGCCCGGAGATTTCCTGTTAAGCAGAGAAGATAGCCAGTCCGGTCATGAACCGAAGTGCTAGCAGCAATACGTTTAGAAAGCAAGTCTGGAGTTCCTGAAGTTCCACGAGGAAGCGAGTCCGGACTAGTTCCGAAGCGCAAATTGAAAGATGCGAGTCCGGTCATGCACCGAAGCGCTATAAAAAAGATGCGAGTCCGGTTTCGTACCGAAGCGCCATTGAAAAGAAGCGAGTCCGGTCATGCA
This sequence comes from Aedes albopictus, assembly GCF_035046485.1. Classification (NCBI taxonomy): domain Eukaryota; kingdom Metazoa; phylum Arthropoda; class Insecta; order Diptera; family Culicidae; genus Aedes; species Aedes albopictus. The sequence continues at coordinate 96,014,484 of NC_085138.1, read as the reverse complement.
CCGAAGCGCCACACATAAAAAAGATGCGAGTCCGGAATTATTCCGAAGCGCCAGTTTAAGAAGCGAGTCCAGTTCTGTACTGAAGCGCTAGTTAAAAGAGGTTAAAAGAAGCGAGTCCGGTTCCGTACCGAAGCGCCATTGGAAAAGAAGCGAGTCCGGTTCTGTACCGAAGCGCCACATATAGAAAAGATGCGAGTCCGGAAGCATTCCGAAGCGCCAGTTTAAGAAGCGAGTCCAGTTCTGTACTGAAGCGCTAGTTAAAAGAGGTTAAAAGAAGCGAGTCCGGTTCCGTACCGAAGCGCCATTGGAAAAGAAGCGAGTCCGGTTCTGTACCGAAGCGCCACATATAGAAAAGATGCGAGTCCGGAAGTATTCCGAAGCGCTAGTTTAAGAAGCGAGTCCAGTTCTGTACTGAAGCGCTAGTTAAAAGAGGTTAAAATAAGCGAGTCCGGTTTCGTACCGAAGCGCCATAGGAAAAAAAAAAGGTAAGGAGGTTCAGTGACATGGAAGTTCAGGGTTATCTCATGAAATGGCCATCTGTGACGTCTGATTTGGAAGGATTGATAGTGTTTACAAGTTAAAGAGGTGAAAGATGTGATAGAGGTGGATTTTCAGCAATATAGTTGTGCAGCATCAGGAATTTTGTAATGTCGAGATGGTTGGGAACAAGTCAATGTTTTGCATATGAATAAGGTTGTGTCAATGACTTGGTTCAAATTATAGAACTGGTTGATGAAATGATTCTGCGGAAGTTGGAAATGCTCCCCTTAAAAAGGGAGCTTCCGTAGCGATGTATACGATCTGTCAGGTTCAGCAGATGTTCAAAGGGCAAAAGCAAGGGAACTGCAAAAGCGACAGATTCGATCTATTGCTCAGTGTGCAGTGAACCTTGGGCACACACGGCGAAATAGAATGAACACTAACTTATCTGATGGTAAACCTCGTTGTAAGCTTAGAAGATATTTGGTCCATGAATTTGGCTTCTTTGGTGTAGAAAACAAAGACATTTCCTATAAGGAATCGATAGTGAATACTTACATACTGGAGAGACGCAGTCCCACATAGGTAGTAGGGCATTTCTGTCTTATCTAGAGTATTGGTGGCTGTTGAAAAGTAATGTTAAATTAAACATCTTCTATGGAGGAGTATATGTGGTGGTTTATGCCTAGCGGTGTGATTGTTGCGACTGTCAAGAAGATAGATACCGCGCCGGAGGCACCACGGTACATGGTTGTGTGAAGATTGAAGTCAAGGCCGAGCAAAGCTGATGTTTAGTGATAATGCTTGCATGCAATTGGTCTGTTGATGAATGTACATGTGATTACAGAAATATTTTCAATGTAGTCGGATTGGTTCAAGAAATTCAGAACTCTTTCAAGTAACACAGTATGGTGTTGAATGATGAGTCAGAACTGTTCGTCAGTTATTTGATTTAGTGACGAATTTAGGTTTCGAAACATACAAGAACGGTTAATGACGGACTCTCATATGCTCGAAATCGGATTTGAATTCCGGTATGTCTGGTTACGGTAGACATAAGGCAAAATACAGTTATTTTTATGAAAAGGGTCACTCATGGTTGCTCAAGAGTGATTGAAAAGCAAATGCGACATTGCAGAGACTCTGCTAGTACTGGCAAATACCAGTTCATTTTGTCATAGCCGCAGCTAGGTATTTCAACACTTGAAAAGTAGCTTGAGCTTGATTAACTGACCGAAGATGCTATTCCAGTATCGCCAGACCAGCTAAACTCACACAAGGAACCAATGAGATATCTGCCGGGGACTGGCAGTCATCTTCAGTGTGCGAGTGTTGGTGATCTTCTATTTATAGGCGACAATGGTACCTGCCACGTCAGGTTGCAGGTCAATGTGGGCAAGGTTTGATGGGGTGATGATTGCAGTCGTTTGTATCCATGACAGGCCGAGTGTGCCTCTACGTCTGCGCAAACTCACTCATGTGAATGTCGGAGTGTTGGTGCGATACGGTTATCAGAGGGTTCACACATTGGTGCGTGAAGGCCAGGCGTAAAGTGGAAAAGTGTGTTTATTACTTTGAAGATGTGCGGCACAGTTCACTTAACCGCATATCTCATGGGGGTTATATGATAGGTTGACACTATGCTGTGGGAATTGGAAAAAGGGAAACGGCTTTTGTTAACCCATTCTGTTATAGCGAATTGCTGTATCGCGTAAGCCTTCGCTGAAAGAAAATATCATGCAACTCATCGAAGCAATGACCATTAAAAATTTAACACGGTAGATATAGAGATAAGTGACCAGAGTTTCCCATTGCTCATGTGTACATAAATGTGACAGCGAGCCTCCTACCAAATTGTCTCCCAGCTCTTATAAATCGCAGTGTGCTGCGCTGCTAGGAGGCTCACGAAAATCTGGTGGGTGCGAGCTAAGCGCCTAGCTCCCGGGGAGCTCGTCTCATGCGCTGCGTGAGCTGTTGGTATCTAAGGTGAAAAATAACTTCTTGGTAACGAAGAACCACAACAACTTTTTTCCGTACACAACTCAAGTGTCTGGTTGGTCTATACGATACGACTAGGGACTCTCAATGCAAAAATTAAGGTATCAATTCTCGTTCGTTTAGGAAGTTTTTGTCGTGAAATTTTCTAATTTAATCAGCGCATGAGACGAAGCTCATGAGACACATCTTGAGAAAAATGAGGCACACAACTTTCAGTCTCAAAATGTACAGAGCTCCTGGGAGCTCGCTTGCCATGTGGCTCCCGTACATGGGACTACAGCACGTGTGCATCAACTCTGTAAGTGACATTTCAGCACACGAACACTAGCGCGTTTTGTCCTAACAAAAAAAAAGACACGCCAACTCAAAGGCTATTCAGATTTTATATGCAAATATTACCCAATCGAATTAGGTAGAACGGGTAAATAATGATAAAGCTAACGCCCGGGATGAGAGTGCAAATATTTTCACCCAAGTTTCACAACTACATCTAAAAAAAAAGACAGGCATATATTTGAATGCTGAATGAAAGAGGGTTGTAGATATTCTTAAGGGGAACTTAACATTAGTGATTGCATTCTGAGGTGCATCTTGAGAGCCCAAATAGCCAAATAGCCAAATATGCTAGTTAGTGAATAAAACGATAGGTAATGTAAAAGAAGTAACCTGACTAGAATAGAACTAGGCGAATTGAGGATTTTGATCTTGGTCAGTTTTATAACTTTCTGATGCAAGGCAAGATTTAGTACTTCAATTCTTGATACATTTCCGGTAAGTTTATTAATTGATTGTGTGAGTTTTGGAACCCGAAAAGCTGACTGAAATAAGACATGTGGAATGCTTCGTCTAATAATGTTAACTGAAATTGAATCAGCAACTACACCAAAAAAAATGAAAAGTTGAGATGCAAAAGGGAAATATGTTGGATGAAAATAGTATGCCCCTATTGTGCATGTATCAAGTGGGGTTTCAAGAATTGGTCATCGGAGCATTCTGATTTTTTTTTTCTGGAGAAGGAAAGGGATGTAGAGTTATGTGCAAATCAATGTAAAAGGAGTATTTGGTTCAGTGTGGAGGAGTGATGCAGAATCGAACTGTCAAAGAGGAAAACAATAATAAAACAGCAACAAGGCTAGGCAGTAACGTTGGAACGGAGATACGGTCGAGTATACGGGAACCTTGTACGGATGGAGGTGTTGTTGAGTGGCATGTTGCGGCCACGAGAGTCATCGGAACAAAGCTCCCACAGGATGATTCTACAGTCGGTTAACTCCTACAATCGATCTTCTGTGCCAAGCAACGATGGACTGGTCGTTTTTAACAACGCTTATCTCCACAGGCCGCTGCAGCTTTTCCAACGTTGTAAAATAATCCTTCGATTTCACGAGATGATCTGTGGCTCCAGAGTCCATCTTGAAGTTGATTACCTGTTCACAGTTATTACGAGGTATGCGATTAGTCAGAAATACAACCGGTTCTCCTCCACAAAAGGTCACAGGTTCATCGGATGACTTGTTCGTCTTACAGCTTCTAGTCATATGTCCTCTCTGCTTGGGTCCAACAAGAGCAGCAGGTACTTCCTCACCGACATCTGTCATTCGATCGTTCTTCTTCAGCTCTTCTGCCAGAAGACGTTCACGCACTACATCCAAGGTCAGCTTGTCCTCTTCCAGGTTCTCCAATGCGGTCACCAACGGATCAAAAGATTCTAGAAGTGTGACAAACAGCTGAGACACTAGGTCACCCTCTTCCAGCTTTGCGCCAGCCGATTTCAACTGCCGGATCAGCTCGTCGAAAATCTTCAGGTGGTCCTTCACTGACGATCTTTCAATCATCTTCAGCTTTGCCAACTGCTTCCGGATTAGCGTTTGAGATGCCACTGATTTCTTCGCATACACGTTTGCCAGAGTTGTTCAAATTGTTGGAATGATTCACTGAGGCCAACACTGTCCTCAAAGGACCACTGAGCTACCCAGGGGCACCGACAAATCACCGGGGGAACTTTCGGTACGCGTACGGCGGAGAAACACACGGAAGCAAACACAAAGTACGTGTGCTCGTCGCGGCGGTCGGTTTATTTAAAACTAACAACAATCATGTACAAAACAATAACAATATACATACATTAGGCAGGGTCGGTGCAGGGCATTGATGATAAACATCGCACAACATATATTAGGCTGGCCCAAATATTCCAACACTCCTCCTCGATGTTGGTCATCACAATCACAAAGTCCGTTCACAAAAGTTACATTTTCACAAAGTCTTCACAAAGTTCACATTGGACAACACAGCCTACACAAAGTTCCTCCTCCTGCACCGAACACTTCTGCCGAGACTTCTGCTTCGTCAAGTATCACACAAAGTCTTATCACAAAGCCACAAAGTTCCACTTAGTATCGGAGTCCCTCGTCAAAACAGTCATAAAATTCTTCTTGGTCGAACTCCTCTTCAACGGGATGCCCAGCTGCATTTCTCCGGCGGTTGCCGATCTCCGCTCCTCCAGCTATCTTCAGGGCATACAGCTCTCCACAAAGATCCGCGACGACTTCCACTTTCCCGCTGGAACTCACTATCTGGCACTTCGATTCCACAAAGTTAACTTTTAGTCCTTCCCGTGCCAGTTTCCGGACCGACAGCAGTCCACATTCCAGCTCCGGGATGTACAGCACATTCTTCACGAGCACTTTGTTATTTCTTCCGTCTCCATCGACGCACTCCAGGAAGCCTTCTCCAACACCGGCGGAACTCAACACCGAGCCGTCCGCCAAGTTCACTTTCTGCTTCACTTTATCGTCGATCTTCACGAAGAACTTCCGGTCACTGGTCATGTGGCTCGAGCAGCCACTATCCACATACCAGGACTTCCGCTTCCGCTGACCTCCCACGCCGAAATAAATTCCCGTGTTCTTCTTCGCCACCGTCTTCTTCACTTCCGGATCTCTTCTTTCTTCTTCACGAAGCATTGGGCACTCTCTCCGGAAGTGGCCCGGTTTCCGGCAGTTATAGCACACACGCTGTCGCACTCTTCCGTTTCGTCTGCTTCCGTTCACTTTCAGCGCCCGGTCGTGGCGCTCCTCGGACGTTTCTGCTCGCTTCTCTACCCGTCGGTGGTACTCGTCCATCAGCCGCTGCTTCACGAACTCCAACGACTGATCGGCGTCCGGACGGCTCTCCAAGGCCGTCACCAGTCCGTTGTACGACTCCGGCAGACTCCGGTACACCATCGCCACCTGCAGCGAACCCTCGAGTTTCTGTCCCGCACACGATAACCGATCGAAAAGTTCTTCGATCGCGAACAGGTGCTCCTCCATGTTCGCACCTTCTTCGTAGTTTAGACTACACAGCTTCTTCAGAAGCGACACTCGCGACGTCACCGTAGCCTTTTCGTGGTACTTTTTCAACTTTTCCCACACTTCCGCTGCAGACTTCAAGTCTTTCACCAGCGGCAACTGATTGTCTTCAACGTTCAGAATGATCAAGGCCTTTGCTTTCTGATCCTCTTTCGACCACGCCGCATTCACCGGCACCGGCTTCACTTCAGATACCGTATGCCACAGCTCAAAAGTTATCAGCAGCATCTCGATTTTCACCTTCTACGTTTGATAATTACGATTATCCAAACGGGAAATAAAAACTTTATCAGCCATCTCGAAATTGTCACTTTTCTGTTGGCGCACACTGTGCACACGAAGGTACAGCCAACAACACAAGCGAACGTACCCGACGGCGGTACACACAGACTCCGTCACAAATGTTCGTTTCACAATAGAACACCACGGCTACGGCAACAGTTCATTCGATTCGCGGGTCAAAATGGCACAATCTTCTTACTTCTCGGCTGCGGGACATAAAATGGTGCACCACAAAGCCTAGCCGGCACTGTCTTCCCCGTTCTGGACGCCACCAAAGCCAAACAGGCGATAATTCCACCGACCACTTTTTCAACACTGAGTCTGTCCCGGTCACAGCTGTTCTTCCACACAGCAGCTGATTGCAACCGAACGAGCCAAATTAATTAGCTCTCCCACCGACCGGCACACAGGAGGAATCGCGGGACAAATTTCGCACTCAATCCGCGACTGTTCCAAGCACTTTTCCGGTTCTTCACCACACTGGGCCCATTACCTGTTGGAATGATTCACTGAGGCCAACACTGTCCTCAAAGGACCACTGAGCTACCCAGGGGCACCGACAAATCACCGGGGGAACTTTCGGTACGCGTACGGCGGAGAAACACACGGAAGCAAACACAAAGTACGTGTGCTCGTCGCGGCGGTCGGTTTATTTAAAACTAACAGGGGGAGCGACACTAGTTTTGCCAAGCCGAAAAACCCCAAAAAAAGTTGAAAAAAGACGAAAAAACCCGGTAAAACCCGCAAAACTTTTGCGGGTTTTAGCGACTTTTTTGATCTTTTTTCGGCTTTTTTTGAGGTTTTTGGCTTGGCAAAACTAGTGTCGCACCTTCTGAAAACTAACAACAATCATGTACAAAACAATAACAATATACATACATTAGGCAGGGTCGGTGCAGGGCATTGATGATAAACATCGCACAACATATATTAGGCTGGCCCAAATATTCCAACACAAATCTCCTTCGCAGTTTCTTTCTCACGAACCAGGTCCAGTAGGTCTTCATGAATAAAGGCTATTAACCAGTTTGATGCCTTACCATCCTTATCATTAAACTTCGCTGCTTCGGAAGCCGTGGGTGGAACATCTTGACTCAGGACTTCCAGTAAACCAACCGACTTCAAGAACTTTTCAACGCAAAACTTCCAGTTTTCGTAGCCAGCTCCGGAAAATTGCGGGATGCCGTAGACTGGACGCCGCGCGGGGTCCATAACCTCTTGAGTTCAGAGAAAACACGGAGTGGTTTAACGAGAACGAAATAAAGTTTTTATTGAATACGTCTTGATAGGTTGGTGGTTGATACAGGAGTGAAGAAAAATGTGTGGTGCTATTGAGCAGTCTTGCGAATAATCGCGACCATCGCGAGACAATCACTTGAACCGCTTTCTGGAATCACCCTTCCCAAGGTGATACCAGCGGCGTCATGGTCGCAATTTTTTCCGCAGTCAAGTTCGCAGATTGTGAACAATCCTCGGTACTCACTTTACGTAATTTATATTTAGTCCCTTACTGTCAGAGCTGTCAGATCAGAGTAACACGCTAAATAAAATTTACACAAAAGGCAATTTACACGGAAAAAAAATACACGGTTATGAATATTTATTGGGTACCGGACTGGTCACCGAAAATTTGGTCGTTTTCTTTGGTACATCGAGGTCTTGAAATTAGTCTATGGTGATACTAGTAATCCTACATTATAGAGATCTGCGGAGGCGGCCATTGTGAGCCAATCGTGCAGAGAGAACTGTCAAAGTGTGAGCCAAATGAACATGCTTATCGTTCGTAGGAAGGCGTCGTTCGAACGGTATTGCAATCGGAACTAAATAAATTAAAATTATTCATTTTTAATATCGAGATATTGGCGGCATATGTATGTTTAGTAAAAAGATAAAAAATTATTAATTCTGCTTTCAAAAGCTCATGCTTATGACGACACTTTTGTTGCTGCACTTGTCGAAAAACTTCCATTGCTGCTTCTTGCTTCACTTCTGCCGATATGATTAGCGTAACACTTTTGCATTGAATTTCAGATTTCTTCGATTGCTCCGCTATTTCAACAAAATTTTGAAAACAAATCTACCATAATTAGAAAATGTAAACAAAACATCTTGAACCACAACGAAGTCACGCACAAAGTTTGAACATCTAGCTTTGTAGCAAGTGTTGGCAGCTGTTGTAAACAAAACAAACAGCGTTGCCGAATCAACGTGTGTAACTTCCGCTCATCTCTATGTAGAGGATTTCTAGGTGATACGAAACAGCTAGCATGTCACGCCTGGAATGACAAACATGTTGTGGGTTCCACCCTTCGCAGCTTTGCAGCGATAGCAGTTGCTGAGTATTTTTGTCTGTGGTATTAGTGTGGGTCATCGGAACCGTTTTCTCAGATCAAAGTTTATTTGGTTCCGTTTCGGATCCTGAGTATCTGCAAAATTTGAGCACGATCGGTTGCGTCTACACTTTGCGCATTGCAATTGAAATTTGTATGGGATTTTGTATGGGAAAACATACTTTTTTGCTTTTTTGTCATAAATTGAAAAAAATTGTCTGAAACTTTTTAACCGATACTGTAAAATCCTGTAAAGTCCTAAAAAACTTTGTTAAAGACCGCAAAGCGATCCGATGCTTGAGAAAATAGTTATAACCAACGAACCGCATGCATGTGTTTGTGTTTTAACATGTAAAGGAATAACAATAGCAACAAAATCATGCTGGTTCGCCTAGCAATGCCAACGCTATAACTTTTTTCATAAGCATCAGATCACTTCGCGGTCTTCGACAAAGTTTTTCAGGACACCCTAGGCTATGTTTTCACTTTATCGGTTACATGGTTTTAGAAAAAAAATCGAGCTTCTTATGAGAGAAATACAAAAAACTGTGTTTTCCCATGTAAAACCCCATACAAACTTCAAACGCAATGCGCAAAACGTAGACATAACCGATCGTGCCCAAATTTTGCACACTTTTTTGGGTCCTGAAATGGGATCAAAAAAGCTTTGATTTGATGGGATACCATTGAATTTTTCATTTTTCCATATAAACGATGACCCACTCTACTGAGTATGCTTCAGGCGGGTTGCGAGAAAATCAATCGCTCTGAGCAACGATGCATAACGGGCGAAGTGAGAGCGTTTGCCGTAGCCAGGGTGAACTGCGTGGTGCGCTCAATGTGTGCGTTTAAATTGAGCTGTGCAAAACGAATAGGATTTATGACGTAAACCGTGCTTGTGATAATACACATGCATAGTTTTACATGCTGTTGCGCGTGCATCTGCTTGAGGCGACGGAGAGAGTCATGACACCCACATGATCAATATCTTGATAATACAAGAAAAAATATCGCGCAAAGTTTGTTGTGCAAAATCGCTAATATATAAATATTTATCATCTTTTCAAAATTCACACTCGAAATGTTTCACATTGCAGCGGTTCCGAACCGCTATGAGAATTCTCTCGCGCGATGTAGTCGCGGTGTAATCAGCTCCACATTACACCGGCACAATTTTCTAGAAACGTCACCCCCCGCCCGGCAACAACGTCAACAAAACATCGGTCAGCTTCGTCCGTCGTCGTCGTGGTCGTGGTCGTCATTCATCGTTCTACTGCCAGTGAGTCCGGTATTCGTGCATTTACGCGTGCCCGTCTGGAGTTGCAAAAACGTGACTTTTTGTGTAATCAGATCCTGATCAGTTTTTGGAGGAGAGGAACGATCCGCTAGATTTCGTGTCCCCGCCGGAAGTGAAGTGATTGTAATCCAGGTGAGTGTAGATGCAGATCTGTGGGGGAGGAGTGCAGTGGAATTTCGATTTTTGCGAATGGGAAAACAGGGAAGTCGGGCGTGAAAGTTAGGTTATGTTCCAGAAGATTCATATGCGGGTTTAGGGGTGAAGGATGATGGCAGCGCTTGTCCTTGATTCGGCTTGAAAGCGATGATAAGCCAATCAATTTGATTGGGAATCCGATCAAAGAAAGTTCTGGTGAATGAAATGGGCTCGGAATCAGATCAGAGATTGAGGAAGATTGAAGCAAAATTGATTTGTGCCGCTTGGCAACTGGAAGCCGCTTGCGACAGCGGTTGTTACGTAACGAAGCATGTAACCATGGAGGAAGATGATGAAATTTGGCACTCAAGATGAAGTTTGAATGATACGTCAAAATTTTTCCGTTCCGGTTTCCAGCGACCGAGCTAATCCTGAACTTCCGTCTCTCTTTTTCTCGGTTTTTGACTGATTATGGATGAATTAGAGAGATGTCAGCAACTACCGGTACCACCAGCTCCCGTCGCAAAATGACCGAGATCCTGCAGGAAACGGAACGAGTTGCGGATCAGGTTCTGATGCGGAAGCAGGAACTGATAGCCCTGGACAAACGCCGGCAGGAAACCCGGGAAGCGATTCGGACCATCCGGAAGAGTTTCCCCCGGGAAGATTCCAAGGTGTGGATCACCGTTGGATCAATGCTGATGAAGCAGAAGCAGCCGAAAGCGCTGGAACTGCTGCAGAAGGATGCCGACCAGATTGAGGAGGAAATCAAGACCATTAGAAACGAGCAGAAGGTGTTGGTCAATCGGCAGCGCGATCTGGAGCTGGAGAGTCCACTGAGGGGTTTCGATTTGAAGCCGATGAGTGCGGCGGAGATTGGCGCGATTCGGGCGAATTTGCCACAGTTTTAGGAAGCGTTTCGAAGCTGCTGATGATTGGGAGGAGAGATCTCAAGAATCGGTATTCCACTGCACTGTTAGATTGTAAGAAACCAAATGATAGATATTTAGGTTATTTTTGTATAAGTGAATAAACATAGCACTAAGACCAAACGATTAGTTAAACGAGCACTGGATTTATGCCAGTTTTTGTGAGAAAAGTCTAGATTGTAAGACGCGGAGAGAATTTTAGGTGGATTCCTGGTCGGTCCATTGACTTTTCGTAATGGAAATTTACTTGACTTCCGTGGGTAGAGTATCTTTGAGCCAGCCACACCATAAAGGAATACAAAAATGAACGTTAGTGTCGTCCTGAAGCTCATAGTGATTGTGTGTGTAATCAAAGGACCATAATCGAAAAAAAAAATCTTTCTTGGCGTTACGTTCTCTTGGAACGTCTCCAGCCAGAAAAACTTTAAGGCTTCTATGGGATTCCTTTAAGTTACCTCGTATCATTCTGCTTGGTTATCTCTCGGAATTCGATGATAATGTTACGAAAAAAGAATGTCAATGTCTGAACTCTTTGATTTCTTAGGAGTCCCTTTTCGGATTAACCCAGATGTCCCTTTTTAAATTCCTTTTAAAATTTGTTTTCTGGGGATTGCTTCAAATCAGTCTTCAGCAGAAAATAACAGCAACGATGAATCTTTACAGACTTGTGCAAAATGGTACAGCCCTAGTGGCGTTAGTCCAAGAACCTTACTTTCGTAAGGGGAATTTCTATCTAGGAAACCTTGTGAATCCGGTGTTTGCTACTTTCAGTAAAAATGAAATGGCAAACTCGCGTGTCAAGCCTCGAGCATGTGTGCTTATCAACAATGCAATCGTTGCTACATTCATCTCTGAACTAATCACCAGAGATGTATGTGCTATCACAATTGATGTATCTGTTGGAAACCTCAACAGGAAATACGTATATTGCTCAGTTTATTTACCGCATGATAAACCATCCCCTACGGATGCTTTCAAACAGGTCATCGCATACTGGAATTCAAATGGCCTTCCTCTATTTGTTGGCACTGATTCTAATGCTTTCCATATTATCTGGAGCAGCTCAGACATTAACTTGAGAAGCTCCAGTTTAATAGAATATTGAAGTAGTAAAGATCTTGGATTACTTAACATAGGCAACCGCCCAACCTTCATGGTATCTGCTAGACAGAAAGTGTTAGACACAACGCTTTGATCTAGCAGAATTAGTCACGATCTAACCAATTGGCATGTGTCAGATGAAGAATCTTTATCTGATCATCGCTACTTCTTTTTTGAACATGTGAATGTTACTTCGCAAACTTTGCGATTCAGGAATTCCCGGTCAACCAACTGGAATCGCTTTACTGATTTGGCTGCGGCTAAATTCCATGGATACTCATCATCTATGGGGCACGTTCGGTGTAGTACTAGATTTGTAGTAATGAGCTGATTTTTTGTATGGTGAGAAGGTCAATTCTCCGTTTCTGTAAAGAAATGGTGCAAAAAGCGTGGGTATTATGATTCCTTGCCTAATTTGATGCTGTTTGAGCAAAACTTTGGATAACTATGTTGTTTATGTGGCAAGAAATGGAGAAAACAACAACACTGTTGCCCGAAGTTTTGCTCAAACAGCATCAAATTAGACAAGGAATCATAATACCCACGCTTTTTGTACCATTTCCTTGCAGAAACGGAGAATTGACCTTCTCACCATACAAAAATTCAGCTCATTACTACAAATCTAGTACTTCACCGATCTGTCCTATTGACACTCCAAGTGATTTAGATGAGATGCCGTCGATACTACAACGACTTTCATCATGCAAGCTTTTGAAGAAGCTTGCCCTCTGCTGTCTGTGGAGACTACAAGAAAAATTCCTTGGTGAAACTCTGATCTGGCAAAGCTCAGGAACCAATGTAGTAAGAGTTGGAACACATGACGTTCGGCTGGATCGGAGGCTTTTCATGACAACTTACAAGGTCTACAAGAAAGCTCTCTGTTCTGTTGAACGATCCGGTTGGAAAAACCATTGCACGAATGCTTCCAGTTTAAGTGAAGTCAATCGGTTAAACAAAATCCTTACGAAATCTAAGGATTTCCAAGTGAACGAACCTCGTTTGCCAAAATTTGCCATTTAATGGTGATTTCACTTCCTCTGAAGAGAAAGTTTCGGAATGTTTATTCAGTACACACTTCCCCGGATGTGTGGATATTACATCTTCGGATGAACCTGATGTCTTTTCTTGTAGTTATGATTCTCTGGCTTCGGCGCGGAGTATTGTAACTGTAGAATCGTTTGAGTGGACACTAAATAGCTTGACTCCTTTCAAATTTCTGGAAAAGTGCAGATGGGACTTATCCTATTTTGCTTCAAAAAGGATTTGATTATTTCAAACATGTTTTGAAAAAAAAATACTTGTTTGCAGATTGGCTAAAGGGTATATTCCCAAATTCTGGCGACATATTACTGCGAAGTTCATTCCAAAACTGGGTCGTGCGTCGTTTGAAGTAGCAAAGAGTTTCAGATCTGTCAGTTTGACCTCTTTTCTTCTGAAATGCTAAGAACGCATTGTGGATCATCACATCCATGATGTTCATCTGGCCAATGTGTCTTTTCATGTGAACCAACATGCTTACCAATCTGGTAAGCCCACTGCGACTCTTTTACACAAAGTTGTTTACGATATCGAGACGGCATTCGCTCAAAAGCAATCCTGCTTGGGTGTTTTCTTAGATATCGAGGGTGCCTTTGACAATGTGCCTTTCGATGCCATATTGGTAGTCGCACGGAGTCATGGTATATCTCCAATGGTTTCCAATCGGATTCACCAAATGCTCAAAAACCGACATCTCTTCTTGACATTGCGTCAAGCGGCGATTAGGAAATTCAGTGTTTGTGGATGCCCCCAAAGGGGAGTCTTGTCATCACTTGTGGAATCTCGTAGCTGCTATTGAGGTAACTCAACAATAGCGATTTTCCTACTTATGGTTTTGCCAACGAATACCTAACATTGTTAGTCGGTATGTGCATCAGCACCCTTTTCGACTTGATGCAAAACGCTCTTCAGGTAGTTGAGGGTTGGTGTCGCCAATATGGCCTTTCGGTAAATCCGAGTAAAACATCTATTCAGTAACAAATTTTGAAAACGACGTATAATCAATGGTGTAGCATTGATTATACGTCGTTTTCAAAATTTGTTACTGTATTGTTCTTTTCACGGAAAAGCGAAACCGTAATGGTGTTCGAACTTAACGTCTCTTTGATTCTGAAATCAATGTGACTGACCAGGTAAATACGTTGGACTCATTCTTGATTCCATGCTTTCCTGAACACCTCATGTTGAGTTCAGAATCAAGAATGCTTGTATGGCCTTCGGGCAATGCCGGCGAACCTTTGGTACAAACTTCGGGTCTAAAACCCAAGTATATCAAATGGATTTACACAACTGTGGACATCTGGTTATCTGGAGAGAAGTATTTCAGACGGCATCGTATGTTACACTGATGACACCCTTCTCGAAGGTCGAGCAAGCAGGGATTGGCGGCATGCACCGTGCGGTGCGAAAAAAGCATGTGCTTCACACAATCTCAAGTGCTTGTCTCCCGTTTTGCCGAGAGACAAGAGACATATGAGTGAGAGCTTTCGTAATTGTGCGAGAGACATTCGCAGCACTAGCTCTACGGCGCAGGGAGTAATGCTCGGTGCTTGGGACTGTGCTTGTCACCAAACAGAAAAAATCACTTAATAAATTAATTGAAGAGTTTGTGTTTTCGGCAAAGTTGTTAAGCTTGTCAAGGGTTGACAAGTGATGGGTCGTTTGATTCGAAATTTTTCCAATCATGCGTAGTATCAAGCCAAGTGCAAAGCACGGAGACAAGCACCGAGAGAGTGCATACGACAGAGCGTGAGAGACAGGAGAGCTCCAGCGCGCGGCACAGTAAGCGAGCAACACACAACCGATTGCGCGTACTCGTCTCCTTCTAGTTTGTTGTGTTGTCTCGTAGCAGCGTGTGCGGCACGGAAAGATTTTTGAGTCGCACCCTATCCCTGCGAGCAAGTGCTGGTGTTTATTCTCGTGAGTTAAGGCTGCATCAGTCTTATTCACTTGGTAGACACTACACCGCTTTTCAGGCCGAAATCTTTGCTCTTATGTGCGGAGTGCAATCAGCACTTCAGCAGCACGTAATGGGCAAAGTAATATACTTCTGTTCAGATAGCCAGGCTGCTATTAAAGCACTTGCGTCGTCCAACTCCAGGTCGAAGATAGTTATGGCTTGTCGAACTCAAATCGAAGAGCTGAATTCAGCAAACGCTGTTCACCTTGTATGGGTACCTGGCCATTCTTCCATCGCTGGAAATGAATTGGCTGATGAGTTAGCTCGCACTGGAGCATCACATGACTTCATTGGCCCTGAGCCAGCTATTCCGATATCGAAGTGTTGGGTAAAGCTTCAGATTCACACCTGGGCTGCTACTCAACACAGACAATACTGGAATAGTTTGGAGTCATGTCGTCAAACCAAATTGTATTGTACTGAGCCATCTCCAAGGATGGCGAAGTATCTTACAATCTGTCAAAGCAGAATTGCAGCATTCTGGTCAAAGTATTGACTGGCCATAGCCGACTCAGCTATCACATGGCGAATATTCAGCAAGCTGATTAATTTGCATGTGAAACCTGTGAATCCGATTATGGAACTTCGTATCATTTGATATGTAACTGTCCAGTTTTTGCGCAACTGCGTTTCCGAATACTCGGAAAACACTTATTAAGTGAAACTGACTTCAGAAACCTGAATCTTCAGGACGTTCTGTTGTTTCTGACCCGCTGTGGTAAAGAGCTAGGCTCTCTTTACGCTTTATGCGTTATCACAGTGCCTTTTTCATGGCGCTGTTTGAACCCATTGTGGTACGCTTTTGCATGTATGACGATCCTATTCCCTTACCTGTCGTTTCCCCTTCCCTTCTCCGATAGGTAAATGATGAATAGCCTCGTGTTTATGGCGATGGCACAAATTCCCCAAATGGAGGAGGACGTGCCTCTGGAGCCGACCTACAGTAGAATAACTAGCCACAGAAGTTCAATGCCGCGACTGTTCGTGTGACTAACATCTAGTTTGTCACGCCCTTACAGCGTCAGCAGCGGTACTAGAAGTGTCAAGTTAATTTTGTTTACCAAAACAAAAGGTACTCTACATGGAGGACACTTAAAAATAGTAAATTATTGCAATTAAAGTTATTAAAATAATTTAATGAGAAAAGTGACTACGGCGCCATTGGAGTTCTAGTGTATTTCTATTCGACCTACTGACATCTGATACTCTCGAGAACCATTTTAGTCGGGTTGCTATCCGACAAATGGTAGCAAATGCTGACATGCTTTTGGCGAGGATTATGCTTCATTACCAGCGATGGAGATTGGTAATAGGTCCTTCTTCGGAAATTTGAGTACGCAATTTGTTCCACCACATGCCTTCCTGCACTCAGGACTGGACACTGCAACTCCGAAAATCATACGAATTTACTATAATTTTTTGCCAGAAGAATTTCTTGCGAAAATCATAGTTACGAACGATGATTTTGGATTCAAAGCGCCAACTATTATTATCATACTGTTACTGTATACATTTCATAGCTCTAACGTATGAAAATCATAACGATAACGTATAAAAATCGAAATAAATTTTTTTATGAAATATTTCGCATAAAGTTTATGCCATAAACTAAAAAAACGCAACCTGGAACCGAACCAGGAACGCTAAGATTAGAGAGTGCGTGCTTTACTCATGCGACCATCGACACTTCGGAAGATGAAGTGTTTAGAAGCCAATAAAAAATTAGTTGTTTTTTGGCTATGATTTTCATACGAAACTTCTTATGAGGTTTTTCATACGATAAATCTTATGGATTTCGCTACTCAGTGTATGAAAAGCATACGAGAACTATGAAATGATGGAAAATATAAAAATAACTGAATCATAAGATGTAAACTATGAAAACCATACGTACAGTGTCCTCAGAGTGGATAGCGCAAGATAGTGTCATATATTCCGCTTCAGAAGAGGATAAGCTACCGTTGGTTTTTCTTGACTCACTAAGAGATAGCTCCGCCTTGCATCGTGAAAACATAGGTATCCGGTTGTAGACTCCCCAATCTGCATCGCTATATTCAATGATATCAGGGGATCCTTGCTTCGAATATTCCAGTGTCTCCCTCGGTGTTCCCTTCAGATATCGTATTATTCTTTTCACAGCTTCCCAGTGCTGCCTTCCGGGGTTCGAAGAATATTGGCTTACATCGTTAACAGCATACGAGATATCCGGACGAGTCACTTGAGCCACGAGTGATAGACATCCAACCGCTTCTTTGAAAGGTACACGATCGATTTCTTCCTTTTCGGTCTGGTTTTTGGGTGCCATCGATTTATCCAATTTAACGCTTGGTTCGGTAGGGGTAGCAACTGGGTGGGAATCGACCATGCCAAACCTCTCGATTATTTCTTCAGCGTGTCTCTGTTGATCTAGCCGAAGCTTGCCTTCCGCACGATCCCTCGAAATCCGTTTTCCTAGACAACACTTGTCTTTTCCCAAGTCTTCCATTTTGAATCTTGTGCATACATATCTCTTCAACTGCTTCTTCAAATTCCGATCATTGGTGAATATCAGGAAATCATCCACGTAGGGTATATGTACCATTCCTTGGCCTAATTTGCAAGCCGCCTTGACAATTTTGACCATAACTCATGAATTAAAAGCACTATAAATAATATGTTGACCCTATTACACACTCTAAGCAATGCATGTTTCACCAATTGGAAGTAAACTAATGTAAATATTCAAGAATTTACTTAATTTAGTTGAAAAGATTCGATGTGATGGTATGCAACGTTGGTCTATGGTACAAAAATTGGCCTATTAGTGGATACAACGTTGGCCTATTACTTTCCATGCACTAGAACCACGTATTATCTCACTTTTTAAATATTTCTGCTGAAGTATTATCTCTGTTTGTTCACCAATCTTACTTTTAAATTACATTTTCGGAGCCAAAATTTCAAAAAATTATAAATAAATCACTTAAACTAAAGTTCTTTCTTAATTAAGTAATGAAAACAACGCAACCCTATTATTGTGTTATATTTTTACAGTCACCGCACACCAAATCTCTTTTCCTGTTCGTTCTTTCTGGTTCTTACGCAAGCAATGTTGTTAACGTCACTTTATCGGTGTTGTTGACGTAATTTTACTGATGGGCCAAGATTTGGGTACATAGTGAAAAAAATGTCCTCAATATTCGGCCCACATTCAATTTGTAAAATAGTTATTATTCGTTGAAAACAAATATACAAGTTCAAAATAGCGTCTTTGATCGTCGCATCAAATGTTCAGTTATTGGAAATTTAATTCGAAATGTTCCAGAATCATGCCTTTTATGACCATGTGTATAGACTACGCACTAAGCCGAAGAAACATGGCGTCTACAAAAGCTAAACAAAGTGTCATTTTCATTCAATTTAAATGCTCCAAAGTGCTAACATTGAAACGAAATATTACAGTTGTATAGCGCATAGCTTTTCCGATATCCTGTTATGCATGTTTGTTTGAGTTTTTGGTTTACGTTGAGATAGGCCGAACGAGGGGACTATGCCAACGAAGCATCCCGATACCCTATATGGTAACAAACATCATCTGGTCACCACGAATCATCCAGTATAAACACGGATCAACGCTTGAACGGTTAAGGCCGAATTCTTTCAGAACGACAACGAGCTGCATGTTCCACAAACGACTAGATTGTTTAAGACCTTGAATTTGCCGACTTTGCCGGTCACTGCAGGAAATCCTTCCAGCTGCATTGTGAAAATGTCCTCGTCAATGCTGTCACCGCATCCATTTGATCAACGTCCAGGTCATGTTTCACTGCCATTGCCATCAAAAAACGCTCCGTCACATACCTTACTACTGGAGAGTATACCTCGTCGTAGTCCATCCCTGGGCGTTGAGAACACCCCTTCACCACAAGTCGCGCTTTATATCATTGAATGCTTCCATCAGGACCACGCTTCGTCTTAAACACCCATTTGTTTTGGATCGCCTTTCGTCCTTCAGAGTTTATCTAGGACCCACGTTTGGTTCTCGTACAAGGATTTCATCTCGTCTTTCATAGTCTCGATCCAGCCTTTTCGATCCGGCCGATGCAGGCCTTCCTCGTAACTCGTTGGATCATCTGTTGGATTCGCATCGTCCGTTGGCATCTGAGTGGAAACCAGACCAGACCAGGCTTCTTCAGGTGTCTTTCTAACGCTCGTGATGGACTCGATTCACCATATACGCTGCAGTCGATATTGCTTCTGCCCAAAACTCTTTGCCTAGTTTTGCCGCAGCCATTCGTGCCATTATCCAATCGTACAATTTTGATCTGCTTATTGGATTGCTTCTCAGCCTTGGCTTTAAAAATCTTGAATGCATCAAACGCCTGATTTTTATTCTGGAGAAAGGAAACATTCACCATCGTCCACAAACGTCAAAATAGCGGCTGCCTCCTTTCGACGGAACTTCGATTGGGTCACATAAGTCTGAATGTACTAACTGCTTGGAAACAGTTGTGGCACTTGCTTACCTTCCAGACAGGATATGTATCTAGTACTCATACCAAGCATGAATGTTTGACAATGTATCTCAGTGCGTTACGAATCACAGAAAAATCGAGTTATTTCAAAGTTTATAAAAATCAATTTTCATGAATTCCAAATAGCTAAATAAAAGAAGATTACAAAAAACCATTCGTGAACAGAAACTGATTCAATAGGACAGATCGGTGAAGTACTAGATTTGTAGTAATGAGCTGAATTTTAGTATGGTGAGAAGATTAATTCTCCGTTTCTGCAATGAAATGGTGCAAAAAGCGTGTGTATTATTATTCCTTGCCTAATTCTATGCTGTTTGAGCAAAACTTTGGGCAACAGTGTTGTTGTTTTCTCCATTTCTTGCAACATAAACAACATAGTTATCCAAAGTTTTGCTCATACAGCATAAAATTAGGCAAGGAATCATAATACCCACGCATTTTGCACCATTTCATTGCAGAAACGGAGAAATTACCTTCTCACCATACTAAAATTCAGCTCATTACTACAAATCTAGTGCTTCACCGATCTGTCCTATTGACCTTTTCACCATACAAAAATTCAGCTCACTACTTTCAATAGTACCGTAAAACGAGGTATCATTGATCAGCGGGGTAACATTGATCGGCTTGACCGACATCATGAAATGTTCAAACAAACATTTTAATGGGGCAAGGGGGAAGACAGCTTTTACTCTCGGAGCTGATCGGGAGCAAATTTTGAGCAGCTCTGAGCAACTCGCTTTGCTCAGCACAATGTTAGCTTACATGGCAACCATTGGATTTATATGTTTACGCAGTGAACAATGTGCATACCGCCTGCAGTCCTACCCCATCAATGTTTCGTGTTTTTCCTTGTTGGGTGAAAGACCCAACTTGGAGTGGGAAAAAGTGTATCTGCAGTATGTTAATGCGGTATCCAGTGCTGTAATTGATTAGAATGGGGCACGTTCGGTGTAGTACTAGATTTGTAGTAATGAGCTGAATTTTTGTATGGTGAGAAGGTAAATTCTCCGTTTCTGCAATGAAATGGTGCAAAAAGCGTGGGTATTATGATTTCTTGTCTAATTTGATGCTGTTTGAGCAAAACTTTGGATAGCTATGTTGTTTATGTTGCAAGAAATGGAGAAAATAACAACACTGTTGCCCAAAGTTTTGCTCAAACAGGATCAAATTAGGCAAGGAATCATAATACCCACGCTTTTTGCACCATTTCTTTACAGAAACGGAGAGCTGTCCTTCTCACCATACTAAAATTCAGCTCATTACTACAAATCTAGTACTACATCGAACGTGCCCCATTATCGCGTATGTTTCTACGAGGCTGCGTAATACCGGCACCGCAAAAACTGACCGACCGCATACGTGCGGATTAAACGCGATCTTGCCCCACCCGTTTTAACTTGCCCCGGTGTACCTTATGCGGACGGGGGCCGGATCATAACGTCCGAGGTCAAAATGTCCCGTTCGTGTGTGCCGATTACTCTGGAAATGATGCGGCACAGTTCGCCAATGGGGCACGTTCGGTGTAGTACTAGATTTGTAGTAATGAGCTGAATGGGGCACGTTCGGTGTAGTACTAGATTTGTAGTAATGAGCTGAATTTTAGTATGGTGAGAAGGTCAGTTCTCTGTTTCTGCAATGAAATGGTACAAAAAGCGTGGGTATTATGATTCCTTGCCTAATTTGATGCTGCTTGAGCAAAACTTTGGATAACTACGTTGTTTATGTTGCAAGAAATGAAGAAAATAACAACACTGTTGCCCAATGTTTTGCTCAAACAGCATCAAATTAGGCAAGGAATCATAATACCCACGCTTTTTGCACCATTTCACTGCAGAAACGGAGAATTAACCTTCTCACCATACCAAAATTCAGCTTATTACTACAAATCTAGTACTTCACCGATCTGTCCTATTTTAGTATGGTGAGAAGGTCAATTCTCCGTTTCTGCAATGAAATGGTCCAAAAAGCGTGGGTATTATAATTCTTTGCCTAATTTGATGCTGTTTGAGCAAAACTTTGGTTAACTATGTTGTTTATGTTGCAAGAAATTGAGAAAACAACAACACTGTTGCCCAAAGTTTTGCTCAAACAGCATCAAATTAGGCAAGGAAACACAATACCCACGCTTTTTGCACTATTTCATTGCAGAAACGGAGAATTGACCTTCTCACTATACTAAAATTCAGCTCATTACTACAAATTTATTACTACACCGAACGTGCCCCATTGCATAACTTCTAGGCGTGATATGATAGATTGACACTGTGTTGCAAAATTTGGAAGAAAGGTAACAGGAAAAATTATTTGGAAGAAAGGGGAAAATACACATGTGTATTATATATGAAAAGGGAGAAATTAGATACAAAGTTAGAAGAAAGAACAGCTCAGGACCTTCTGCATACGATACATAAACGGTACCTAGTTGCTAGCCCACAAAACCCGCTTGTTCAATGTCCGATTACGCCTTATTAACATGGTTAACATTCCTTGCTTTTCTTTGCTTTCAGAATGTTCCGCTTGCCGACAGTGTTACGTTGCACCGCCGCCCGCCAGGTTGTCGCCGGATACCGCGGATACGCCAAAGATGTCCGCTTTGGACCGGAGGTGCGCGCCCTGATGCTGCAGGGCGTTGATGTCCTGGCCGATGCCGTCGCCGTCACAATGGGACCCAAGGTAAGGTTTTTCTTCGAACTTGGAAGTTGTGGTTTAACATTTGTCTGCACAGTGTGGCCAGGCCCACATTTGTATAATTTGTATCACATCTCTGATATGCTGCAAAATGTATTAATGCTGACAAGAAAATATCAGAAGAAATTTTGATATTTGCAGGATGCTTTTCAATACTGGCTGTGCAAGCACTAGAGTAGATTAGTAGAGTAGACTAGAACTAGGAAGTCGTGGTTTAAACCGTGGATCTCTTCTTTCCCGCAGGGTCGCAACGTCATCTTGGAACAGAGCTGGGGCTCTCCCAAGATCACCAAGGACGGTGTCACCGTGGCCAAGGGTATCGAGCTGAAGTGCAAGTTCCAGAACATCGGCGCTAAGCTGGTGCAGGATGTGGCCAACAATACCAATGAGGAAGCTGGAGATGGTACCACCACGGCCACTGTTCTGGCTCGGGCCATCGCCAAGGAGGGATTCGAGAAGATCTCCAAGGGTGCCAACCCGGTGGAAATCCGTCGCGGTGTGATGCTGGCCGTCGACGCCGTCAAGGACCACCTGAAGAGCATGTCCCGTGCCGTTACCTCGCCGGAGGAGATTGCCCAGGTCGCTACCATCTCGGCCAACGGAGACCGTGCTATTGGAGATCTGATCAGTGAGGCGATGAAGCGCGTCGGTAAGGACGGTGTCATCACTGTCAAGGACGGCAAGACCCTGCACGATGAGCTGGAAATCATCGAGGGCATGAAGTTCGATCGCGGATACATTTCGCCGTACTTCATCAACTCCAGCAAGGGAGCCAAGGTTGAGTTCCAGGATGCTCTGGTGCTGTTCTCGGAAAAGAAGATCTCCACCGTCCAGTCGATCATTCCGGCCCTGGAACTGGCCAACTCCGCCCGCAAACCCTTGGTCATCATCGCTGAGGATGTCGATGGAGAAGCTCTGAGCACGCTGGTCGTGAACAGACTGAAGATTGGTCTGCAGGTTGCGGCCGTCAAAGCTCCAGGATTCGGAGATAACCGCAAGAGCACCCTGTCCGATATGGCCATCAGCACCGGAGGAATCGTCATCGGCGACGATGCCAACCTGGTCAAATTGGAAGATGTACAGATGTCTGATTTGGGACAGGTCGGTGAAATCACCATTACCAAGGATGATTGCATGATGCTGAAGGGTAAGGGGGATGCCAAGCACGTCGAGGGTCGTGTCGACCAGATCCGGGACCAGATCGCCGAAACAACTTCTGAATATGAGAAGGAAAAGCTGCAGGAACGCCTCGCTCGTCTGTCGTCCGGAGTTGCCGTCCTGAAGATCGGCGGTTCCAGCGAAGTCGAGGTGAACGAGAAGAAGGATCGCGTCAACGATGCTCTGTGCGCTACTCGGGCTGCCGTTGAGGAAGGTATTGTCCCCGGAGGTGGCACTGCCCTGCTCCGTTGTATCAAGACTTTGGAGAACCTGAAGGGATCAAACGACGATCAGAAGGCCGGCATTGACATTGTCCGAAGGGCTCTCCACCAGCCTTGCACTCAGATCGCCAAGAATGCCGGTGTCGACGGATCGGTTGTCGTTGCCAAGATCCTGGACCAGCAGGGTGACTACGGATACGATGCCCTCAACGGTGAGTACGTCAACATGATCGAAAAGGGAATCATCGACCCGACCAAGGTCGTCCGAACGGCTCTGACCGATGCCTCCGGAGTTGCCTCGTTGTTGTCCACTGCCGAATGCGTCGTGACGGAAGAACCCAAACCAGAAGGTGCCGGTGGTGGCATGCCAGGCATGGGCGGTATGGGAGGAATGGGTGGAATGGGAGGCATGGGAGGAATGATGTAAATTCACCTCTCTGAATCAACCTCTCGTTATAAGCGTAAGCCAGTGTTAAGACTTGTTTAGCCATTAAGGAACACATAATAACAACGCGATGAAGCTATCCGGGAGGATGTTCCGGTTCCAAAAACCTAGCAAGTTCCAATCGACGGAGCATCCTTTCGGCTACCTTCGTCCTTCGCATCAAGCGCGAAAAAATCAAGCATTTAAGGTCGATGTTCAATCTCCGCTCGTGTTGCATTTTCATACAAAGCACGAGAAGAGATCCTTACAATATTAGTCGTTAAGAGAGCGCAAATCTTTCCTCTGCGAAATAATAATAAATGTTATCGGTAACCGCTAGAGCAAGCTGTAGCGCGATTGTGATTATACTGCCTATGATAACCGTAATAAAAGTACCGTAGGAAAACAATACTCCAAATGGTCGAGCTACATTAAGTTTTACAATACAGGTCATGGTGATTGTGGTTTATATGGTTGAGACTTTTCATGCAACTCATTCTACTGTTGTATGGTGTCAACTGTAGTTTTCGAAGTTAACTATTTCACCATTCCGTTTATTGTATTTCTATGGTTTCATAATTACGGAAACAGTTCAAGCGGTTTATCCAAAAGAGGTTGTTTTAAATTAAAACAATCGCTTCGACACCCCGAAGAAGAATCATCACACGGAACGATTACCACATTTGTGTAGTGTTTCATTCCTCGCCCAGGGACCCCCAGCAGTTGTTCGTTCGCAGAAATAAGTTTTAGGTACCTATCAGGTTCTCTCTTCTGTCGTTGGAAAGCAATTCTCAAACGTTTCAATTCTTTGAATCATGATTGCTAACAATTTCCGGTCAGTTTAGAACAAGCTAATGTAGATTACAACAGAGAAGGAAGCGAAACCCCCAAGTTTAGGCAACAAGCATAGTCAAAGAGTAGCTGTATAGATTTTTTTTTTCTAATTTGTGGAAAGGATTATCTCTATATTATCGTATTTTTTGTTGGTTATAGTGATGAAACCGAATAGTGATTTTGAGCGTAGTAGAATGGATCTTTTGTTTGTGTTGAGGAAAATAAACAGAATCGTACTTTTAGGCTATAAGAGACATTTTGTTGTCGGCAGGAACATCCAGTGAAAGTAACAAGATAATTCCAATCATCACTGCTAATAGGTACTGGTGTGCGATATCGCGTTACCAGTCAAGACACAGACAACAAAACACTAGACAACAAACTTAGGTAAACCAAGAGATCAAATGAGATCACCAAGAGAATATATACAATTTTTTATACAACGGATATTACAATCAGACTCGGCTATTTTTTCGATGACATCCTTTCTCTGTTCCTTTTTTTCTGGTCAACTACCGTTTCAAACTTCATCAACCAGCATCTACCTTACCTTATCGGTCAACCTAAAGCATGAGTGTCCTCTGCTGTACGTAGGAGTCGTCTCCATTCGACTCGGTCCATGGCTGTGCGTCTCCAGTACCGCATGCTGCGAAGAATCCGCAAATCGTCCTCCTCTTGATCGACCCTACCAGCTCGCTGCGATCCATGTCTTCTTGTACTGGTCGGATGGCTCTCGAGAACCATTTTCCTCCCGATTTTCATCGTGTGGACGATGGTTGGTTCTTTCAGCAACTAATGCAGCTCGTGGTGCATTCGCCTTCTCCAAGTCCCGTCATCAATCTGCACTCCGCCGTAGACGGTACGCAACACCTTCCGTTCAAAATCTCCAAGGGCGCGTTGGTCCTCTGCACGTAGGGTCCATGCTTCGTGCCCATAGAGGACTAACGGACTAATCAGTGTTTTGTAGATAGTTAACTTCGTGTGACGGCGACGTTTGTGTCCTGAAGGCTTTAAATGTTACATAATGAACGATCAGGGACTTATTCACAAATCTAAGTATACATAATGTGATACAAACTAACACAGTGTTCACAAATAATTACAAACATAACTCTCTCCATGCAACAATCGAAGAATTTTCCATGAATCGGAGAATGATAAAGGAATCCACGAGGAACTCCTTATGAAATTTTCTAAAATATCTAGAAGAATTCCCGAGAAACTCTTGTATGAATCCCTGCGGAACTTCAGCACAGCAGAAATTCCCAGGGATCTCCTGGACAAAATCCCGAGGAGCTCCTGCAAAAATTTAAGACTCCAGGAGGAATTCCGAGAAACTCCTATGGGAATTGCCGGGCAGCTTCTGGGAAAAATCCCGGGAAACAACGGACTGAATTCCCGGGGAACACCTGGGGAAGGTCCCAAAGAACTCCAGGACAGATACCCTAGAAGCTGCTGAAGAAATTCCCTCGGAACTTCTGGAAGAATTCCCGAGAAACTCCTGATTAAATTTTCGTAACTCCTGGAGGTATTCCTAGCGAAATTTTTGACAAACTCCTGGTGGTATTCCAGGAATACCTCCAGGAGTTTCGCGGAGATTCCTCCAAGAAATCTCCGAAAAACCCTCGAAAATTTACTCAGAAGTTCCTCAGGAATTCCTGCAGATGTTCTTCTAGAATTCCTTCAGGAGTTCCTCGATTATTCCACTAGCAATAGGACAGATCGGTGAAGTACTAGATTTGTAGTAATGAGCTGAATAGGACAGATCGGTGAAGTACTAGATTTGTAGTAATGAGCTGAATTTTAGTATGGTGAGAAGGTCAATCCTCCGTTTCTGCAATGAAATGGTGCAAAAAGCGTGGGTAGTATGATTCCTTGCCTAATTTGATGCTGTTTGAGCAAAACTTCGGGCAACGTTGTTGTTGTTTTCTCCATTTCTTGCAACATAAACAACATAGTTATCCAAAGTTTTACTCAAACAGCATCAAATTAGGCAAGGAATCATACTACCCACGCTTTTTGCACCATTTCATTGCAGAAACGGAGAATCGACCTTCTCACCATACTAAAATTCAGCTCATTACTACAAATCTAGTACTACACCGAACGTGCCCCATTTTAGTATGGTGAGAAGATCAGTTCTCCGTTTCTGCAGTGAAATGGTGCAAAAAGCGTGGGTATTATGATTCCTTGCCTAATTTGATGCTGTTTGAGCAAAACTTTAGGCAACAGTGTTGTTGTTTTCTCCATTTCTTGCAACATAAACAACATAGTTATCCAAAGTTTTGCTCAAATAGCATCAAATCAGGCAAGAAATCATAATACCCACGCTTTTTGTACCATTTCATTGCAGAAACAGAGAACTGACCTTCTCACCATACTAAAATTCAGCTCATTACTACAAATCTAGTACTACACCGAACGTGCCCCATATGACGCAATCAGTGAAGTACTAGATTGGAAGTAGTGAGCTGGATTTTTGTATGGTGAGATGACCAATTCTCCATTTCTGCAATGAAATGGTGCAAACAGCGTGGGTTATATGATTTATTTTTCTAATTTGATGCTGTTTGAGCAAAAGTTTGGATAACTGTGTTGCTGTATTATTCAACAACACAGTTATCCAAACTTTTGCTCAAACAGCATTAAATTAGTCAAGAAATCATATAACCTACGCTGTTTGCACCATTTTATTGCAGAAATGGAGAATAGGACAGATCGGTGAAGTACTAGATTTGTAGTAATGAGCCGAATTTTAGTATGATGAGAAGGTCAATTCTCCGCTTCTGCAATGAAATGGCGCAAAAACTGTGGGTATTATGATTCCTTGTCTAATTTGATGCTGTTTGAGCAAAACTCTGGGCAACAGTGTTGTTGTTTTCTCCATTTCTTGCAACATAAACAACATAGTTATCCAAAGTTTTGCTCAAACAGCATCAAATTAGACAAGGAGTCATAATAGGATAGATCGGTGAAGTACTAGAGTTGTAGTAATGAGCTGAATTTTAGTATGGTGAGAAGGTCAATTCTCCGTTTCTGCAATGAAATGGTGCAAAAAGCGTGGGTATAGGACAGATCGGTGAAGTACTAGATTTGTAGTAATGAGCTGAATTTTTGTATGGTGAGAAGGTCAATTCTCTGTTTCTGCAATGAAATAGTGCAAAAAGCGTGGGTATTATTATTCCTGGCCTAATTTGATGCTGCTTGAGCAAAACTTTGGGTAACTGTGTTGTTGTTTTCTCCATTTCTTGCAACATAAACAACATAGTTATCCAAAGTTTTGCTCAAACAGTATCAAATTAGGCAAGGAATCATAATACCCACGCTTTTTGCGCCATTTCATTGCAGAAACGGAGAATTGACCTTCTCACCATACTAAAATTCAGCTCATTACTTCAAATCTAGTACTACACCGAACGTGCCCCATTATGATTCCTTGCCTAATTTGATGCTGTTTCAGCAAAACTTTGGGCAACAGTGTTGTTGTTTTTTCCATTTCTTGCAACATAAACAACATAGTTATTCAATGTTTTGCTCAAACAGCATCAAATTAGGCAAGGAATCATAATACCCACGCTTTTTGCGCCATTTCATTGCAGAAACGGAGAATTGACCTTCTCACCATACTAAAATTCAGCTCATTACTTCAAATCTAGTACTACACCGAACGTGCCCCATACCCACACTTTTGGTACCATTTCATTGCAGAAACAGTGAACTGACCTTCTCTCCATACTAAAATTCCGTTCATTACTACAAATCTAGTACTACACCGAACGTGCCCCATTGATCATCTCACCATACAAAAATCCAGCTCACTACTTTCAATCTAGTACTTCACTGATTGCGTCCTATTGATCCAGATGTTCTCCAGGCTGGAGAACTTCTGGATGAATTACTTGTAGAATAATCAAGGAACTACTGAAGAACATCTGCAAAAGTTCCTGGAGAACTCATGGAGGAATTCCATGGAAACTCCTGGGGGAATTCCCAAAGAACTTCTGGAGTAAGTCCGGAGATCCTGCTGGAGAAATTCCCGAGGAACTTTTGCAGGAATTTCCTGGGAGCTCTTGGTGGATTTCAAAGGGAGTTTCATCTCGAGGAGTTCCTGAAGGAATTTCCAGTAATAATTTACGAGGGATTTTCTGGGGAACTCCTGGGGAAAGTCCCAAAGAACTGCTGGATAAATTCCTGAGAAAGTGGAGGTATTTCTAGAGAACATCTGGATTTATTCCTGAGGAAAAACTTGTGGAATTCTCGAGATATTGCTGGACGAATTTCCAAGGAACTCCTGAAGAAATGGGGCACGTTCGATGTAGTACTAGATTTGTAGTAATGTAGTATCAGGTGGACGTGCTCCGAATGAGATACTACTGAGTACCTACTGCATATGGATATGTATAGAGTAAGCCAGCGAACGATCTGAATAAATAATATATTGTTGAGTTATTCCGTGACTATCGGCCTAACCAGACGTGTTCTTTATATCGCCCGTATCCTCTGTGATGATTTCCCCTCTTCGATCTCCCATTGTTTGGGAGATGTTACAGTAATGAGCTGAATGGGGCACGTTCGATGTAGTACTAGAATTGTAGTAATGAGCTGAATTTTAGTATGGTGAGAAGGTCAATTCTCCGTTTTTGCAATGAAATTGTACAAAAAGCGTGGGTATTATGATTCCTTGCCTAATTTGATGCTGTTTGAGCAAAACTTTGGATAACTATGTTGTTTATGTTGCAAGAAATGGAGAAAACAACAACACTGTCGCCCAAAGTTTTGCTCAAACAGCATCAAATTAGGCAAGGAATCATAATGCCTACGCTTTTTGCTTTGGATAACTATGTTGATTATGTTGCAAGAAATGGAGAAAACAACAACACTGTCGCCCAAAGTTTTGCTCAAACAGCATCAAATTAGGCTAGGAATCATAATACCCACGCTTTTTGCACTATATTCCTGAAAAAATGGAGAATTGACCTTCTCACCATACTAAAATTCAGCTCATTACTACAAATCTAGTACTTTACCGATCTGTCCTATAGGAAGCAATCAGTGAAGTACTAGATTGGAAGTAGTGAGCTGGATTTTTGTATGGTGAGATGATCAGTTCTCCGTTTCTGCAATGAAATGGTGCAAACAGCGTGGGTTATATGATGTCTTGCCTAATTTGATGCTGTTTGAGCAAAAGTTTGGGTAACTGTGTTGATGAAGTTGCAAGAAATAAATAATACAACAACACAGTTACCCAAACTTTTGCTCAAACAGCATCAAATTAGGCAAGAAATCATATAACCCACGCTGTTTGCACCATTTCATTGCAGAAACGGAGAACTGATCATCTCATCACACAAAAATCCAGCTCACTACTTTCAATCTAGTACTTCACTTATTGCATCCTATTCCTTGAGAAATTTCCGATAAACTCCCAGACGATTTCCTGAGGAACATCTACAGGAGTTCACGGGAAACTACTGGTGATATTTCCAAGGATCATTTTGATGAATTTTGGAGGAATGGGGCACGTTCGTTGTAGTACTAGATTTGTAGTAATGAGCTGAATTTTAGTATGGTGAGAAGGTCAGTTTTCTGTTTCTGCAATGAAATGGTACAAAAAGCGTGGGTATTATGATTCGTTGCCTAATTTGATGCTGTTTGAGCAAAACTTTGGATAACTATGTTGTTTATGTTGCAAGAAATGGGGAAAACAACAACACTGTTGCCCAAAATTTTGCTCAAACAGTATCAAATTAGGCAAGGCATCATAATACCCACGCTTTTTGCACCATTTCATTGCACAAACGGAGATTTGATCTTCTCACCATACTAAAATTCAGCTCATTACTACAAATCTAGTACTTCTCCGATCTGTCCTATTCTCAATTTCTGCAATGAAATGATGCATGATGCGTGGGTATTATGATTCCTTGCCTAATTTGATGCTGTTTGAGCAAAACCGAGAGCAAAACTTTGGGCAACAGTGTTGTTGTTTTCTCCATTTCTTGCAACATAAACAACTATAGTTATCCAAAGTTTTGCTCAAGCAGCATCAAATGGGACACGTTCGGTATAGTACTAGATTTGTAGTAATGAGCTGAATTTTAGTATGGTGAGAAGGTCAATTCTCCGTTTCTGCAATGAAATGGTCCAAAAAGCGTGGGTATTATGATTCCTTGCATAATTTGATGCTGTTTGAGCAAAACTTTGGACCACTATGTTGTTTATGATGCAAGAAATGGAGAAAACAACAACACTGTTGCCCAAAGTTTTGCTCAAACAGCATCAAATTAGGCAAGGAATCTTAATACCCACGCTTTTTGCACCATTTCATTGCAGAAACGGAGAATTGACCTTCTCACCATACTAAAATTCAGCTCATTACTACAAATCTAGTACTTCATCGATCTGTCCTATTAGGCAAGGAATCAGTGAAGTACTAGATTGGAAGTAGTGAGCTGGATTTTTGTATGGTGAGATGATCAGTTCTCCATTTCTGCAATGAATTATATTATATGATTTCTTGACTAATTTGATGCTATTTGAGCAAAAGTTTGGGTAACTGTGTTGTTGTATTATTTATTTCTTGCAACTTCAACAACACTGTTGCCGCGATCAGGGTTTTTCGAATTGGGGAATCAGTGCTTTTGATTGGAGTTTGAGGAACGACACAACTTTATTACTCCGTAGAATCACTTTGTACACTTGGTTCGGGTGATGTGGTTTATTGCGCATGCGAAACGTAACTAACTAACAAATCTGATCTACACTTCGTCTTTTTGTCGTAAAGCGGGAAGATGAGTGGACAGTAAAGTGAAGCAAAAATCTACCTACGGTTCCGATCACTATCGGCAGCATCATCGGAGGCTGCGATGGACTGAGAAAAGCTATGAGATAGAACGAGTACACTAGAACATTTTGATTCGAGCAGTTAGACTGGTACAATATTCACGTTGTGCGTGAACATACCGGCCACCGTTAAAAAGGGGCTTTTTAACTACTAATACCCTAGCTCTAATCTTTCAATGGAAGTTCAATGCTCGTTGGTTTAACTGTCCTTATACTACACTTATTCTAAGCGATTTCACTTTGCAATTCATTGTTCGGAATTCACTTTAGATATTAAGTTCGTTATCGTCACTCTTCGGATGACGTTACTGGTTGTTGGATGATATTTGTAGTGTCCGAGTCTTCGCTGCGACTGACTTCGTCTACTGTCGGGATCCTCTCGCGATCGGGTTGTTTACATCTGCTCGTGGGATCTTCGTCGATGGCCATGTGCATTGTCGGAAACACATAGTGATGTTTGATGGTGCAGGAGTCGTCTCTTCGTCTCACGTGATCTTGTGCGGGTGGATGGTCCTCGTCGACGCCCTCACTGGCTAGTCATTCTCTGGAACAAAACATAGGCGGCTTTTTCAACAATATTTGAGAACAAAAACAACACTTAACTGGGTTGGAGGCTACCGGCCTCCGCGGGTCCGATAAACGGACGATGACCGTTGGCACCAAGCTACTGAGCGTACTTGTGCATCGTAGAATGACCTTCCTTCGGGGACGAATTGGCCCACTGGTTGAGTGTGACGAGACATCCTTCGGTTTAAAGTTGAGTCCAAGCACGAGTCGAACCTTGCTTCCTTTGATCCTAGCTTCTCCTGTTGCAGAACCACTCGTCTCTCCGACATAGAGTGAATGCGATTGGATACAGCATCAGAACGTTGGACAGCAGTAGGTCGAAGCTCCTAGTGGTTGCAGACGTCGTCATCGCAGGCGGTTATGGGGGATGAAACATTCCATTAGCTTTTTAGAAATTCAATAAAATACAAAGACTTACATGAATGGGAGGTCTTTCGACCCCCCAGTGTTGCGCAGAGTTCGACACTGCGATCGTCGGAAGGGTTCTAATTTCCTTCGGGTTCATCAGCGGATGGATCTCCGCCGGGTTGCTGGATTGGTAACACGCAGATCTTTGTAATGGCACGCCGGAACTCGCCGTCCTTTGTCCGAACTGCCACCACTCGAACGAAGTTGTCGTCTCCTCTGAACACCTGCGTCACTCGTCCCAGTCTCCACTTCATTGGTGGAAGGTTGTCGTCCTTCAGCAAGACCATTGTACCCACTTTGATGTTGTCCCGTTGTTGAGTCCAACGAGTTCGAGGTTGCAGTCCAGAAAGGTATTCGGACTGCCACTGCTTCCATATCCGACGAACGTATTCCTGGGTCTGCTGATACCGGTCGAGCCTATTCATCGGAACATCAGCCAGGCTGGGCTCGGGTATTGCGATGAGTGGACGATGGACCAGAAAATGCCCTGAGGTGACGAGAATTGAGACAGGCTTCAATTTGTATGAGGAGAGTTAGAAATTCATCCAGCGATAGAATAGTGTTCAGTAGAGTGCTGCGAAGATGCTTCTTGAGAGATTTGACAGCGGCCTCCCAAAGGCCACCGAAATTTGGGGATCTCGGTGGTATGAACTTGAACGAGACACCATCTTCAGCACAGCTACTGATTACGAGATGCTGGTGTTGTTGAGTGCCAAAGAGACGGACAAGCTCGTCCAGCTCACGCTTGGCACCTCTGAAGTTTAGCGCGTTATCGCACTCGATTAGTTGTGGCTTCCCTCGCCGGGAAACGAAGCGTCTCAGTGCGGCGATGAAAGAACTTGTGGACAAATCTGCTACACATTCGACATGAACAGCTTTTGTCACCATGCAGACGAAAATGGCGACGTAACACTTGGTAGGAGCCCCTTTTCTGCTTATACGATAGAAGAAGGGCCCACAGTAGTCCACTCCAGAGCGAAGGAATGGTAGCGTAGGCGTAACTCGTTCTGTTGATAGTTCGCCCATGAGCTGTTCCATGACGTTAGGTTTGCAGCGGAAACATCTTAGACACGAATGTACCACTTGTCGCGCTTGGTCGCGAATACGAAGTGGCCAGAAGCGTTCCCTAACTGCAGCTGTTATCAGCTGGGGTCCAGCGTGGAGGTTGTTGAGGTGGTAGAACGTCAAGATCAGGTCGGTCAGTGGATGTTTGTCCGGCAGAATCATAGGATGTCGTTGGTTGTACGTCACTGGAGCGTTCCTCAGCCGGCCACCGACACGCAATATGCCGTTCGCCAGGTGTGGAAGAAGCATTTTCAACCGAGAATTCCTTTTGACCTGCCCATCGCGAAGCACATCCGCGATATCATGAGGAAACCTTTCTTCTTGAGCGATCTTCACTAGCTGTTCTGTACTTTGAACTAGTTCGACTGTAGATAGGAACCCCGTTCGTTTCTCGTGGCGATTCTGAGGATTTGAATTGTGGCGGAACCGAAGAATGGTAGCTACGATGCGCACCAACTTCGTGAACGATGAATACAGCAAAAACAATTCGTTTGGCTGGATGGTTTGTGCTGGCAGTGCTACGATACGTTCTTCGAGCTGGTCAGGCGGGAATTCTTCGTGAACAGGAGCAGTAAGTGATGGCCAGAAACGAGAGGGTTGTCGAAGCCAGTCGGGTCCATTCCACCAAGGGGTGAAATCCTTAAGTTCGTTTGGAGGCATTCCTCTGGAGATGACGTCCGCTGGGTTTTCCAGACCAGGCACGTGTGCCCAGATTCCTTTGTCAGTGATTCGTTGGATCTCTCACACCCGGTTTGCCACGAACGTTTTCCAACGAGATGGGTTAGAGGATAGCCAATGGTAGACTATCGTTGAATCCGTCCAGAAGAAACTCCTGGCATGGAGACTGGTGCTGGATTCGACCTTTTCGAAGAGGTGGCTTAGAAGAAGTGCGCCAGAAAGTTCTAGACGCGGCAGAGATATAGTTGGGTTTCGTTTCGAGTTTCCAAGTGGAGCCACCTTGGATTTTGCAGTGAGCAGGTTTGCGAAGACATCTCCGTTCGATGCAACTGTCCTTACGTAGATGCAGGCACCATAGGCGCGAGTTGAGGCGTCACAAAACCCACGTAGTTCAACAGAAACTACACTTGGAGTAGCAAGTACCCACCGTGGAACGCTTAAGTTCGCTATGTCCTGTAAGGTTTGTCGAAATTCTGCCCAAAGTTGTTGAGCAGAGTCACTGAGTTCATCGTCCCATGTTTTTCCTTCTCTCCACAATTGTTGCATAAACAGTTTCGCTTGTACTACCACTGGACCAACAAGTCCCAGTGGATCAAAGAGCCGAGCGATATCCGAAAGAACGATGCGTTTGGTTATAGGGTAGACATCACTGTGCTTCGGCACCTCAAAGCAGAATTCGTCCGTGCGAGTGTTCCATTGCAGGCCGAGAGTTTTAACCGGAGAAGCTGTTTCGAGATGGAGAAGTGTACGCTCATCCCTTAAGTGTTCAGGAACGGCTTGGAGAATCTGTGGACAATTGGATGCCCACTTACGAAGTTGTAGTCCAGCCGAATTCATCAACTGGAGTAGCTGATGTACAAGTTCCTGACCTTCTTCGATACTGTTGACACCAGTGAGCAGATCATCCATATAGAAATCCTTGCCCACGACAGCGGCTGCTGCAGGATGGCTTGTCGATCCGATTTCAGCGAGTGTTTGCAGACATTTTGTTGCGAGGTACGGAGCGGACGATGTACCATACGTCACGGTTGTGAGTTGGTATGTCCGGATTGGTTCCGAAGGAGAATCTCTCCAAAGGATCAGTTGAAGCATCTGATCGTTCGTGTTCATTCCAATTTGCCGATACATCCTTTCGATGTCCGAAATGATAGCAAACTGTGGAATGCGAAAGCGCAAGATAATAGCGACAAGATCGTCTTGCACTTGTGGACCAACCATGAGAGCGTCATTTAGCGACACTCCTGTGTCAGTAGCGCAAGAGGCGTCGAAGACCACTCTCAGCTTTGTGGTAATGCTGTCTGGTCTGACGACACAAAGGTGTGGTAGAAAGTAGGTTGGTAGTTGCGTCTCTAGATTGTCCACTAGCTTCATGTGACCGAGCTCCGCGTACTCGTTGATGAACGCTGTGTATGCTTGCTTCAGTTGAGGATCAGCGTTGAGCCGACGTTCAAGGGACAGGAACCGACGAGTAGCAACGACCTTTGAACTGCCAAGTTTTGCAAAGGCTGTCTCACGTTTTGGAAGAGCAACGACGAATCGACCAGTTGAATCCTGGGTAGTTGTTTTGGCAAAGTGCTCCTCACAGGCAGTTTCTTCCAACGACAAAGTGCTACTAGTTTGGCAAGACTCGATCTCCCAGAATCGAGCTAGTTGTTCTTCGATGGTTGAAGTGGAATAGGCAAGGTTGACGACCGAAGATTGTACGATTCCTGACTGGACCTTCCCTGATACTACCCATCCTAGTGCCGTATTTTGTAGGCTGGGTTGATAGGGGCCAGTTTTGACTTGACCTTCTCGCATCAAATCAAAGAAATTCTCTGCGCCGAAAATTAGGTCGATTGGACCGGGTTCCCCGAACGAAGGGTCAGCAAGAACAATGTCCGAAGGTAACTGAAGGCTGGATACATCCGCCGCTTGTGTTGGTAGCTCCATTGTAATCCTCGGAAGGACATGAAATCTCCAAGTGGTCTCGAAATCTGCGTGGTGGGATTGGATACGAGCGACGACCGAATATTTGGAAGAGGTAGACGACAATCCAACACCACTGATAGGAAGAAAATCTTTGGATCGTTTCAGCTTCAGCTTCTGGACGAGTTGCTCCGATACGAAATTCAGCTGGGAGCCGGAGTCCAGCAGAGCTCTGGCCCACAAGGATTGTCCCGATGAATCAAAGACTTTGACCAGAGCTGTAGACAGCAGCACCGTTGAAGGAACACGATGATGTTGTTTGGTGAGCGACGAAGAGGCGTATTGGGTCGAAAGGGCAGAGATTGTGGGGGCTTGGTTCTCAATAGTCGAAGTTGAGGGCTTGCTTGCATGAGAGGACTGCGAGTGGTTTGTTTGAGCGGACGGCGAAAAGGATGACTGCGAACCAGGCGACGACGACGACTTCGATGGTTGGGTTTGGGTTGGTTGGCTAGTAGAGGGCTGATTGGTTCGTTGATGCAGCATCGTATGATGTTTTTGGTTGCACACTCGACAGGCTCCACTTGAACAGTTCTTCATTTGATGGGAAGGAGAAAGGCAGTTGATGCATAGCGAATTCTTTTTGGTTGCTTCGAACCGCTCGCTGGCGGTCATCTTCTGAAAGGCTTCGCAATGGAAGGGCGAATGAGAGGATTGCTTGCAGAAAACGCAGAATTTCTGCGACGACGATATGGCGGAATGAGCCGAGGTTAGTTTAGAGGAAGCGTTACGAGGTGAGGAAGTTGTACGGGTAGGTTCACTAGATCGAGGTTTCGAAGCAGCTACAGATTGCAGAATCAAACTGTGACTTCTCAAGAAATCGATCAGTTCTTTGTACGTAGGAACATTAGTGGATCTTCTATGCGTCTCCCAGTGACGCATGGTAGCGATGTCAAGCCTTGAACTGAGCATGAAAACGAGAAGTGTGCTCCAGTCTTCCGGGTGCTCACCAACCTTCTCGAGCATTCGTAGGTTACGTTCGTATTCATCGATGAGCTTGTTGAGAGAGTCATAGCACTCCCTTTTCATAGGCTCGACGTTGAAAAGCGCTTCGATGTACGCTTTAACAATGAGGTATTTGTTCTCGTACCTCTTTTCTAATAGTTCCCACGCTACACAATAGTTTGCTGATGTAACCTCAATAACTTCGATTACACGTTTTGCTTCTTTCGAAAGGGACGAGACTAAGTACGAAAATTTGTCTACATTGCTGAGCTGAGGAGTAGAATCAATCAGCGATTTGAAAGTGTCCCGGAATGTAGGCCAATCCCGAATGGATCCATCGAAATGCGGAAGTTTTATTTCCGGCAGCTTAACTCTAGACTGGACACTGTTCACTGGTTGTACGAGTTGTTGGGTAGCAATAGTGTTTGAAGTAGTTGTTTTTTGTAGCTTGTAACGTTTTCTCCCGGTGTGCCAAT
Organism: Aedes albopictus; assembly: GCF_035046485.1. Classification (NCBI taxonomy): domain Eukaryota; kingdom Metazoa; phylum Arthropoda; class Insecta; order Diptera; family Culicidae; genus Aedes; species Aedes albopictus. Next base: position 95,976,792 of record NC_085138.1, on the reverse strand, counting down.
AAAAAAAATCACAAAAATGTTTCCAACAATTCTTCGTTCTAATACTCTCAGCTTATGCGCCATTCCCAAAGTAGGAATGCCAAGAATCCAATTTAGGTTGCCCAGCTTGCTGTCGGTCAGTCGTGAGGCCGATCCCAACACTTTTCAATAGAAGAAATTGTTGGAAGCACTATGTTGGAAAAAAAAAAGTAAAAAATTAAAAGAAAAATTAACAAATGATAAATAACAAAATAGACACACAAACATAAAACTTTAATCTTCGCTAAGTGTTCACACCATCACATGCTTTTGCTATGTTAACACATAATGTATTTCGGCCATTTCAGCACATTACTTGATTCCTTAAGGCTATTGTTCAATTTGATAACCTACTGACGCGCAAACACTAGAAATGTAAAATCATTCTAATCTTCGTGCAAACACTAGTAGTTTCACCATTTTTCATGCATGCGTCAGGAACTACGGTGTCCGGGACCACCAGATGGAGAGATCTTCATAAGCTTGGCAATAAAACCGACTGCTGTTGAGCACTGTTCAAAAAGGTCACAGATTACAACCCTGTTCGTTGCTCCACACCAGAAATGACTTACGTCGGTTCGATCCATTACACATCTCACTGAGCCGGCAGAAAACAATAGATTGCTCGACGGGCACCAGCTCGATATAGGAAAATATAAAATAACTCTTTTTGCTAGGTGCCGTCGGCTTCGAAAAGTTGTGGCTCTCGGGTTAGGCTGTGCGCAACATCCGTCGAATAGTACTGTGTTGCTGGACACACAAGCACAGTAGGGTTCATCTCGAAGGTAGAGGAACTGCTATCCACTGTGGAGACTGCTTGTTGGGTCGTTGTCGTCAGGTCCAAAGGTTTGCACAGAAACTGATCTCGTTTGCGCGTCTAAAGCCCCTATTTATATTACTTGCGCGGAGGCTTCCCTACTAATCTACTACGCAATAGATTGTGAATGGCTAGAAAACTTTAACATATGACATCATTTTCAGCCAATCTGATGCCGGTTAATTAAAACTGCAGCCAATCAGATGGCAAATGATTACATTGGTTGAATTTAAGTACAAAATCGTTATAAGCTTTGATTTCAGAAACCCTTTGATCTTCAAATACGTGAGCTCGACTTCAGCACGTGTGGCCTTAATTGTAAGATCCAACTGTTCAGATGAACCTTCTTCCAATTGCATTGATTGCTCTAGTGCTTTACGAAAATTTTCGGACAACTCCAACTCTAACCTGACTCGTTTGAACTCGCCATAAATTTCCTCTAAATATTCCTGCCAACCTTCAAGCGTAGCGAGATCTGAATCCTCATATTTCCCAATATTCTTAGCAAGATTGTTGAGAGAATCCACGCAAAATCGCTCCTGCTTGGTAAGCTTTTTGAGTTCCGAAGCCATTTTTTAATAGAACGAAGCAGCACTAGAACAATCGAAGTGAACCGCGTTTCCACACACGTGCCTTCACAATGCCAAATAGCACCCAAAATTCTAAAAAATGCTCACGTCCGAAACCACTCGAGTCATGCAAAATTACGAAAAATTAGTAAGTCAGCGAACTGATCTTACTTTTAGTATATCTTGCCACTCGGGTCACATGCACATGCAAGTGTACATACAGTCTTCGTTGGGGTAGAGAGAGAACCCAAGCCACGCCACTTTTCGATACCCAAGCCACAGCAACGACGACAATGGGACGGGGTGATGAATAGCACAATAGATCGACGCTTCTCGATGGTGACCGCAGCATCCAACGTTGTTCCCGCGTGGGTCAAATGTGGTTTTCACTATCACTTTTATTGCTAGGGTAGTGGAGGTATTTTGGACCGGGCAGGTATTTTGGCCCACCTAGGGAGTTTTATGATATTTATCACATAATCTCTACTAAATCTTAGTAATTTTTGATTGGAACACGTAAAGTATTCAACTATGTGATGACCTTTATTTTGAATGTCAGTTAAATATGCTGTTCAGTATAAAAAATAGAGAAAATGTTTTCACTTCCAATGAAACGCACGGAAAAGCACCAAAAACAAAGAAGGTGACAAATTTGTAGTCGGCTTCGAAGAGGTATTAAATTTTACAAATAATTATTTATTTCATGTGAATGTAGATAGGGCCTTGTAAGAACTCAAAATAAACTGTTCTTAACCTCGGTGGAGCGATAATATTTACTAAAATGGTGGTTTGAGGTATGGCCAAAATATGTTCAACATAATCAGATGTGGACATATTTTGGACCACCTGTCAGATCCATCTCTCCAGTTCCTTCTAAAGGGAGAAAATATTCATGCCAATGTACTCTAAAAACAGATAAATAGAATAAGTTGGGATCTCCCGTGATCTGGGTTGTTATACGTTTATTTTACAATGAGATTGTTGTGGGTTCGATTTGTTCTAACAACTTTTCGCCAAGTTGAAAATTTCGATTCGATTTATGTCATAACAACTTTTCGACAAGTTGAAATTTTCAGGTGTTCAGTCATCCAGTTTAGAAAAGTTGTCCTTCTCAGCAATCAGTTGATGACCGAGAAAATGTGTTATCTAATGTATGTTTGACAATTTACGTAACATTAAAATTACTTTATTTTTGATGGCCTTCCCACTCATAACAACATGTGTGGAACGCCTTTATAATTAGCAAAATCACTAGACTTTCACAGTTCTATGAAGCGTTACGTAATTTATGCATGGTGACTGACATCATGCAATAGTTAATAAATACACGTTTTGCGTAACTTTTTTATGAAACATCATACTACAATGCGTAAAAACTGGCAATTGCAACAAAATTTCATCTTTTTTTTACCGTTACGTAATTTTTAAACGTTCCATGCCGCAGAAAATAAATAGAAAAGATGTAAACTTCACGTAGTTTTAACTATGTTTAAATTTTTGCTGAGGTGGCTTTCATTTCATGAATCAATTGAAGTTTAATTTGGTGGGCCAAAATATGTGCACTTGGTGGTCCAAAATAAAATCAGGTGGTCCAAAATAGAAGCCCGAGATCCTTCAGGAGTATTAATATTTCTTGTATTTACTACAACAATTTTGAGTTCTGTTTGGCCTTTTTCGACAGAAAACATGTTGCTCTACGTAATGCCTACTGAAATTATCCATATTTTGAAGTGGGAACTTTCTTTTTTCGCTGAATTGTTCATCCACTTCCTAAAGGGGTCCAAAATACCTCCCTTACCCTAATTATCGCCGAAACCGCACTTCACACATGAATGTTCGATAATTTCTCAGCTCACAGTTCGTTTTTAGCACAGACAAACAGACGTAACACTTGAAAAATTTCCATCGACCATGCTTTTAACGATCATTTTAAATTTTCATAGTTGAGGCTTTCAGAAACAGAGGCGCGCGCATCGTTTTTCTATGTGTTTGACGTTTCACACTAGCGCCTTCTGTTGACGATATGGCACAACACAGTGATTCGTGCAACTTTTCCACCAGGTGATGGTAGTGTAAACTGGGCGATGGATTTTCATGAAAATCATTCAAGGTGTTACGTCTGTTTGTCTGTGTTTTTAGTCAGCAGTTCTTTTCTCGATCCACTTTCTTTCGTGACCGTTGATCACGTTATCTTCGTCACTAGTGCCCGTGTCACTTGAGTCTTTTGATCACTTTCACTAATGTCCGTTTGCACTTTGTTCACACGAAAATCACTCCGAAATGACCGCGAATCGCAAACACTGTTCCCGACAGTCCTTGATCCGGCTCGAAGGACCAGATTTTTATGTTGCCGCGATCAGGGTTTTTCGAATTGGGGAATCAGTGCTTTTGATTGGAGTTTGAGGAACGACACAACTTTATTACTCCGTAGAATCACTTTGTACACTTGGTTCGGGTGATGTGGTTTATTGCGCATGCGAAACGTAACTAACTAACAAATCTGATCTACACTTCGTCTTTTTGTCGTAAAGCGTGAAGATGAGTGGACAGTAAAGTGAAGCAAAAATCTACCTACGGTTCCGATCACTATCGGCAGCATCATCGGAGGCTGCGATGGACTGAGAAAAGCTATGATAGAACGAGTACACTAGAACATTTTGATTCGAGCAGTTAGACTGGTACAATATTCACGTTGTGCGTGAACAAACACAATGGGGCACGTTCGGTGTAGTACTAGATTTGTAGTAATGAGCTGAATTTTAGTATGGTGAGAAGGTCATATCTCCGTTTCTGCAATGAAATGGTGCAAAAAGCGTGGGTATTATGATTCCTTGCCTAATTTGATGCTGTTTGAGCAAAACTTTGGATAACTATGTTGTTTATGTTGCAAAAAGGGGAGAAAACAACAATACTGTTGCCCAAATTTTTGCTCAAACAGCATCAAATTAGGCAAGGAATAATAATACCCACGCTTTTTGCACCATTTCATTGCAGAAACGGAGAATTGACCTTCTCACCATACTAAAATTCAGCTCATTACTACAAATCTAGTACTTCACCGATCTGTCCTATGGGGCACGTTCGGTGTAGTACTAGATTTGTAGTAATGAGCTGAATTTTAGTATGGTGAGAAGGTCAATTCTCCGTTTCTGCAGTGAAATGGTGCAAAAAGCGTGGGTATTATGATTTCTTGTCTAATTTGATGCTGTTTGAGCAAAACTTTGGATAACTAAGTTGTTTATGTTGCAAGAAATGGAGAAAACAACAACATTGTTGCCCAAAGTTTTGCTCAAACAGCATCAAATTAGGCAAGGAATCATAATACCCACGCTTTTTGCACCATTTCATTGCAGAAACGGAGAATTGGCTTTCTCACCATACTAAAATCCAGCTCATTACTACAAATCTAGTACTTCACCGATCTGTCCTATTACCTAAACTTTTGCTCAAACAGCATAAAATTGGACATGAAATCATATAACCCACGCTGTTTGCACCATTTCATTGCAGAAATGGAGAATTGACCATCTCACCATACAAAAATCCAGCTCACTACTTTCAATCTAGTACTTCACTGATTGCCTCCTATGGGGCACGTTCAGTGTAGTACTAGATTTGTAGTAATGAGCTGAATTTTTGTATGGTGAGAAGGTCAATTCTCCGTTTGTGCAATGAAATGGTGCAAAAAGCGTGGGTATTATGATTCCTTGCCTAATTTATTGCTGTTTGAGCATAACTTTAGGCAACAATGTTGTTGTTTTCTCCATTTCTTGCAACATAAACAACTATAGTTATCCAAAGTTTTGCTCAAACAGCATTAAATTAGGCAAAGAATCATAATACCCACGCTTTTCGCACCATTTCAGTGCAGAAACAGAGAATTTACCTTCTCACCATACTAAAATTCAGCTCATTACTACAATTCTAGTACTACACCGAACGTGCCCCATTCAGAACGACCGGGAAAAAGCCGGGAATTTGAAATGATTACCGGGAAAATGATTGTTGAGAGAAATTTGGTGAGCATTTGGGGCCCATATAGCCGAGGCGGTAAACGCACGGGTATTCAGCATGACCATGCTGAGGGTGACGGGTTCGATTCCCGGTCGGTCCAGGATCTTTTCGTAAAGGAAATTTCCTTGACTTCCTTGGGCATAGAGTATCTTCGTGCCTGCCACACGATATACGCATGCAAAATGGTCATTGGCAGAGGAAGCTCTCAGTTAATAACTGTGGAAGTGCTCATAGAACACTAAGCTGAGAAGCAGGCTTTGTCCCAATGAGGACGTTACGCCAAGAAGAGAGAGAGAGAGAGAGAGAGAGATTTGAATTTTATACAAATCATCGATAATCTGTATGAGCAAGCTAAATGGGGCACGTTCGGTGTAGTACTAGATTTGTAGTAATGAGCTGAATTTTTGTATGGTGAGAAGGTCAATTCTCCGTTTCTGCAATGAAATGGTGGAAAAAGTGTGGGTATTATGATTCCTTGCCTAAATTGATGCTGTTTGAGCAAAACTTTGGATAACTATGTTGTTTATGTTGCAAGAAATGGAGAAAACAACAACACAGTTACTCAAAGTTTTGCTCAAACAGCATCAAATTAGACAAGGAATCATAATACCCACGCTTTTTGCACCATTTCATTGCAGAAACGGAGAATTGGCTTTCTCACCATACTAAAATCCAGCTCATTACTACAAATCTAGTACTTCATCGATCTGTCCTATTCAAATAGGACAGATCGATGAAGTACTAGATTTGTAGTAATGAGCTGAATTTTAGTATGGTGAGAAGGTCAATTCTCCGTTTTTGCAAGGAAATGATGCAAAAGGCGTGGGTATTATGAATCCTTGTCTAATTTGATGCTGTTTGAGCAAAACTTTGGAAAACAGTGTTGTTGTTTTCTCCATTTCTTGCAACATAGACAACATAGTTATCCAAAGTTTCGCTCAAACAGCATCAAATTAGGCAAGGATTCATAATACCCACGCCTTTTGCATCATTTCTTTGCAAAAACGGAGAATTGACCTTCTCACCATACTAAAATTCAGCTCATTACTACAAATCTAGTACTACACCGAAAGTGCCCCATTATCGATTTAGATCCTGTACAACCTTGCTTTTCTCGAAATTATGCTAGTTCATTATCGAATTTGTGAAAAAATAAATGATGCTAAACAATTCAAACATAAACAATTTCATAAAGGATTAACGGCTCGACAAAATTTTACAAAATTTGGTGTTATGGGATGAGAAAAAAATAACAGGGGTTTGGGACCCTAGAAGTGTCATAGTGAAAGAATTTTTGAAAAATATTGGACTGGGCCTTCACAGTTCAAAACAGAAGTTTGTATGGAGAACTTGAGGTGTTCAATGGGGCACGTTCGGTGTAGTACTAGATTTGTAGTAATGAGCTGAATTTTAGTATGGTGAGAAGGTCAATTCTCCGTTTCTGCAATGAAATGGTGCACAAAGCGTGGGTATTATGATTCTTTACCTAATTTGATGCTGTTTGAGCTAAACTTTGGATAACTATTTTGTTTATGTTGTAAGAAATGGAAAAAAACAACAACACTGTTGCCCAAAGTTTTGCTCAAACAGCATCAAATTAGGCGAGGAATCATAACCCGCATAATCGCAAACTGTAAATGCATTGTTTCTCATACTGTAGATAACCATAAGCAATATTCGTTTAACCATTTCTCAGACTATCGGAGGAAACAGTAAGCTAATCATTCCATGTACAGATTTTTTTTAATATTCTTAATCACTTAACCTAATTTACAGCTCTATTGTCCACTAGGGCACTACGTGAGCGATTTCAATAGGAAGCAATCAGTGAAGTACTAGATTGAAAGTAGTGAGCTGGATTTTTGTATGGTGAGATGATCAATAGGACAGATCGGTGAAGTACTAGATTTGTAGTAATGAGCTGAATTTTAGTATGGTGAGAAGGTCAATCCTCCGTTTCTGCAATAAAATGGTGCAAAAAGTGTAGGTATTATGATTCCTTGCCTAATTTTATGCTGTTTTAGCAAAACTTTGGGCAACAGTGTTGTTGTTTTCTCCATTTCTTGCAACATAAACAACATAGTTATCCAAAGTTTTGCTCAAACAGCATCAAATTAGGCAAGGAATCATAATACCCACGCATTTTGCACCATTTCATTGCAGAAACGGAGAATTGGCCTTCTCACCATACTAAAACTCAGCTCATTACTACAAATCTAGTACTACACTGAACGTGCCCCATTCTCCGTTTCTGCAATGAAATGGTGCAAACAGCTTGGGTTATATGATTTCTTGCCTAATTTGATGCTGTTTGAGCAAAAGTTTGGGTAACTGTGTTGTTGTATTATTTATTTCTTGCAACTTCAACAACACAGTTACCCAAAGTTTTGCTCAAACAGCATCAAATTAGGCAAGAAATCATATAACCCACGCTGTTTGCTCCATTTCATTGCAGAAATGGAGAATGGGGCACGTTCGGTGTAGTACTAGATTTGTAGTAATGAGCTGAATTTTAGTATGGTGAGAAAGTCAATTCTCCGTTTCTGCAATGAAATGGTGCAAAAAGCGTGGGTATTATGATTCCTTGCCTAATTTGATGCTGTTTGAGCAAAACTTTGGATAACTATGTTGTTTATGTTGCAAGAAATGGAGAAAACATTAACACTGTTGCCCAAAGTTTTGCTCAAACAGCATCAAATTAGGCAAGGAATCATAATACCCACGCTTTTTGCACCATTTCATTGCAAAAACGGAGAATTGACCTTCTCACCATACTAAAATTCAGCTCATTACTACAAATCTAGTACTTCACCGATCTGTCCTATTGACCTTCTCACCATACTAATGTCGTTTTCGTTTTTGCGGTGGAGCTACACCGGTGTAGCACTTTTGCACCGAAAGTGTTCGTTTTTGATTTTCGTGCTGCACCGGTGTAGCACTTTTTCTGCACCGCTCAAGATAGTGCAGCACTCAAAAATTCGAGAGTGTAGCGGGTGTACACCGTGTCCACCAATCAACGTTTGCGAAATTGTAAATATTTTGGTTTTTATTCACGCACACCAATGCAACTGCACCGAAAATGTTCGTTTTTGTAGTGAAAAGTGTAGCACGAAGCGGTGTAGCACCGCCACAAAAACGAAAACGACATAAAATTCAGCTCATTACTACAAATCTAGTACTTCATCGATCTGTCCTATTGATCATCTCACCATACAAAAATCCAGCTCACTACTTTCAATCTAGTACTTCACTGATTGCCTCCTATTTACAGTATGTGGAATAGGCGGTTAAGATAGGTTACCATAAAAAATCGCTCATTTTCCCGAACAAATTTTTCGCAATACAGTAAAGGATATGGTCAATATATTATCCAGTTTTTCAGGCAACTCACTGCATAACAAATGGTAAGAGCATAGTTTAACAATATAGCTAGAATAAAAACGAGCACTGTATGGTTTATTATTGATGTATGGTCTTTCATGGCATTTAAAAGCGTTTATGCGTTCACTGAAATTTTTTGAATTTTTGAATATTTATCTTCAAGCATCATGCTGAGTAGCGCATCCTGCATTGATAGAGGAGCATCTTGGGTCACGATTTTTCCGATCGGATTCCGATCGGATGTGCAATGATGTCTGCTGATATTTCCTGACTTGCGACTCGTCCCATCCTGGGCCCGGTGGGAACGGATTCTTATTCGCAAGCGACACACAATTTCCACCCGCAGCAGTTCGAATTCGTCGCTCCTCCCGGAACACCTCGCAGTAGCACACAGTCATGCGATATCAAGTTCACAAATTCTGAAAAATAATTTGTATTGCACGCAAACCCCAAAATTTTATTCCCACCTTTGGGTTTCCGCGCCGAAGACCCAGCGCCAGATTCGGCGACAAAGAAAACTGACAGCAGTCGCCGGACAGTTGGCAATCCTGATATTTGACGGCGGCCGCCCGGTAGTCATGGGAGTGGATTGTTGTCACGCAAATAGATCTTTTCGCTGAAAATGCATGTGTATTGAGTTATTGTTGACAGATTTTCTGCAGTGTTAGTGCGAATTTCAGCGATTTTCTGTATCGTGTAAGCCTTCGCTGGAAGAAAACGTCATGTTGTTCAGCGAAGCAAGGAAAATTTTCAGTGAAAAAAGCAATATATGATGAGATACAACACAGAAACCAAAATGGAAGAATCATTCAAAACTTACCATTTGTATCTAGTCGCTTCAAGGACTTCAAATCTTTTATCGAGGCAAGTTTTCAGATTATTTTTCACTGAAGTTCACACAGTTGCTCACGGGGGATCTACAGGAAAGATTTTGTTTATTTTTTTACAACATTGCAAACTCCGACGTTCGTTGGTACTACGGATACCAATGTACGCTACTATTTGGCATACTGTTAAATTTAATTAGCATACAGTACAATGCACATGTGTAAGTGTGTTGCGAAAGTATAATCATTACCCATTTGGGAAAAGGTCATTCCATATTGCCACCATATCTCACAAGTTTTCATCGCTATATTATTTGACAATTTCTGCACAATATGACATACTGTTACTTCCCGTAACGTGGGTAGATCACCTTATAATGGTGCGTTACGGCGTAAGATCTACCATAACCAATTTTGATTTCGTAATTCTCCAGCATAGTTAATTTAAATGCAGGAGAATTATAAAATCAAAATTTGGATTACTTTTTTTCTGTGTTTTGTTTTATATTTGTATTTCGTTTTTCACTACTATACCATTTGTTTCAGTGTTATCTGCTTGATTTTAATTTCAACTTTGATAAAATAACGACTTGAACAGCGCTGTTCAGGTAAATAAAGTTGTAATTGTAATGTAGGTCAATTAAAATTCTATGTATCATAATAATAATAATTATTGTTTCAGGTAAAATCAGGTAATTGGTCAACTATATAATTAAATATATTTAAATTACACGACACTTGGGATATTGGGAGGGGTAGCCTAAGGAAGCTAAATGAACTGGTTTCTGGACAAATGTTCGTGGGGCGGCCAGACTTTGTCACGAGATAACAACCATCGTGTTGACTTCCGAAGGTCTCCAGTGAATTTAGCTTACCCTGCTACAACAAACCATCAGGTAGATCATTCCCTTCCGGTATGACTCTGCAGCCATAAGTAATCCTTGCGCTGATGGTGGGTACACAATCATCATCATCATCAATATGACATACTGTTACAACTTGGTATGGGTTTCGTAGACCGTTCTTTATGATCGAATGTTGAAGTTCCGTAGTTTTCAACAGAAAAGCACCTGTTCCTAATACAGTAACAGTAAGAGATGAAGGCGACATACCGTTTGGAGTGTAATATAAACTGTATTTTGTTATGCGGGAATACCCACGCTTTTTGCACCATTTCATTGCAGAAATGGAGAATTGACCTTCTCACCATACTAAAATTCAGTATAAGGCAGTTAGATGTTGGTTACGATATATTTCATTGATGCCAGGGGCCTGTGGTGAGCTCTGGTTGCGCACGATAAGCGGCAACAAAATCAAATCACCCTAGCACCCCCGTGGTTTGCATCGACCGAACGTCTACTGTATTTGATAGGATTTCTCATTCTGTAAAAAAAACCTTTGTGCACATTGTTTAGTATCTACTCTTGAATATTGATGTCTTCATCGTTATTCTTCATTACACCAACGAACCTAACCTCAAAATGACTGCTGTAGTATCGGCATCGACATCACGGTAGTTGAGCGATACAGATTTGAATGTTTGAACGATGTAGATCATAGTAACCAAAGAATATAAGTTGGCTTGTTTTGATTCAGGATTCTAGAGAGTAGACGTGTTTTCATTTAGCTATTCCGACATTACATTTGGCGACGAGGATGGGATCGGAAAACTTTTGTGTAGTGAAAAGTAAAGAGAAGTGAAAAACTCAACAGCTACTGGAAGTGACGAAAGAACAAATCGGTTCGGAATTATTATTTGTCTAGAAATTGATTATTCGTTGTGGTGGTAGTGCCGATGAATGTGCATTATTTTGGTTTGTATAGTTTTACAAGAGCGTGCAGAAAAAGGTAGGTGATACTTTTAGACAATTTTGATTGAACCAATACGTGTCTGAACATATGCAATAAAAATTGCTGGAGAATGGGAACGTGGTAGCACGTGTGAAGGGCTCAATTTACTGAAGACTGCCAATGATTGAAAACCGTATTTCTGGTCTGATAGAGGAATCATTGCACTATTTTTGTGCAGTGTTGTTGTGATAGGATGAATTGACCTAAAGATACAGAGGAGCAAGTGCAGTTGCTAGGCAACGGGTACACTTGCAGTGACTACTGCGGTGCACATTATTGTGCGACTGTGCATTATTCTTTTTCATGGTTGCCATTCAAATGTTTTGCTTTTCGAGATAGATCGGAGATGATTTGATGAATTTAAGAGCGGTTGTCTTTTATGAGCAAGTTGCCATGATATTTGCACCATAGTAATATGTTGTGACGTAAACTCAAACAAGTGAATTGATACATAATTAATATCGAGTACATTGCTGACGCATTTCGTTGTTTGCGTGGTGATGTTTTGCTGTTACTTTACACCCAATGAAATTAGACACAATCTAGAAATCCGCAGAAATGCAATCAATAAATCATTGATGCAACTTTTTCCGGTACTCGCTGCATTAAAACATAGGTATTGCTTTTTTCACTGAAAATTTTCCTTGCTTCGCTGAACAACATGACGTTTTCTTCCAGCGAAGGCTTACACGATACAGAAAATCGCTGAAATTCGCACTAACACTGCAGAAAATCTGTCAACAATAACTCAATACACATGCATTTTCAGCGAAAAGATCTATTTGCGTGACAACAATCCACTCCCATGACTACCGGGCGGCCGCCGTCAAATATCAGGATTGCCAACTGTCCGGCGACTGCTGTCAGTTTTCTTTGTCGCCGAATCTGGCGCTGGGTCTTCGGCGCGGAAACCCAAAGGTGGGAATAAAATTTTGGGGTTTGCGCGCAATATCAGCCTATGAGGATTTCATCACTTGTGCAGCGTCGAGTTATGTAAGATACTTGGTCAAATACACAAGCTACGATGATGATGCTATCTGTTTTATAAATAGTGGTCGTTTTAGTTATTCAGTTATCCATCACAAATTATGTCTTGAATGGAGTTACTGATAATAATGCTGTGCAGAGTTGGAAATATGACATGAAACATTACATGTTCGGAATATATAGCCATGAATTAGTTGATCTGAGCATACTAAACTAAATGATACATTTTGTTCGGGGAGTTGTTACTGAACTTTCAGTGTTTGATTGGTTCATTTATGTGTCATTATTAGCGGCGTTTTGTAATGATTCTATTGTTGTGGCGTTGTCAACATTGTGTTGGGGTATTTGTATGCCATGTATACTTAAAGTATGATAAACTCCTTAACTTTGTGAACAAGAGTTTAAAAGAGGGATGTTGTTCGACAACCATACGTAAGAAGACCAACAGTTCACCGGATAGTGTGCTATGAATACAAAATTTGTGTTAAATAATGGATGGGCAGCAGTGTGCCTGGAGAGCAACTATGTACTATGTTGGTCGGCAACTGTGTACTACATATATAGGTCGGACACTGTGTACCCAGTTAGCAACTTTGTGCTGTATTAGTCGGCAACTGTTTGCCTAGAGAGCAACTGTGTGCTATATTGGTCGATAACTGTGTGCTACATATATATATTGGGTGTGCTTGGAGAGCAACTGTATGCTGTATTGATCGGCGTGTGCCTGGAGAGCAACTGTGTGCTATATTGGGCGGCAACTGTGTGCTACATATATATTGGTCGGCAACTGTGTGCCTGGAAAGCAACTGTGTGCTATATTTGGTGGCAACTGTGTGCTACATGTGTATTGGTCAGCAACTATGCGCCTGGAGAGCAACTGTGTGCTATATTGGTCGATAACTGTGTGCTACATATATATTGGTTGTACTTGGAGAGCAACTGTGTGCTGTATTGGTCGGCGTGAGCCTAGAGAGCAACTGTGTGCTATATTGCTTGGCAACTGTGTGCCTGGAGAGCAACTGTGTGCTTTATTGGTCGGCAATTGTTTACATGGAGAGCAACTGTGTGCTATGGAAATCAACAACTCATCAGAAACCTTGGGATTTGCAAGCAATTGTGTACAAAACTGGTTTGCAACTTGGTGCCATGGATAAAAACTGTTCGGCAATATATTGCCCGAAGGACAACCATATGCTTAATTGATAATGGCACAGGGACATCGACTGTGTAATCTGTAATGGGTTGATTGGCAGCTATTTGCCTGACGAGCTTCAGTGCGCAAAACTTATTGTCAACTTTGTACTTGGAAAACAACTTGTTTGCAAAGCAAGTGTGCATTATGGTGCGCAACTCTCTGTTACATTATGATATGTATGTGCATACCATGTGGAATCAGGGAGATAATCCATTGTCTTTTGACGTATTCGTTTGTTTAATATCGAGAGAAGGGAACATGAAGGGCTGCTGTGCATTCTGTGGATTTTAATACACGTCTTTATGTCAAGGAGAAGAAAAACGCATGGAAAGGCTATTGTGCATCACAAAAAGAGATCAACTGAGTAAATCCATCATGATCATCAGTTGTGTGCCGTAAAGAGCTAAATGTTTTTCTGGTGACTTGAAAAGTAAGAATGAGCAATGGTTTTATGGGAGGTGGTGTCAATGAGTGCTTTCTAGATTTTGATTGTGTGCTGTAGAGGGCAGTTTTGTGATATGCCACGTATGTTAAATGTGCATTTTATGTATGATTTATATATTTGGCACAATAAGGAGTAGATAAACGATATACTAAACTGCTGAGTGTGGCAAGTTTGTATTATAAAATAGAAGCCCGTATTGCGATAGGACTACAAAACCAAAAAGACTTAGCTTAGTGACAAGAAGTTTGTGGGAAGGACAATGTCTTATAGGAATCAAAAATTACTTGCATATATGTCACCGATAAGATGCTACGTGGTGTCATGTCGAATTATATTCTGTTGAAATGTTCTATGTGTTCTGATTGATTATTCTTTAATTAGAGATGAATGATTACTTTATTTTTGTCGAAGGAAAAGAACAAATTCTGTAGGAATCATTTAACCATTATTAATTTGCCGGATGTTCGTGGTAAGTAATGTGATGATTTCAGAATTTATAATTTATGTTGTATTCAAGGCAATGTTATGTTTCAAATACTATGATGCACGAACAGAGGCCGCTGGAAATAGTTCACATTTTAAAATGATATCTTTGAGTCGATAGTTTTTTGAGTAGTTTCACTACTAGAGCGAGACCATATAGACACCTTGTTAAGTTTTGTCTCCGCCACAACGGATACAATTTCCAAATGACGGTTTGGATTAGACGAGCAAAAGGAGTTCGTAATACAGCTTATACCTGTAGCTTTCAAGGAAAGAAAGCAACTACCAGGCTGAATAAATGCAATAATAAAATTATTGAGGTTGCTTATGCTATTATTAATTTAAGATGAGTCAACAAGAGGACAAAGGTTTTCATTGTAGCTAGTATTGAAAATAACAAAAATATAATACATTGTGAACATGCATGGTTAACCATTTCTTTCCACCAGCAATTTGGTGATCAGAACATGTTAACTGCAGTTAACAGTAATATAAGGATTGGAAGCAAATGAAATTATGGCAGGAACACTGAATAATAGTGGATACATAGCAGGTTGTGTGTTTGCATCTTGGATCGGTATGCATATCGTGGTTCATGGGTTTGAATCAAGAGTAATAGCGTACTTCTATAAGGAAGAATTAAAACATTAGAAAGGATGAAACGATGAAACCCAACATCAATAATGTGGACGAGTAGTCGACAGAAGCCAGCTGCGTTAGGATTTCCTGCCGGTGCAGGTTGTTTTCGGATTTGTTTTCTTCTTGATATGCACGAAGATATAGCGCATGATACAACCTATCAAGCCATCAAAGATAAAGCACTACGATGACACTCAGCTGGTATGTTTACATACAAACTGAAAACAATATTATTCTGGTTAAAATAAAAAAGGAAATACATATTTAGCAAACAACACTTACAATGGTGAAAAACAGAGTCCTTTTAAATTCGAAAAAAAACCCTAGTTGTACACTACTTATTAATAAAAAGAAGATAGAAGATTAAATGAATTGGATAAGTATTAATATTACAGCGAGAGTAACTAGAGTATTTCCACACACAGCTTTCTACTACAAATTATATTTTTGTTTTTCAGCAGTGAAGCTCTGAGTGAAGCTAATATTCATTATCGGCCAGCATGCGGTTGATTAACAATATGCGTACATTGAACAAAGTGCCCATAACGCATGATGTGGATACTCCTAAATTTACAAGCAGGACCCTGAGACGATACGACCACATTGAAACAAATTGAAGAAAGGGAGGAGTTGTAGTATCGGCATCGACATCACGGTAGTTGAGCGATACAGATTTGAATGTTTGAACGATGTAGATCATAGTAACCAAAGAATATAAGTTGGCTTGTTTTGATTCAGGATTCTAGAGAGTAGACGTGTTTTCATTTAGCTATTCCGACATTACAACTGCCAATTCTCAGGTCATTTTGACAGATGCAACATGAGCATGGAAAGGACGGCAACAAGATCGATAAAGTAGAATATATGAACCGTCTTTTTCGTGCATGTGTGTGGTCTGTCAAAATGACCTGAGAAGTGTCAAACATTCGCATGGCTAGCTTTGTTGGTTAAATGAAGAATTCGCTTGTCACATAAAGCATTACATATTTTTTTTTTCTGACAACAAGTGGTCGCGTCTGTGATACGAAAGCAACGCTAGATTACAAGTCCCTCTTATCGGTCTTATGCAACCAATAAAGATAAGAAATACATACTTAAAAGCGTTGCTCTGTCTTATCTACAAAACTGATTTTACAATATTAGTTGCATTCATCGATAACTGCTCGTTATCTCGATGCGTAAAATGTTGGTATTTTTTATTTATTTACTGTTTCGAATGGCGATAAAATTTGATCAATGAAAAACTTACCTTTGCATTATAAAAATACTTTGACATCAATCATCATCTCACCATCTCATACCCGAAGTGAACGATGAAAAGTGTGCGCATGACTGTGAGAAGATGGTGAGCGGTGATATAAAGATCATCTCTCTCAGCGACCAAAGACTGGCGGATTTTCATTTTCTCTAGCAAAGTGCAGCGATCAAGTCCGCCAATCTATAAACACAACTGCGTGAGATCCATATGACAGAAACACTCATTTATGCCTGGTTTAGACAGTGCAAGTGACTTGATTCAAGAGGAGGCAATCAGTGAAGTACTAGATTGAAAGTAGTGAGCTGGATTTTTGTATGGTGAGATGATCAATTCTCAATTTCTGCAATGAAATGGTGCAAACAGCGTGGGTTATATGATTTCTTGCCTAATTTGATGCTGGTTGAGCAAAAGTTTAGGTAACTGTGTTGTTGTATTATTTATTTCTTGCAACTTCAACAACACAGTTACCCAAACTTTTGCTCAAACAGCATCAAATTAGGCAAGAAATCATATAACCCACGCTGTTTACTCCATTTCATTGCAGAAATGGAGAATTGATCATCTCACCATACACAAATCCAGATCACTACTTTCAATCTAGTACTTCACTGATTGCCTCCTAGTCAATGGAAAATGCCCAATAGGAAGCAATCAGTGAAGTACTAGATTGAAAGTAGTGAGCTGGATTTTTGTATGGTGAGATAATCAATACTCCGTTTCTGCAATGAAATGGTGCAAACAGCGTGGGTTATATGATTTCTTGCCTAATTTGATGCTGTTTGAGCAAAAGTTTGGTTAACTGTGTTGTTGTATTATTTATTTCTTACAACTTCAACAACACAGTTACCCAAAGTTTTGCTCAAACAGCATCAAATTAGGCAAGAAATCATATAACCCACGCTGTTTGCACCATTTCATTGCAGAAACGGAGTATTGATTATCTCACCATACAAAAATCCAGCTCACTACTTTCAATCTAGTACTTCACTGATTGCTTCCTATTGAATGCAAATAGGAGGCAATCAGTGAAGTACTAGATTGAAAGTAGTGAGCTGGATTTTTGTATGGTGAGATGATCGATTCTCCATTTCTGCAATGAAATGGTGCAAACAGCGTGGGTTATATGATTTCTTGCCTAATTTGATGCTGATTGAGCAAAAGTTTGGATAACTGTGTTGTTGTATTATTTATTTCTTGCAACTTCAACAACACAGTTACCCAAACTTTTGCTCAAACAACATTAAATTAGGCAAGAATCCATATAACCCATGCTGTTTGCACCATTTCATTGCAGAAATGGAGAACTGATCATCTCACCATACAAAAATCCAGCTCACTACTTTCAATCTAGTACATCACTGATTGCTTCCTATTGAACGTGTAAACACCACCATTCATCTCACATGCGCAACTCACTTGACTTGAACGTTGAACATGTTGAACTTTTTCATTCAATAGGAGGCAATCAGTGAAGTACTAGATTGAAAGTAGTGAGCTGGATTTTTGTATGGTGAGATGATCGATTCTCCATTTCTGCAATGAAATGGTGCAAACAGCGTGGGTTATATGATTTCTTGCCTAATTTGATGCTGATTGAGCAAAAGTTTGGATAACTGTGTTGTTGTATTATTTATTTCTTGCAACTTCAACAACACAGTTACCCAAACTTTTGCTCAAACAACATTAAATTAGGCAAGAATCCATATAACCCATGCTGTTTGCACCATTTCATTGCAGAAATGGAGAACTGATCATCTCACCATACAAAAATCCAGCTCACTACTTTCAATCTAGTACATCACTGATTGCTTCCTATTCAAACGAAATCGTCTCACTTGCTCCGTCTAAACCCGCGATTCATGTGAGCTGAATTCAGGTCATCTGTCAGTGAGATGAATTCAATTCAGTTTCCTTACGCTCCGCACGAGTTGAACAATGTAAACACTTGCTTCAAGTGAGATGCATTCAAGAGCATTCAAGTGAACACTCAAGTCATTTGCTCAGTCTAAACACATCATTCCATTGAATTGTACATCTTTGAGAAGTTAACAAGTGAAATGTTCGTTTCAGTTGAACAATGTAAACCAGGCATTACGTGAGAAAAAGTGACGGTTTGTTTCGAGTTGCGAGCGAGAACGACAACAACACAATCATCATCGCTGTGAGATTTTGGGGGACGACGTGAGATTCCTCCGGTTTTCGTTTTGTCCGTCCGCGCATCATCGCCCCCTGATGATGACGATGATGATTGGTGATCGGTCTCGCCCTCGCGACGTCGTCGTCGTGTCATAGCAAAGGCAGCGCAGCATTCGGTCATCAAAATTCAAAAGAGGAGGCCAGTGGCTCGACTCAGTCGTCCGTCAGTCGAACGAAATCATCAAAGTGAGAAGAACAGAGAAGGACTTCCTGAAGATTGTGCGAATATTATTTGAAGATTTTTTTTTCTGGATAAAGTGTATTCCGCTGGTGGACAGGTGTGTTGATAAGAGTTTTTGATTTGTGGATAATCGGCCGTGGCCGTCGAAAAGTGTTTGCAAAAGTGACAGAACGGGAGTCGGTCCGGACGAAAAAATTGGGAGTTGGATTTCTGCGAAATTTCCGTGAGCCGTCTGTGATCGTCGTCCATCCATACACACAATCTCCATCATCATCATCATCGCCGTCTTCGTCGTCGTCGTCGTCGTCACGGATGGAGAATTGAAAGTGGTGGAATTGAATTCCCTCAGAAAAAAGAGGCACAGTATCCAGCGCGGCGGTGTCGCGTTTCGTTCGTGGCGTTTTATTCCGTCTTTTTGATCGGTTCGGGCGGTCCGAAAAGTGTTTCTTTTGGAGTTTGTGTGCTCTTTGCACTTCCGGTGGTGTGGATTTCTGGTCCAGGGACCCTGGGGTCAGTCAAGTTGGTCGTGATTTTTGCCAGTGGGAAGATGGCTGGAATTTTCCTAACATAGTTGTCGCCGAGACGAAATTGGCCCCCCGAAAACCGGGGCTCCGCGGCCCTCAAGGTGGCGTAAATAGTGGTCATTGTTTCCCCTCTTCGGAAGGGATTTTGTCTATCTGTAAATTTGCAGATAATTTCATATTGGAAAAATAGGCTACGACATGTCGTCGTCGAAATTGCACAAGTAGAGTAAGAAGAAACAAGAGAAGAAAAAAAATCCGAGAGGAAAGTGTGAGCAACATCAGAAGCAGCAGGAAGGTACCTACAACATCACAAGTAAAGTGCGCCCCCCGTGGCTGTCTGTGTATGTGTGTGTGTGCGTGTGCTCGCACTGCTCCAGTGTCTCGGTGTCTGTGGTGTTGTGCGAAGCTGTGAAAGTGATTCCAGAAATCTGTGTGTTGTACCCACGAACGAACGGACGAACCATAAGAAAACGACTTGTTGTTGGAGGCGGTGTGGAGAAGGAGAAGGCGATAGCCAAGAAGCGCAACAAGCGGTAGCCGCCGAGGGTGGGCAGGAGGCGACCAGCCAGAGCCAGCAGCACCAGCACCGACCGACCGACTGCTGAAGTGGCTCTTTCAAACGGGCGAACCTCGAAGGAACTGGTGCGGAATTGGTAGGTACTACACAACACACCATCAGGCGTGGATACATGTTACTGATAGGATTGGCCAGAAATACCGGACAGGGTGCGTGGATCGCTGGGTGGGAATCGGGAGAACTAATTGCTGGGACATTTGTACGGAGTTTTCTGTAAAAGGTTTTCTGAACAAGAGCATTGATCTTAATTTGGTCCATTAGACATCATTCGTTCCATATCTCATGTAGTACATTTCCTTGTGATTATTCCAAATAAATCTCTACTGAAATCTTTTTTAGAATCAGAAAAATATATCATGCAATCCCTGAAGAAAATCCTGCATGAATGTCTGGATAATTTTTTTGCTGAAATTTCTCATTGACTCTGATGTTTTACTTAAAAACACTCCAGATGAGATCCTCATCGAAATACTTTTTTAGGAATGTCGGATAGCCTGTGTTCGAAGATGAACCATGATGAAATACCTACCTGCTGGAAAACCAGAAACACTATTTTCAACTATTTTTAATGTAGGTAACTACTGAGAATTTTAATGGTACCCAAGGGGTGTTGCACTTTTTTAATAAATGCCGTAACCTTTTTGTAAGTAATGAAGAATTAGCCCTAAAATTCACCATAGTAAATGTGATAAAAAAATGTATTTGTAAAAGAGTTAGGAGCCAGCTTGAATCATAACTCCTAGCTGTTGCTGTCAACAAGCAACGCCTGTAGCGATAACACCTGTAACAAAAAATCATGCTTAGCAGTCAGCACGATTCCTGAAGGAATGACTGGATACATTCATAAATGAATCATTGAAAAAATCATTGAACGAATTTTTGTGGAAGATCCCTAGGAAAATCTCTAAAAATCCCAAGAGAAATCCAAAGAAACCTGACATGGATTATCCTCGATTTTTTTTGGGAAAATCCCTGGATGAAACCTTATAAAAACTCTTGAAGGAATCCCATAAGTAGTTCCTCTATCGGAGTACCCGCAGAAAATCCTTTGAGTGATTTCTGAAGGAATTCCTATTGTAGTCAACGAAGAAATGCCTAGAGAAATTTCTGGATGAATCCTTGGAGTAATTCATAGAAGAATCATCTGAGAAATTCCTATAAAATCTCTGACGGAATCCCTGATAAAAGTTCTTTGGGAATATCTAGAGAAGTTTCTAGAGGAATCCCAGCAGAGATGACTTAAGAAATGCTAACATGCATCTAGCAGTAAGAAGGAGAAGAATTCCGGAAAAAATCACGAAAAAAATCTGTAGGAATACCGGGAAATCCAAAGAGCCGCACAGGGAAATCTATGAAGGAATCCTGAAGAAATCCCCGGAAGAATTCCTGGATAAATAGCTGAAGGCATCCATAGATATTTTTTTCTCGAGGAATCCCATCAGGATCTTCTGAAGGAATCCTAAGAGGAATTCCTGAAAGAATCCCTAGGGAACTTTCATTTGCGGTTTTTGTAACGGTTTTTGGGTTTCAAGAACAGCAGGTTGTTATCCTAAGGTCCCCTATCCACAGTGGGGGCTGTCACCATGTCCTTAGGTATAGCTACCGGTGAAGGAACATTTTATACTCAACCTCTGGATGCCAAAACAGACGCTTTTTGAGCCGCACCTCCTTGGCGAACAGGTGCTCGGGACGTACCTCCTCAATGGGGCACGTTCGGTGTAGTACTAGATTTGTAGTAATGAGCTGAATTTTAGTATGGTGAGAAGGTCAATTCTCCGTTTCTGCATTGAAATGGTGCAAAAAGCGTGGGTATTATGATTCCTTGTCTAATTTGATGCTGTTTGAGCAAAACTTTGGATAACTCTGTTGTTTATGTTGCAAGAAATGGAGAAAACAACAGCACTGTTGTCCAAAGTTTTGCTCAACCAGCATCAAATTAGGCAAGAAATCATAATACCCACGCTTTTTGCACCATTTCTTTGCAGAAACCGAGAAATGACCTTATCACCATACAAAAATTCAGCTCATTACTACAAATCTAGTACTTCACTGATCTGTTCTATTTAGCTGAAGTCAGAAGGCCAACGAAGCCCAGGCTGCACTACCAGCTAAGCACACAACTCTTAGCTTGACCCGTGGAAGCATGATGTAGAAACTTGTGTGGACCAGAGCTCTGTTGAAAGCTCTCTTTATCGACTCACCGTTTTGCAGCCCCAGGCATCTCTAAGTAAATTCCTGGATGAATCCACGGAGTTATTCTAGCAGGAATCATTGGAGAAATCTATACAGAAACCTTTGGATAGCTCTTGTAGGAACTCGTGGAAAAAGTCCTGCCGGAATACCAGCAAAAAGTTATGGAGAAATTTCAAGAAAAACTTCGGGAAATAACGAAGGAGGAATGTTGGAATGGGCAATATCTGGAGAGATTCTCTTACAAATCCTCAGAATAATCCATGTAGGAAGTCCCGAAGCAACTTCTAGAGAAACACCAGCACAAATTCGTGGAGAAATCGCACCAAGATTTTCTGGACGAATCCCAGTAGGGTTTCCTGGAGGAATCCTAAGAGGAATTCCTGTAGGAATTAATAGGAAAATCCTTAGATAATTGCACGTATTAATTTTAGGAGGCTATCCAATGCCTTGTTCGCTAGACTGTTTTTTTGTCTGTATTAACGAGATTTTTAACCCTAGGCTAGTTCATCTCGGCTAGACTGTTAAGAAAACCTAGTTTTCTTATCTTGGAACCCGTTGCCCGAATTTGTCCGGGATTTCCTCTGTAACCTAATATCCAAGATTTCGCAGCAATTTCTCTCAGGGATTGTTCTTAGAGTTCCCTAGGAATTCTTCCAGGAGTTTCTTCGGCGATTCATGTAAGTGTTTAGTCTGAGATATCTTAAGAAAATCTCATGACCTTCTTCTAGGCAATCGTTAAGGATTCCCTTTCCTAATATCATAGGATTCATCTATGTGATCGCTTGGAATAACTTCAATGGGTATCTTCTATAATCCTGTAGGTAATCTTTCACAATTCTACTGTGTTGTCTTTCCGAAGTTGTTGAGAATCTATTTATTTTCACTTCTCACCTCTTTTAAGGGTATCCAGTTAGCCTAGTGGTTAAGACTATGGATCGCCAATCCGGAGACAGCGAAATCGATTCCCGTTCCGGTCAGGAAAATTTTCTCGACTTCCCTCACAATATACAAATTCATGCAACGGCAGGCAAAAAAGCCCTTCAACTAATAACTGTTTCGGCTTCCCAATCTAACATAGTATAAGGGCAGTTAAAAATATGTAAAATGTAAAATCAATGTAAAAGCAAAGGATTTCGGCTCAGTTATGCCCATGTGGCACCCGAGCCTTCCAAATAAACGAATAATAAAAAAAAACTAATAACTGTGGAAGTGCTCAAAGAACACTTAGTAGAAGAGAGGCAGCCCAAGTTCCATTGAGAACGTGGAGCCATAAAGAATGATGCGACACCGACACGAATGCCCACTTTTAGGTAAAGTGTAGTAAATAATAATAATAATAATAATAATAATAATAATTATAATTATAATAACTATGCCCAGGAAGTCCCACCGAAACGGAAATCGTACCCGCCGTCTCCGGATTGACGATCCACAGCCTTTACCACTAAGCTAACTGGAGACACCATTTCATCCTCGGATTCATCCAATAATTTTTTTCTGGGCTTCCTTTTCATATTTTTTTAGGTACTTCTTCTGGAACTCATCAATGATTTTCTAAAGGAGATCCTTCTGGAATTTCTGCAGGAGTTTTTTTTTTCTGGTACCGTAAAATGGGGTGTTAAGGGACGGAAAATTTTTTCGTCCCCATTAATTCATGGGTTCTACTTCTTAAAACTTTCAGAAAAAGCAGTCCGATCATTGTCTTGCTGCCTGCTACGCGTATAGATTACAAAATTCGACGATTTTTTGGAGAAATTGGAGATATTTAACCCTCTAATACCCAATCCCGCCTTTAGACGGGGTATAGTTTGAACATTTTTGTAATTTTTGTTTCGTGGAAAATCATTTTTTTTACATTTTTCGCTGATATTTAGGACTGTTCTGTATATCTCAAAATATTTTTTGGTGTATTTCGAAGCGTATTTACACTTTTTAAAAATCATTGAAAAATTGATGTTTTAGTCACCTTTCACAAGTCATTGTTTATTTTGTATTGAATCGAATAAATTAACATATTTTAAATTTTTCCCAAATCATTCCATCCTTGTTTAATAGTTTAAGGGAATCGAATACTCTCTAAAATTATTTTCCTTAACATTACACGAAAAATAAAATTTTCTGTGAAAAAAATTTAAAATAATAATATTTCAACAATAATCATAAAATCTCAAAATGTTTTCATCTCAAAAAATTCGTTCCCCAAATTGGCTTCCAAGAAAAATATAAAAATGTGGGGATGTTCAAAAATAAAAATTAGAAAAATCAAAAACTGAAATTCACGAAATCGAGAATTAAAAAGAATCATCTTCCAAAACATGTTTAAATCGATTTTAGATGACGAAAAATGATATTTAGATCAAAATCAAAAATTTGGGTATTAGAGGGTTAACAAAATGTGCAAATTTTTGGAAAATATGAAAATGGGGTATTAAGGAATTTAAGGGAATGAATGTAAAAGTTCTTATATTTCAAAGAAAGATAAAAATTGATTAATTGTAAACAGTGACTGTAATATTTCTTGAACATCACCGAAAAAGATTATAATAGTCCTGAAGGTGCAGGGACAGTTTCATTGTCATCTACATTTGTATATGACTTTATTTTATTAAAGTCTCGAAATACGAAAAAATACCATCAATTGTACCTGAGTGGCTTCAGTTTTTAACGAACACATTATTCATACATAGTTACAATTAAGAGTAATCAAATTGAATAGTTCAGACTGACCAACAGGTTGTAAACTAAGGATGTGTATTTACAGTTTTTTGAACACTTTAAAACTCATTTATATTAAAATGGGTCATCTAAGCATCATTAGATGACCCTGGATGTTAACGGTGTATTCAATGCTGATATTTCTACTTGGAGCATCGCTGATAGGTCGTATTATAGATATTTTAGCGGCAATGAGTCATCTTCATCAATATTTTCTATGGAGCGGACCTGGTGTGATGGTTAGAACACTTGACTATCACGCCGAGGACCTGGGATCGAATTTCACTCCCGACAAACTCGCAAAATGTGAGTTCTTCCTTCGGAAGGGAAGTAAAGCGTGGGTCCCGAGATGAACTAGTCTTGGGCTGAAAATCTCGTTAATACAGAATAGAAAAAATACTTTCTTTTGCAAGAGTTAGTGGCAGTATGTTTTACATAATATATGGATCAAGTGAGCATATTCCACATTTTCAAAAAACTGTCACGTTCGCGTCAACCATTAATAATATTTAACTTATAAAACAGACGGAAAATCTTCGTTAAAACGTAAATATACACCTAAAGACCACAAACTTCTGTAAAGAGGGGACTACTACGGCATTGAGTAATAAACATTTGACCGTTTTTCTAATTATATGTATCAATCTAACACTTGTTTCTCAAGATCTATATTGTATTAGTTGAATTTATCATCCATAGCAACTGTTGGGATGTCTGTGACCCAAAATGAAATCCGTAATACGTCATTCAGAATAGTAACTGTTATACAATGAATAAATCGCCTCAAAACATCATGAATCATGATACAGATAAAAAAGTTGTATGAGAAATTCAATCCCCTAACACCCCACAAGTTTATGAAATTAATCTTTTTTCACAAAAATTGTTGGTGTTCGAAAACCACATTAGTTACAACAAATATTTTACCCTAGTTTCGTTAAAAATGAGTTGTAGAACACCTTACGATTCCCGGATAAAAAGTTACCATTCATTACATGGTAAATATTATTAACTTATGACTGGTTTTATTGTTCACAATAAAACACATAGTAGATATATTGTTACTTTTTACAATAGAAATTAAGCCCATATAGTTCGTACAATAAGTGAACATTAGCTTTATTAGTGACTAATTGATTCGATTGTTTTTCAATAGTTCTATAATAATTTAAATTTACTATCATTAAAAATTAATTTAAGTTGTTTTTATATAGTTGCAAAAGTGCCTGCAAAGTTCTCATGGACTTTTTATTAAAAAAGAGTTTATTTCTCAATTACACTTAAAAACAATTCGTAACAAATAAATAACAATATATATTATTGTTGCTTGGATCATGTTTGTATAATCAAATCAAGAATCAAATACAAAATCACTTGACATATGTTTTTATAGTTTTCGTTTTAAATTTGAGTACAGTAGATGTTTCGGTTATCGAATGTTGTTCGCTAAAACTTCAACGACTGGCAGACGTCAAGCCGTGTTGGCAGAGGAAGCTCCCAATGAATAACTGAGGAAGTATTTATAGAAAACTAGCTGAAAAGCAGGTTTTAGCCTAGTGAGGACGTTACGACAAGAAAAAGATGAACAATGATTTTTCTAATGTTTTCCAATAAATTAAAGGAATCTAGTAAATAGTAAACTAC